>NC_077232.1:146871457-147552557 GCF_027887165.1 Monodelphis domestica
GTGAAAATATCAGAGATCTAATATGTGCATCTTGCTGCCTATGTCAGCTCAAGAGAATGCCTATTTTAAGAAGAGCTAACAGTTTTTTTTTCCTCCCCTTGAGGAGAACTCACAACCCAGTTAGAAATCTCCTCATCACCACATATTTTTTTTCTTCCTCTAACTGTATAGGTTACATTAGATCTTCTGTGGTTTCTTCATACTTTGAGATCCAGTGATTTTATTACAAGAGTCACACCAATACAAAATACCTGCCATTATTCATGATTCTAAGCACCTTACATTGACTTAAAGTCCCACAGTGGGTAGCCAGTAAATATCTGCCAAATTAAAAGGAAAAGGTTATTTTGATACTGTATTCTCATATTACATATACATTCATAATTCAGTCTTTCACTACTTTAACAAAGATTTACCTAACACATACTATGGGCAATGTTCTTTTGTAAATACACAGGGGATAACAAAGAAAAATAAGAAGCCATCTGTTCCATAAAAGAGGTTGCAGTTTAGAAGGTGACAAGACATACACAGACCTCTATGCTTCAAGTAAGTATGATATTAAGTACATGAGTAAAACATGCTATGGTTAAGAAGAAGAAAAGAAGGAATATGTTTAGTTTTCCTATGTTTCTTTTTTCTTTGAGGGGAAAATGCTTTCTTGGGTATCAGTCAAAGAAAGTATATTTCTTTCACTTTTATTATTTATTGCAATATATTAAAACTTAGAAAAATGAAATCTGTGACTTTACCAAGATTTATTGTGAGGCTTTCTTTAAGCTTCTGATCTTCACAGTCGTGTCCATCTTAAATTCCAGTTAATGCATTTCTCACTCTGCATACAGACTATCACTTCACTTTTTTATCCAAGTATGAATTTGTACTCTATTTGGTATTTAGATCTGATTTGCTCCTGTTGTGATTGTTTATTAATCCTATTGATATTAAGTGTCATTCAAAAAGTTTATTTCAATGTAGTTTTTCAACTCCCTTTTATTTTTAATTTTCTTTAGGTTCAGACCAGTGCCTTTATTAATGAGGATTCCCAGTGTAGCAACTACCTCCAATGGAGTAGATTAACAACACAAATGGAATTGACAATCTTAGAGAACTCTGTAGGGTTTTTGAGTTAATTGTATTCCTTGTGTTCACAACAGCTGATATGTGTAAGAAGGCAGATATTGGACCTCTATTCATATCTCCAATGTTGTCCCTTTAGTCACTATGCTTCTTGTTTTAAAAAATATATACAATCTTTTTTTTTATTCATAAGAGAAATAGTCAATGAGGAGGAGGGAATGAACATATAGAATATATTAACAGAGAAATAATCTGCAAATTCAAAGGAGAAATTATTTTAATATTTTGCTGTTCTGTTTAAAATGAAGAAAAGTCCTTAAAATATTTGCAGTAGAGAATCTCATAACTCCAGAGCTAAAAAGGACAAGAAACATTTTTGATGCTAATGAAAACAAGCATATTTAAAGTACTCAGTATTCTGGGCATGACTCATGACTCATTAGACAGAGAAAATTATTACTTCCCATTAAAGAATTAGCTTTCACACAAAATGGAAAAGTTGATTAGTATACCTCAGAGTGACTGGATTCTAAAATTATAAAAAATAATGAATATATGAAACATTTAATTTCACACATAAATATCTGTGAAGAAAATTAATTGCTTCATGTGACAAGAGCCATCATTGAACATATATAGGAAAAACACAGAACACCTGTCAAAGTCATAATATAGATATTTTGTCATTGATACTCTTTCCACTTTCTGATAATATTTACATTATTTCTGTACAATTGATTTGATAAGTAATCCTCTCATATAAAACAAGATGTCCTGGTAAAAGATGTGAAAGAGAGGGAAAATATAGGTTCAGAACATATTACCTACATGTTATAATTATCAAATTTCAAACTTACAAATCTTCTAGTTGGTCAAAGTTATTTTATCATTGAAGAAATAAAGACCCACCTTAGAATGAAAAGTGATTGGCCCAACATTTCAAAGCAGATGTGAATCCCAATTTTCAGATTACAAATCTGGTGATCGATAAATTATATTCAGAGGCTATATATCATGATGCATTCATTAACTCTAATGTATATCATGTTGACTCAATTTAGAAGCATAAGAATAATATTGTAAATTCAAATACTAGCATCTAAGCCTAAAGCAAGGCACTGTCAAAGAACATTTCATTTTTTTATGATTGTGTCATTTCAAGATTTTGTGTGTTGAAATACCTTTACAACATCTAAACTAGTGTAAGTTACCAAATTGCCAACTGTATTTCAAAGTATTAGAAATAGTTTTTAATACTTGGTACATGAGGTGCTGACAATTTAAAGCTTTGTGTGTGCTAAAAGGAGATAAAATATTCCTGTCACCAAGGTCATTATTGACAGGCTTGGGGAATCCCTGAAGTTTAAGTATTCCCACCTGACTACTTCAGCTTCTTCATTTATAGCTGTAGAAATGGCTCTTATTTTCCTAAGGATATGATCAGAGCTTGTACTTAGGCCAATATGAACTGGAATTTTCAGCAGGTTGCATGTGGACAATGGGAGTGATCTTTTTTAGAAGGACAATCTCATTTCTCATGTCATATCTTGTGGTCCTCTTGGTAGCCACTATTAGGGTCTCAATGTTATACTATCTTTTTCTTTTGTCCTGCCTTCTCCCCAATGCTAATATATAAAGCCTTCTCAAGATATTTAAATTTTTTTTTAAAAATTGGCCTAGGCAACTGTTGAAAAGTATAAATTGCAAATATATGTCCTGCTATTTATTCCCTGAGAAGGGACAATTCTTCCTCAGGAGTCCTCTATGCCAATACAATCAAAGACTAGTCTAAAACCAAATTATGTGAGATGTCTCTCTTTTTTTAATTTAGAAAGAGATGTAGAATCTAATAGAATATTCTCACAAATCTAATGAACAGTTATGAATGAATAAATCTTTGAATTTCTTCAACTGGTAGTAAATTAATAATTAGGTTATGATTATTACCAGATCCAATCAATTTTGTTCATTTTCACAGAGAACAGGCTTTTCCATCGTCACAGGCAGAGCACCTGGGGTGGCAGGGTGGAATAGTTGAACTATTGCCTCTGTTACTAGATCTATGACACTGGAAAAGTCACCTAAGATCACTGTACCTAAGTAAAATAGGTGAATATGTAAAGTGATATAAATTGCTCAGGTTAATAGAAGAAGAAATAGAATAATTAATCCCATTGCATGAAAAGAAATTGAATAAGGCATCAAGTAACTTCCTAAGAAAAAATCCTCAGGGCCAAATGGATTCACAAGAGATTTCTATCAAACATTTAAAGAATAACAAATTCCAGTATTATGTAAACTATTCAGAAAAGTAGCTGAGGAAAGAGGTTTACCAAATTCCTTTAATGGCACAAATATGTTATTGATAACAAAACTAGAAAGACTAAAAAATGAAAAAGATAACCATACACCAATAACCCCAAAGAATACTTATTCAAGAATTTTAAATAAGCAGTATCATATCACAAATATATAGATGGGTTTTATGCCAACAAGTCAGGGAACATCCAATATTAAGGAAACTATTAATATAATTTAATATATCAATAACAAAACCCACAGAAACCATGTGATTATTTTAGTAGATGTAGAATAAGCTTTTTGGCAAAATACAATACCTATTCCTATTAAAAACACCAGAAAGTATTGAAATAAATCAAACAGTCATTAAATGATAAATAGCATTTCTCTAAAACTCACAGCAAACAATATCTAAAATAGAGATAAGCCAGAAGCCTTCTCAATAATATTAGGAGTGAAACAAGGATGTCCATTTTCACCACCATAATTCAATATTGTATTAGAAATGCTAGCTATAGCAATAAGAGAAGAGTAAGATCACTTGAATTTCCAACACTGTAAAATTATAGGGTTGTATTAGATGACCTTAAAGTTTCCTTCTTGGTTGAAATATATGATTCCACAATTCTATGAATGACTTCGAATTCTCGCTCTGCCACTTACTACATGGATTATTATAGGTAAGCCAATTTCCTGTATTGGGGTTCTTTTCTTTATTGGAATACATGACCTCTGAGGTCTCTCACAAAATCAAGTAATCTTCTATGAATACACTACATACTATTGGCCACAGGATGTACTCCCAAACCCATTGTGGCTACATTATAAAAAAATCTAATAATATTCTTGGGAGGACATTAGGAAAAACAGTCCAATATGTGGATGTTGTATAAAACAAGTAGGATGTAATCAATAAATCCTTATTAAATTTATCTGTCCATGTTCTGTGACACTTATAAACACAGAGTCAAGAAATAGCTCAAAAACATGACTATGGTCTAGGATAGGGTAGGGAAGAAGTTAGGTCAAGCTCAAGTCAGTAACAGAAGGATCACTAATGATTCAATTGTGTTCTCTAAGGAAGGGTTATTTTTGTCTTCTAGGTAGGCTTTTGAGCTCAATATAAAAGGAGTAAATTACTTTCTATAAAGAATTATGCTAAAGGAACAAAATAGGTTAAGCATCCAAATGAATAATACTTCTATATTCATCTGAAAATTAGATAATGAAACCTGCCTATCATCTCTCAGAGTGTGAAGTTCAAAGAAAATGATTTTAAATGATTCCATGTGAAATCAATAAAATATATTAAAATGAATGACCAGATAAGAGTGCTATCTAAGGGGACACATTTCGAAGGATAAGTATGCTATATTATTTCTTAAATTTTTAATCCACCAGATCTTATATTTTGGACAATATAAGAATAGGTTAAAACCATGCACTTAAAAAAGCTGTAGGTATTCTATTTAATTTATTGTAATCAGAATGAAAATGACATTAAGCATGAACTCTGAGCATTTTTAAATTAAAAAAATATTTATTTATATAGTTTGTATATATAAATTAGTCACTGAAATAAACTTCCTGCTTTTTAAGCAAATCATGAAGCAAACTCATCACAGAGTGTGATATTTCATCTTTGAATTTTGCTTGGTTTTAAAATAAAAGATATATATATATATATGCATATATACATATTTTTTTTTCTTTTTATAGCTTAGTAATTTCCAGATACCCTCCATTTTCAAACTGGAGCATCCTTTTATAACAAAGAAAATTTTCTGAATTGATTCAACCATTTTGGGGAACAATATGGAATTATTTCCAAATAATTATAAAACTCTGTATACATTTTAGTCCGGGAATACCACTATTATTTTTTCCCAGGATGATCTGCAAAAAAGAAAAAAAGAATCCATATGTTCTAAAATATCAATATTAGCTCTCTTTGAGAGGCAATGTACTTGAAAATGAAGGGATCTCCATCATTTGGGGAAAAGCTAAACAAGTTGTGACATATAATTGTAATGGAATATGAGTGTGACATAAGGAATGATAAACAAGTCAATAAAAAATAAACATGGAAAGACCCTACATGAAATTATGAATAGTGAAAAGAACAGGATCAAGAGAACATTGAATATAGTAACAGCAATATTATTTGAACAATAACTTTTATTTGTCCTCCTCTAGAGAAAAATTTGATAAATAGAAATAAGAAAAACATAGTTTTACATTAATATATCACTTTTTTATAAAAAAAAAAGACATTCTCTAGTGTGGGAAGTGGAGGAAGAGAGAGAGAGATACAAAATAATTTTAATGAAACAAACAAATAAATAAATTTTAAAATGAAGCATTAAGCCAAGCTACAGAAATAGTAAGCACATCTGAAAATATATATTATGTAACCATAATATATTTACTCATTGCTGCTCCATGGTCAAGATTGATACATATATAGCATTTTGGCTCACCTTGGATTTTTCTTTAAATTGACATCATTGTTGTTACTGTTTACATTTTTCTCTCATTTTGCTTACTTTGAAACAACTCAAACAAGTCTTCTGTTTTTTTCTGAATTCTTCTTTTTGTAAAATCTTACTGTACAATAATAAATTTTAAAAGGAAAAATGTCTTTTTACAATTATCTAGAGCAGCCTTGGAGAAAGTTTTTTCAGTTTGGGTACCCAGAAGATAAATTCAAGCTGTCTTTGAGTACATTACCTGAGAGAGCTGAAGGAGGAAGTGTTTGCTTTGGGCAGCTGTATAGAAAGGTAGAACATGCATAAAATGTCATTGGGTCTTGGGAAGAGGTGGAATGAAGCAACTACCCTGTGCTGAGAGTAGCACACATGCTAATACTTGGCCAATGATGATCTATAGTGTACAATGGTCATTGCAACTGATCCAAATTCCATCATGATTGATCATTTTCTACATTTTCTACATTTTTGTTCATGGCTTACTCTTAGTTTGGATTTCTTAATTCTGAATGGGTTCATACATGCATACATCCATGCAAATGTTTATATTTTTCACATTTACCTTAGTTCTTTCTTATAGTTCCTTACATATTGCAATGATATTCCATTATTTCTTAATCCATCATTTGTTAGAGCCATTGCCTAACAAATGTCTCTTTGTTTTTAGCTATGGTGATTATTTTAGTATAAATGTTTATTTTATTTCTGTCATTCACCTCTGGTATGCTCAGAAAGAAAATTATGAATACACTAATTCAAAATAGTAGACAAAGATGGGTGTGGAAACTATGGGTTAATGAAGATAGTTAATCTATTGATGCAATCACAATGGTAGAAGAGTCAAAACAGTCTACAGAGGTGGCTATGTGACACCAGGGGTTAAGGGGAAATATAGGCTCTGAGAGATGACTTACTGGATAAGGAACATGGAAATATAACCAAGAAAGGGAGTAGAATTTTACTACCATCATGAATGTAGGAAGAGGATCAGGAAGCAATTATAATACATAGCTATACATTCTCCCACCCTCCTGAGAGTGTGTATAATCTAGTATTGGTGTTTCAGGACAAAATTATTATTATATCAAACTACTTACTAATTTGTATATATGTCTAATAGAATTATACAATTTGTGATAACTATTTCTAAAAGGTGTTATTTCCCTCCCTGTGCATTAAAATGTAAACCAATATTACCTCTGAAAAGGTTGACATATATCTAGATGCGGGAATAATTTCATTACTGGTTGATGTCAAACAAAAAGAAACTGATAAGATTATCCAAATTTTTACAACTAAATCAAAACTATTATCCTCACTCCATCACAGTAGACATTCCTTCCATAGTTCAAAGTCCCAAATATGTCAGTATATTTGGATATAATAAAGTATTACCCACATTAAAGTAACAGAAAACCAATCCAAATGGTATAGGAGACATGAGGAGTGTAATAAAATAGGTGATCTGTGAGCAACTATTTCTTGTTGTAATAATTGGAATATACTCTGTCTTGACTGGAGAGTTGCTACTAGGGGACACCTGAGGCTTCCTAGTTATAATGGAGATAGAAGAGAAATAATGAGAAATAGAGATGGAAAGATGATGCTTGTGGGGTGCTCTGGGGTTTGCCTATAGATCACTAATGGCTAATAAGTCAAAATATTTCCTACCCTTCTCTTCCCTTCACCTCTCAGTTTCCACTTACACACTTCTGCCTTCCTTTCCCCTCCCCCAGTCTTAGCCAGCCACCTTCTAAGTAATCCCAAGGAACTATGAGATTTCAGAGAATATTATTTACTCTTCTTTTCTCAAGTAAAGGGGTTTATTGGTAACAAACAATGGGGATTGACCCTAATCTCTAAGGAGAATTAGGAGGGTGTGGGAAATGTCAGTCTTGTCATAGCTGTGACACAGAGACAGCCAGAGAGGAGGACAACTCTTAAGTCTTCTTTCTCCTTCAATCAGATAATCTCAGCTTGAGTAATTCAAGTCCACACTCTGTCAAAAACCACCAAGGTCTCTATCTCTCGCTGCCTAGGTCAGAAAAAGCAAATCTCTCTTGGTCAGGAACCCAGAGAAGAGGTTTCTCCCTTGATCAGTAACCCCAAAGAGAGAGGTTTCTCCCTTGGTCAGTAAACCCAGAGCCAAAGTCTCATTTCCTCTCCTCTGGCCAGGCTCCCAACTCCCTCTCCTGGGAACATTCCATTTGGAAGTGTGACCTTGATTGACAGACAGATCCTTCACCTTAGTCTGCATGCCTGGCTTGTCCTGCAAATCCTCTCTTTCTTCACGCCTCTTCCATAATAGCAATATTGTGTCTAGTCACATGAGAACAATGATCACATATTTCCCTGTATCACATCACTTTGGAAACACCAAAATTTGCCTTCCTGCTCCCATCCTTTCCCAGAAGTTGCCATAAAAATATTATTGTCAAAAAATCTGAAGTTTGGGACAGAGACTCCCATCTTCTGCTGAGAATGGATCCCAATGTTAATATAAAGTTCAAAGTCAAGAAATAGGTTGGAAAATGACAAAATGACAAAATTGAAAGGAAGATAACCACTGAACTACTAAATAAGACTAGAAATTGGTTTCATGGAAAAATAGAACATTGATTAATTTGATTAAAAAGAGGAAAGAAGAAAATAAAAAATCAGCATCAAAAATGAGAAGGGTAAACTAACAACTAATGATGAGGAAATTGAAGCTATAATTTGGAGCTATTTTAACCAATTATATACCAATAAATTTGACAATCTAAGTGAAATGGAATAATATTTTCAAAATTAGGAATAAACCACATTAAAAAAGAGGAAATAGAACACTTAAATATTCTTATTTCAGAAAAAGAAATTGAACAAGCCATCAAAGAATTCGCTAAGAAAAAAATCCACAGGGGCAGATAAATTCACAAGTAAATTCTGTCAAACATTTAAAGAACAGTTAATCCCAATACTATATGAACTATTTTGGAAAATAGGCAAAAAAGAATCCAAACAATTTATTTTCATGATATAAATATGGTAGTTACCTAAGCCAAGGAGAGCAAAAACAGTGAAAGAAAATTATAGTCCAGTTTTATTAATGGATATAGGTGCAAAAATTTTTAATAAAATACTAACAAGGAGATTATAGCAATATATCACAAGGGTCATTCACTATGATCAGGTGGGATTTAAAACAGGAATACAGGGCTGCTTTTATATTAGGAAAACTATAAGTATAATTGTCCATATCAATAACTAAACTAACAGAAATAATATAATTTTCTCAATTGATACTTTGACAAAATATAACATCCACTCCTTTTAAAAACACAAGAAATCCTAGAAATAAATGGGCCTTTCCCTAAATAAGTAGTATGTACCTAAAACTATCAGGAAATATCATCTGTAATGAGTATGTTAAAAATCCCCCCGATAAATTGGGGGGAACAAGCATTCTATTATCACTATTATTATTTAGTATTTAATAATAATATTTAATACTGGATATGCTAACTTTAGTATTGAGAGAATAAAAGGGAACTGAAGAGACAAAAGTTGGCCATTAGGAAATGAAACTCTCTGTCTTTGAGGATGATATGATGGTATACTTAAAAAGTCCTAGAGAACTAAAAAAAGCTAGTTGAAATAATTAACAACATAGGTAAAGTTGCAGGATACAAAATAAATCCACACAAATCATCTTTCTTTATATATAATTACCAAAAAATTTTGGCAGAAAGTGATAGAAAGAGCATTCAATTTAAATAATTCTAAACAATTTAAAATACCTGGAAATCTACTTTCTAAGACAAAAAAATTATATGAACATAACTACAAAATATTTTTAAAGTCAGATCTAAATAATTAGGAAAATATTAATTGTTCATAGTTATACAAGGCTAATATAATAAAAATGACAAACCTACCTAAATTATTATGTGTCATACTAATCAATATTTTGTAGAACCAGAAAAAATAACAATTAATGCAGATAAACAAAAGATCAAGAATATCAAAGGAATTAATGAAAAAATCATTGAAGGTGGCCTAGCAGTACAACATCTCAACTTGTATTATAAAGCAATAATCATCAAAGCAGTCTTATACTGGCTAAGAAATAGAATGGTAGATCAATGGAATAGATATGATTAACAATATCTAGGGGTAAATGACCTTACAAGTACAATGTTTGATAAACCAAAAAACTCCAGTTTGAGAGAAGAAAACACATTAATTAACAAAAAAATAAACTATTCTGAAATTAAAAATAAAACAGTATGGCAGAAATCAGCTAGAGATCAATATTTCACACCCTATACTAAGATAAAATCAAAATAGGAAATGATTTAGATATACAGAATAATACCAGAACTAAATTAGAGGAACATGGAATAGTTTATCTGGCAGATTTATGGAGAAGGGGAAAATTTATGACCAAAGAAGAGATAAAGTACACTATATGATGTATGAATGAATATTTTTATGATGTTAAATTGAAAAGTTTTTGTGCAAACAATACCAGTGTAACCAAGATAGGGAAACAACATGTTGTGAAAAAAAATTATAATCAATTTCCCTGATAAAGATCTATTTTCTCAAATTTATAGAGACCCATGTCAAATTTATGAGAATACAATCCATTCCCCATTGAAAAATGATCAAAAGATATGAACAAGCAATTTTGAGAAGAAACCAAAGCTATCAATAATCAGATGATTAAATATTCTAGATCACTTAATTAGATATATTCAAATTAAAACAATTCTAATGTTTCTCAGTTCTATCATAGTGGCTAAAATGACTGTAAATGATATTGATAAACAATGGAGGGGAAGTATCAATATTGAGAAACAAAGATGTTGGTGGAGTTTTGTACTGATTCAACTATTTTGTAGGATAATTTAGAACTATGCTGAAAATTTCATAAAATAGTGCATACCCTTTGATTCTGTAATACTACTACTGGATCTGTATCCCAAAAATATCATAAAAAGGAGAAAGAATCTAATTATACAAAAATATGTGTAATAGCTATTTTGTAATGTTAAAGAATAGGAAATTAAGCAGTTGTCCATTGGTAAGGGAATGACTTGCCAAATTGTGGTATAAATTGTTGATGAAATATTATTGTGCTACAAGAAAGGAGGAACAGCATGATTTAAGAAAAAAGCTACAAATATCTACATGAACTGATTCACAGTGAAATAAGCAGAACCAGAAGAACATTGTACATGTAACAATATTGTCTAACGAACAATTGTAAAATACTTAGCTACTTACAGTAATACAATAATCTGGGATGATTTTGAAGGATTTAGGACAGGGGAATGCTATCCACCTTCACAGAAAAAAACTGTTGGATTATGATGCAGACAATGCATAATCTCTTTCACAACATTTTATTTATGCTTTTATTTTAGTTTTTTTTTTTTTTATGTGAGTATGCTCTTACAATAATGCCCAAAATGGAAGTATATTTCAAATGATACTTTATGTATGGCTTAGATCAAATTGCTAATAATCTCCAAATAGAGGGAGGAAAGTGAGGAAGGGAAAGCATTTGGATCTTATAATTTTTGAAAATATGTAATTGGGAAAATAAAATATTTGAATAAAAATGAAAATAAATGAGAAACTGACAAAAGTTAACACTATTATTATTTTTATATACCTATTGTGATGTGGAAAACCAATAAAGGAATTCTGGAAAAGACAATAATATGAAAAATAAAAACAATTCCTCAAGGAAATCAAATTAGACCCAGGCCTAACAATAATTTTAGGAAGAGGGAAAGAAAAAAAAATGACTCATAGAAGACAAATTGGGAAAGGAATGGAAATTGATGCAACAAAATAATGCAAAGAGAATAAAAGCTTGGTAAAAGAGGCACCAAGAATACTGGGGAAAAAAGTCCATTCTACTCCTTGCTTATGATCCCTATCAAAAGCTCTGTTTTTTCTGGGCACGATTTTAAGAACCTCAATCCTCACCAATACCATTTAGCATGGTGTCCTGTACTAGTATATTTTTCTGCAAATACAAAGGTCACGGGGATTTACAAAGGAAAATATGAGGGATATGCTAGTTTTTCAAAGCAATCATTGACCTCATTGTCTTTTTTATTTTATGACAATTCTTTGTTTCTTTCTATTTGGGGAAGGATTTGGGTATATATATATATATATATAAAGTCTTCCAACTGAAAGCCCCAACAGTACTGTAAGCAGATCCATTATATCCAGGGATAGGTAGACATTGTAAAGGAAACTAAGGACTCCATCAAATAGTCCATCAAATAGGTATATATTTAGCTGTGGCACAAACTCAGATTTTCTTTTGGAAATGGAAGTGCATCAGCAAAATTCATTACAGAGAACTGCGCTAAACATCATCTGCTTCTCATTTACCACAAAGTAATACTGAATACAGTTTCCCTCTTCATATCCTAAAAGTCACCATATTCTTTAATGAGCTAATGAGCCAGGGTTAGAATGTTCCTTAACTGCTAACATTTCACAAAACTTCCTAACGAACAGTCAGAACAGTATTTTCCACTCATTTAAAATATTTTAATGATCATTTTCCCAATACTTAATAAAGCAGCTGTTTCTCACTGAGACACAGGCCAAGTTTCAAATGTTAATGTTTTTGAGTCATGTGAGCAGACATTAAGTACTTTGAATTCCAAACCGAGTACCCAGGTCTCACTTCCTAAATAAATTCAGAGATCAAAGAGATGTATCAAACAGGAAATAGAAGAAATGAATCTAGCATATTCCCTTGGCCTCTATGACTGCCAAAGAATTTATTCTTCAGACAATCTGACCCAATTTCAAGAAATCTTTGAAAGATTATAAGATAGTATGGGCAGAGTTTAAGACAAGATATTGTCCTGGAACTCTCAAAAAGTCAGAGCTACAATTATTGTTTCTTATATTTGACTTGAATCAAATATAAGGTGATTTCAAGAAGGTCACAGTTTGATGCCAATTATCTGCTTTGGAACGTTGAGTTGATTCTCCCTTTAATAACATGATTATTTCTTTGGCTCTCCTGCAAAAGTTGTGACAAGAATCTCTATTACATATTTAAATACATTCTGTAAATAAAATATTGAAAAATAGCCAAATATGATAGAGGAATGATCTGAGATACATCATTCAAGCAGTTCTGAGATAGAGAGAATTCTAAATGCAGACTCTCTGACCTTCCTATCAGCAATCACAAAGGAGTTGTCTGAGATCCTGAACAACATTTATTTACCATTGACTTAATCAGAGATGGGAAGAATGACAGGGGAAGGAAGGATTATACTCTAACACATCAAAAACCTCAAACATCAACTAGTTACACAATCATGGGGCAAGAAGTTGCAAAATATACTGAAGAACCTGTGCATCTAAACAACATTATAGGAAATTTACAATATGAGGCAGAGATTCAGGAACCATATGTTGGGATAAAAGTGGGAGAACAGAGTGACAAAGCTCTCAATGAAACAGGGGCAAGTGCATCTTTATTGAAGTCATTTGTAGGAGAAACCACCATAGAGGAAATGGTTTCTGTGGCAACAAATTTAAAAGAAGGAGTAAATAGACAAAAACTATATATACCAACACATAACATAGAGTCCCAACATACCACTGGGCAAGAGCTAGTAAAAGATCTGGGGAATATAGAAATCATCAAACAAGAATCAGGGCAAGACATAGGACCAATATGTACAATAATATTTGACTCAGATAGTGATGAACAAGAACCTTATGAATATATCAAGCTCCAAGAAAATGACAGTGATTTAGAAGAGTGGGAAACAGATTGGTACAGTGAACTCTTGAATCCAGAAACAATAATCTCTTCTGATGAGTTAAGCCAAGACATAGAAAACACTATCAGTAGAGGAAATGCTGTCTGCATTAGGAGTCAATAGCTATGAAGAACTTTATGCAAAGTACAAGCTTGGGGAAAGTGACAATGGACTTGGAGTAACTGACACAGCATTACAGAACTATGATAGAGAACAAACTGAAGAAGATATAAACAATGTAATACTACTATCACATCTTCCTTTCTCCAACTTTGAGCCTCCCATAAGCCAAGATATAGTACCTATTGAAGACACATGGTACCATGACTGGTACAAGTTCCATAGGGTAGAAGACAATAAGAAAGTTTATACATACCCAGAGTGGGACTAGGAAATAAAGACCTAAATTCTGTCCATGAAGAAGTCTATAATGGAAGATGCAACCCCAGAGTCCAAAGTAACAAACCCTGGCTGACAAAAGTAAAACAGTTATGTAGATCCCCAAAGTAATCAACTGCCTGACAGATATTGAAAAGGAATCCTGTCCAATGAAGACCTGTCCTATAAGATCATACCATCATCATTGTAAACTACCGCACTTCAGTAACAAAGCAGGAGTAACCAGTGAAGGATAGGAATGAATATTTGCCTCTTGATTCCTGAAACATAAACAACACCAAGCATGCCACTGGAGTATCTTAGCCAAACAACTAAATAGCATGAAATCAATTGTCTGAACTATATAGAAAAAATAGTAAAACTCCTACAGGTCACCTATATCCCTCATTCTCCACAAGGGCATCTCACAGACATACTGGCCAGCAAACATATGGTCCAAATTACCTAAACAATGAGAGGATAGATACCAACAGAATTTCATGCATCCTATGTAAAACACCATTATGCCCAAAATATAATGCCTGAAAACAGTACAGAAAAAGCCTTAGAAGAAATGCAGATCCAAATGCCCCGAGAACAACAAAAATCATTTTTAAAACATGATCAACTAACAAGAGGCACAGGAATATGAAGAACAATTAGAATGATCTATTACATAAGTAAACCTCTCAAGCAAGTAAAAACCTCTACAGAAAGCACTTCATAATAAGCACTTATCTCATACTCACACATGAAGAAAGATATATACAATCTTGACAAATAAATCTCACTTGCACTCACCCAATACAAAAACTCACTCTTACACACACACAATGACATAACAATCTTACACAAAAGCATGATCCTGTTTGTTCTGGTGATGATAACAGAGATCCAGAGACTGATGATGAAGGTGAGACAACAGTCAAGTATGTATCCAGTAAAGGCGAAGACATCAGAACCTGTGATAGCTTCAATCAACACCAGAGCCTGGCAGAGACACAACTGGACAATTGGAAAGAATTTTAAATCAAGGATATTATAGGAAATGAATTTCCATTAAAGGGTTACCTAAGATTGAATCTCCATACACATTAACATCACACTTAGGGAATTACATCCACAAGCACATACAAATCTGCATAAGAAGAAAGAAGCTGATTGACCTATCAGGCAACAAGAGAAGTGGAAATCCAGGGGTTAAAAAAAATATATATATATATATATGTAATATCATATGTAATATGTGTAGAGAAATCATATATGTACATTTGTAAAGACTAACAATCCAATCTACTAACTTAAAGTAAGAATAGGAATTAACACACTAACCCCTAACAGACAGGGATGAATTAGTTTAGGGAGGAAAAGGGAATTCTGTAACTAGAGAGTTAGCACAGGGCCAGAACATACTATAACTTAAAAGATAGAAGAGAGCATATGTCTAGCTATAATGAAAGTTGTTACATTTTAATAAGCATTATATATGTATAAGACAGTTTATTTTTATTCAATAGTTAAATGTTATATTGTTTGGAATAGGAATAAGCATTGTATTTGTAGTTACAAATTAGCTAAGTGCTAGTATTGTTACATTGTGCAAGCCATTATGACATGTGTGACCCTAACCCTCCTTCCCACAGCTCACTGTTTAGCATGAGGTAGGACCTTAGTGCAGCAGATAGATAGATTAGATAAGATTTGTTATTTTGGGTGGGGGAGTAGTAAATATAATAGATAGATTAAGGTAGGGAAAATTTAAGGTAAGTAAGTAGTGTGGTGTCAGGTTGATTCCATGCTAAAAGACAAAATGGAGGAGTTGAGATAGAGGAATGATCCAGAGACTTTGAAGGGCAGAGCCTGGAAGTCATGCAAAGGTTTCCATCCTCAGCCGGGGATGGTAGAGAAGGTTTGGAATCTTGAGGTACGAGGAGATTCCAAGGAGAGGCAGTTGATCTCTCTCTATCTTGAGAAAGCCAAGGTGACAGTCTGATCAGAGATTTCTCTCCTGAGTTATTCAAATCCCTCATTGAACCTAACCACCATTCCCCCACCCCACAATACCAAGAATTGTGGCAGAATCTGAGAAAAATAAGAACAGCATAAGATCTCAATCATCTCCTGTGAATCCCTGGATCTGGACATTGGCGCTATTGTGCTAAGAACAGGGGTCACCAAACCCTGAGCCTCTTAGAGACCAGGCTGACAAGCCTGAGTCTCTCAACTTTAGGGGGGAGGGAGAAAGATATTTTTAGAGAGACAGGGACTTTCCTTGCCCGCTTTCCTATGAACTCCAACCTGTAGACATTGTGTTTATATAACCCCTAACCATTATTTGTTAGAATAAAGTGCCAGTTATCCTAGATTGACTCTTTGTCATATTGGAAGAGGGAGACAGCTAATTTCTCTCTCTTTCCACAAGGAAAGAGGTTCACCCATTAAAACCAGTTATTAGAGGGGAGTAAAGGCAGAGTTAGTAGGGATACATATTTTGAGGAAGACTGAAGTGGGTAATCCATCAATCCTTCCTTCTACCTTCTGGACATGTATCACCTACTTTTCCTCCGTTATACCCAAACCAACCCTCTTATACACAAACAATTATAAATTTTGTCATGAAAAATGTAAATTTATTAAAACATATAATATTATCACCTCTGAGTCAAGAAAAAATCACTTAAATACTGTTCAAAAGTTACTTTTCATTTTCTAAATAAAAAATGTCTTCCTACTGCTTTTATACTTATGTTTGGTTATTTTTTTACTGTTGCTTTAATTTTACCTATTTTTTTACTTCTGATCACTTACTGATCTAAACAGGGAAGGAAGATTTGGAAATTATTACAGTTTTAGAGTTGAGATGCACACTGGTTAGATGAGGGAGAAAAGGAAAGTATAGAATTGCTTAATACTGTTTGAAATTTGGCAAGTCCTAGTCTCTGATCCTATTTCTTCTTTTATAAGTTAGGGTAATAAAGCATGTACTCCACAGAGTTGTGAAGATTAAATGAGATAATATATACATCAAAAATTGCTCTTATTATTGTTATTGATGTTAAAGTTATTGTTAAAGTTCATAGCCTATAGTTAGGAAGAGCTGAGTTCAAATGTAACATCAAATACTTCCTAGCCATATGACTGTAGGCAAGTCAATTAATGTGTTTGCCTTCGTTTTCTCAAAATAAAATACAACTAACAACTTCTTTTATATTTCACAGTTATTATGACAATCAAATTCAATAATATTGATAAGCTATTAGCAAAGTGTTTGCACCTAGCACATAGTGGATGTTAAATAAATCCTGGCAAAGATAATGAGCATGATGATGTTTCTGGTGCTGGTGCTGGTGGTGGTGGTAGTGGTAACAGTGATGCTGTTGGTATTGATCATGAATCCTTCAGTTCAAGCAATATCCATTTGGGAGTGCAATCAAATCCTGATGTGTTTTTTTTTTTAATTCATCTCATAGAAGTATAGATCTTGGGGTTGGAAAAAATTGAAGAAATTTAGGCTCAAAGAGATTTAGTTATTGGCAAAATAGAAGTTTGAACTCAGGTATCAGTCTGTTTCCCACCATTCCATGATGCTCATTCTATATAACCCTCTCATTATTGATCACTTCTGCAAATATAGAGTCTATTTATTTGAGTTCTATGCTTCAGGAAAGACTCCATCTTCCTCTTCCTACCTTCATGTAAAATTATATTATTCAGGTCTCCCTTAATCAGTCTGTAATGACAGAGTTGTTTTTACATCTTGTAGAAACATGTGTAACTTCTTTTCCCAGAACCAGACCTAAGACAAGATTCTACATGAGGCAAGAGCATAAGAAAAGTAGGGAAAATATTTCCTTTTTTAATTTCACATGAATTTATGTTCCACTGAACTTTGTATTTCATTAAGAAGACCTATAATAAGATTAGAGGGAAATGTGCCTGTATTTCTGTTCCCTGGAATTGAGAACCTAACAGATTTCATTGAATCTAAATTTTTGGGATGTTAGTTTTAAACTTAAATTTTCAAAACATTAACATGAATAAGCAAGGAGAGTCATGAAGGAAAAATGAAAATCTGGAGGCCTGAAACAGAAAAGTACAAAAAGTAAATATTGTCACTCTAAATATTCACTTTTATTCAAATATGCCTTGTGATCCACACTATTATGATATTATCAGTAATTGTTATGCCCATTAAAAGAGATGTTTTCATGTCCTTATTTTAAGAAATAAGGGTAAATCTCTAGAATTCAGGTAATAGGATTAACTGATCTAGTGGAAAGAATATTGACTATAAACAGTTAAATGGCTTGGTTTCAAATCATATGTCTAATACATAGATCATTAAGAAAACCTCTTAATTTTTTTTCTCAGTTTTCCTAGCTTTAGAAATAAGGGGTCATAATAGATGATCTCTAAGGTCATTTATTTTAACTATTGTGATGAAATTTGACCTACTGTGTTGAAACATGAGGCTGAACTATAATAGTGAAATTTGATATCAGTTTTCTACATTTTATTCCACTTTTCTCTTTCAGTTGAGTTTCAATAGAGTTTTTGTAAAGGGAATGTGATATTGCTGCCCAAACATGCTTTTATTCTTTTACTAAAGTGAAAAGGATAGATGTTGGAAATTGAGAGAAGGTAATATATAGGCATTGCTATTTTGGGATGGTGTAAATGCCAAGTTTTCCAATTCTAATAACATGCACGGGAAATTATTTATAGAAATAGTTTAAATTACACTGAAGATTCATGTACTCAGTACTTTTTACAAGGAAAAAATGTGCTATAATCTCTGTTCTTTCTGTGTTTAAGAGGAAAAGTTATATATCAGGTTTGAGAACCATACTTGAATTCATATAACTTATACACTTAATGAAGGTCAAATCTTAGAAAATCATATTCTGCATTATTGTCAAAGTTCTTTTACTGCACAAGAATTTAGCTGCTTCTAACAGGAGAAAAAAATATACAAAACAAACCATTTTGTCTTTTAAGAAATAGATAAAAGAAAGGGAAAAAAACACTAAAGATTGGTAGGTAGGTAGACAGACAGACAATATATATAGTTTAGATAGATAGATAGATAGATAGATAGATAGATAGATAGATAGATAGATAGAATCAATTTGTATTTGTTGTGATGGGATTTGCCCTAGATTTTAAAGAGTTGTAATTAGAAAGGTCACATTCCCTTGATCTTTTGGTAAGAATGGCTCTCCAGCATCCACTTGAGGATGCATAAATAGGAGGCCAGACTGCCTTCATGAGATGGAGCATCATTTTGAAGAGCACTTCCTTTCCACTGACATTTGCATGATAAGTTACTTTACTCAGATTCCACCAGCTTGATTGAACACATTGCATTTTGCTAAGAACAGCATGTCAGCCAGCTCAGTCAGCATCCATATGCATCTGGGAAAACTGCAGCTCTCTGAGAATTAGACCATGGGACAGGAGACAAGAAAAGCTTTGTCAGCTGTCACTTAGGCAGTTTCCTCAACTCTCAATTTGCCAGATGATGAAAGGAGAAAATGTGGCTGGTAGTCATATCAGGATTTCAATATCTTTCCTAGTTTGTCAGTTGGTCCTAAGGGTAAGAGACAACAAAGAGAAGAATAGGGAAAAAAAGGATCAGCTTTTCCACCTTTTTTCCTTAGGAAAAGAGAAAAATCTAATAGGAATCTAGATGGAAAGTCATTGATACACACCATTGCTAATTGGACATATAATAGTCAACAGACTTCTTGAAATGTCAAACAGGAAATAATTGCATTATATGACAGTTGATTAAGAGCATATCAGCAAAATTTAGTGAACTTAGATTTGATTTAGACAGTCCAGAATTGCCCAGGGAAGTTAGAGTGATAACTGATTTTACTTCAGTATCCTGGTTAATTGAGGAAGATTATTTTGCTTAGGGAGTGTATCTATGTGGCAAAATGTATAAAGTGTCATGTCTGGAGTCAAGAAGAATCATCCTCCTGAATTCAAATCTGGACTCAGATAATTACTAGCTGTGTGACCTTGGATAAATCACTTAACTTTTTCTCAGTTGCCTCATCTTTAAAATGAACTGTGGAAGGAAATGGCAAATCACACTAATATCTTTACCAAGAACACCCCAAATGTGATCATGAGGAATTGGTCATGACTTAAATGTTAAATTACAATAGCAATCGTGTGCAATGGAAATGTGTGAGGTAGTATGCAGTCATTTTGAATTCAGAGGACTTCAGTTCTAATCCTACCTCTGTTATTCACTACCCATGTGATCTCAGACATATTTCATTAATTTGAATCTAATTTTCCTCATCAGTAAAAGAAAGTTTGGCATAATTAATTTCCAGGGCATTTTTAAGTTTAGTTCTAAGCATATTTTTTTAAAATATTAGGTCATTTTAATACATTTCATGTAGTTTTGAGAGTACTTAGAGTTCACATGATTGGATATTGGTAGGATTATAATCATGGTGTACATTTAAATTGTATTCTTTAAAAATATACAGTTGTTTTGAAATTCCTGCATGATCATGCTATATCTGAAATAAAAGCTCCTCCTTACTTGTACCTTTGCTATTGTGCTAATTATAAAATGGAAGATGAACATTATTCTGTATTCCAGAATGCCCTTCCCATCAACATTAGCTTTTCCTGTGTCTGATGTGAAATCAGGATTGATAATCAAATTCTTACATTGAATATGCTGGCTAGTTAAAATTTAGTAATGTAGGTAATATAACACATTAAATCCAATTAAAGTGAAGTTGTCCTTAAAAAAACCCTGGGTGTGGGGAAGGGGGGTGATGACTTAGTGATGGCAAATTCAGACACTAAAATATGAATGTTATTATGATCAGGGGGACTCTTTCTGCACCCTTGGAATCACACCACATTGCTTACTTTGCAAATGCATAAAGATATTTCTACCCAAGAGAGTCAAATCCATTTATCTTTACATCTTTATTTTTGAAACTACTGCCTATCATTTTGCTACCTTGAAATTGATCATATAATTTCAATAGCCTAAATTTAATTTTCTTTAAAAGGAAGTTCTTTTCTTCATATTTTCCATTAAAAGGTGAACAAATACATTCTTTTTTCAAAGGTTTTACATATATTATAATATAATATGTATTTCCAGTTTGTAATTGTGAAAAAAAGACACATATTGATTTCACTAGAGAAAAACTCATAGAGAAAATAAAAAAGGAATGTTATGGTTCAGTTTGCAATTTAGAATCTGTCTACTCCTTCTAGTGGTAGAAATCCCCATTCCTGAATGATTCCTGTCATATCCTGAAACCTCTTGGACTCTGTATTGATACTGTCTGTCTGCTGAAGCAAGACCCATGTGGACTGATCAGACATTCCGTTTTACCCAAAGGGTCAACATGAGGGTAGACTAGATTGGTCCTGAGGCCAGACCTCTCAACTGTGCCAATTATACCTAGAGACTGATACTTCTTAAATTAGCCTAGGATTAATCCAGCATAGGGAAAACATCAGACAGAGGACACTTCCAGGCCAGCCTTGTCATTTAGCTTGAGGCTTGCCAGTGATCCATGTCTCAAGTCAGGGAAACCTAATAATCCTCTTTCTTGCCCTCATCCTTGTTATACTCCTTTTAAATAAACAATCATTTAATATAAGGAAGCATTGAGATCTATTACATAAGGAAGAAGGAAGAAGATCTGTTTGAGTTGGGTTTTATCCTGGAGGGAGAGCTAGTCAGATTGGGTGAAACCAAAAATCCCAGTCACCCCTCCTGCTCTCTCTCCCAGGGCAGCTTTCTGTTCAAGGGGAAAAACATCTAGGAGAGACTAGATTAAGCAAAATTTCCTAGTCAACTGTTTATAATCATCTCCTGAGTTGTTTTTTCTGTCCCTGTAACAGGTTATTGTGTTATCTTTCCCACCAAAGTGCTCTGGCCTGACACAGAGAGAAGCCATTTTTGCTCTCTGAACCTGAGGGGCTTATCCTGTCAGATTAAGTTATGTGAAATTCTTGATCACTTATTTGTATTAACAACTCAGATTCTCCCTCCCTTTTAACACTAGGCCCCCAACTTTCATGTTTTTTCATAATTTCCATTTATATTCTAATTCTAGAAAAAAATGTTTTTGGTGGTTTGATAGGTATGGCACTGAATAACTAGATTCATTAGTTCATTCATTTTTATGTTAGCTCATCCTACGCATGAACAATTAATGTTTTAGCAGTTATTTAAATCTACTTCCTAATTGTGTGAAGTGTTTTATAGTTGTATTCATATAATCACTGTGTTTGTTTGGTAGATAAATTTCTAAATAGTTTACAGTGTCTAGAGTGATTTTAAATGGAATTCCTCTTTCTAACTCCTGCTGAGTTTTGTTGGAAATATATCGAAACACTGATGATTTATATGGGTTTGCTAAAATTGTTAATTATTTCCACTAGTATTTTAGTTTATTTTCTGGGATTGGTTAAGTAGACCATCATATCAACTGCAAACAGTGATGATTTAGTTTCCTTGTTGCCTATTTTAATCTCTTCAATTTCTTTTCCTTCTCTGATTCATATTGCTTGTGTTTATAGTATAATATTAAATAATAGAGGTGATAATGGACATCCTTCATTCATTCCCAATCTTATAGGGAAGGCAATTTGTCCCCATTATAAATATTTCCTGATGGTTTTAAATATATCCTGTTTATTATTTTGAGGAACAACCCTTCTAATCCTATCATTCCTAGTGTTTTCTATAGGAATGAGCATTGTACTTTGTCAAAGACATTTTTTCTGAATCTATTGACATAATTATGTGATCTCTGTTGGTTTGGTTGTTGATATGGTAAATTATGTGGATGGTTTTCCTATTATTAATCCATCCCTGTATTCCTGATATAAATCTCACCTACTCATAGTAGAAATTTAAGATTTTTCATTGATGTTCATTAAGGATATTGATCTGTTGTTTTCTTTCTCTGTTTTTTGACCATTTTTGTGTCCTAAAAAGAATTTGTCAAGAATCTTTTTCTTATTTTTTTCAAATAATTTGTATAATATTGGGATTAGTCAATCTTTAAATGTTTGAGAAAATTCACTTCTGAATCTATCTGGTCCTTGGGATTTTTTTTCTTAGGGAGTTCCTTGATGGCTAATTCAATTTCCTTTATTGAGATGGGATTATTTAAGTATGCTGTTTCCTCTTTTTTTAACCTAGGTAATTTATATTTTTATAAAGATTCACCCATTTCACCTAGATTGTCATATTTATTGCCATATAATTGAGGGGAATAATCATTTTCCCCAATAATAATAATAAAAATAATCTTAATAATTGCCTTAATTTCCTTTTCATTAAAGGTAAGATCAACCTTTATTCATGATATTGTTAATTTTGTCCTCTTCTTTTGTTTTGTTAACTTAACCAGTACTTTATATATTTTATTTGTTTTTACAAAGTACCAGCTCCTAGTCTTGTTTATTAGTTCAATAGTTCTTCTACTTTCAATTTTAATAATTTCTCCTTTCATTTTTTAGGATTTCAAATTTAGTTTTTATTTGGGGATATTTATTTTTTCCTTTTTCTAATTTTTTAAGTTGCAAGCCCAACTCAACATATTCTGCTAAGAAGAAGGTATAATCCTTATGATTACTTTTCAGTTTTCTCCAGAGATCTATTAACTCTAGTTTTCTGGTAGCATTTCATTCACTTCCCATACTTTTTTCTTATTTATTTTTCAGTTTGATTTATCTAGTTCTGAAAGGGGAAGGTTAATATGTCCCATTAATATGTTCTTACTATCTATTTTCTCCTTGAGCTGCTTTATTTTACTTTACTTTTTAGAAATCTAAATACTATGCCATTTGGTGAATAAATGTTTAGTAATGATATTACTCCATTGTTTATAATGCCCTCTAACAGAATGTAATTTCCTTTCTTATCTCTTTTAATCAGATCAATTTTTACTTTCGTTTTGACTGTTATCATGATTACTACTGCTTTTCTTTTTTACTTTAGATGAGACAAAATAAATTCTGCTCCAGCCTTTTACATTGAATCTGTTTGTGTCAACCTGTTTCAAATGTGCTTTTTGTTAAGAACATATAGTAGGATTCTGTTTTTTAATCCACTATGCTATCTGTTTCCATTTAATGGATGAGTTCATCCCATTCACATTCAGTGTCATGATTACTGAGTATTGTGTTTCATCATATTAACCCATTTAAAACACTGCTCTATTTTTTCTCTCTGTTCCTCATCAACATTTTGCTTTTTTTGTCACCACCCCACTTTCCCTTTTTACATTTACCTCTCTCTTCCCTTGTATTCTTCTTCTACTTCACTGTGAGGTAAGATAGAATTCTATTCCCCACTGTGTATACCTGCTTTATCTTCTTTGAACCCTTTATGATGAGAGTAAAGTTTAATCATTCCCCATCATCATTCTTATTATCCCCTCTCTATAATGATTTTTCATGCCTTTTTATGTTATATAATTTATCCCATTCTATCTTTCCCTTCCCTATACTCTCAGTGCAAATCTCTCTTTCAGGCCTTGATTGATTTTGTACATATCATTCATATGCATACCTATTATATTATACATAAAAACATATCTTTCCATATCATCACTTTTACATATATATCATATCATCATAATCAGCTTACCTCTCCACCCTCTTTATCAGTAAATACATTTTATCTTCTCTACTATTGGGAATAATGTTTGAGAATTATAGAAATCCTCTTTCATGTATACATATGAATATTTTTATCTTAATAAGTCCCTTAAATATTCCCTTTCATATTTACCTTTTTGGACTTCTCTTGTGTCTCATATTTGAACTTCAAATTGTTTAGGTCTAGCATATTCCTCAGGAAGACTTGGAAATATTCTATCTTATTGAAAGACCATTTTTCTACTGAAAGAATATAGGCAATTTTTCTCAATAGATGGCTCTGGGTTGTAAACCCAAATCTTTTGCTTTCCTGAATCATGTTCCATGCCTTTCAGTCTTTTAATGTAAAAGGCACTAGTTCCTGTGTGATCTCGATTGTAGCTACATGATATTTGAATGGTTTCTTTCTGACTGTTTGAAGTATTTTTTTCCTTGACTCCATTGCTCTTGAATTTAGCTATTATTCCTGGAAGTTCTCAGTTGAGGGTTTCTTTCTGGAGGTCACCTGTGATTTCTTTCTATTTCAATTTCATTTTCTTGTTCAAGGAACCTTGAGTAGTTATCTTTGATATTTTCTTATAATATGATACCCAAGATATTTTTCTTGATCATGACTTTTAGGTAATCCAATGATTCTCAAATTGTCTCTCTAGATATATTTTCTATGTTAGCTGCTTTATTTTTCAATAAGATATTTCATTTTTCTTCTATTTTTTCATTCCTTCGTTTCTGCTTTATCTTTTCTTGATTTCTCGTGAAATCAGTAGTTTCTAGACTTTTAAGACCTGATTTTCCTCTGTCAGTGTTTTTTTTTTCCTTTTTCAACTGGCTCATTTCTTCTTACATCACTTTCCTTTCTTCTTGAATCACTTTCATTTCTTTTTCCCACTTTTCCTCTGCCTCTCTTAATTGGTTTTTGAAGTTCTTTTTGAGTTCTTTCAGAATCTGGATCTAATCCATACTTTTCTCTTGGACTTTGGGTGCTTTTTCTTTGCTTTTACTGTTGCCTTCTGTGTCTAAACCTTGTTTTTTATCTACATAAATATTTATTTTTAGAGTTAGACATATTTTTTGAAGTTTTCTCATTTTTCTTCTCTAGTTATAGGTAGACTTGGGGGGAATAATGTGGTTGTCTAAGGGCTGAGAGCACTGAGTGCCCCTTCCCCCTGCTTATTCAAATGACCCTTGTGATGCTAATATCTTAAAGACTTGCCTCAGGCTTAGATGTAAATTTTTTTATCTAACTCTAATCTTGATCATGTCAGGAACTGAACAAATTCTAGCCACAATCTTAGTCTCAAGTTTTTGGTCTCACTGTGTACTTGATCCAATCTGGCATACCCTTGGTTGTCTTGTCTTGGAGTTCCACCCTGAGCATTAGGCAAAATGATCAGTGCTTAGCATCCATCCCAATGTGTGAATTAAGTCTCTGTCCCAGGTCCAGACTAGAATTCCATGAGCTAGGACTCAAGACTTCTCAATAGGTTTGAAATTTTAAGGGGTATGGTTGGCTTTTAGCTTTATTTGCTCAGGCAGTATCTCAGAGTCTGGATGTTGGGTTTAGCATAGATTTCTATAACTCAGACACAAAATGTGGTGTGGGGTGTGGCTCACTCTTGAATTACTCTTCCTTCTTTGCTACTCTGCTCTCCTCTCACCCCAATGTCCTAGATGTTCTTTGTCTACCTTCTGAGTTTTTCTTTTCTTGAAATTTGTTTCAATCTTTCTCCTTATTGGTTCTTTTGTCTCCTTTATTTGTTTTATGGTGATATATTAATCATTGGTAGAGAGACTTCTCCTGGTGGCACAGAGCTCTTGATAATTACTCTACCATTTTGGCTCTACCCCCAGAAGTCTAGAGTATATACTTAATAAGTGTTTATTGTATACATAAATTGGATACATATTGAAAGAATTGGTTATTGAAGAAGCTATAACCTAGTCATATATTAAGCTTGATGCCATTTAAGTCAAGGGAGTATAAGAATAATTTAAAGAAAAGTTAAAGAAATAAATCAATAACCTGAAATGTATTAATGGCTCAAAAGAACAGAAAAGAAGTATCTAATGGAGGTGTAATGATAAGTAGCATGGGCATGAAGGGATGATGCGAAGATGAATGTGAATAACGGGAGAAATAAAATGCATTCCATAACTGGAATATTGTTGTAGTGGGCTCTTGAGTTAAAGAAGGTAGATAGTATAAAAATTTAAGCATATATCAAGGAGAACGAAAAGGTAATGATAGCCTCAAAATATGTACGAATGCTAGGAAAAGAGGTAATGCTCAAAAGAGAGAATTTTGCTGAAAGTATATAGGACTGAACCAACTCACCATTTAAAAGCAAGTATTTATCTTATGGTAGGAGACTTTTATGTTAATTAGATAATACAAACATAACCCCTAACTAGAAGATACCTCAGAGGCCATCATGTCCAACTCTCTCATTTTCTAGGTGAGGAAATTGGGGATAATGGAGTGTAAGACTTTTGTCCAAAGTCACATAGGTAGTGTTTGAACAATGTGGGATGTGACTTAAAGGTCTGTGCTCTTTCAACGATACTTCCAATGAGAAACAGACAAGATAAGGCTATATCTGATTTTTTTAAAGAATGTGTGCATGTGCACCCATATGTGTGTGTATGTGTATGTATGTGTAGTGCTAAATATCTCTTTGGAGCTTTAAATGGGAAGGATGTAACTATAGAACACTGTTGGCAAAGGTGTGACACACATGCAGAACAAGATCTTGGGGATCTGCTCTGCCCCCCCTCTTCCCAAGCTCAAAGGATATTTTTGAATGCACTGTCCCTCTGTCCAGTTGCTCAAAATGAAGATTTTTTCTTTTACCCCACTCTCTGGGGTAATGTGGGGGGATCACAGCCATCTTGAAGTTGAAGTTTGGGTACCTGAACTTGAAAACCTTCACCTATGCTGCTATAGAACAATCCTGAGGATAATATAGGAGAAAAGTACTAGACATAGGGTAATTATTTATCCACTTAATTTTTAGCAGAGTACAAAGCTAAGGGTCAAAAAAGGATTCTGTTTATGGAACTACTATAGATATTAAAGTGTTTTTCTCCAGGGTACATTTGTTACTAATGGTTGATTATCTGTAGTCAGTGATGACACTTCTATTGGCACTTATTAAAGAAGTTATTAAGAAAACTAAACATTGACTTCCGGTCAAGATGGCAGCTTAGAGAAAGCTAAAGATCGGAGCTCCAGAAACCCTTCCTTACCGACCTCAAATGGAATGCTCCTAGGGCATTGAAATTCAAAACAAACAGCAGAATAGACCCCAGAAACACTCCTCCTGGACCTGGATCAAAAGGTAAGGCCCCCCAAGAGTCAGAGCCCGAGATCACTTGGATCTAAGGGGAAGGCAAAGGGAAGGTTCCAGGACCCATCCCCCCCAAACCAGAGTGCTGAGTCCGAGGCAGCAGCAGGAAACTCAGGGCAGGCAGGGGGGCCTCGGGAGCAGGCTGTTCTAAGGGCCACCCCCTGAAAAGGACCTGAGCCAGTTGCGGGAACACCCAGATAGCAGGGTGGCAGAGAGAGACAGGGGGAGCCTGTAGCCCCCTGACCAGAACCTTCGATCTGGGTCTCACTGAAGGTCACTGCCTGAGGGCATACTCAGTCTAAGGTTAATCCTATCACCAGCCCTCAGAGCTCTGGGAAGCCCCGGCCCCTCCCCCCTCAGAGTTCTGGCTGAGGCACAGAAACAAGGGCCAAGCCATAAAAAGGACAGTATGCTTAGGGCTAAAACCTCTGAACACCAGACAGAGATAAGAAAAGACAGTCCTCCCCACTCAGATAGAGATGGCAAACTCCACAGAAGCACAAAAAACCCAAAATTCCAAAAAAAAAAAAAACAAGAAGAAGGGGGATACTTTAGACACATTTTATGGAGCAAAAATACAAAACACAGAGGAGATAAAAGAGGAAACACAAGCAAATGCTCTGAAACCTTCCAAAGGAAATGGAAACTATCCACAAATCCATGAAGAATATGAATAAGAAATGATCAAAATGATGGAAGCCTTCTGGGAGGAAAAATGGGAAATAATGCAAAAGAAATTCACACATCTACAAAACCAGTTTGACCAAACTGAAAAGAAAAACCAGGCTTTAAAGCAAGAACTAATAAAGCAAAGCCAAAAGACCAAGAAATTAGAAGAGAACATAAAATATCTCACTGACAAGGTGACAGATTTGGAAAATAAAGGAAAAAGAGATAATTTAATAATAATTGGACTTCCAGAAAAGCCAGAAATAAACAGCAAACTCAACATCTTAATACAAGAAATAATCAAAGAAAATTGCCCAGAGATTCTAGAACAAGGGGGCAATACAGCCACTGACAGAGTTCACAGAATACCCTCTACAATAAACCCCAAAAGAGAACTCCCAGGAATGTAATTGCCAAATTCCAAAGCTCTCAAACAAAAAAAAATCCTATCAGAAGCCAGAAAAAGACAATTTAGATATAAAGGAATACCAATCAGGGTCACACAAGACCTTGCAATTTCTACTCTGAATGATTGTAAGGCATGGAACACAATCTTCAGAAAGGCAATAGAGTTGGGTCTTCAACCAAGAATCAGCTATCCAGCAAAACTGACTATATACTTCCAAGGGAAAGTATGGGAATTGAACAAAATAGAAGATTTCCAAGTTTTTGCAAAGAAAAGACCAGAGCTCTGTAGAAAGTTCAACACCATAAAACAAAGAGGATGGAATACCTGAAAACGTAAACGAAAGGGAAAAGGAGAAAAATGTTATCTTTTTCTTTTACTCAAACTCTCTTCTATAAGGACTACATTTATACCAATCTAGGAATACTAACATGTGGGGAAAATGTAATGTGTAAATAGGGGGAAAAGAAAGACCAAATAGAATAATCTTTCTCACACAAAGATTCACATGGGAAGGGGAGGGGAAGAAAACTCCTATAAGAAGGAGAAGAAGAGAATTTTTACTTAAATCTTAATCGCAGAGGAAATCAACTCTGAGAGGGAAAAACAACCAGATCCATTGGGATCTTGAATTCTATCTTACCAAACTAGGGTAGGGAGAAGGGAAAACCAATGGGGGAGGGAAGGGAAAACAAAAGGGGAGGGAAAGAGAGGGGGGCGGGGAAGGGAACAAAAAGAAAAGGACTAAAAAAATAAAACATATCAAGGGAGGGGACAATAGGGGATTGATTTAAATAAAATCACTGAACTAAAAGGTAGAGCTGAAGAAGAAAGGTTAGAATTAGGGAAGGATATCAAAATGCCAGGGAGTCCACAAGTGACAGCCATAACATTGAACGTGAATGGGATGAACTCACCCATAAAACATAGACGAATAGAAGAATGGATTAGAATCCAAAACCCTACCATATGTTGTCTTCAAGAAACACACATGAGGTGGGTTAATACCCACAAGGTCAGAATTAAAGTATGGAGTAAGACCTTCTGGGCCTCAACTGACAGAAAGAAGGCAGGAGTGGTAATCATGATATCTGATAAAGCCAAAGAAAAAATAGACCTGATCAAAAGGGATAGGGAAAGTAATTATATTTTGTTAAAAGGGACTTTAGATAATGAGGAAATATCACTAATCCACATGTATGCACCAAATAATATAGCACCCATATTTCTAATGGAGAAACTAGGAGAGTTGAAGGAAGAAATAGACAGTACAACCATATTAGTGGGAGACTTAAACCAACCATTATCAAATTTAGATAAATCAAATCAAAAAATAAATAAGAAAGAGGTAAAAGAAGTAAATGAAATCTTAGAAAAATTAGAATTAATAGACATATGGAGAAATATAAATAGGGATAAAAAGGAATACGCCTTCTTCTCAGCACCACATGGCACATTCACAAAGATTGACCATACATTAGGTCACAGAAATATGGCACACAAATGCAGAAAAGCAGAAATAATAAATGCAGCCTTTTCAGATCACAAGGCAATAAAAATTATGTTCAGTAATGGTACATGGAAAACCAAATCAAAAACTAATTGGAAATTAAACAATATGATACTCCAAAATCTTTTAGTTAGAGAAGAAATCATAGAAATAATTAACAATTTCATCGAGGAAAATGACAATGGTGAGACATCCTTTCAAACTTTTGGGATGCTGCCAAAGTGGTAATCAGAGGTAAATTCATATACCTGAGTGCATATATCAACAAAGTAGGGAGAACAGAAATCAATCAATTGGAAATGTGAATATAAAAACTCAAAAAAGATCAAATTAAAAACCCCCAACAGAAAACCAAACTAGAAATCCTATAAATTAAGGGAGAAATTAATAAAATTGAAAATGATAGAACTATTGATTTGATAAATAAGACAAGAAGCTGGTACTTTGAAAAAACAAACAAAATAGACAAAGTACTGGTCAACCTAATTTAAAAAAGGAAGGAAGAAAAGCAAATTAACACCATCAAAGATGAAAAGGGGGACATCACCTCCAATGAAGAGGAAATCAAGGCAGTCATTAAAAATTACTTTGCCCAATTATATGGCAATAAATACAGCAATCTAGGCAATATGGATGAATATATACAAAAATACAAACTGCCTAGACTAACAGAAGAGGAAATAGAATTCCTAAATAATCCCATATCAGAAATTGTAATCCAACAAGCCATCAAAGAACTTCCTAAGAAAAAATCCCATGGGCCTGATGGATTCACCAGCGAATTCTATCAAACATTCAGAGAACAGTTAATCCCAATACTATACAAACTATTTGACATAATAAGCAAATAGGGAGTTCTCCCAAACTCCTTTTATGACACAAACATGGTACCGATTCCAAAAGCAGGCAGGTCAAAAACATAGAAAGAAAACTATAGACCAATCTCCCTAATGAATATATAGATGCAAAAATCTTAAATAGGATACTAGCAAAAAGACTCCTGCAAGTGATCAGAAGGGTCATCCACCATGATCAAGTTGGATTTATACCAGGGATGCAGGGCTGGTTCAATATTAGGAAAACCATCCACATAATTGACCACATCAACAAGCAAACCAGCAAGAACCACATGATTATCTCAATAGACACCGAAAAAGCCTTTGATAAAATACAACACCCATTCCTATTAAAAACACTAGAAAGCATAGGAATAGAAGGGTCATTCCTAAAAATAATAAACAATATATATCTAAAACCATCAGCTAATATCATTTGCAATGGTGATAAACTAGATGCATTCCCAATAAGATCAGGAGTGAAACAAGGATGCCCATTATCACCTCTACTACTTGACATTGTACTAGAAACACTAGCAGTAGCAATTAGAGAAGAAAAAGAAATGGAAGGCATCAAAATAGGCAAGGAGGAGACCAAGTTATCACTCTTTGCAGATGACATGATGGTCTACTTAAAGAATCCTAGAGATACAACCAAAAAGCTAATTGAAATAATCAAAAACTTTAGCAAAGTTGCAGGATACAAAATAAACCCACATAAGTCATCAGCTTTTCTATATATCTCCAACACAGGTCATCAGCAAAAACTAGAAAAAGAAATCCCATTCAAAATCACCTTAGACAAAATAAAATACCTAGGAATCTACCTCCCGAGACAAACACAGCAACTATATGAACATAACTACAAAACACACGCCACACAACTAAAACTAGACTTGAGCAATTGGAAAAACATTAACTGCTCATGGGTAGGACGAACCAATATAATAAAAATGACCATCCTATCCAAACTTATTTATCTATTTAGTGCCATACCCATGGAACTCACAAAAAATTTCTTTACTGATTTGGAAAAAAACATAACAAAGTTCATTTGGAATAAGAAAAGATCAAGGATATCCAGGGAAATAATGGAAAAAAAACACAAATGAGGGTGGCCTAGCAGTCCCAGACCTCAAACTATATTACAAAGCAGCAGTCATCAAACCAATTTGGTACTGGCTAAGAGACAGAAAGGAGGATCAGTGGAATAGACTGGGGCAAGTGATCTCAGCCAGACAGTATACAATAAACCCAAAGTTCCCAGGTCTTGGGACAAAAATCGACTATTCGATAATAACTGCTGGGAAAATTGGAAGACAGTGTGAGAGAGATTAGGAATTGATCAACACCTGACACCCTACACCAAGATAAATTCAAAATGGGTGAAAGACTTAAACATAAAGAAGGAAACCATAAGTAATTTGGGTAAACACAGAATAGTATACATGTCAGACCTTTGGGAGGGGAAAGACTTTAAAACCAAGCAAGACATAGAAAGAATCACAAAATGTAAAATAAATAATTTCGACTACATCTAATTAAAAGGCTTTTGTACAAACAAAACCAATATAACTAAAATCAGAAGGAAAACAACAAATTGAGAAAAAATCTTCATAAAAACCTCTGACAAAGGTTTAATTAGTCAAATTTATAAAGAGCTAAATCAATTGTACAAAATATCAAGCCATTCCCCAATTGATAAATGGGCAAGGACATGGATAGGCAGTTTTCAGATAAAGAAATCAAAACTATTAATAAGCACATGAAGAAGTGTTCTAAATCTCTTACAATCAGAGAGATGCAAATCAAAACACCTCTGAGGTATCACCTCACACCTAGCAGATTGGCTAACATGACAGTTATGGAAAGTAATGAATGCTGGAGGGGATGTGGCAAAGTAGGGACATTAATTCATTGCTCGTGGAGTTGTGAACTAATCCAGCCATTCTGGAGGGCAATTTGGAACTATGCACAAAGGGTGATAAAAGAATGTCTACCCTTTGATCCAGCCATAGCACTGCTGGGTCTGTACCCCAAAGAGATAATGGACAAAAAGACTTGTACAAAAATATTCATAGCTGCGCTCTTTGTGGTGGCCAAAAATTGGAAAATGAGGGGATGCCCATCAATTGGGGAATGGCTGAACAAATTGTGGTATATGTTGGTGATGGAATACTATTGTGTAAAAAGTAATCATAAAGTGGAGGAATTCCATGGAGACTGTAACGACCTCCAGGAAGTGATACAGAGCGAGAGGAGCAGAACCAGGAGAACATTGTACAGAGAGACAAACACACTGTGGTATAATCGAATGTAATGGGCTTCTCCATTAGTGGCAGTGTAATGTCCCTGAACAATCTGCAGGGATCTAGGAGAAAAAACACTATCCATAAGCAGAGGACAAACTGAGGGAGTAGAAACACTGAGGAAAAGCAACTGCCTGACTACAGCGGTTGAGGGGACATGACAGAGGAGAGACTCTAAAGGAACACTCTAATGCAAATACTGACACCATGGCAATGGATTCGAATGAAGAACACATGTGATACCCAGTGGAATCACGCGTCGGCTACGGGGGGTGTGAGGGAGGAAAAGAAAATTATCTTTGTCTTTAATGAATAATTCATGGAAATGATCAAATAAAAAACTATAAAATAAAAAAAAAAGACTATAGGTCAAGGGGGCAGCTGGGTAGCTCAGTGTGTTGAGAGCTAGGCCTAGAGACGGGAGGTCCTAGGTTCAAATCTAGCCTCAGACACTTCCCAGCTGTGTGACCCTGGGCAAGTCACTTGACCCCCATTGCCTAGCCCTTACCACTCTTCTGCCTTGGAGTCAATACACAGTATTGACTCTGAGACGGAAGGGTAGGGTTTAAAAAAAAAGACTATAGGTCAGCTGAGGCAGACAAAGGATAAGTTGAATGAATATTTTCTTACTATCCACTGGATTAGTTAGGAATAAAGGGTAAAAAATTGTCACAAGGACTATACAACAGACCGTTATTTTACATATAATTTATATGATGATACAAAAACATAACTTGTTACCATCATTAATATCCTGGCTCAACATGGAATAATGGGAGCATATTATTTTTGCTGTGAGGTACCATTAATAGCCATATTGTCACTTGTATAAATTTATAAGAAGGAATATTAAAAGCATTAAGGTTGTGAAACAAGAAAAGTCATTTTGGTTCAGTTTTTTTTTTTCCATTTTCCTAAATTCATGCAAACTCTCTAATGCCCAAATGGATACTCAGCCAATAAATTAATATCACTAAATTTCTAATACACTTGTATCTGGAACAAAAATTAAATGCTCTGGGTTCTAAAGCTTGTATTATCTTTGAGATACTCAGAAGGTCTTCATAAGCATCACTAGATTTAAATGATTCTCTCAAGTGATTGGCAGTGAGAACAGGAATTTCATAGGAAGGAAAGTAGTTTTCCACTCTACAAGAAAGGGATGGGAGCTGGAGGGAAAGGTTAGCATTTAGGATGGAAAGAAAGAAATAAATGTATGCTTTTTTTTCTAGTTCAAGGTGCACTTTACTCATTCTCACCAGGTTCTCCTTCTTGACTCACAGTATAACTCACAATATTATAATAGTCTAAGATTTATAAGATTCTTCTCCAAACAACTTTGTAATGTAAGGAGTGTATTATTTCCATCTTATAACTGAGCAAACAGTTCTCATGAGTGACCCATGATAGGGTTACTTTAAAATACTTAATATGGGGCTTAAACACTAGTCTGGGAGGTATAAAAGAGGAAAGCAGATTCATCATACTGGAAGACCAACCGAAGTGCAAAGGGGAGGGCAGGAATGAGAAAGAATCTCAGAGAAGGAACAGAGGAACTGAGAAGATTCAAACAGTTGAACTCACTTCTCTTTGGGAAGCCCACCAGGGATATTGATCTGAGTGAACCTCTGATACAGGAGTATTATACTGTGAAGCCAGACCCCAGTATCCAGTGGAAGACAAACAAGAGTGGATAGGACTTTGCCAGAAAGCTATCCATCTCAAAAAGTTTTCCTCTTTATCCCTCTAAACAGCCCTAGAATTTAATATCATAGTTTGGACAGCCAGGAGTCAGGACAGCTCTCACAATTGATCCGAGAGAGTCAGACAGGCAAAGCCTGACCCTGTAAGACTTGAGGAGAAGGGGTTCAATTGTTATCTTTAGGGACTTCCTATTTTTCCCATCTTCCCATTACCTTATCCCACAAACTCACTTGCCCTACTGTTCATGTATTCCTTTCAAATAAATACTTGTGTACTAGATCAAGTGCCTGCTTCATAGTATCTAAGAAGGGAGACTTGGAGTTTGGAGGGAGGAAGGTTGAACATCTTTCCTCAGAGAGGGGGAAGCTGTCTGTCCTGTACTTTTATTTCAACCAAGTCTCTGAGGGAATAGTAACCAGTGATTCTGAAGGCAACCAATGTGGAGTTTATCAGGATGAGAGTGGGAAAACAATCTATCCCTTCTCTCCATTACAGAGGCATGTGGCATTGAAATCGCTTTAAAAGACTGATATATATTAATTTAAGGTCGCCAAGGAATTCAGCTATGTAATTCCTAAATGAAAACTCAAGTCAGCAGTCAACCTTTTATGGAGTTTAATTACAAACAGGAGGAAGAAAGGTATTAGAGATAGAGAGAGGGAGAGAGAAAGAGAGAGAGAGAGAGAGAAAGAAAGGGGAGAGAAGGGAATAGGGCTTAAATACCCTTTCTGTTTAGGCTGGGCCAAAAGGCCCAAGCCCTTAGATAGCTGAGGCAAAGAAAAGAGATCAGTCCCTATCACTCACGTGACCAAAATGGAGAAACAATCTCAGGGGCCTCCACCTCCAGCTTCCTTCAGAGCAAACTTCTCAAAGCACCACCTCTCAGAGCAAAAACCTCTCCAACCAACCACCCCTCAGTCCTCAGACCCCTCTATCTTTAAGGAAACCATCCAAGTTTCCTCCCCTCAGTTCTCACATCTACCAATCACTGTCCATGTCTTCCCTGTGCCAATGGTGGCTCTAGCTTAACCCAGAACCGTCCAGAGGTCTTCCCCTTTGCACATGTCTGTTGAAGGTCATATTCTCAAATAATTAAATCTTGATCCTTTGCTGCAGCCCTTCCTAAATCCTGTTAGGACTGAGTGGGGTGGAAATTGTATTTTCCAAGACCTGGTTCTGTCATTCCAAGTATCTCTATTGTATCACTTCTAAAATCAATCATTACTCAAAGAAATTCCTGTTCTATGCTTAAGCATAGGTCAAAGCCCTTTCCATTGTTCAGCAAAAGGTTTCTGTCCTAAAGTAATCTTAAGAATGGAGGAGGAGGAACCTCCCATGCCAATGGGGTTCACATTCCAATAGAGTTCCCAATATCAATAGGAAATTTTTCAAGTATGAAATTTCCCAATGGTGAAATTTCCAACATTTATAAGTCTTAGAAATTTTAAGGTTTACAGCAACAGACCAGAAAGGAAAAAAATATTGAACTTGAAGTCATTGTATAAATTTCAACAAGTGACCTACACTTTCTGATCTTCTGCTTCTTCATATGAAAAATTAGAGATGACCTCTAAAATCTCTTCTATTTCTAGAGCTATGAGTCTGAATTCAGATCCTATAATTATTTTCCCAACTATACAATTCTCCAATAGTCCTCAATATCTCAGGCATGGAGATCCTAAGTAGTCTCTTAGAACTCTGATATTCTAATTTCACCACAGATTACTATCAAATATAGATACTTATTATCCAAGGTCATAATTTTATAATAAAAGGAAAAGCATGATAATTAGATACTCCCAAAGTGTAGGAAAATAAGAGGTACACAGATTTATAAAAGAAAATAATCAAAGTGCATATCCTTTTTAATGATGATCACAATCAAAGAATATATTATTAATATGGAGGATATATTCAAATCTCATACTCTGTTATTCCATTGAATTCTGGGGTGTCCCAAAGTGGGCAAATCTCTATTTTTCTCACTCTTTAATCAGCACAGACATTTTCTAATACAAAATATTATAATCCACAACTGGATAAATATGAAAGTACAAAGAACAATTGATTTAGAATCAGAATATAAAGGCTTAATACCAGGCAATTATTACTTATATTCACTCAAGAATCTAACTTTGACTCTCTAATCTGTGTCTTTATTATTGATAAAAATAGAAGGCTAAATTCTTCCTATATACTATAATGTATAATCTGCCATCCTTTATCTTCTCCAGAACAAGACAGTAGAGAACATTGAAGATCTCAAGCAAAATGTGGGAAAGGAAGGGTAATTAATTATAACTGCACAGGTCAGGAAAGAAGCTCTTTGACTTTCACGTATTTTAGAGACTGGAGAAATTGGGAAAACAATGAGAGAACAACTTTGAACTTAAAAAATGTCAAAGTAAAATTAAAAAAAAAACAACTGTAAGCTATGTTTTAGAACCAGTTAGGTAGATTAATTAAGGATTTCTCTTTGTGAATGGAGCTTTTAATCAAAATTTTAGTACATACAAGTGCATTACTGGTGATGGTAGTAGTAGTGGTGGTGGTAGAGGTAGTGGAGTTGATAGTAGCAATAAACAAATAAGCATTTGTCTTTAACTCATATCTACATATATTATCAAATTAATTTCCATTGTTGTTTCTATGAACTAATAATACAAATTAGTAGCAGTACTTTGAGGTGTGCAAAATGTGTAGCCTATCTAACTGTGTGTCTCACTGTTATTTACACTTACCCATGCTCAGACACAGTGATTCCTCCAATTGGGAATGATTTTTTTATACTTTTCATTTCCTTGCATTAGAAACAGTTTCCCTTTCAAACCAGGCTAGAGAGAAACTATGGGAAGGAAAATGACAAGACCTTATTCTCCCAAATAGTCAAGTTGCTCAAGTCCCTGATTCTTCCTCATTATCTAGAGCAATATTTTTACATTCAATTTCTCTACCAACAAGATTGTAAAAATGAATCATTTTTTTTTCTTTTATACCTCTGAGCTCCTATCCAGAAATAATTCTTTGACAACATATCCCCATTTTAAGTCCTCCTCTTCCTCCATTCATGGGTCACTTCATTATTACCCCTTTCCATTGCATATGAATAATTTTACACAGGATTAGCAATGCAATACTTGATGGAGTTTACCACAATTTTTGGCTTAAGAAGCAATGTAATCAATCACCTACATGGTAAGAAAAATGTCTCACCAGAAGCACACTTTTCTCAGAAGATAGGTTGAGAAAAGGATAAAGATAGGTAAATGGAGAATGCCACCTTATCCACTGAATGGGCATTTAACAGACCTACGTAGGTGTGCCTCATGGTTCCAGAGTCTGACACTGGCAACATCATAACTATAATTCCTTTCTCACTTTTATGGCAACTGTTCTCTAAAATTAATCTTTCTTGTTGCTTTTCATGGCTTCTATCCTCTCCATTCTTGTGTTGTTGTTGTTGTTGTGTTTTGCTTTATTTCTCAGTTTCTTAAAATTCAGTTAATATTTTGTATCAACCCACAATTTCCAGTCCCAAATCAGGACAAAGTCCTCAAAGGGCAACGATGGAAATTCTGAGGAATTTCCTTTAGACATTCATCTCCATTGTCCTGATATTCTTGATAAATGTAAGGCAATGCTGCACATATATGTTATTTCATTTGAGCCTCAAAACAACCCCATGAAACATGTACTACAGATTTTGTAACCATATTTTATTGATGATGAAAATGAGGCTCACAGAGCTTCAAGGGACCCCGGATAATAAGCTTGAATTTATTTTATGTGTCATTTACTGAAATAATATGATTCACAGTTGTTATTACTAAGATCCAGGGATTCAGATAGTACAATAATTAGAAGATAGATGTCTTGAAACCATGTGTTCTGACTCCATATCCATTGTTCTATATAACATTGTTTTCCCTAGAATCATACAGCTGAATGATACAATTCAATTTATTCAACAGATAATTACTATGAACTAAACTTTATTATGGATCTTGGGTATTCAAAGAACAAAACACAAATGTTCTGCCTCCATATCTGGGTGTAAGAGATGGAAAGAGAGTGAGATACAACATGTAATCAAATAAGTCATTTCCTGTTATTTGAGGAAGAAAAGGACATTTATATGAAGAGACAGGAAACATTAAAAAGAGAAGGAACTGGGCTAACACTTAAAGGAAAATATTCATTCTCTTAAGATTAAAATTCTCTGGAGACTATCCATTAACAATTAGATATTAAATAGTGAAAATGAGTTGAAAAAGGAAAAGGTATATATTGACATGGCCAGCCACTTAACAAATCTGAGCTCACTCCTCACTGTATGTTCGCTTCATTCCTGCTGTTTCCTAGATAGAAGCTCGATTGTTGCTTCCTAAAAAAGAGAAGGAAAAGAAAAATCTCCAATTCATAACTTATAACCCTGGTGATGTCACTTTTTCTGGGTCTTCCTGGTTACACTGATGATCTCTGTCTGGGTCAGAGGACAGTCTTCTGGATTCCAGGATTCATATGGGACAATAGACAAGTATCATCTGTAAAAAATAGACTCGAATACAGGACTACAATCCCCACGAGCCTTTGCTCCACTTCCCCAGAATGCCTTGTAATCTCACCTGGGCCGGTATTTAAGCTGATTCAAAGAGAAGGTATTTAAGCTGATTCAAAGGCTTTTGAGAGGGCTCTTGGCTCTTTTGGACTTCCATTTTGGAGCAGGTGAGTCTCTCGCATGATGTGAGGTTATTTTGTCTAGGCCTCTGGCCTAGGCACATGTTTCTTATTTGTATATTCTTTAATCTTTAACCTTTAATAAACCTCTAAAAAATATAATACTTCTTGCAGAGAGAAACTAATTTCTACCTGCCTCAGTCTCCCCATCTCCCCTAAATTTTAATCTTTACAGTTGGTGTAAAAACTTCGGGAGAAAAATCTCTGAATCTTCTGATTTAATCTTTAATATCTAGTATCTAGAAATTTTTTTTTGAGCCATATCTCTCTGGCCAAGGTTTTCTACCCTCGCAAAGCTGCTACAGGCCCCAGACCTGCTGCCCACCCCACCTGGCTCGGCCCCACCACTTCCTGCCTGCAGCCTGCAGCCCTGATTGTCCTCACCTGGTACCTGGTCCAGGCCTTGCCCATGCCCGCAGCCTCTCCTGCTCCTGGCCTCTCACCGGCCAGCTGCCTGCCTATTTCTGCGCCCCAGACCCATGAGCGTGACACCAGCCAGCTCATCACCCAGATCTGTGGAGCAGATCGCTCAGGACTCATTGAGACCAGCTGGTAACAGTATTGGCCACGTGGGTGGAGGGGAGAGACAAGAGGGAAAGGAGACCAGGAGACCCAGTAATTTTCCCTTAGGCTAAGCCTCCATGTGGAGGGGGTAATGGCCACAGGGGATCAGAGAGGGGAAAGAGAGAAAAGACTAGAGAGAAGAAACAGATTTTTCAAACAGAAACCTAAAAAGCAATGGGTTTAAAAGGATTTTTGACTCTTCTGGCAATTTCATTGATTTTACCTGCCTGTCAGGGAGCAGACTCAGCCCAAAGATTCAACTTTAACTTTGGGGAGGAAAATGGGTGGCCCAACGAACTGGAAGCCAGGCCCAGAGACGGGAGGTCTCTAGCTAAAATCTGGCCTCCCATGCTTCCCAGCTATGGGGCCCTGGACGGATCCCTTGAACCCCATAGCTTAGCCTTTACTACTCTACCTTCGGACAATAGACATTTAAATGGATAATTAAAAACAAACCCCAAGGAACTTTGAAGAGACTAAAGGCTATATTCTAAGGCATTTCAGACTCCAATGGTTCATAAAAATCTCTGTATTCTATTGCATTTTTTGTTTAAGGTTTAACTTTGTGATTTTAAGTTCATATATTACTGAATTGAATATTATTCTGTTAACTGAAGGTTGATTGAATTTATTTTGAATGTACTGAGTTTTGAAATTCTGTTGTTTTTCCCCTATAAATGTGTTGAACAAATATTGTTGTGAATAAGCCCATATATGAAAAAACAACTTTTTTCTATTTTGCTGAGGATAGATGGACTTCAGAACTGGTTATAATTTTATTAACAACCTTTCGAATTTTAATGTGCTAAATACCTCAAATGATTTGATTTTTAAGGGTTTTTTAAATATGATTTTTGGAATTTTTTTTAACAATCTGGTTATTTTTGCCTGCCTCTACCATGAGGTAAGGCCTATTAGCTGAAGTGAAATACATTTTATAAACCCCTTGTATTTTTAAAGATGAAAAAATTGTTAACCTTGTTCAATTCATTTGCCTTCTACTCACAGTGATCATGGCCAGATACAAAGAGGAAATGGATCTCATTTTTTGGTGAGAAAGCCTTGTATTTTATATTTTCTTAACTGACAGAGTGTCAATGGTTATAAGCTATATTTTTGAATTTTTTAAAGCTCTCTTATTATTATATTTTTCTTGCATGTGTAATATACTTTTTCAGGTTTTTTTTATTATTTTTTCTCTCCTTTTTATATTTGAAGCACATGTCACCAGTATTAAGATTTTCTTTAACCTTTTGATTTTTAAGTTTAAGATACATTTGCTAATACATGCCCTAAAAGGCTTGTGACTAAAAAAAATGATGCCACTAATTATTTAAATAAATTATGGGACTTTGCTTAATGATTCTGTCTGATTCCAGGACAAGAGATACACACAAGAGCTATTTCATAGGGTCAAAGAAAGGCCAATCTAGGATGGATTGATGCACTTCTAGTCCAATACAAAGGTCTTGAACCTAGTGTGAAGACTCGAGGTTACTATGTTTAACATGTGTTAAGACATAGGCTTTCCTTGTATCCACACTCACTCTGAAGATACAGACGAGTATCCCCGAAACCTTGGCTCCTATAATCTGGTCCACTTTTCTGCCTCTCATAGTGTGGTACCTTTCTGTAGTCCTGGCACTGATTGGGTAAATGCATCATTACTTAGATCATTTTGATTGGGCCCTGATTGAAGGACCTGTTATAGATTTATTTTTCTTCTACTTGGAATTTTTACACATAAGATTTTGATAGTCTATATTTTCATTCAGAAATTTTTCTTTTCTTTTGGATTTTCTGATGTCTTTTTAATATCTTTTGCCAATTGATTCATATACCTCATAACTCAGCCATGCTTCCCTAACTGATTCTGAATCTTTCAATCACCCACAACACGGGGGAATGTAAAAAAAAAATCATTATTTAAATTGCAAAGTTGAAATTCCTTTTGAGAAGAATTTTAGGTAAAGAAGATGCTACCTCTCTGAATCCAGAACTGAACTGTTGGAGAAGCCACCACAAGTTGCACGAAATTGAACTTTGGGTGTGGTTGATTGAACATTTATTTGTATGTATACTTTTATGCCAAAGGGGACTGCCCCCTAACGGCTTTTTGTCAATGTGTTCAGCAATTATTGGTTTTATTCTTTTTTCTCTTATCCTCACACTATTGTAATCTTTTAAGTTTATTATGTTTTTATGATCCTTTTGGGGAAAAATTAATTTTTCCAAAAATGATCACACAGGGAATGTAAAAAATAGACTCGAATACAGGACTACAATCCCCACGAGCCTTTGCTCCACTTCCCCAGAATGCCTTGTAATCTCACCTGGGCCGAGATCGAGAAGGTATTTAAGCTGATTCAAAGGCTTTTGAGAGGGTTCTTGGCTCTTTTGGACTTCCATTTTGGAGCAGGTGAGTCTCTCGCATGATGTGAGGTTACTTTGTCTAGGCCTCTGGCCTAAGCACATGTTTCTTACTTGTATATTCTTTAATCTTTAACCTTTAATAAACCTCTGAAAAATATAATATTTCTTGCAGAGAGAAACTAATTTCTACCTGCCTCAGTCTCCCCATCTCCCCTAAATTTTAATCTTTACACATCTGGAATACCAGAGGACCATGAGGCATCCTCATTATATAGATAAACCTCAGGCTCTGTTCATAAACTTGTATAGCTTGGGGTGAGACCAAAATTTCCTTTTAAAAAAGGAAAGAGGACAATAGATTTATGCTAAATTCAACAATTCTGAGAGAGAACAGCAAGGGGGTAGTGAAGGCCAAGTAATAAGGTTAATTGATAGGAATTCAAACTTGAGTTTGTACAGAGAGAACATGAATGTAAGTAAACCAAAATAAGCTTGGAAAGATCAATTAGAACCAGGTTGCAGAGGATTTTATATGTCTGGTTTTTATCCTAACGACAATGGGAATGCCACAAAAATCTCTGAATAAGGGAATGACATGATCATGGCATTTCTTCAGGAACATTATTTTTAAAACTAAATTGAGGCTCTCCTTTAGACTTCCTTTGGTGGGGTAATTTCTTTCACTTTTACCTTAGTATCAGCAACTATGTAATTTCCATACTTAAGGGAGCAAAATGTATACCTTGGCAAAATTGGGGGCAGCTAGGTGACACAGGAGCAACTAGGTGGAGCAGTAGATAAAGTATTAGGCCTGGTCTCAGGAAGACTCATATCCCTGAGTCAAAATCTGACCTTAGATATTTATTACTGTGTGACTCTGGACAAGTCACTTAACCCAATTTACCTCAGCTTCATCAGCAGGAAAAGGAACTGGAAGAGGAAATGGTAAACAAATCCAGTAATTTGCCAAGAAAATTCCAAATAGGATCACAAAGAATTGGATATGACTGAGCAACAACAACATGGTAAAAGTAAGAATAGAACTTCCATACCTAACTACCTCTTTTTCATTATTTCACTTCTCACCAAATTATATATAAGAGAGAGGAAGAAGCAGAGATTTATCCCCAGTATGTCTGCCTCATGAGTTCAGGAATAAGAGTATTTAAATGAAGTTCTGATTGCCTAATGAAGTTTGCTTTATTTTATTCTTCTAAATAGAGAATAAAATGGCAAGAAAGATGACCCATGCTTTAGCTTACCAAAAGATTTCTGCTCCTTAGTATCTGTTTATTAAATTTCCCCATAGGTAATTTTAATATTCCTGTAATTTAAAGATATAGACAACTCAAATTCATGAGGTAGCCAATGAGGCTGGAAAAAATCTGTTTCTAGGTTTACAATTTATCGAATTGAGCTTAGGGTAAGAAACATGAGGCAGAAGAATCAATCAATGACTTGAGATTGAATCTTAGGTTCATCATCATGAAAGGTGAAAGGATTGATGAGGATAAAATAATGAGAGAACTAATACAGGAAGTTTGTCATTGAAGTTTGTAGATAGGCAGTGATTATGAATCACAGTAAATAGGGAAAAAAGTATGATAGTTTAACAGTTATATGATGGCAAAATATCAGTCTTTCCTCAATCTCTATAGAGTAAAGAAAAGTAAGTAAAGAGCTATATTTTTGAATCCTAAAGAACATGCATATCTTACTATAGACACTTGCTAGCAATGTGACCCTGGAAAAAAATCACATTCTCCCTATACTTCAACTTATTCTTTGATACATTGAGGCAGTTGGATTTAATCGGCTCTGAAATCCCTTAGTTTGACACATTGATGTCCTTACAAGTATACTATCATGCTAGATAATATAAAAATTATAGTGAATAATAGATAGACTAATACTATTTGTTGCGATGGCTTTTCTTTTCTTTTTAATGGGATGTAAGATTGAAAAGAAAGGGAGATGAGAATGAGGTTAAAAAATAAAAAGAAAAAAAGAAAATGGACAGAAGACCAGAAGGTATAACAAACTTACTTGAATTAATATTATACTTAAAAGAAAAACAAGCTCCATATATTAGAGTTAGAAAATGCCATGTGCAATACTGCCCTTCCCCACCTTTTATTCTGCATGGAAATTCTCACATAATTTGATTGTTTTGAATATGGCTATTTTTAAATAAACAAATAGAAAAGACAAGCAAAGCCTCAGGGTAGTACTATTGGATATTGTAGAGGAAACGAACTTTAAGGAGTATGGTTTTCTAGTTATTGATGATAATATTGATGATATTACCAGGGAATTGAGTGAGATTTAACTATTTAATTTTGACTACAAAAATAAGGTTTCTTGAAAGAGTAATTCATAAATTACTGTCCATTGATTCCATATCACCATTACAAATCTATAAATAATCCACCAACAAATTCAATTTTTTTTGTTCCTTTCTTTACAGAAAGACAATTTGAAAAGCCACAGACAGCATCCCTAATGGGATGAGCTCCAGAAACAGGGTCCTGTAGTTGACCAGTTAGACCTCTATTTGTAAGAACAAGTTCAAAACCTTTTTTCCATGCTTATTTTACTTGAAGGGCTTTTTATTCACCTCCCTTTCTCTCCTCTCAGCTCTCAATTAATGTGATTCACTGTAAGTAGTGAAATCTTTTTTCCTTCTGGGCAGTCAAGGCTGAGCAAGACACAGATGCAAAGTATTACATGGAACTCCATAAAAAGCTTCCTGAAAAAAGGAAAACATAATAAAACAATCCATGACAAAATAAAATAAAATAAAAAATGTATTTATCCCACATATTCCAAGTCATATTTTTAAAAAATAGCAGAGCAAATTCATGACTTTCAAGCAGAGTTTGCCAGTGGACTTCTATTACAGCATCTACTAGAGCATACAACTCTTCAGCTAGATTCAAGTCAAGCTAGTCAGAGGTTATGCACTCATAGAAATCAACATCTTTGATTGCTTCTTATGCTTATTAAGAGAACAGAAATTCAGCTGAATAAAATTTTGGGTACATCTTTCACATTAATTCTATACAGGTTTAATGAAGCTCTGCAGAGTTGAGTTCACAATTATGGAGTCTCTTTTGAGTTATTGGATTTTCTTTTACTAATATGATGGCACAGGTTAGCTATTGCCTTAAGACTTTCTTTAGAGTTATTATGTGATTTGAGTTGCCCATTACCTTATTCTTAGAGTAGACAGTATAGGCTAAATATAAAAAATCAGAAGTTAAGGTTTTTATTGATTTTTTTCAATTGCATGTAGAAGTAATTTCTGACAATTTTTTCTGACATCATTTGATTCAGATTCTCTCCTTCTTCCTCTTCCTGCAGAAGTAAATAATTTAATATAGGTTATATCTGTTCTTTTATGCAATACATTATATGTGATTTAAAAAATGAACACAATGAAAATGTCAGTTTAAATAGAAAATTTATGACTTAATTAATACAAAAATCATTTAGTTGGTAAAACACAAGTGCTGAAATGAGTCATGAGGATCAGAGTTCAGATCTTGATTTAGCATTTATCAAATGTGTCACAACTTCATTATGTGTGCATATATGTGTGTGTATGTATGTATGCATGTATTCCTACAATTGCCCCAGCAAAAAAGGCAGATGAGAACAATTTCTTCTAGAGACCATGAAGCTTGTAGAGGCAGACACTTTGGAGAGCTTAGCATTTGGTTAGACATTGAATTACCTAAGTAACTTCCAGGTTATGAATAACTGAAATTCTTACAAGTTTTTTAATTCAAAATGAATGAGCTATGAAATCATTGACCCTAATATCATGAAGGGGGCAAATGCGTTACCCATAAAAATTTAGACTTGATGGTGATAAGAAAATAAAAGCTAAAGATAGATGATGGAAGAAAAACGATAGTGAAGGAGAAGAATAAGGAGAGGAAAAATGGATTTTTATATTGCCTACTCATTATCAGTCATTTTGCTGTGCTTTTTTTAATATAATATAATTTGATCCTCATAACAACTTTTCAAAGTTAAGTGCTATTATCATCTGCATTTTATAGTAAAGATAACTAAAGTAAACAGATGTTAAATGACATGGCTATTGTCACATAACCTATAAGAGTCTGAAGCAGGATTTAAATTTGTCTTCCTGGCAATGAAGCACAAATAATTCATTCTAAGGAGAAATGAAATGGTTAAATCCCACAAATTAAACAAGATTAATCAGCTTGAAAATGAGGCAAAGGAGATGAAAGATGACCTCCAAAGAAAATCAGAGCAGAAGGAGAAAGATAACTAAAACACCAGGGATGAAATTCAGTCTTTAATACCTAGAATCCAACAACTAGAAACAAACAACTTCATAAGGCAACAGGAAATTATAAAATAAAATCAAAAGAATGAAAGTATTGAGTAAAATATGAAACACTACATCCACAAAACAGAAGATCTAGAAAACAGTTGCAGGAGAGACAACTTAAGAATCATTGGACCACTGGAAGATCATGACAAAAGAAAAAGCCTGGACATCATTGTAGAGGAAATTATTCAAGAAAACTGCCCTGACATTCTAGAGCAAGAGGGAAAAGTGTAGATTGAAAGAATTCACAGATTTCCTCTGTACTTAATTCTCAATTGAAAACACCCAGGAAAAGTTATAGTCAAATTCAAGGAGTATCAGACCAAGGTGCAAAGAAGAAGTCATTCAGATACCATGGAACCACAGTTAGGATAATACAGGATCTGGCTACATCTACACTGAAGGACCAAAAGGCATGAAATATGATATTCTGGGAAGGAAGTATACTAGGTCTATAGCTATGAATCAATTACCCAGCAAAACTGACAATATTCTTGCAGGACAAAGTATGGTCATTTAATAAAATATAAGATTTCCAAGCATTCATAAAAAGACCACAAATGAACAGTAAATTTGATGACCAAACACAGAACTCAATAGAATCACCAAAAGGTAATGAAGAAAGGCAAAAAAACAAAACAAAAAAAATACAAAACAAACAAACAAATGTTTTTAAGGTTTCCAATAAGTTAAAATGATTTGTATCCCTACAAGAAAAGAAGATATCAATAATTCTTTTTTATTCTGTTTCCATGACCAATTTTCTTTTTTATCCCTTTTTTGTTTATTTTGATTTTTTAATTTATGTATATATGTTTGTGTGTGTGTGTGTGTGTGTGTGTATATACATATATAAAACTAGAGGTAAAAAAGAGGTTAATATTAAGAGAAATGGGATAAAAAACAAAATGGGGTAGATTTATATATCATAAAGAAGTTCATGGTGGGAATGGAGGAGAACACCAATACACTGGAAGGGTAAAGAGGTTGGAGACAGGAAATACTTCATGCTCATGTGCATTGAAATTGACTCAAAGAAAGAATGATCAGATCCATTGGGGAAGAGAATTGATTCATGCCCTAAAGTGAAGTAGAAGAGTAACAAATGGACTAGTGGGGAGGGAAGCAATACAGGGGAAGGACAAGGTAGGGGTGGTTTAAAATGACTGTAAAGAAAATAAGAGGGGAATAAGAAGGGAGGGGTGGTAGAAAGGGAAGTAAAATAAGTGTGGGTGTTAGGGGGATTTATTAAACCCAAAACACTGGTATAGAAGGAAGTAGTGAAAAAAGAAAGGGCAGGACTAGGAGAAGAAATCAAAATGTTGGGAAATATACAGCTGGTAGTCATAACTCTGAATGTAAATGGAATTAACTCACCCATAAAACTCAAGTGAATAGCAGAGTGGATTAGAAACCAAAATCCTACCAATATGTTGTCTAAAAGAAACACACATGAGGAAAGTAGACACACAGGGTAAAGGTAAGAGGCTAGATAACAATCTATTGGGAATCAACTGAGAAAAAGAAGACAGGAGTCACAATCATGATATCTGACAAAGCCAAAGTAAAAATAGTTCTAATTAAAAGAGAGAGGAAAGGTAATTACATCCTGATAATAGGCAGTGTATACAATAAGAAAATATCAGTAGTCAACATGTATGCACCAAATGGCATAGTATCCAAATTTCTAAAGGAGAAAGTAGAGGAGCTCAAGGATGAAACAGATAGAAAAACTATACTAGTGTTATGCCTGAACATTCCTCTATCAGATCTAGATAAATCAAACCAAAAATTTTTTTAAAAAGAGGTAAAAGATGTGAATGAAATCTTAGAAAAATTAGAGTTAGTAGATATGTGGAGAAAAATAAATACAGACAAAAAAGAATACATTTTATTTTCAGCAGCATGTGGTACAGTCACAAAGACTGACTATGTACTAGGGCATAAAACATTGCAATTAAGTGCAAAAGAGCAAAAATAATAAATGGAACCTTTTCAGATCACAATAAAATAAAATAATAATTAATAATGGTACATGGAGAGGCAAATCGAATATTAATTGGAAATTATATAGTATGATTCTTCAAAATTGGTTAAAGAACAAATCATAGAAACAATTAATAATTTCACTGAAGAAAATAATAATGATGAGACATCTTTTCAAAATCTATGCAATACAGCCAAAGCAGTACTTAGGGGAAAATGTATATCCTTGAGTTCATATATTAACAAATTAGGGAGGATAGAGGTCAATGAATTGGGTATGCATATTAAAAAACTATAATGTGCACAAATTAAAAATCCTCAGATGAAAACTAAACACTAAAGAAATAGATCATATTTCTTGAAAATATCTGACAAGTTGACTAGAAGAATCAAAATTTCAGTAGAACTTCCAAACCAAGCAAAAATAAATGTTATCTGAAGTTTTTCCTACCTCTTTTCTACTTTATCATTGGACAGAACATGTGATCAATTGTATGTTATCAAATTTCTAAATTGTACAAACCTCAAACTTCTAGTACTGCTCCTCTTTTAATAGAATTTGAGAATAAGAAGCCAAATTTACCAAAAAAGGAAACCTTCTTTTCCTGAAAAGAAATGTGTATATATATATATATATATATACCAAGAAAGAGACACAGAGAGAGAGTGAGTGAGAGAGAGAGAGAGGTGAGAGGGAGAAAAACATTAAAACATTCATGGTGTAGTTCTCTTCTGGGAAATATGAAAATTATTCCAAAGTTTTATTTAGAAGTCCTATCTGCTCTCATTAAATTATATCATATATGTCCCATTGATATATTTCTCATAGTTATTGGCTTTCATTATCCTTAAAATGTGAGGATTACTATATAGTTAAAATGAAAATTTTAAAAAACCCTACACAATCCTAAATGCAATAACCTTGCTGAATAAATTGTATTCTTAATTGAAATCCATTCTAAGACTTTTATTTTAACATCAATTGTCATTTTGTGCAAGGTTCATAGATGTGGGTATGTGGGTATCTATATCTATATCAACATGTGGATATGCATGTATTGAGTGTGTATATTTCATTCTATTTACTGAAAAAAGTGAAATTTTTACATGATATTTAATAATTACAAAAATTCCAAAGACTAATATCCATAATGCTTGTTGAAGCAAGAAAGTTTTAATACGATTATTGAAATCATTTCCTAATGCACCTTAAGTATCTTCTAAAGATGAGGAGTAAGTGAATTATATTTAATATGCTCATTAAAAATCTCTGTTTAATCAATAATTCAGTTTACTTCCATCCAAGATTGTTTTTCTCTTTTGATTGAGCCTCCTTATATAGCCATTGTCTAAAGTTAAGAAGACTCTGCTTTGCCTCTTCAATGAACTCTGGATTTTTTATAAGCCAGTCCTCCCACAAAAGTGTGAGTTATTGTCCTTTTAAAAAGTAATGCCAAAAAATGAGAAAATCTTTATGATTTTGAAAGTAATCAAATTCATAATTAGATTGCTTGATAGAATGGAAAACTTATGAGGATGATTTTTGTTTTTGTTTATTTGTTTAGTTTTCATTTTTAGAATCACAATATAACAGAGTAGCTCCAGAAAAAAAATGTACACATATTTTATGCCTATATATATATATATACATATATGTTTTGCATTATACTGTAATTTCTATTTCTTTTTATTGTATAAAAGCAATAAATCATATTTCTTCCTCTGACATTCCCAAATTCTCCAAGAGTATTTTTATGGGTTCTGATTGTGATTTTCAGTTGACTCAATGAAACAAGGTTTACCATTGCATAAGCTCCTTTAATTCAGAATGAAATTTTCAGTCATGTAGGGAAAGATTTTCTAAATACCATTCACAGAATGAAGGCTCATGATGAAGTTCATCACTATAAAATTGTAATCACAGGCAATAGGCTAGAATCAGCAAAAGTTTGGAATTATATTTCAAGTCATTTAATTCTTATACTCTTTCTCTCCCTTAGATGTGATTCAGTGAAATGAGGCATCCTGAGCAAATAGTTTCCTTCATTCTTCCCACTCTATTCCACAAAGAAACAACAGCAAGGAATGTAATTGAAATTCAACTACATATATAATCATTTAATTATCTTAAAACCAATGTAATTTATATTAACTTTAACCTGAGTTATTACAGTGGACCTAGTACTCTGTTATTATAGAAAAGAAAGAATTCTGAAGTTGTAAAACCCAATGAATATAACTTTCCAGTTATCTAATTTAAAACATCTTTTCAGCTGAAATTTGTTGGCCAGTTTCAAATATTCCTCTTCAATTTTCAATTTCTTCTGTTTTCTGCATTCACCCTTTCTTTATCTGTTCTAGATCTCTGATTATGATTAATGGCTGTAGGAAAATCATCAGTGAATTACCTTTTCTGAACCAGATTGTTTGTGTAAGAGCTATAATCAGAATGAGATAATTGGGCTTTAGTCCCATGGTACTGAATTTAAAGGGTGTCTAGTCTAGAGGTTGGTATCCAGTGTAGACGGTTCTGAAAATATTTGGTATACTGTAGGTCTTTAAATGTATAGGAGGGATAGGAAAAAAAACTCCTCTATATAAAAAACCTCACTTAAAATATAAGTCTACTGAAAGAGGGGCTTGGATGAACTGAACTAAGAAGTAATTTGTTTCTACTGTTTACCTGGGTTGTACTTTGTAACTCTTTTCTCAAGTGCTAGCATTTCTATATTTATCTGAATGTGAGACACTTACCTCAGTTGATGAAAAAAGGCTCTTTTTCTCTTCTATTTTACAAAAAGAACTACATCTCTAAATAGATTGTTCAACAATAAAGTCAGGACTAACATTAGAAATTTTCAAAGCCACTGTTTAATTTTATTTAATTAATTCACTATTTTCATTTAAAAAATAATTTACTAAGATCATAAATCACTCACCAGTCAGGTGACTTTTGACATGGCAAAAGTTCCCAAAGCCATTTTTTCTTTCTAGATATAGACAAAAAAAATAGAACTCTCCAACATATACAAAAATCTAAAATGTTTCCATTTAAACATGGCAATAAAACTCCAAATATTATTTATTTCTGTTTATTTTGGTATTAAGAGTAATAAAAGTGATTCCTGAATGTTGGTCATATATTCCTCAATATGGAAACAGAAATAGTGTATTTCTCAATTTTGTAGGCCACATTGAACTAAGAAAACAAGACCACTATTCATACAGTGACAGAATTGTCAATAATATATATATATATATATATAGCATATCTGTACATTAGAATGAAGAATACACATACAAGTATATCTTTAAAACAAAGAACAAGTTTGCATGACTGTAGATTTCAGCACTATATAATTATATAATCTAAAAGAGTTTTGAAGCTAATTTTTGTTTGTTTAAAAAATACACATATATGAATGTAGATGTATAGTCTCCACCTTCACCCCTGCCCTCTCCAGTTTACAGGCCTAAAACTTCATTATATAAATACTTCAGTTTCCAAAGAAGTGAAGATGACTTATCTAAAGGGCAGTAGATGGCATAGATAGAGTGCTAAGTCTGAAATTAAGAATATCCAAGTTCAAGTCTGGTTTCAGACAATTAGTAGATGTGTGATTCTGGGCAAGTCACTTAATAATGTTTGCCTCAGTTTCCTAATTTTAAAATGAGATAGAGAAGAAAATGACAAGACTTTCTGTTATAATTCCTCCAAACAATATCAGATGAGGTCATGAAGAGTCAGACATGATTGAAATTTTGAAAAAAAGTAGTCATGTAAAAGATAATGGAAAGATATACAATAATTTTGATTAGTCAGCAACATTGTCACTAGAAGCAATAGTAAATCTTGAGTGGAAATATAAAGAATGTCATCAGATAAATATTAATAGACAATAACCTTTCCAAGTGAGGTGTTAGCAAAGTACTGAGAAAAATGCATACTCTTTTGGCATTGTAGAAGTTCCTTGACTTGTTGGTTGAATGACCTGTGGTGAATTTTTTGAAAGTCACAGGAATGAGTCCTACAGTCTAGGAAGATTATACTGAGGTGTGATCTTTATGGTTGAGGAGAAAACTCACTTAAGGGAGAGCACAAAATCATTTTAATATGAGCCTATTTTAATATATAATGTTATGCAATCAAGAGTATACATAAATTAAAAGAGAAATGTGATATCATATATGATTGAAAGATATTATTAGGTTTCTTCTTCAAAAGGCAAAGGCAAAATTTCTACTTGATGGACAATCTTATCCTGCTTATTGAATGTAGAACTTATCATTTAAATTTTTGATTGAAATTGAGTTCCAATAAAAAAGGCAATCAAAAACACTTGTTGATATACAATATGACAGCAAGATAAATTTATTAATTTTTTGTTGTTTCTGTTAAATGATTTAATCATTAAAATAGTGATTTGTTTTTATTTTGAAGAGAACAATTTGAAAATATATATTTTAATTCCAAGGCATGATTGAGTAGTTTAATGTATAATGATTATATTATTTTGATAGTAATAACATTTAGAATAACATGGCGAATATGTATAACTGTAGATTTCAAGTAAATGAAAGAAAATGGATAAAAAATTAAAAGGTTATTAAAATTATAATAAAAAGATAAAAAATCATGGATATTTTAAGGTAAGTTAAAGACATACTTTTAAAACATACTATGATTCTCTAGGACACTTTTGTAAAAAGAAATGGAGAGGAGAAGGAACATAGTGTTTTTTACATTCCAGTTTGAGTGGATGTGTGGGAAAATTTCTATTCCTAAGGCCATTTTCATGGAAGATTAGATGGTGCTCTTGATAAAGATTGACATCTAAAAACAGGAAGATATGGAGCAACTTGAATAACTCGAGAGCAATAAATCACCATTAATATATGGTATTCATCCATGAGTTCTGAAAGAGAAAAAAAGTGTAAACTTAAAATGATTCAGAGAAAAATAAAAGTAGATAATATGGACTTAAATAGTAGCATCTGTTTTTGATGACTAGAAGGTTAATAATCTGGTCTATACGGGGGAAAGAATAAAGAAAAATTAAAAAGGGACAATTTGAAGAATGCTATTCAACTTTTCTCCTTTAGAGCAAAGTACAGATGTGCAGTATTATAGTATTTCCTTGTCCTCTTTTCCCCTTGTTTCTTTGGTAATTCACTTTCTGAAGAACTATTTCATCCATCAGTGATTGGTTTAGACAAGTGATAGTGAAATTATGGCATGTGTGCCAAAGTTGCCATGCAGAGCACTCTCTGTACGCAGGCACACACCACCCTACCCCCACAATTTGTTACTAGAAAGACAGAGGGACTTGAGTGGAGCTTCTCCCTTTCCCCTCTTAACTGAACTGAGGAAACTTTTTCACTTCACTTACCCCTCTCCCCATCAGTACAGTAGGAGTACTTTCCCTCTCTCCTATATGGGTTTAGATGGGTGGCTCACAGGTGGCAGAGCTGGAAGGGAGTAGAACATTTCAACCACTCTCCTCCCCTTCTATAAATTTGCTGATTTATAGCAATATATATCCCAGCAGCCTAATGGGAGCACTTTCCCCTCCCCTGTGTGGGATAAGGGGAAGAAGTGTATGCTTGGCATTTGGTGAGGGGGAAGCACATGGTAATCAGTCTCTAGGAGATATAGGGCATGGCATGTGGTCTCCAAAAGCTTTGCAATTATTGGTTTGGACTATTATTCTAGGTCTATTCAATTTTTTTGCACCAAATATTCATCTTCTTTAAAGACTGAAAGCTATTTTCCTATACCAAAGCTAAAATGGACTATCTAATCTCTGAAAAATCGACATTGCTTTTGAAGGAAGGCCATGGCTTTTGTTGTATCTATTTTAGTATCTTTAACATATTACATAATGGCTTGCTCACATCTGCTATATACTACATAATTATTTGATTGAATTGTAGTGGATTAAAATAAAAATCAAACAAAATAAACAAAACACATTTCATACTAATGTGTCAAATAATACATGAAGTGCCTTAGAACTCTTGTTATACTTTGTACTTTGTTCCTCTTTTCATTCTATAGAGACCTGGATCCTAAATTGGGACACTCATGTTATAAATTATTTTTAAGTTACACAGAATTTTAATTCTTATGTTCAAAACCATTTCCTAATATAGCTGTCCCCACCTCAATTCTGCTTATTGACCCTTCCTTGGAAGCAAAGAAAAAAAGGTAAAACCAATCAATAAGACAACCATATTTGATAGCATAAGCAATATTATCTTCCCAGAGTTTCATATGAATATTTCTTCTCTACCTTAGAAGAGGAAAACTTACATTTTGGTAGTATCTCTCCTCTGAGTACTACTATATTGATTCATAAGTCTCTAGCTTGAACTACCAATTCACAAGGACCTTTAGCTACAATTCTAGTTCTACTCACTCTCCAATCTTCTTTTACTCTCAGAATAAAGTCTTGATTCCTTTTCTCTTTTCAACTCCCACTTATATGTTGTCTTGGCCAATTGGAATATAGAATCTCTTAGGGTAGAGAATATTGTTTTTGCTTGTACTTGTATCCCTATTCTTAACATAATGCCTAGATATAGTGAATTCTTAATAAATATTCTGTGTGTCTGTCTGCCTAAATTTGTATCTATCTATCCATCTGTCTGTCTATCATTCAATCAAACAATCTATCTATCTATCCATCTATCTTTATCTCTTCTCAAAGCAGAGATTCTTAAACTGAGGCTTAAGAATATTTTAAATGTTTTCATAATGATATTTCAATAATTTAGATTTAGTTACAATCTCCTATATTTCATTTTATCTATTCAAAATTAGTCTGTGAAAATATATGTCTGGTTGCATGTATTTCTACAAACTACCAAAAGAGGAATGGTTTAGAAAGAACATTTAAGTACTTCTGTCCTATAAGTTGTCATTGAATAAGATGAGAAATTTATTGGTATTTTCATTTGCATTATTGAAGTAATTACATATTCATATATATAAGTCTAAATATAAATACATGTATTGTATGCACATGAATAAAAAAGTGAATTATTATATCAATAGATGCATTGCATATATACATTGAATTTTATCTACTACCCTAAATGTTGTTAGTCTAGAAAAGTAATGATGAACCTATGGCACACATGCCAAAGATGGAATGTAGAGTGCTCTCTATGCGCATGTGCACAACCCCACCCCCAACCCACAGGGTTTATTACTATAAAGGCAGAGGGATTTGAGTGGAGCTACTCCCTTCCCTTTCACCATCACTTCTGACACAATATTTTCACATCACCTACCTGTCTGGCCAGCAGGTCAATAGGAATGCTTTATCCCTTCCCTATGTAGGATAAGGGGGTGGGGTGAGGCATGCCTGACATTCAGTGCACAGATGTGGCATCCATGTGGTCACTGGGAGGAAGGGCACAGCACCTTTGCCATCACTGGTCTAGGAGAAATCATTATAAGTTCCAACATGTGCTCCTAATTATTGTTCTTAACCAGGAGAGTAATATTGCTACTCTATATAGACAAAATATATCTCCCTTCATACCAAATGCAAGTTAAACAAATGCTACACATTCTAAATAGTAAATAAACCATTTTCTAAGGCACAAGACAAAAAAGAAATCAAAGAAATTATATATATATATATGTACATATATATATATATATATATGAGATTACATGAGACAAGTCAAAAGTGAGCTAATTCTTCTATTGGATATCAGATATCTCTCCTCAACCAAGAGAAAGAGCACTACATCTTACCTAACAGGAAATTTCTGAAGACTATAGTATGTTAAACAAGGGATACAGATGTGATTGAGATATTGACTCCTCAAAACATTAGCTTCATCTCATATTTTCTCTCCTTTTGGAACATTTCAATGAAAAAGATATAGAACATAGAATAATCTATTTATATTTCTTGTTTGATGATAAAAGTAAGATTAAAAAATTCCTCCTTTTCTTGGTTCTTACCAACTCTACTGCTTTCACAAATATGAAGCATTAAGTAATCAGTGAGAGGTAGTTAGGATAATCTTATAACATGGACAAGTTCTGATTATAGATGTGTGTATGTTTTTAGTCTCTTCTTTCTTTTCTTTTACTCATTAATAATAGCATAAATCTTTCCTTGTTTCTTTGAATTCTTATTTGTTATTATTTTCTTTTTAAACAACAGTTCATTACATTCACAAAGCAAAAAATTTGGGTAACTATTCTGTTTGAATTTCCCTCTCAAATAACAGAAGCTTTGGCTACTTCATTCTATCAAACAATCCTTTAATTATCCTGAATGACAGTGTATATACTCTTCTAAAATGAATCAATCTTATGTTAAATTTGCATTTACAAAATCCAAATTAACAAGTTTTACTGAACTTAAGTTATTTATATTGTAGAAACAGAATCTAAATTAAACAACTACAAATATGAATTAAATGTTTACCATTTACAAAGTCCAAATTCTTGCAACAAAAACAAAGTACAAGTACCATGTATCCACCACCAGCATCATCACCAAGGTCAAATAAATAAATTATCATTTAACTATTTCATATCTTCAATGAACAGTTGTCCCTGCAAGGGTGGAGGAATTTCATAATTTTAGTGTAGTGTCTAGTTTTCTCCTTGTAGGAAGTGAATGCCTTGCTATCATGTTAATCCACTCTATGTTCAAACATCATGAGGTATGACAGCTAAAACTCTGGCCAAGTGAAATGTGTGAAATGTGTTCTGGAGAAGAAAACGTCACTGAAAATTGCTTGGATAGGAAAAACAAAATCATAATCTCTGAAATCTCATGGTGCATTTGAGCTTTGCTTCATTCTTGTTGAAACTTGTAATGCTTGTATTTCCATAAGTGGTGGATGTAACTATTCCAAAGGCTGGTCTAAACTAGATTATAATGAAGAAGTCAAAGAAGTGTAACCTGTATACTGCTGTTGAGACAAATATTCTTTTTCAGTTTGCTAGAGGAATAGAGTTGAATATAAAGAAGATTAAAATGCCTTTTCTCTTTTTGGTGAATCACAAAAAAATTGGTCTTGTATGGATGAATCTTCCAGAAGAGGAAAACAACCTTACTGATACTATTGGGATTTCCACACCATGAGTTATATTCAAAGATATCATCCCCATTCTGATCCCTTCTCTATTTGCTGTTAAACACCTTGCTAATTTTTCAATCTTTTTTTATTTCTTTATCAAGCACTTGAAAGTTATTTGACATTAATAATGGTCAGGTATATGAAAAATTAAAACTATACTATCTAATAATTAAGCACATGGTCAGTCTGGGAGAAATTTGATTTCTCTATAATGATCACTAATTTGATCCTTTGTTGTAGATTTTCATCCTTAGCTATAGCATATATTACCTTCTTTTCCTGTACAGTAATGTAAGGTTAAACAGTAAGCAAACTATGCTGCCTTTGTTCTGAAATACTGTAAATTGAACACAATTCTTTTCACTTCAGGTGGCCATCTGGAGAAAGTCAAGATAAGGGAACCTTATAGCCTATCATTTCAAGGAGCTGGAAGCCTAGCCTTTTTTCTCAATCCCCTTGAAGGTATAGGGAGCCAGATGATGATTTCAAAAGTATTTTCAAAATCTAGAACAACAATTTCCCATTAAAGTCTGAGAGCATTATATCCTTCAGAAAATCTGATACATACCAGCTGCTCTCCTTTGAAAATTGTTTGTTTATTTAAGATGAATTTCAACTAAACAGAAAAGTTTATAGACTGCCAGAAACCAGACAAAAAGGAAGTAAAAATATCCAAGAAAAATGTAACTTTAAAGAAATGTCTTTTTTTCCTTAGAAATCTGATTGTTTAATATGACATATCTATAAAATTCAAAGAATCCTAATATTAAGTGTATTAAATAAAACTTTAAAATTCTAACAAATATTAGGGATTAAATATATAGGAATTTTTAAAAATGAAATTATATTTTGAGTTTACATCACAAATTGCCATGGTACATCACTCTTCAACATGGGATAAATCGAAAAGGCTCTTATAACCTTATAATACTTTATAGAAGTGGGAGGGTATAATTATTTTCTCACTTCACATTCTTTAGTAGGATAAGAATTTGAATGCAAAGTGGATCATCATGTGTCTATATATTTAAAAGACACAAAATCTTCTCATTTTCTTTCTTTTCTTCCTCATTCTATTGCTTTATCTTCACTTCATATTGTACCAAATCTCCCATGCTGTAGTGAGAGGCATGTGCCCATGTTGATTATGTATGTTCACTTGAATTATTTAACTATAAATATATGAAGCTGGAAAGTGCTATAGATAGATATATCTATAACTTAGATCACTTTTCTTCAAAGAAAATTATGAATATTACCTTGAGAAAAGTAAAAAAAAAGGCTTGGGTTCTTTGATCCATCTGTCACCAAATTCCAAGAGAGGTATCAGGCTGGAATTATTTCTATATGCTCCCTTAGATACTCAGAGATTGTTGGTCTAAGAGTACAAGTCTGATTCAGAAAAAAAATTCAATTCACTAGTAACTCTTAAAGGAGGAAGGCTTAACTCATCACTCAGCAGATTAGTTATTTTCTACCAAATGTTGGTTGCTTTTGGAGTTGATACAGTTGAAAATGCACAAAAATAAATGAAATCTTCTGTTGAGAAAAAGCTATGATCTAATCTAAAGGCTGAGAGGAAATTCTCTCCATGAAGCCTTTCAGGAGACAAAGTAAAAATTACATATGCTGAGGAACATACTTTTCTTGTCTGTCTACAATTTCCAAAATTTTTTTCTCCTCCTTTCTCACTTTTTGAAAGTCTTTAACATCATATATCTCTAGCACAAAATGCTTTGGCAGCAACTTTGCCCATTATGGAGGTGTGTGCATTATTCCCAAAATTTTCTTGCCAATGTTATGTCATCTCTATACACTCAGCAAGGAGCACATGGAAATCTGTTCTTTTCTAAACTACCAAAAAGGGGGGAAATATTACAACCATTTTCTCCTCAAGAACTTGGAATTACCACCATGCCCCATTTTATATGCTTTGTATATACTTGAATGTATGAGTGGGCTAGAGCCCTTGGAAAATATTGTGTGTAATAAATGTATATTTATTAGAGTCAACTCATACTGTTTCATGAGAGCAAATTGCAATACGTTTAATATCAGCATTAATACCTCAGAAATCAGCAAATAATTCAAATTGTGGCTTGATTCATTGTTTTATGCATTATCTAGACTTAAGAGAGTGATGGAGAAATGTGAATAACGCAGAATAAACTTAAATGTGTATCTTGTGCACATTTTACTTTCTGGAGAACTTATTGTTTGACATTTACCAGGATACCCCTGTCTCTATATCTACATTCTTTTACTCAAATAATTATCTTGAAGTGTAAAGGAGACCTTGTTTACAAAAAATTCCCCTTCCTTTTTTTTCAGAGGATATTTTGCATTTGTCTTTATAGACCTAACACATAGTTTGGTACCTATAGCTACTTAATAAATGATTGTTTATTTACCAATTAATTAATAAGGATAATAGGATCATAATATAAATCTCTATAAAATGTTGAATGACTGAATTACAAAAATAGTAACATTTACATAATTATATTTTCAGGTTAACAAAAATTTACATGTTATATCTTATGTCTCATTTTGTCCTCAAAATAAAGCCATGTGGTCCATATGACAATTATTATAATGACATTATGGATGAAGAAATGGAATGTCAAAAGTATAAAGTGACTTGCTTAGGTCCAAATATTTAGTAAATGTCCCAGTTGTAATTCCCTCTTCATTGTCATCCAATACAGAATCCAGCTCCTTCTTTGATGCCCACTGCCTCTCTCTCTTGGCAGATTTAAATTTGGATCATTGTTCTAATACTTTCTAGTTACTTGACCATAGGCAAGTGAGCCATAACCACTGAGAGATCACAGCATCATAGTTTTAGTATTGTAAATGAAATTAAATTAATGTAAAACTCTTATTTCAAAGATAGGAAAACTAAGGCCCATAGAAGAAGAATTTGCCCAGAGTTATTTACATGGTAAGTAGAAGAAAGAGGATTCAGACTTTTTCCTTTAACTTAAATCCAGCAATCTAATTTTATTATTCTACTTAATAAAACTATAGTTTTAACTTAGGAATAGAATATAAGATCATACATTAAAGTGGTAATCTGCCCTATAACCAGCTGTCCAATTTCCAAGCCAAGGGAATAATAGAAAAAGGGACTCAGCTGGATGTACTTCTTTTTACCTTTATTTGACATCTCCCTTGATTCCAATCTGGTCAGATTCTAGGATTTTAAGGAAAATGTATTGTTAGTATTGTTATTCACACTGCTAGGAAGCATTGGGAGTCAAAAACTATAATCCTGATAAAATGAAAAATTAATTTCCCTGCCTCTCCATGCTTCATATAATGTCCTTTCCAATTTATCCTGATGAATCAGTGTACCCTAAAGGTCCCTGAGTTTTCTATCCAACTTTTAGATGAACTATCTTAAAAGTTCTCTCTTTCCTTCCCAAATAGAATGTGAGTTTTTGAGACTAAGGTCTCATTTTTTTCCTATTTATATCTCCAAGATTTAATACAATGCTTTGAACTTAGTAAGCATTTTTCATTCATTTATTAATTGAAAGAGGAAGTTTTATCATGAAGAGATTCCATATACCAATAATATCTCTTAGTCTATTTCAGTTCTTCCACTACAAAAACAAATTTGTAGCAATCAACAGATTGGAATAATTACATTGAAGCTAAGTGTCTATGCCATTGTGAGGGACTTGTTTTGTGAATATTAAAGCATAATATGCATGTTAAGAATTACTCCTCTAACCAAAACAGCCTTTACAATAAATTTCAATAAAGATACTCCATTCATGATAATCACAAAAAACCTGGAAAGACAGATGAAGTAATATCAAATGAAGTGAGCAGAATGAGGAGAATGTTGTACACAGTAAGAATAATAATGTATGATGATCAGCTATGAAATACTTAACTATTATCAGCAAGGTAAAGATCTATGACAACTCCAAGGAATTCATGATGAAAAAGGATAACCATTGTCATGCAATTAAAGGAAATTATGTCATCTGAATAAAGATTAAAGTATATTGCTTTGCACTTTATTTCCTTCATGATTCTTTTTCTTTTCAGATATCTGATATATTTCATCTTTCATAATCTTATGAATAAGGAAATATGTACTGCACATGTATAACCTATACTATGTTACTTATTGCCTTAGGGAGAGATTAGGGAAGAGGAAATAATAGAAATTGTGAAATGTTAGAAAATAAAATATATTAAGTGGACCTGGCATTTGGACAGAAAGAGATTACAGAGTACACCTGTGCTAGCAGTGGTTGTAGGAGCACAAACACTTTGGCAACTCCATTGCTAATATCCACTTTTGGAAAATAGTTCAAGGATAGAGAGGAGCAATGTCAGTCAAAAAGGAGTGGGAGCTCTGAGGGGCAATATTAGTTTTGATCACAAGAGTTCTGGGACCCTGAGGAATAATATTACTTCTTGTCCCTTTGGAACCCGGTATAGAATTGCAACTCTAAGGATTGGGAATCCTTCTTAAGTAAAGGCAAGTGAAGACTAGGAAAGTAGTGACTACAACTCTCCCCAGAACATAACACCTTGGAAGCACAGAAAATTTACAAGCCACCCCCTCCCCCAGATCAAGATCTGAAAAAAGTAATGTAAAAAAGCCCAAAGCTGGAGACAGTATCTTTACAAGGATGTGAACTTTCCAGAAAAAGGACAAATAGAGCACTTGAGTACCCCATCTTAGAAACAGAAATTGAATGAGCAATCAATAAGCTAAAATAATAATAAAAACACAAAGGACCAGATTTATTCACAAGAGGATTACAATGAACATTTCAAGAACAATTATTTCCAATACTACACAAACCATTTGGAAAAATAGACAAGGAATCCTTTCAAATTCCATTTAGGATACAAATATGATGGTAATACCCCACCCGGGATGAATGAAAATAGAGAAAGAGAATTATAGACATATTTCCTTAATAAATATCAATGCAAAAATTTTAAATAAAATTACAGCAAAGATCATACATTATGACCAGTTAGGATTTATACTAGGAATGGGTGGTTTGTTCAATATTAGGAATGCTATCAGTGTGGAAGTCAGATTATCTCAATAGATGCAGAAATAGCATTTGACAAAATATGAGTCTTTCTCTTTAAAAATATGAGAAACCATAGAAATCATGAGAATCTCTCTTAAAATAAGTAATATTTAGCTAAAAGCAAGAGCATATATATTTTTATAACATGGATAAAAATTACAACACTACCCAAAAAGATCAAAGGTAAATTAAAGTTTGTCCATTAAAACTGTTATTAAAACAACAACATAAACTCTCTCCTTATGTCTTAGAATGAATTCTAAGTATCATTTCCAAGGCAGAAGAGTAGTAAGGGCTAGGCAGTTTGAGTTAAGTGATTTGCCCAGGGTCACACATCTAGGGAATATCTGAGACCAGATTATGACATGACTTCTCATCTCTAGTCCTGGCTATCTATCCACTGAGCTACCTAATGCTCCCATTAAAACTGCTATTATTCAGTATTTTACTAGAAATGCTAAGTACAGCAATAAGACCAGAAAAGGAAATTGAAGGACTAGACAATAAGGAAACAAAACTATCAATATTTGCACGTGATAGGATAGTATGCTTAGAGAACCATACAGAATCAAATAAAAAAAACTAGTTGAAACAACAATAGCAAAGAACAAAAAATGAAAAGTGCCATCCATCATCAGAGAGAGACCCAAATTCAATTTTTTTAAACATTATTTTATTTGGTTAATTCCAAACATTATTCATTGGAAACAAAAATAATTTTCTTTTCCTACTCCCCCCTCCCACAACCTCTCTCATAGCCAGCTCATGATTCCACTGGGCATCACATGTGTTCTTGACTCGAACCCATTTCCTTGTTGTTGGTATCTGCATTAGAGTGTTCATTTAGAGTCTCTCCTTAGTCATTTACCCTCCACCCCTGTAGTCAAGCAGTTGCTTTTCATCCGTGTTTTTACTCTCACAGTTTGTCCTCTGCTTGTGGATAGTGTTTTTTAGATCCCTGCAGATTGTTCAGGGACATTGCATTGTCCCTAATAGAGAAGTCCATTACCTTCGATTGTACCACAGTGTATCAGTCAGTCTCTGTGTACAATGTTTTCCTGGTTCGGCTCCTTTTGCTCTGCATCACTTCCTGGAGGTTGTTCCAGTCTCCATGGAATTCCTCCACTTTATTTTTCCTTTTAGCACAATAGTATTCCATCACCAACATATACCACAATTTGTTCAGCCATTCCCCAATTGAATATGAAGATTGAAGGATACTTCTTTTAGTTTTTGCTTGTTTTATTTTTTTGGTCAGTTTTTTCTTTTCCAAAATGGCTAATATGGAAATTATGATTTGTATGACTTCAAATATATGATAAATATCAAATTACCTTCTAAAGAAGGGGGGAATAGAGGAGAGGAAGAAAATTTTGAAATCCAAATTAAAGAATACATTTTTACATATAATTAGGAAATATTTAATGAAATAAATACTATGTAAATGTGTATATGTATATATATGTATATTTGCCTGTGTACATATATGTTGTGTACATATATATATATAATTTATATTACATATAAGGAGAAATATATTATTAAAGAGAATTATATATATATATATATATTAAAGAGAATGCATGCTTCTTCTGTTAGAAACTATATTGAGGTAGTAGTGAGAGAATAGAGAAATGGCATTTCTAAGTTTCCATCATTAGAAAAAATGAATAATTACAAAAATTTGGGTCCCTAGACCCTGTAAAGATGCTTTTATTTGTCCTGCTATCAAAACTGTGAAATTGACTCCTACTATGTTTCACAAGAAACATGAACTTTGAATGTACTTGGTAGAAAATTTAATAAAAAAACTATTGCCATAGAAAATATTGATACATTTTCTTCATTTCTGTGATGTAATGGTCAACCAAACAGAACAGAAAGCTAGTTATTACTCTTCAAAAATGAGAATGATAGATTTCCTATTTAAAATGTAATTTTAAACTGAATTCATAGATGATTTTCATAATAAATGGCAAACTTTAAAAAGTCTCACAAACATAAATTATCTTGTGTCACAAGAATGAATGAATAGGTAAGAGAGCAAAGACAGAGAAGGAGCTTGAGAATATCAAATAAACCTTAACAATTCTCTTCCTATAATAGAGGATAACAGAGGTGATTGAAGGGATAGAATGCTGGGGCTGGAGTCAGGAAGACCCGATATCAATTCAAACCTGAGATACTAACTAGCTTTGTGATCCCAGGCAAATTATTTGCTCTCTCTTTGGTTTAAATCACTGGAGAAAGAAATGACAAACTATTTCAGTATCTTTGCCAAGAAAACCACATGCACAGTATGATCCATTGGTCATGAAGAATCAGACAAGACTAAATAAAAACAATGGAGGAAATGTAGAATCACGAATAGGCATAGTTATTAGGCATTTTTTTGTTATTGACATACATTTATTCTTTACATCAAGACTATAACTTACTGTTTTATTGAATGTTTATCTTCACTTTAATTGGTTTATTTTTTTACAACAGAAGAAATCTCTTTTTAAACAAAAACTCACTTCCTCAAAGCATTTTAAGGGCTCCAAAATACATTACAATTTTAATTTTAAAACAAGATTCAACAGTGCTCCAAATTTTCATGTTGCAATATTTCTCATAATATGCTAAGCCTACCCAATATATTTCACCTATTATTAGACATAAGGGAATCCAAAAATTTACTATATCAAGCCACCCTGAAGACACAGCTATGTTCAGTATGAATGATGTCTTGAAGTCCCAGGGAACACTACAGTTACATATTTTTAAATATGCAAAATAATTATATTATTTTATGAGAATGACAACTGGAATGTCAGAGTTCTCAGTATGATTTAATATTCAATTAAGGATTTAGTATCGGGTTCAACAATGATAGTAGGCCTTGTTCTTTCTCCAAAAATCCTAAATACTTACCTCTTAATTTCTTAACAAATTCACAAAGATAATCACTTCCAATTTATTCTGCTTATCACTGCAGGATTCTTTCCCCTCATTTAAAGGCTCCAGTGCTTTGCTTTGAATCTTTGAATGAAGCCCATAGTCCTCACCTAGATTTTCAAAGTCAATACTGATTAAGCCCCAATTTCTCTATTTCATCTTGTTTATAATTCCCCAATAAAAGTCATGTTAATCTCTTCATTGTTCTAGTGAATGAAAGTGTACATTTCTCTCTTTTTATGCTTATATTGTTCAATAATGGCTTTTCACAATGTTTGTTTCCTCTCTTTTCCTTATATCTAAATCCTTCCCAAGTATTGAGTGTTTCATGAATTCTTTCATCACTACTCTAGCACCAAATATATTTGGAAGGAAGAATAAATTTGGATTACAAGGAATTGGATATGATGCCTAAATCTGAAAATTAATCTCTGTGACACAGAACAAGTTAATACATCTCTCACCCTCAATTTACTTTAATCTAAAAGGAGATTCTCTAAGATTCTTTTAATTTCTTAAACTATGATTTTTTTTGCTTATCTCAGTATTTGCTTATCACTCTCAATTTTTATTTCCTTTTTTTCATATTTCACTTTTACATACTTCATGCTACTACCAGACTCTGGCCCACATCCTATATTCCTCAATAAGCACCTCAGGCTTCTGTGGATGCTACAGTCTGATAGTTGAATTATTGCCTCATCTTGCATAGAGCAGGGTCTCTGGGATGCTTCCTGACTATCCATTTACCACAATGCCTCACACTCCTGTTTTTCAACACTTTATGTGCCATTTCCACTTATTAAAATATAATCATGTCAAGGGCCATCTTCCTTGATCATATTCATTTTCCAAATAATTAGAATAGAGTTTGACACATGAAAGTACTTAATAAATATTCTATACATCTATTTGTCTATCTACATATTGTAATCATGGTTTATTTGGAATTTTTATCTATGGTATGTCAAGTTTATTTTTCTAGGCTTTAAGATTTTTGTGATTAGGGACAATATTTAAACTAGCATCTAGCAACTGAAATATATATATATATATATTCTTGAACTGAATCAAACTTAGTCTATAGCATCTACTTCACTTAAAGTTGTCAATAAACATTTATTGATTGGTTAATGTATTAAACTAAAAAACACAGAATAGCAGAACCAGGAGAACATTATACACAGAGACTAATACACTGTGGCACAACCAAACATTTTCTATTAGCAGCAATGCCATCACCCAAGACAATCCAGAGGAACTCATGAGAAAGAACTCTATCTAAATCCAAAGAAAGAATTTTGGAACAAAAATGCAGAAGAAAAACATGATTGATCACATGGTTCAATAGACATGTGATTGGGGTTTTGTGAGATTTAAAATGGTTGAGGTCTTAAACTGTAGTGATTAAAATAGTGGAAGATATAAATTGTGATAGATATAAGAGAGGGTAGGTAAATTTGACTGCAGAAATATGTTTCACTACAGTGTCTTGGGTATTAAAATCAAATATAAGGTGGTCTCCAGGGAAATATTCCCAATTATTCAAATACCCAAGTCAATTGGGTTTTATAGAGATTTTAATTAACAATACAATGAGTAATCAAAGAAAGAGAGAGAGAGTAAGAAAGGAATAAGTATGAAGGGCCTCAAGCCAATATGGCCTAGACCTGAGTCTTAAAAGAGAATTCAGTCAGTTTTTAGCACTCACCACAAGGTCTGACTAAACAAGGATACTAGTGACATCAGGCCAGCTTCCTTCCTCAAAGAGTCTTCCAGCCAGAGATTGTTTCAAAGGGCCTCTCTCAAGAGCCTCCAGAGCTTCTACCCCAGAGGGACAGAGCCCCTCAGAGGAGCTCCTCAAGGAGATCTCCTTCAGAATGAGATTTCCTCCAAGAGCACTTCTCCTCAAAGAGATCTATCTCGAAGGAAAGAGCCCTCAGGCATCAGTCCTCAAGGAAATGAGTCTCTCAGAATGAGATCCTTCAGAATGAGAGTCAGAAATCGTGATCCCTGAATGAGATCCAAGCTCTTATTTTTAAGGGCAAAATCTCCTCTGTCACCTCCCCTAAGTCCTTACATCTACCAATCACTGTAGATGTTTCTAAAGGAACGCCCATTTTGAATTCACAGCTGAGTAGTTTTAATCTCTTTAGTAAGTCAGAAAAAATGCTGCTGTGTCTACAAATTTCATTAAGAAAAAACCTCTGAATAAGTTATCACCCTTTTAGGTTTAAGTAGTTTACAAGTTGCCCCACCTTCATAGGTACTTAGTATCCCATTGTATCAATTCTAAAACAGTCATGACTCAAAGATCTTCCTGTCCCTTCCATAAGCATGGATCAAAGTACTTTCATTGTTTAGCAAGCAGTTTTCTGTCCTAAAGCAGTCTTAAGTAGGGTGGAGCAGGGATACTCCCATAGCTAGGAGCCCCCACACTCAAGTAGAGTTCTCACCATCTGCTAGGGAATGTTTTTAAGTAGAAAATTTCCCAATGGGGAAATTTCCAACATTCATAAGTCTGAGAAATTTTAAGGTTTCTAGTTTCAATGTTAAAGATCACTCTTTGCTAATAGGAAAAACATGGAAATAGGTTTTTAGCAATGATACATGAATAACCCAGTGGAACTGCTTGTCAGCTTCAGGAGGGAGATGGGAAAAAGGATGGGAAAATCATGGATCATGTAACCATGGAAAAATATTCTAATTTAAAAAAATAAACAAATGCATAGTATTAATTTCAAAAAATAAAAGGCAGAACAAAGGCACTGATCATTTATGTATCTCAATTTCCTTATTTTTTACTAAATGTTTACAATTTAAAAATGTCTTGGCATTTGAATTACTTCTTTTTATATGCAAGACTGTGCATTTGGTGATAGATTTCTTGTTGTCCATGACTTTTTAGAAGAATTATTTAAGACCACATCAATGAATTCAGGCTCCTCATATATCAAGCCTGTGATATCCTCTCTGAGTCAAATTATGATATCTAACTAACTAATGAAATTTTGTTAAATATTTAGACTTCATCATACATTGATTTGTGAAAACCTTTTGCCTTATTTTTATTACTCATTGTCATTCATCTCTTAGATACTAACATTTGCCAGGTCTATTATATATTATATGAAATAGTCTATATTACTCAAAACAATTTTTCTGATTGTAGCAATTAGCCCAAAATGGTCTGGGTCAAGCAGGATGAACCATAGCTTATAAGTAGTTAGAAATGTATTCTTAAATTAACTACACAATTCATAATGTAAAAATAATATGAGATAATAATATAAATTCAGATAAGTTGAAGAAGGCTAAAATTGTATATGTTAATTCTCTACATTTTATATTTCATTTGTAAATATGTATATATACATATATGTCTATATGTATTTATTTTAAATTTATATTTTATATTATCAAATTCATATATACTGGATTTAATTCTCTAGATGTTTGATACTACTCAAAGCTCTGCTTGCTCCTTCTATTTATGGATTATATCTTCATGTGTTACTCCCGCAATCAATTCCTATTCATCTAGTCATTTTTGAGAGGCTGTTTTGCATACCATATAACTATATGATAAAATTTTTGTTTTGCACGCAATATTCCTCTTGACCAATATCTTAATTTTGATTAACTCTTAAATGTTCACAAATCTACATCAATACCAAGTTTCTCTGTCTTGAATATAATATGTGCTTTATTTTAATTTGAGTGAATTATAATAATCATTTTAATAAAGAAATATATTTATATGTGATCACTTTAGAGATTTCCTTAGAAAAATATTTCTAAAGGTGCAAATATTATTTCAATATTGTCCTACCTAATAAAAATGAATAACTGACTCATCATTAAGTAGTTATTATTTAGAGTGCATATTCTTTCTCTTTTGTAAATTATTCATGTGGAAAGCAAAGTAAATTAAAATGTATTGTTTTACTTTGCACTTAAATAATTAACCTTATTTCTCTAATTCTACAGGATGAGGCAAAAAACAAAAGAAAAATAAAACACCCTATGATCATAGTAAGGAACACCTTCCCTTCATCACAAATGCATTTATGGGCTAGCAAATATTTGATCCAATTTTCTACAATTATTGAGTCTTGCCTCAGTCATGGATGCTCTAAACATTTGGGAAGATACTGCAATTTTCAGAGAGTACAACTGCCCAAGGAAGTGGCAATAATCCTCTGCATATCTCACATGGGGATTAAAGATCATGTGTCCTTAGGAAACCATAGAGCTGACATTACAGCAAAATTTGGAGCTAGAGAAGGACCTCTAAATGTATTGATTTTCTCAATAGTTGAATAGGACAATCTAACTAATGCCTACAATGAAGAGGAAATTCAATCATGGATAACAAACTTAGGGGGAAAATAAATAAGAGGTATATGGTTTTTGCAACTAGTCAAGCCCATCCTACCTAGAACATTATTCTATCATATATGCAATACAATACATACACAAGGACACTATGGAACACAAGGCCTGATCAATTCGGTGAGATTATTTTGGACTGCACTAGGAATATCCTCATATGCCATTAGAGTCTGTCAAAAATGTAAAATGTGTATGCAGTTCAATCAGGGAGTTTAGAAGACAAAAGGATTAGGAGGTCATCCCTTAGCATATACTCCATTTGAATGCATACAGATAGGTTTTATCAATATGCCAAAAGACAAAAGATTTAAGTATTGCCTTGTCATCATAGACAGACTGACTAGATGACCATAAGTTTTTCCTATCAAAAAGAACAACATAGAATTTGTGTTCAAAAACCAAAGAAAAGAAATCATACCTAGATTTGTGATTCTCACAAAATTGCACTCAGCCTGTGGGAGTCACTTTATTCAATCAATATTAAATGAAATGCATAAAAATCTAGGAATACAAACAACATAGCACACACTATGTCATCCCCAAATTTCAGGACAAGATTAAATAAAGACATCAAAACATTGATAGGAAAATTTTGTGCAGAAACACACCAAAAATAGACAGACATTATGCCATTAGTTCTGCTCCATCTTAGAACAAGACCACATGGATATCTGTACATCTCTCTATTTGAGATTCTATATGGACACCCAATTTGGCAAGGAAGGACTTGTAAACCAGCTTACATTGCAATGAGAGGTGGAGATTGTCAATTAACAAAATAAATACAAGCTTTACAAACAAGAATAACAGAGTTGCATGAAATGGGCTTTATACAGCAAACAGTACCCCTGGATTGCAATTTGTACAACATCAAACCAGGAGACAAAGTATACTTAAAATTTTTCAATAGAAAATTGGCTGCAGACATAAAATGGACTGTACCACATGAAGTATTGCTTACTACCCTGACAGCTATAAAAATTTCAGGGAAAGACTCATGGTTCCACTGTTACCACATAAAACCACAAAAATATGATTCCACTGTAACAGACATAGAAGATGAAGATAGCTACACAAAAGATAGAGCTGTGAAATGAAAACAAGAAATAAAACCGAAAACTGATTAACATCAATAAACACACCATGAAGAAACAATAGTGACACATAATGTTTGAGACAATAAAATCCCAGCAGTCCATCATGCCACAGCGAGAAGAAGACAACTTTCCAGCCCAATGGTAAAGCATCCCAGAGGAAAAGATTTTAAACCAGCCCAGAGGAAAAGATTTTAAACAATCCCAGAGGAAATAATTTTAAAAGCATCCCAGAGGAAAAGCATCAAGGAAAGCTGCTAGAAAGAAGAAGCAAAGAGAAAAAGCTGAAATGGACAGCTGAGACTTTGAACTTTGTAAATGTGTTTATATAAGAAGAGGACAGACAGAAAACAGGACTTATATGTAAGAATAAGTGCAGTGAAATAAAAAAACAAAATTCATTTCATATATTAAGGAAAGAGTATGCAACACTACATAACTTGGAAGAAATAAGAGATCCATCAGTCAACATGAGAAGAGGAAATCTGAAGAAACTTGATAAGTATTAATTCAACACAATCTTATTAGAAAACACAAAATCACAAACTAACATATTGGGAAACCTTGTTTAGATAAACAAGTGTCTGAAATTGTATTCATGCAAAATGTAAATATGTATATAGTTAGTTCCATAAGGTCTTAGGCAAATAGAAAGATCAAAAGATATTTCTATTTGACTGGCATCAAAATTAGGCAACAATGTACATTATTGTATTTTATGTAAATAATCTTTATAAATAATGTATGTACTATAATTAGGTTAGTAACATAGTGATAGAGTCTATAAATATTTAGCAAAGCATGTATATATATTGTATATAAGATTAGATTATAGATTAGACTAGGGACTTAGACAATAGTTATAATAAGTAGAGAATACATTAGGAATAGGTTAAGTTAAGCATATCATAGACAGTCAATTATACTTAGGAATAGACATAAGCTGTATTTGCAGATAGATAGTAAACTTTTAATTGTTTATTGTAAAGCTGTTGCTGAAATTGTGTTTAATGGAAATAGATAGATAGATAAAATAGTTTTTAAATGATTATAGTTAAATAAAATAGGAAAAATGTCTGTCTAAGTTTAACTTAGCAAGAGTAAGTATTATTAGCACTAAGATTCTAATTTCTTTATAATTGCTTTGTTCAAAAATTTATTGTAATGAATTTATTTTAAAACCCTAAAACTACCCTTACCCAAACTTTACTGCATAGAATTCCTTAGAGTAGATGAAGTTAGCATAGAATAGTGATAGAATAATTGAGGGAAGTTTATTATTTTGGGGGGAGTAGTTAGAAATTAGATTTAGTAGCTCTGTAAGTATATAAAAATAAGTGACCTTGGGAAGGTCACAACAAAAAAAGGGAACGATTTTGGAAAGGAAAATTGAAGCAAGTTTTGGACTTTCTGCCACTTAGGTGGAACAAGCAGCAGCTGTAAAGGTAGAGAGAAGATATTGACAAGAATGACAGTTGGTGGGAGGAGGGGAACTAGGAGAGTGACAGTTGGTCTCAAGGACTGTCTCTCTTTCCTGGCCTTCAGACCCAAAGGAGCCTCTCTTCCTGTCTTGGGATACAAATACCTCTATTCCTGAATCTTTTTCAACTGAGTGCTCTACCTGGATTCCTGTGATCATGTCATCAAACAGAAGGATTTAAGGGAAGCGGTTAGAACTATAAGGCCAGTCTTTAGGGGTGTCAATCTGAAGAGACAGGTCCAGCCAGCTCTGAAGGTCAGAACCTTTTCTTCCTCTTGCTGTTAAATACTTTGAACTTAAGAAAGCTAGAAGAGATATAGCATATACAGAAATAAAAGAAACCTCTGCCACTCTGTGAGGCCTGGCCTCAGCTCAAAACCTGAGAGAGATTTAAACCCCCTCTGAGGAAAAATATATGGAAATCCTTATTCCCTCTATCCTGATACCTCCCAATCCAAAGTTGTTATTAAAATTCATCTTTATTTAAATAACCTGCAGTCAGATAAGAGGACTATCATTTTAGGTGGACATAGAGGGAGCAGAAACCAAGGACAGGCATTCAACCAAAAGTCATCTTTATTGTTTCCCTGCCAGGTGACCTTGGTCTCTTGTCCCTCAGGAGGGTCAATGCTTACCTGCCCTGGGGAATCTTCAACATCTATGAATAGAGAAGATATTCCCTGAGGCTATCATAGGTGGCCCATTTCTCAGGAAACTCAATTTTCAAAGATAGCTTCTGTAAACCTCAAATTTCCTTAGACTTATAAATGTTGGAAATTTCACCATTGGGATATTTCATACTTGGAAAATTTCTTACTGATAGTCTATTGGAATGGGAACCCCATTGGCATGGGAGGTTCCTTCTCTTCCCTTCTTAAGATTACTTTAGGACAGAAACCTTTTGCTGAACAATGGAAAGGGCTTTGACCTATGCTTAAGCATAGAACAGGAATTTCTTTGAGTCATGATTGATTTTAGAATTGATACAATGGAGATACTTGGAATCAATCTCCACCCTATTCAGTCCTAACAGGATTGAGTAAGGGCTGCAGCCTAGATCAAAATTTAATTATTCCAATCTCTACCCTACTCAAGTTAACAGGATTTAGAAAGGGCTGTAGCAAAGGAGCAAAGATTTAATCATTTGAAAATATGACCTTCAACAGACATGTGCAAAGCCTCTGGGTGGTCCTGGATTAAGCTAGAGCCTCCATTGGCACAGAGAAATTGATGGACAGTGATTGGTAGATGTGAGAACTGAGGGGAGGCAACTTGGATGGTTTCCTTAAAGATCAGGGGGGTCTGAAGACTCGGGGGGGTTGAGTAGTTGGTCGGTGTGGTTCGTGTGGGCTCTGAGAAGCTTGCGCTGAAGGAAGCTGAAGGTGGGGGCCTCTGAGACTGTTTCTCCATTTTGGTCATGTGAGTAATAGGGACTGATCTCTTTTCTTTGCCCCAGCTATCTAAGGGCTTGGGCCTTTTGGCCCAGCCTAAACAGAAGGGGTATTTAAGCCCTATTTCCTTCTCTCCCTTTTCTCTCTCTCTATCTCTAATTACTTCCTCCCATTGTAATTAAACTCCATAAAAGATTGACTGCTGACTTAAGTTTTCATTTAGGAATTACATTGCTGATTCCTTGGCGACCTTAAATTAATATATATCAGTCTTTTAAAGTGATTCCCTTGTAACACTTCTCAGCAGGGGTATCTTTCTCTTTTACTTCACTGGCAGCAATATTCCCTCTCTCTCTTCAACCCCTCTATTCCCTGTTACAAAACCTTCCTTAACCCTGTACTTCTTTATCTCTTCAATCCTCTGGAACAATTCCTTTAACTATTACAGTACATAAGAAGAAATGAAGTGGCCATCAAGGACAAAGGATAAAATTAGCATTCTTCTTTTTGTTCCTCAGCCATCTACACCATCAATATTATTTCTCTACTAAAAGTCCATGTAAAAAAATGAATCCTCTTTTGATGTATCCAATATTTATTCTGAAATCTATTTTAAGTAAAAAAATGTCACAATAGTCAACATACTTGAAACCTCATATAATGTGCATTACTTTAGCAGAATTGTGTCAGATATACTCCCTATGCTGTTTTTATTTTTATCTTCAGCATCATAATTGATATCAATTATTTTAATTTGACCAGACCTGTGATTTCATCAGTATAGGGACCCTTATGTGAAGAACTTGTAATAATAAAGATTAGGGATTTTTCTGAAATTTATAGTTTTAAGCATAGCTGTGAATATGGATTTAAGTGACTTGAGCAGAAGCACATAATTAATGTAAAATATAATAATAAGAAAAGTAACATTTACATAGCTTTTATGACATTATGCAATATCACAGGCCCTTTATAATTATTATCTCATTTGATCATGCTGATAACTCCAGGAGGTAGGTGCTATGATTGCTCCTATTTTAGAGATAAAGAAAGTGAAGAAAACAAATGTTAAGTTAACTTGGCCAAAGCTATGCAACTATTTAGGTTCTGAGACAGGTTTTGAAATCAGGCCTTCCTGGCTCCATTACTTACATACTATTCCAATGCTCTGCTTAGTTCCCCATATCTGTCTGAGGAATAGCCTGAACAGAAGTCTTCCTAATTTTGAGGCCAGCTTTCTATCTATTACACTGAGTTACCTCCAATTATTCACATTCCTACATACCCACACACTGCTCTACCTACCTACACACAGTATTAAAGTAAAATAAATCAAGATTCTAGTCTTATTACATTTGCAAGAACTATTGTATTTCGCAAAAAAAATAAAGGTCAAGAAAAACATATTGGAAGAATTTTACAGAGCAGCACATCCTGCCCATTAAGGATAACAGAGAATCATATAACAGGCAATTTTAGGAGTTTGGTTAGCCAGTTCCAGAAAGCAGAAAGCAAAGACAATTAAGTTTTCAACTAAATCTCAGTAATTTATGCTAATGACAGGAGCCCATTTCAGATAACTGAATTTCAAAAATGAACAAGAAAAAAGAAAATAATAAAAGTGAAGGAAATATACAGTTGCAAAATGGACTTTGTTAATTTATTTTGATGAGTTAGTTTTAATTGTTTATTATAATACATCATAATATACTGGTTAATGTCCTGTAGAGCTACTTGTAAAATTGATGTCAGCTCCAAAACATTAGACCTCTCTAATGCTCAAGGTTATTAAAGCTTTTCTGAGTACACTATATTTTTTTTGAAAATTATCTGGAATAGAGATTAGCAACATGAAAATTGTTGATACCCAATTAAATGCTCCATTTGGCCAATATTCTTGGAGTACCTACTAAGTGCAAAACACTTAAGCATACAGCTTCATTGCAAAATAATGCATGAACACATGGAAACTTCTATAAAATATGTTAATAGTTCATCAAAATATTAAATATCATAAACAAATGCATAATTAATTGCTAAATAAATAGTAATGGCAATATGTGTAATGTATTCAGGAGAGGAATGAATCATTTCTACATAGTAAAAGGGAATTTGTTACACATGTACTCAAAAGTTCGGAGTTCAATGCTGGCTCAAGTAATTACAATCTGTGACTTGGTCCAGATAAGCCATTTAAACTTTCTAGATTCTAGGATTTCCTCTTTTGTAAAATAAAAGATTTGGATTGAGAAAAATCTTCTAAAAGGCATTTTTTAGGTATCAGTCCATGATGTCTCAATCACAAAACATTCAGTCCAAATGTACATATTTGCAATGTAAACTTTACAAAATGGACATATTTCCTTCTTACTTCCCAGGTCTTTCATTTAGAATATTCTTAAAAATATTTTGGATTGTATCAAAGGCCAAATGACTTGAATTGACTATAATAATAAAATTTTACAAAGGTAATTTTCAATATATTTAAATTTCATGCTATTCTTAAGTAGACCCTGAATGAGAATGTTTGAAATCTAATATAAGAGATATAGACACAAGGAATCCATAGAATATTGTGATTGAGAAAAAGAACTGGTATGTTGGAAAGAAAATATATTAAGGGATCATAGATTAAAAATCTGAGAGAAAAATAATTTTATAAGGATTTAATTAATTTAAAATTTAAATTTAAATAATTTAAATTTAAATTTAATTTATTTATTTCATATATAATTATATATAAATTAAATATTTTAAAATAAATTAAATATAAATAATAAATATAAATTAATTAAATTTAATTAAATTTAATTTAAATTTAAAATTTAAATAATTTTATAAGGAGAGAAAAATGATGGGTGAGTTGTCAGGAAGTTGAAGATCTTTAAGTAAATTTATAATTTCTTAGGGTACTCATCTATAGACCCAAAAAAATCCCATTTTTTTCCAATTTAAAAGATTCACATTTATACAAATCAAGATAATACATGTTCTAGGCCAGTGAAGAGATATAAATAGAAATAAAAATGAGTTTAAGTAAAGTTGAAGGTGGTTTTGCAGATGATAGCATGGGCACAAGCTAGAAACTCTAGAGAAAGGATTCTGGAATGAGGTGAGGGAGGAATGAGAGATTTTGAAGTCTCAATGGCCGACTTCATGCTCTTCTTGTCCTAAAACCTGAGAGGAAGTTGCTGCTTACTGCTGAGCTTGTTTTAACTAAGCCTGTTGGTGAAAGAAGAGAAACCTTTTGAATTCTTTTGGAAATACCTTTCCTCACAGAAGAAACATACTTAAAGAAGATGTTTATACTATCAACCCTCACTATAAAGTTATCCAGAGTCTGTTGTTGAGTGATACCTGAGGTGTAAACCTCAAACCCAGCTCAGCGAGGGTGAACTCAGTCACCTTCATTTTATCCTTATCCATGTTGGAAAAAAACTAATAACATTCATATAAATCAACAAGGAAGAATTTTTAGTGTCAGGTACTATAGAGAGGACTTGGGAATAATTACCCAGAATCAGGGAGTGACATGAAGCATCAAGATCATGAAGATTCCATCTCAGGATGGACTTAGAGGGAAGAGGGAAGTAAGAGAATTTAGAGATTAGGGCATCCTCTTTCCTAAATCCTCCCTCCTACCATTTTGTTTAACTAATAAACTTGTTACTGTTACACCAGGAAGTTTTGAAGATTGATAAGCACTCTGGCCCTAGAGTGGTAAAGCCAAATTGGAAGCTGAAGCATCCATTGGTGAATAACAACATCCACACACCTCAGTTTACACAAATATTTCACTAATAGTTTTAAATTCTTTTTTTTAATCTTTTTTTTTACATTTTAGGCATTATTTTATTTGGTTATTTACAAACATTATTCATTGGAAACAATGATCATTATCTTTTCCTCCCCCCGGCCCCCTCCCACCACTTTTCCCATAGCCAGCCCACAATTCCACTGGGTTTCACATGTGTTCTTGGTTCGAACTCATTTACATGTTGTTGGTATTTGCACAAGAGGGTTCATTTAGAGTCTCTCCTCAGTCATTTCTTCTCAGCCCCTGTAGTCAAGCAGGTGCTTTTCATCGGTGTTTTTACTCCCACAGTTTATCCTCTGCTTGTGGATAGTGTTTTTTTATATCCCTGTAGATTATTCAGAGTCATTGCATGGTCCCTAGTGGAGGAGTCCATTACCTTTGATTGTACCACAGTTTATGAGTCGATGTGTATAATGTTTTCCTGGTTCTGCTCCTTTCGCTCTGCATCACTTCCTGGAGGTTGTTCCAGTCTCCGTGGAATTCCTCCACTTTATTATTCCTTTTAGCACAATAGTATTCCATTACCAACATATACCACATTTGTTCAGCCATTCTCCAATTGAAGGGCATCCCCTCATTTTCCAAATTTTGGCCACCACAAAAGAGCGCAGCTATGAATATTCTTGTACAAGTCTTTTTCCTTATTATCTCTTTGGGGTACAAACCCACCAGTCCTATGGCTGGATCAAAGGGCAGACAGTCTTTTAAAGCCCTTTGGGCATAGTTCCAAATTGCCTTCCAGAATGGTTGGATCAGTTCACAACGCCACCAGCAATGAATTAATGTCCCTACTTTGCCTCATCCCCTCCAGCATTCATTACTTTCCATAGCTGTCATGTTAGCCAATCTGCTAGGTGTGAGGTGATACCTCAGAGTTGTTTTGATTGGCATCTCTCTGATTATAAGAGATGTAGAGCACTTTTTCATGTGCTTATTAATAGTTTTGATTTCTTTGGCTGAGAACTGCCTGTTCATGTCCCTTGCCCATTTATCAATTGGAGAATGGCTTGATTTTTTGTACAATTGATTTAGCTCTTTGTAAATTTGATTAATTAAACTTTTGTCAGAGGTTTTTATGAAGATTGCTTCCCAATTTGTTGCTTTCCTTCTGATTTTAGTTACATTGGTTTTGTTTGTACAAAAGCTTTTTAATTTGATGTAGTCAAAATTATTTATTTTACATTTTGTGACTCTTTCTATCTCTTGCTTGGTTTTAAAGTCTTTCCCTTCCCAGTGGTCTGACATATATACTATTCTGTGTTTACCTAATTTACTCATAGTTTCCTTCTTTATGTTTATGTCAGTCACCCATTTTAAATTTTTCTTGGTGTAGGGTGTGAGGTGTTGATCTAATCCTAATCTCTCCCACACTGTCTTCCAGTTTTCCCAGCAGCTTTTATCGAATAGTGGATTTTTGACCCAAAAGCTGGAATCTTTGGGTTTATCATATTGTCTTGCTGAGGTCACTTGCCCCAAGTATATTCCACTGATCCTTGTTTCTGTCTCTTAGCCAGTACCAAATTGTTTTGATGACTGCTGCTTTGTAATATAGTTTGAGATCTGAGACTGCAAGGCACCCTTACTTTTTTTTTTCATTATTTCCCTGAATATCCTTGATCCTTGGTTATTCAAAATGAACTTTGTTATGTATTTTTTTCTAAATCAATAAAGAAATTTTTTGGAAGTTCTATGGGTATGGCACTAAATAGATAGATAAGTTTGGTTAGGATGGTCATTTTTGCTATATTGGCTCATCCTACCCCTTAGCAGTTAATGTTTTTCCAATTGCTCAAGTCTAGTTTTAGTTGTGTGGAGAGTGTTTTGTAGTTGTGTTCATATAGTTCCTGTGTTAGTCTGGGGAGATAGATTCCCAGGTATTTTATTTTGTCTAAGGTGATTTTGAATAGGATTTCTTTTTCAAATTCTTGCTGCTGAGATGTGTTGGAAATGTATAGAAATGCTGAAGTCTTATGTGGGTTTATTCTGTATCCTGCAACTTTGCTAAAGTTGTTGATAATTTCAATTAGCTTTTTGGTTGAATCTCTAGGATTCTTTAATCAGACCATCATGTCATCTGCAAAGAGCAATAGCTTAGTCTCCCCCTTGCCTATTTTGATGCCTTCAATTTCTTTTTCTTCTCTAATTGCTACTGCTAGTGTTTCTAGTACAATGTCAAATAGTAGAGATGATAATGGGTATCCTTGTTTCACTCGTGATCTTATTGGGAATGAATTTAGTTTATCCCCATTGCAGATGACATTGGCTGATAGTTTTAGATATATATACTGTTTATTACTTTTAGGAATGACCCTCCTATTCCTATGCTTTCTAGTGTTTTCAATAGGAATGGATGTTGTATTTTATCAAAGGCTTTTTCCGCATCTATTGAAATAATCATGTGATTTCTGTTGGTTTGCTTGTTTATATGGTCGATTATGTGGATGATTTTCCTATTATTGAACGAGCCCTGCATCCCTGGTATAAATCCTACTTGATCATGGTGGATGACCCTTCTGATCATTTGCTGGAGTCTTTTTGCTAGTATCGTATTTAAGATTTTTGCATCTATATTCATTAGGGAGATTGGTCTATAATTTTCTTTCTCTGTTTTTGATCTGCCTGGTTTTGGAATCAGTACCATGTTTGTGTCATAGAAGTTTTGTAGAATGCCCTCTTTGCTTATTATGTCAAATACTTTGTATAGTATTCGGATTAACTGTTCTCTGAAAGTTTGATAGAATTCACTTGTGAATCTGTCAGGCCCTGGGGATTTATTCTTCAGGAGTTCTTTGATGGCCTGTTGGATTTCATTTTCTGATATGGGACTATTTAAGAATTCTATTTCTTCTTCTTTTATTCTAGGCAGTTTGTATTTTTGTATATATTCATCCATATCACCTAAATTGGTTTATTTATTGCCATATAATTAGGCAAAGTAATTTTTAATGATTGCCTTGATTTCCTTTTCATCAGATGTGATGTCCCCATTTTCATATTTGATGCTGTTAATTTGCTTTTCTTCTTTCCTTTTTTTAATTAGATTGACCAGTATTTTGTCTATTTTGTTTGTTTTTTCAAAGTACTAGCTTCTAGTCTTATTTATTAAATCAATAGTTCTATCACTTTCTATATTATTAATTTCTCCTTTAATTTTTAGGATGTCTAGTTTGGTTTTCTGCTGGGGGTTTTAATTTGATCGCTTTAGAGTTTTTTTATTTGCATTTCCAATTGATTGATTTCTGCTCTCCCTAGTTTGTTAATATATGTACTCAGGGATATGAGTTTACCTCTCATTACTGCTTTGGCTGCATCCCAAAAGGTTTGAAAGGATGTCTTGCCGTTGTCATTTTCCTTGATGAAATTATTAATTATTTCTGTGATTTCTTCTCTAACTAAATGAGTTTAATTTCCAATTAAATTTTGATTTGGTTTTCCACGTAGCGTTACTCATCATTATTTTATATCCTTGTGATCTGAAAAGGCTGCATTTATTATTTGTACTTTTCTGCATTGGTATATCATGTTTCTTTGACCTAGTGCATGGTCAATCTTTGTGAATGTGCCATGTGGTGCTGAGAAGAAGGTGTATTTCTTTTTGTCCCTATTTATTTTTCTCCATATGTCTATTAACACTAATTTTTCTAAGATTTCATTGATTTCTTTTACCTCTTTCTTATTTTTTTTATTATTTGATTTATCTAAATTTGATAATGGTTGGTTCAAATCTTCTACTAATATTGTTTTATGTCTATTTCTTCCTTTAATTCTCATAGTTTCTCCATTAGAAATTTGGGTGCTATATTATTTGGTGCATACATGTTGATTAGTGATATTTCCTCATTATCTAAAGTCCCTTTTAACAAAATATAATTACCTTCCCTATCCCTTTTAATCAGGTCTATTTTTGCTTTGGCTTTATCAGGTATCATGATTGCCACTCCTGCCTTCTTTCTGTCAGTTGTGGCCCAGAAGGCCTTACTCCATCCTTTAATTCTGACCTTGTGTGTGTCTACCCGCCTCATATGTGTTTCTTGAAGACAATATATGTTAGGGTTTTGGATTCTAATCCATTCTGCTATTCATCTACATTTTATGGGTGAGTTGATCCCATTCACATTCAAAGTTATATTTGTGACTTGTGAATTCTCTGGCATTTTGATATCCTTCCCTAATTCTAACCTTTCTTCTTTAGCTCTAACATTTCAGTCCAGTGATTTACTTTAAATCAGTCCCCCCTGTCCCCTCCTTTGAAATGTTTCCATTTCTAGCTCCTCCCTTTTTGTTTCCTCCCTCTGCCCCCTTTCCTTCCCTCCACTTTTGTTTTCCCTCCCACCTCCCCCCCTTGGTTTTCCCTTCTCCCTACCCTTATTGAGTAAGATAGAATTCAAGATCCCAATGGATCTGGATGTTTTTTCCTCTCAGAGTTGATTTCCCTGAGAGTAAGGTTTAAGTGAAAACTCTCTTCCTCTCCTTCTCATAGGAATTTTCTTCCCCTCCCCTTTCCGTGTGAATCTTTTTGTGAGAAAGATTATTCTTTTTGATTTTTCTTTTCCCCCTATTTACACATTACATTTTCCATATATTAATATATATAGATTGATATAAATGTAGTCTTTAAAGAAGAGAGTTTGAATAAATGAAAAGATAACAATTTTCTCTTTTTCCCTTTCCATCATATTTACCTTTTCAGGTATTACTTGCTCTTGTTTTTTAATATTGAATTTTCCACAGAGCTGTGGTCTTTTCTTTGCAAAAAGTTGGAAATCTTCTATTTTGTTGAATGCCCATAATCTCCCTTGGAAATATATAGTCAGTTTTTCTGGATAGCTGATTCTTGGTTGAAGACTCTGGTCTCTTGCTTTTCTCAAAATCATATTCCATGCCTTATGATCATTCAGAGTGGAACTTGCAAGGTCTTGTGTGACAGTGATTGGCATTCCTTTATATCTAAATTGTCATTTTCTGTCTTCTTGTAGGATTTTTTTCTTTTGCTTGAAAGCTTTGGAATTTGGCAATTACATTCGTGGGAGTTGTCTTTTGGGGATTTAGTGTAGAGGGTGTTCTGTGAGCTCTTTCAGGGGCTGTATTGCCCCCTTGTTCTAGAATCTCTGGGCAATTTTCTTTATCTCTTGTATTACGATGTCGAGTTTGCTGTTTATTTCTGGATTTTCTGGTAGTCCAATTATTCTTAAATCATCTCTTCTTCTTCCATTTTCCAAGTCTTTCCCCTTGTCAGTGATATATTTCATGTTCTCTTCTAATTTCTTCATCTTTTGGCTCTGCTTTATTGATTCTTGCTCTTTTACCTGCTCATTGTCTTCCAGTTGCCTAATTCTGACCTTTAAAGCCTGGTTTTCCTTTTTAGTTTGGTCAAACCGGTTTTGTAGTTACATGAAATTCATTTGCATTAATTCCCACTTTTCCTGCCAGAAGGCTTCCACCTTTTCAATCATTTTTGATTCAAATTCTTCAAAAGTTTGTGGAGAGTTTCCATTTCCTTTGGAAGGTTTCGGCACATTTGCTTGTGTTTCCTGTTCTATCTCCTCTGTATTTTGTATTTTTGTCCATAAAATGTGTCCAAAGTTGCCCCCTTCCTGTTTTTATTGTTGTTTTGAGGCTCTTTTGCTTCTTTGCTGTTTGCCATCTCTATCTGAGTGAGTGGGGCTGGCTCTTCTGTTATCTGTTTGGTGTTCAGTGGCTTTAGCCCCTGGCAAATTGTCTGTCTTCCCCAGGAAGCCCAGAATTGCTGGTGTTTCAGTGTTTTGCGTTACTACCCTCTTCAGTTCCCTCCCGATGCTTCTCTGTTGCCTTACTTCTATGCTCTGTCCCTGGCTTGACACTCTCAGATGTATTTCAATGTCTTTGCTGGCCAGAGGAGCCTGCACTCTGAGGGGTAGGGGCCTTCGCTTCCCAGAGCTCTGAGGGCTGGTTATAGGATTAACCTTGGACTGAGTAGGCCCTGAGGCAGGGACCTTTGGTGAGATTCAGATGGAAGGATCTGGTCAGGGGGCTACATGCTCCTCCTGTCTCTCTCTGTTTCCCTGCTATATGGGTGCCCCCGCGACTGGGTCAGGTTGTTTTCAGGATTTGGCCTTCAGAATAGCAGGCTCCTGAGTCCCTTTTGCCAGCCCTGAGGGTTACTTTTGTTTCAGACGACCCTGCACTCTGAGGGGGAGGGCACTGAGTTTCCTGCTGCTGCCTCAGATTCAGCTCTCTGGGTTGGGGGGGATGGGTCCTGGGACCTTCCTTCTGCCTACCCCTTAGATCTGAGTGATCTTGGGTTCTGACTTTTGGGGGGCCTTACCTTTTGATCCAGGTCCAGGAGGAGTGTTCCCAGGGTCTATTCTGTTGTTTGTTTTGAATTCCAGTGCCCTAGGAGCATTCAATTTGAGATTGGTAAGGAAGGTTTTCTGGAGCTCTGAACTTTAGCTTTCTCTAAGCTGCCATCTTGACTGGAAGTCCCTAGTTTGAAATTTATTAGAAACAAGGGTCACTAAATCATATATAAGGGTCCTTTCATATACATATTGGTTTAGAAAATCACAGATTAAAATTCTCTATGGATAATAATTTCTCTATCTTGTTAAATATTTTCCAATCATATTTTAATCTCATTTTCTTCACACTCTTCTGAGCAACAAGTCCTAAGTTTATGTCTGAAATCTCTGGTTTAGGCAAATTTCTTAAATTCTAATTTGCAAAATCAGTGCTAACCTGGATTGGCAAAAGAGTTAGTTCTCCCACTTGGAAATTCCTTATACTAAAATGCCTAGTCTCTACTTCCAGTTTACATCATCTTCCCTAATTAATGAAGAAGGTCATTACCCATTACCCACGGGGGGGGGGGAATGCACATGGGAGTTATATCTCCATACACAGTGGGTTTTAATAAGTATTTGGCAAATTAGAGTTCACATAGATCTTGCATGCTTAGGGAGCATGTAACATGAAGTCATTTTATTAGAATCTATGCAGGAACCTCTTTGAGGGCTGAGGAAGAAACAGAACTATTCTTTTAATCCTCAAGCTATATTGGACTGAAGAGGAATTATTACTCATGAATAAAAGTAGAAAACAGAATAGTTTAAGCACTGAAGAAGAGTGTCAATACACTACTAAGTTTAGTAGAATGTTTAGGTACCATGTCTTGTTTGTTCCAACAGAAGACAAGCTCCTTGAGGGCAGGTGTTGTTTGTTCTTTTGTACTTCCATTCCTCAACACTGGGACTTAATATTTTTTTAATTGAATAATTTTTTTTTTACCATCTCTTCTGTAGTACCTATAACTTTTGTTGTTTTTCATTTAGTAGTGATAAAATACATTTAAAGAACAATTTTTCACAGCAATTCTTTGAGACAAAGAGTGTATGCAGATTTGTAATCACCCCTCATATATATAAGAAAACTGAAGCTCAGGTAGGTTTAAGCAATTGTCTTTGGTCTCACAGTGTTGAAACCGGTACAAAATCTTGTTACTCCAAGACCAATATTTTACCCAATATATAATATCATCCTATGATCTACAAATAACAAGTATTTATTTGTTGCTAGCTATGCTTACTAATTTCCAGCTATTGATTCTTAGCTGCTTCTGCTAATTTTGGTCTGACAATTGACATCAAGAAAATAATGGTTCTCTATCAGTAGCAATACATGTTACATAAGTGAAACCACTGGTTACAGCAAATGGAGAAATTTGGAATGCTGTGGATAAGTTAATTTACCTTGGCAGTACTTTCCAGGAAAGTCCACGTGGATGATGAAGTTGAATTACACACTCCCAGAGTTTGCTGAGTGTTTATGAGGCTCTGAAGGAAAGTGTGGGAGAAGAGGTATTGGGCTTGATATTAAACTGAAGGTCTCCAGAGCCATTGTGCTGACTTAATTGTTGTAGGCTGCTGAATGCTGGATAACCTAACAGTACCATGATTGGAAATTGAATCACTTCCATTTGTATTGTCTTTAAGGTTTTGAATATTTACCTGGCAGGATTAGGTATTGGACCCTGAAGTGTTTTTCTTTTTGAGCTGAACTGCCGAGCACTTCACTGTAGAGAGCACAACTAGGGTGGGCTGGCCATGTTATTTATCTATAAGATTATTTCAAAGAGAGCATACATGAGGCAAGCATTCACCTAGAGGTTAGAAGAAGTAATACAAGGATCATCTCAAAGTTTCTCTGAAGAACTTTGATATTTATTATGTGATAGGGGAGACATTGGCACAGTACTGTCCAGCATGGTATGCCCAAATCAAAGAAGGCACTGCGCTCTGTGAGCAAAGCAGAATTCTAGGATCTCAAAAGAAGTGTGGAATAAACAAATTTAGAGACATTCTTATCCAAAATATTCCCATGGGCTATTTGTACATGACCTTTGGTAGAGACATCTAAGTTCCTATTTGTCTGATAAGTCACAATTGGACAAATTGTTTATTGACTCCAGTATAGTGACGTTAAGAGGACTTCTTTGAGGAAAAATAAACAACAACCAACTAACTGCCATTTATTTGATGGGAATTTGATTATAATTGCAATATAACCATTGGACTGAACCTATAGCTTCTTTGCTATAGGCAATTCCCAATACAGATATTCTTTCTACCAATGGAGATCAGCACCTAATGTCTATAATTTCAATTTTAAATTCAGTGCCTTCTATACTGCATAGTGTTGTCTAAATATTTTATAGGTCTCTTCCACTTGTGTTCATCATCAGGCACTTCAAAATAAAGAATACAAGGGGTACAGTTTGTGGAAAAAAAGGGAAAATTAATGAAGCTCATCTCTCTAAGTTAAAGTTTATGTGGAGGGACTGTTCAAAATGAGAATATTTTACTTGTGATTTTACTAGATAATTTGCATCATAACACAGTAATTCCATTGGATAATACTTCTTAAAATGGCAAAGAAAAAAGAAAACCAAAGAAAAGTTAAAAAAGGAAGAAGACATGGTTTTTAAAAAGTGTCATTTTAGTGAGAGTACATTGATTTGACCCAAGAAGTCAAATCACCAAATAGCCTATATACTTTGATGAAGTATATTTTCCTGGTATGTATTCCAATCTGTTTATTAATTTCAAGGTCATAAAAATAGAACAGATTTCAAATGAAGGTTGATATTTTTATTGTTATTTTTTGAAAAATGAATCAATTTAATCTCCCTAATAGTGACTCTAATTAAGGATGCAAATATTCAATTAATCTGGAAGGCACAGTAGGTTTAACAATAGAGTGAAATAATGCGAATGAAATAATTGGTCCACTGACACAATTTATCTTTTATATTTTCCCAGTTTCACAAAGGAATTACTTCACTAAGAGTTATGTTTTATTCATACACTTGGGCTCCAAAACCCCAGTGATTTTGGACACTTAATTACACCAGGCCACTCACAAACAGCATGTATCATTGAACAACTGAGAGGAAGCCCTTTATTTATTGTAGTTATTTTAACATAGCATTTGTGGATGTAATGTCAGGTTGAGTTGTAAATTTACATGCAATATTTTAGGGAATTTTTATGTGCTCCCTGAGCTTCTATCTTCTGCTGAAATGGGGATGAAAGGATGAAAAAACAAATTCAGACATTCAAATTCCTAGATCCCAATGATCTGTTCATGGCAAATTAAAGAATATTGATGAATGAATAACTAAGAAGTTGAGTGGAAAATCAATGCTTTCACCAGGAAGTCAAAACAAAATGCAATGGTCTTTTCATTTCATAAAAGTAGTTCAATTATATGGGAGTCACTTGTTTTTATAGAAGTATTTTAAAAATATTATTTCCAAGTGATTAATAATCCTGAATCAATAATCATTCTGATTTTCTAACAAAAAAAAAACACATTAAAACAAAACATATTCCCTAAAATGTACTAGTGAATGATTGATGTTTATATGCTTAACTACAAAACATATATATTTTGCTATTCATGTTTCCTGAAAACACTCATCTAATGTTAGTTCTCGACAGCCAGCAATGCTTCAGTTATATTATATTAACAGAATTGCATGGCATAGAACATTGAAAGAGAAAGGGATACTTAAACACAATGCAATAAAGACTTTCATTTCAAATCAAGAAATGATAGCTCTCCTGTAAGAAAAAAAAGGAACAGTTTCTAGGGAAAACACGCTTGGAATAGTTTCATGTTTGTTTCTAGAAATGATCAGTATTTTCCCTTTGCCCTTAGGAGTAAAAACTGATTTTCAACCACAGCAAAGAGGAAATGTTTTCCTTCCTATAGGGAACAGATAGATATCTGTCAGTGCATATGGTCAATGGAACAGAACACAGAACACTGGATTGCAAAGATGGACTTCTTATCTTTCTCACAATCTTATCTTCCCTCCTTTCTCACTAGATATATCATCAATTTTCCCATTTTCTCATCAAAATCTATGTTATGAAGGTCATTATTGCTTTTAAAATCAACTTCCATGCTTTTTTCCCATAAAAACTTCTGTTCAGTTCATGGCATTAAAAATACTGGATAAATCATCTGTCCTGAAAAGAGAGCACTAAGAACAGTCTTATATTTATTTTGTAGAGTTTGAAAACACTAAAGGCATTTTTCCTATTTACTGGATAAATATTCTATACCCAACTATGTGTATTTTAAATGACAAATTATACCTCCTTATAACTATTTGAAAACCTTGTTTATAAAGTATTAAGTATGATTTTCAGATGAATTATGACATCCATTTACTCAAATAAGTCAAAGGACTTAAATTATATTTTTAAATGGTGATATACTGTTCTCTTCTTTAATACCAAAACTAAACATATTTAATTTGGAAAAGATCCAAGGTTATGATTACATTCATGATTCAGGAAGATTATTGGTAGGGGAGTAATAGATGTGGATTGGCTTATTAACTTACCTAAAATGATATGAATGGAAAGGCTATCTTATTCACATATAGCAGTGCTTTTACTTATTCTCTATGTCCATTCAAAGCCCAATTAGAAAAATGAAAGAAATCTGATAATCAGATCCATCATAATTAACTGAGGAAGGATTATCTACTACATAGCTACTTCATTCTCAACATTCTATTTTCTTTGGGATGTATTTACTCAAAAACAATTGATGCATGTAGTTCAACTGCATAAGAAATTGAATTAACTCCTTTTTGTCATCAGTGTAGTAACACTTAAAACATTACATACAAAAGTTAGAAAGAATTGATTTTTCCATCAATATTAAATATATATTATATATATAAATATAAATATATAAATAAATAATTAAATATAAAAAATATTGACAGATTTGATTAAAAAAATGGCAATCTGCAAATGAATTACAAATGTCAAACTAATTAATTAATAATTGGCCATGAGATGAGTACTACACCCAGGAATTAAAGGGATAGGTCTCTTCCCCTAACCCAATGGAAACCAGTCATCCCTTCTATCTTACTTTGTTACTCTGAAACTCTTTACACCTTTATCAAGTGATCACTCCCTTGTTTCCATATAGTTCATCAAGAAACCCAATTAAACTTTATTTTTTTTTCTTGGCCTTAAGAGAAAAAGGTTAAAAATAGTCTTCATGTCATTTGAAACTTTGTGTAACATCTTGTTACATACTCACTAGATTTCTTAACCAAAGTACCTTATGCAAAAAAAAAAACCTTTATTACAACTTCAGAGATTAGTGTAAAGCTCCCCAGAATTAATTAGAATATATTCTTGTTTTATTAGACAATAACTCATGATACCAAGGAAAATCTAGATACTCTTTGGTCTTGAGGAGAATTATTTCATTTATTTGGTAGAAGCTTAGTGATACATTGGATACAGAAAGCCAAATCTGGAGTCAAGAAGATGTGAGTTCAAATCTAGCCTCAAATATTTACTACTTATATGGCTCTGAGAAAGTCAATTAATGTCTGTCTGCCTCCATTTCCTGATCTGTAAAATGGGGATAATGCCATCACCTCACCTACTTCCCAAGGATATTGAGACAATAAAATGAGGTAATATTTGTAAAATGTTTTGAAAAATATAAAGCACTATATAAATGCAAATTATTATTAATTATTTTCTGTAAGACTCTATCTGGCCTTGCTCTGCTGCTAATTCCTCCTACAAACTTGTGGGATTCAGAGTGTCTAAGAATCTTAATAAAACAACAATATAAAGAGTCTGTCCAGGACTTATATTTATTTATGTATGATTTATATATTCATTCAGTCAGTAAGAAGTTATAAAATTCATGCTATGTGCCAGGCATTGATCAAGATGCTGGAGATACAAGGCTAAAATATTTCAGAGGGTATGCCATGAAATCCCACACATCAGTGAAACATTAGAAACAGATATGTCCTCCATATTCACATATACTCAATACACATAAACAATTCATATCAAAGGTAAAAAGTGGCTTTTTTGGATATTAAATACAAAGTGTAAAGTAAACTGGTATCCAGTGTGACAAGACATATTCAAGTTTGTGTTGGTATTTTGGGGGGTGTTATATAATTGGATTCTAACTATTAGCAGCATTAAATTGAGGATGTCTTCAAAAATTAGATAGGAACTAGGATACAGAATCTCTAGAAATGCTTGGAAGGAAGTGGGAGAAGTTGAAAAAGTTTGAGACATTCAAAATGCTAAAGGATGGTTATGAATGTCTATAATTATCCTATTATCCCCTATAATGTCATTTTCAGGGGTATCTCTAATGGCAGTACTCTGTTCAGGTTGCACATTGAAAAAAAATGAGATATTCAAATATCAGCCAATAGTCAATGAAAGGAAATTTAATTTCCCCTGAATAACAAGGGTGTGCAAAATGAGTACAGGGGTACCTAACTCTTTGGATGCCCATCCCCTATCTTCAAATAAAAACATGTCTAGTCATCAGAGCAGGATATGATGAAGGACACGCTGACTTGCATGATCTTCAGAAATCCATCAAATCTGAGACATTATTGTCCATGTCTCAGACCCTTTATGTCTTTAGATGATTTTGAAGCTTTCTTTATTCTAGGAACCAATTCTAGGCAAAACTTTGACTCCTTTTGGGGAAACTTAGCCTGTCGTCTTCCCTGGGTTTAGTTATTCTGGGAGATCATTCATGAGAGTTTGGGGAAGAGTAATAATTCTTTTTTTTTAAACATTATTTTATTTGGTCGTTTTCCTACATTATTCACTAGAAACAAAGATCATTTTCTTTTCCTCCCCTCCCCCCGCCCCCGCCTTTCCCTTTCCCATAGCCAACGCATGATTCCACTGGTTATCACATGTGTTCTTGACTCGAACCCATTTCCCTGTTGATGGAATTTGCATTATAGTGTTCATTTAGAGTCTCTCCTCAGTCTTATCTCCTCCAACCCTGTAGTCAAGCAGTTGCTTTTCATCCGTGTTTTTACTCCCACAGTTTATCCTCTGCTTGTGGGTAGTATTTTTTTTAGATCCCTGCAGATTGTTCAGGGAAATTGCATTGGTACTAATGGAGAAGTCCATCACCTTCGATTGTACCACAATGTATCAGTCTCTGTGTATAATGTTTTCCTGGTTCTGCTCTTTTCCCTCTGCATCACTTCCTGGAGGTTGTTCCAGTCTCCATGGAATTCCTCCACTTTATTATTACTTTTAGCACAATAGTATTCCATTACCAACATATACCACAATTTGTTCAGCCATTTTCCAATTGAAGGGCATCCCCTCATTTTCCAAATTTTGGCCACCACAAAGAGCCCAGCTATGAATATTCTTGTACAAGTCTTTTTGTCCATTATCTCTTTGGGGTACAAGCCCAGCAGTGCTATGGCTGGATCAAAGGGCAAACATTCTTTTATCGCCCTTTGGGCATAGTTCCAAATTGCCCTCCAGAATGGTTGGATCAATTCACAACTCCACCAGCAATGAATTAATGTCTCCACTTTGCCACATCCCCTCCAGCATTCATTACTTTCCATAGCTGTCATGTTAGCCAATCTGCTAAGTGTGAGGTGATACCTCAGAGTTGTTTTGATTTGCATCTCTCTGATTATAAGAGATGTAGAGCACTTTTTCATGTGCTTATTAATAGTTTTGATTTCTTTGGCTGAGAACTGCCTGTTCATTTCCCTTGCCCATTTGTCAATTGGAGAATGGCTTGATTTTTTGTACAATTGATTTAGTTCTTTATAAATTTGAGAAATTAAACCTTTGTCAGAGGTTTTTATGAAGATTGTTTCCCAATTTGTTGCTACCCTTATGATTTTGGTTACATTGGTTTTGTTTGTACAAAAACTTTTTAATTTGATGTAATCCAGATTATTTATTTTGCATTTTGTAACTCTTTCTAATTCTTGCTTGGTTTTGAGGTATTTCCCTTCCCAAAGGTCTGACATGTATACTATTCTGTGTTCGCCTAATTTTCTTATAGTTTCCTTCTTTATGTTCAAGTCATTCACCCATTTTGAATTTATCTTGGTGTAGGGTGTGAGGTGTTGATCTAAGCCTAATCTTTCCCACACTGTTCTCCAATTTTCCCAGCAGTTTTTATGAAATAGTGGATTTTTGTCCCAAAAGCTGGAATCTTTGGGTTTGTCATATACTGTCTTGCTGAGGTTGCTTGCCCCCAGTCTATTCCACTGATCATCCTTTCTGTCTCTTAGCCAGTACCAAATTGTTTTGATGACCGATGCTTTGTAATATAGTCTGAGATCTGGGACTGCAAGACCCCCTTCCTTTGTATTTTTTTTTTCATTATTTCCCTGGATATCCTTGATCTTTTGTTCTTCCAAATGAACTTTGTTATGGTTTTTTCTAAATCAGTAAAAAATTTTTTGGAAGTTCCATGGGTATGGCACTAAATAGATAGATGAGTTTGGGTAGGATGGTCATTTTTATTATATTGGCTCGTCCTACCCATGAGCAGTTAATGTTCTTCCAATTGTTCAAGTGGAAAGTGTTTTGTAGTTGTGTTCATATAGATCCTGTGTTTGTCTCGGGAGATAGATTCCTAAGTATTTTGTTTTGTCTAGGGTAATTTTGAATGGGATTTCTCTTTCTAGTTCTTGCTGCTGAGCTGTGTTCGAATTATATAGAAATGCTGATGACTTATGTGGGTTTATTTTGTATCCTGCAACTTTGCTAAAGTTGTTGATTATTTCGATTAGATTTTTGGTTGAATCTCTAGGATTCTTTAAGTAGACCATCATGTCATCTGCAAAGAGCGATAATTTGGTCTCCTCCTTGCCTATTTTAATGCCTTCAATTTCTTTTTCTTCTCTAATTGCTACTGCTAGTGTTTCTAATAAAATGTCAAATAATAGAGGTGATAATGGGCATCCTTGTTTCACTCCTGATCTTAATGGGAATGGATTTAGTTTATCCCCATTGCAAATGATATTAGCTGATGGTTTTAGATATATACTGTGTGTTTTGTAGAGTTTTAACAGATAACTTGTTTAGAAATAATTTTCAATTTTCTGAAGATATTCAGAAACCAGTCATGATAACATGAGAATATATGAACAGATAATTTCTCTGAAGACTCCAAAAAGAACTAGGATATTAGAGATTTTTAAAATTAGAGACCTAATAAAAAATAAAAGATAAATTTCTTATAGACCTTTAAAATAAGATATAATGATAATAGAAGAAATATAAGTAAAAATTGCAAATGTGGATACATGAGAATATATCTTTCCTTACCACATATGGAAAAACCATGACACTGAAGCCTTCTTGCTATTTTATAGTGTTCCAATGTTTAATAAAGCAATCCCCAGATTGTGGCTTCCTTGACTGACATAAGGAATCATTCTGAAGAAAGTAAGAAATATAAAGGAGAGACTGGTTCAAAGAGTTGAATAAAATATACATCATTTCACCCCATTGTTCATATTCTCATCTCCACAAGATTCAGCTGAAGCAGTATTTACATAACAGAGCTAAGAAGTTCTTGGACACAATTGATTTGGTATTTTGGTTATCTTAATGGCTGATCTGGATGACTCTATGGTCGATTCAATTGATTGCCACATAATTGATAGTTAATATAGTTGAAGGTTCCAAATCGATTCTTTCACAGCCAATTTGGTATTATGCTTTAATCAGAGTCTGAGTATTGAAGAAAAAGAAAATAAAATGCAAATAAAAATATGAAAAATTTAAAAATTGTCATCTCAATCTGTGACATACCTGAGCTAAGAACCTCACATGCTTTCCTGTTAGCTCTCATTATGTTCAACTCTGAAAATTATTTTCTCCTAAAATATCAGCCCTGATAAATACAGTCCAGTGCCTTCTTGGCATTACCTCAGGCTATCATTGCCAAATCATTGTTACTTTGGCTACCATTAGACTGATTCTTTTCCTTGGGGAGTTTCCTTTTGATTTCTTTCCCAGTTTGATCATTTATGAAATTGCCAGAATATTGTACCTCCATGGCAGTTATTTTTTAAAATGATTTCTCACAATGATTTTATTTCTTAGATTGTCCATTTCAAACTCTAGAAAGTAGAAAATACAGAATAAAAATAAATCCCCATAGCACCTAAACACAAGTCACAAAACTTTAGATTTAAAATGTATTAACCAAATTATAGAGTGAAAGAGAAGTGGTGAATATTTATCTATGTTTGTTTTAAACTTTTATTTTTAACATATTCCCCCCAACCCCATACACCCCCATACATAGAATGCTTTACATATTTCCATCAAACATTTTAGTAGACTCATTTTAAGAAATTATCCTCAGGTAGCAGTCTTAAATGAATTATAATGCTTAGCATGAAGTAGTAGTTTGATGAATGACAAAAAAATGAAATATAGTTATGTGGGACTTAATAAATTTTTTTATCATTTTGGGCCAATTGTTTACCAATTTACTATATTGTAGGCCCTCATTAGCACTTCAGAGAAGCACTGTCAGTAAATACTATTTGTAGAGTTCTAACCAAGGAATTAAAGGCTATGTAGTTACAATAACTACTAACAGAGCTCATGTGATTTTCCATAGATTTACAAAGGAGGTAGTTGGGCCTATATCTATTCCTGTTTTGTCCTCTACACATTTCCATTTTCTTAATTCTGACATCTTTCACAATTCCACGGTTTCTGAGTATCACTGCATTTCTCTTTAGATCTTTGTATTAGTACATGGTGTCCAGTTACATTTTTTTTTCTGGGAGAACTAGCTATTGTACAAGGCTCCTCAGATGATATGTTTCAATCTGCAGTAATGTTAAGCATGCTTTAAAGGAAATTGCTATTATAGTGTTAGAAAAAAAAAACAGAGCAAGCTAGAATTCACTTTTTTTTCCTTTCTATATGCAAGGATGCCAACTGATATCATATTTCAGTATGGAGGTTTTAAAGAACTGGGTTATAGAGAATATTGATATGATATTCTATCTAGTCTTTGAATTTTTAGATCAGGAGGAAAATATTCTTAGTTCAAAGGGGTCATATTGTTTATTTGCCCAAGTCAAGTGCTGCCATGATATAAGTACTCTGATCGTAGCCTTATTTTTTCTTTTAAAAATTTTGTTTTTCATAACTCTAGTTTCTACACTTTTGTTCTTCTTCTTTTGTCTCTTAAAACTTAAATGAATAAATAAATATACTAAGAAAACGGTTTTGTAAGATGAATTTAAAATAAATGATCAGCAAAATGCCAGCAGCATACTCAGTGTTCAACAATAGTCCCCAATTCTATAAAGATGGGAGGGAAGATTCATATCACTTCCTTCAGTCACTTGTTTAGTATAATTATTTGCATGCAGTTTCAAATTCATTTAGTTGTTATAAATATTCTCATTTATAACTGTATTGCCTTTCTATATGTAATTTTCATGTTTCTACTATTTTTGCATTTTATTAGTTCATATATTATTTCTATTCCTACTATTAGTAAAGATACAATGTAAATATTAGAATTTACAACATATTGCTCATTTTCCACAGGACATATTCTTTGTTTCCAGTTATTTTATATTTCAAAATATGTTTTATAAATAGTTGTTTATATAAATAAACATTTTTCCCTTTCTCTTTGACCTCCTTGGGGTATATGTATAGTAATATAACCTCTAATGCCAAAGGTATGGATGTTTTCATCAACTTATTAGCATAATCTAAAAATGCTTTTAGGATATTTGAAAATTTGAATTAATTTTTCTTTATTTTAAAATTTTGAATAGATTCTATGATTTTATCATGGTTTTACATGACCTACATATCTCCCATATCATTCCACTGCTCAGAGAGTCATCCTTAATAATGATTTTTTTTTCTTTTCAAGAGGTGAAAAATATTAACAAAACCAATCAATACACAAAAACAATCATTATCTATAATAATATCACATGTTTATGGATCCTTAACTCTCTGGAAAGGAGTCATGGAAGACTCTACTTATAACTTTTCATTAGGTCCGAACTTTGTCTTTATAATTTTGCAACATTTAGTTTTGATTGCTCCTCTTTGTCCACCATGTTAACTTTCTTTTTCCATTTTATTGATTTTCTTTTTTCAGTTGCACATAGAAGAAAATTTTGATGATTATTTTCTTATATTTTTGAATTCGGATTCTTTCTCTCCCTCCTCTATCTCCCTGAAGGGGTAGATAGTATGTTTTAGGTTATATCAGTGCTTTCATGAAATCAATATTTCCAGATTCCTCATGTCATTACTGAATATACACATCACTTGTACAATAAAAATATCATGAAGGGAAGAAAGTGAAGATATTATGCTTCCCCTGGGGTTACTTTGTAAATCTGTTTTACTGATAATAGTTTAGTCCTTCACAGCTGTTCAGTTGTATAATAATTCTGTAACTCAGCACATTATTCTCTTGGTTTTGTTCACTTTACTTTGCATGAGTTCATATAAATCTTTCAAGGTTTTTCTTAACTAATCCTGTTAATCATTTCTTATGAGACAATACTTTTCCATTACAAACACATATATCACATATTGTTCAGCCAAGTCTCAACTTAAAGACACTTCAAAATCCAAATTTTTGCCACTATAAAAAGATCTTCTGAAAATATTTGTGTAGTAAGTCATTTCCCCCTACCTTTGATATCTCCAGCTTATTTTTCCCATATATGCATCTTTTCCTCTCCTTTCAGCCTTTCCCTATTCACAAATACTTTTGCTTCTGTTCATCTACCTTTCCAAGTTCTCCTTTCCTTTTGTATGCCCTCACTTTTTTTCTTTCTCCTCCTCTTCTTATTTCCCTATTATATATAATAGAGTTCTGTATTTGGGCATGGGTAGAATTCCTACTTCATGTCAATTCCATTAAGAGTTAGTTTGCATATTACCTGCTAACCCCTAATTTTCCCTTATACTATATTGATCCTTTCATGTCTCCCCATATGAGATAATATACTCCGAATTCTTACCTTTTCTCTCTTCCCAGTCTATTCTTTCTTAATCCTTAATTAAAAAAAAAGATAATATCCCATTATATTCAATTTATTCACTACTACTCAGTATATATATATATATATATATATATATATATATATATATATACACCTATTCATTGCCCTAATAGTGATGAAATTCTTAAGTATCTTCAGTACTTTAGTACTTTATATTTCTTAGATACTTGAAATGTCATAGATATCTTAAACATTTTATTTATCACCTTACATTGTTTCCCTTGATTATCTTCTTGTACCATATGAATTCTGGTTATCAATTTCCCATGCAAGGAATATAATCAATTTAACTCTGTTATTTCTCTTGATGGCTTTAACTATATTAACTATGTTAAATATCTCTTGCAGTATAGACATCTTATGTGTCACAATTGCCAACTTTCCATGCAGGCATGTAACTATTTCAACAACACTTATTTCACTAATGTTTTATTTTTTTCTGTTTACTTTATTTTAGAGTCTCAATTTCTATAAATCTACTTAAAACTATCTTATTCTAAGCTAAGCAGTAAGTTTTCCCAATAACCATGTCTCACAAATGGATTCCAATCAAATGGGCCAGGATGTTCAGTTGATAACAAAAATCACATTGCAAACACGATTTTTGTATTTGTGCACAATCTAAATTGCTTACCAGTTACTTAAACTAAGAAAACTACCCAAAATAATAAATAACCTACACTCAACTGTCTTCCTCTAATTAATGCTAACCTAATCTAGGGAATATTAACAAGGAAAAGGAAAAGGAATTAAATAATGGACAAGTACAAATGTCAAACAGAAGCAAAATCAAAACAGCAAATAACATCAAAAAAAAGATTAACATAACTTCCATGCATACATCAAACTCAAAATACTCTTATAATTTAATGCAGAAAATTGTACTACTAGAGAAAAATTCTCAGATCCTCCTTTTATATGTTGTATAAATGCTTGCATTTGCAAACTTGTTCTAGTGTGCTTTTGTGATGTATTTATTATAAGATTAGTCAAATAATATATAAAAATTAAATACTCTTAGATAAGTGTTAGATTTTGTCTTAGTCAATTATTCCTGTAATGATAAATTCATCTATTAAAATTCTACTTATTGCTATTTGGGATAAAAGAAGAATGTTAACTATATGTTTGTATAAAGGTCCAGATGCCTTTTCAGAAGATGCTTTTATGATCTATCAGTATTCTTTATATGTAATCTAAAATTACTTTTGAATAATCAATCTTGAGATTAACTTCATTTTCATATTCATTCACTAGAAAATAGTACAAATATATTGATAGTTAAAGATGACTTTTTTAAATTTAGGAGTGTGTGATAGGCCATTATCAATCCATATTGAGAGAGAAAAAATTTAGATTGCTTTAACTATCTTTTTAAATCCATCAAATTTTTCTCATTTCAAATTTCATTCTGTTTCCCTATTATTATTTTTTTATAAATTAAATCATTGGATCACCAGATGTTAACCATTCTGCAGTAAATCTCCTGTAAAGAATATTGTGTGGGCACATGCCAAATGAAAGGATTAAAAAAGTATTAAATAGAGTTAAGCTCCTTGTTTCAAAAGGATTATATGAAACCAAAGCAAGCAGAAATAAGGTTTTTAAATTATGAAATTCTGATAATAATGACCTTTAAAATGTCAGGTAATTAAAAGAGAGAAACACTAATATTCTGACTTATTCTTCAGTTAAGGACTGACTGCAAGGCCATTAAGTGCAAAGCTTGACTTTCTAAATGCAAAAAGTTAATCAAACTGTTGCATGCTTTCCAAACTAAAGTTTGAGTTTGTGGTCAATTGATTCAGTTTTGTCTAAATCTTTTATACCCCATTTGGGTTTGTTTTTGTTTATTGGTAGGGATACTATAGTGGTTTACCATTTCTTCTATGGATTATTTTAAAAAAGAGGAAATTGAAGCAAAGTGGTCTAAATGACTTGCCCATGTTCATACAACAAGAAAGTGTCTGAGACCACATTTGAATTCAGCTCTTATAGACTATAGGCCTGGCATGCTATCCATTATACCATCTGACTGTCATGTTTTATTTTATACTCAGACTAAAGTGCTATTATTTGACTGAATTTTCCCTAATAGTTGATCCAAATCCTCTAGCCTACAGTTCATTAAAATAATCATCAAATTAAAATCATCCCTTTAGACTTAGAAGGAGGGAAACCCACCAACCCATACACACACACACACTCACACACATGCATATATCTGATCTATTAGACTTTTCATAATTTCTACTTAGAACAGAAACTATCATAGGTAAGCTATATTGTAAATTCTTTAATAGTGTCCACAGTTCCAAAAACTCACAAAAATATTTGTGAGAGAATTACTGTGAACATCCAAATGGAATCAATCTTATGTTAACATAACAACTACTGAACATGAGGAAACTATGAAGCTTTGCCTGCCCAGAAGCAAGGACTACATTCATGTGCCACCATGACAGATTTTTTTCTTCAAATATTTCTAAAAAACCCCTTTTTTCTTAAAACGAGTCAATAGGTTTCCCTAGAGTTTTAAAGTATGGTCTTGGCTATTCACAAATAAAATGGTTCTGTTTAGTGCCATGCAATTCATTTAATAGAGAGATTATTCTTTATGAAACAGATGTTTAAAACTGGATGTGTCAGTATGAGGTCACAGTTCAGTTTCATATTATTACAAACATTTGACATCCTCATTTCCTCCTTTAATATAATAATCATATTTTAAAAGACATCCCTACAATGAAAATCTCCATATTGTAGAATAAGCCAATGTTTTAGATATTTGGCTAGAGAAGGAAATAGGGAACATGAGAACAATAATTCTTTTTTTTTTTTACTTTTTAAACATTATTTTATTTGGTTATTTACAAACATTATTCGTTGGAAACAATGATCATTATCTTTTCTTCCCCCCGGCCCCCTCCCACCACTTCTCCCATAGCCAGCTCACAATTCCACTGGGTTCCACATGTGTTCTTGGTTCGAACCCATTTCCATGTTGTTGGTATTTGCACTAGAGGGTTCATATAGAGTCTCTCCTCAGTCATATTCCCTCAACCCCTGTAGTCAAGCAGTTGCTTTTCATCGGTATTTTTACTCCCACAGTTTATCCTCTGCTTGTGGATAGTGTTTTTTAGATCTCTGCAGATTGTTCAGAGACATTTCATGGTCCCTAGTGGAGGAGTCCATTACCTTTGATTGTACCACAGTGTATCAGTCTCTGTGTACAATGTTCTCCTGGTTCTGTACCTTTTGCTCTGTATCACTTCCTGGAGGTTGTTCCAGTTTCCGTGGAATTCCTCCACTTTATTATTCCTTTTAGCACAATAGTATTCCATCAACAACATATACCACAATTTACTCAGCCATTCCCCAATTGAAGGGCATCTCCTCATTTCCAATTTTTGGCCACCACAAAGAGCACAGCTATGAATATTCTTGTACAAGACATTTTCCTTATTTTCTCTTTGGGGTACAAACCCACCAGTGCTATGGCTGGATCAAAGGGCAGACAGTCTTTTATTGCCCTTTGGGCATAGTTCCAAATTGCCCTCCAGAATGGTTGGATCAGTACACAACTCCACCAGCAATGCATTAATGTCCCTACTTTGCCACATCCCCTCCAGCATTCATTACTTTGCATAGCTGTCATGTTAGCCAATCTGCTAGGTGTGAGGTGATACCTCAGAGTTGTTTTGATTGGCATCTCTCTGATTATAAGAGATGTAGAGCACTTTTTCATGTACTTATTAATAGTTTTGATTTCGTTATCTGAGAACTGCCTGTTCATGTCCTTTCCCATTATCAATTGGAGAATGGCTTGATTTTTTTTACAATTGATTTAACTCTTTGTAAATTTGAGTAATTAAACCTTTGTCAGAGGTTTTTATGAAGATTGCTTCCCAATTTGTTGCCTTCATTCTGATTTTAGTTATATTGGTTTTGTTTGTACAAAAGCTTTATAATTTGGTGTAGTCAAAATTATTTATTTTACATTTTGTGACTCTATGTCTTGCTTGGTTTTAAAGCCTTTCCCTTCCCAAAGGTCTGACATGTATACTATTCAGTGTTTACCTAATTTACTTATAGTTTCCTTCTTTATGTTCATGTCAGTCACCCATTTTGAATTTTTCTTGGTGTAGGGTGTGAGGTATTGATCTAATCCTAATCACTCCCACACTGTATTCCAGTTTTCCCGGCAGTTTTTATCGATAGTGGATTTTTGACGCAAAAGCTGGGAGCTTTGGGTTTATCATATATTGTCTTGCTGAGGTCATTTACCCCAAGTCTATTCCACTGATCCTTGTTTCTGTCTCTTAGCCAGTACCAAATTGTTTTGATGACTGCTGCTTTGTAATATAGTTTGAGATCTGAGACTACAAGGCCCCCTTCCTTTGTTTTTTTTTTTTCATTATTTCCCTGGATATCCTTGATCCTTTGTTAATCCAAATGAACTTTGCTATGGTTTTTTTTCTAAATCAGTAAAGAATTTTTTTGGAAGTTCTATGGGTATGGCACTAAATAGATAGATAATTTTAGGTAGAATGGTCATTTTTACTATATTGGCTAGTCCTACCCTTTTCTATATATGTCCAACACATCTCAGCAGCAAAAACTAGAAAGAGAAATCCCATTCAAAATCACCTTAGACAAAATAAAATACCTAGGAATCTATCTCCCAAGACAAACAAAGGAACTATATGAACACAACTACAAAACACTCGCCACACAACTAAAACTAGACTTGAGCAATTGGAAAAACATTTACTGCTCATGGATAGGACTAACCAATATAAAAAAATGACCATCCTACCCAAACTTATTAATCTATTTAGTGCCATACCCATTGAACTACCAAAATACTTCACTGATTTAGAAAAAAACCATAACAAAATTCCTTTGGAACAACAAAAGATCAAGGATATCTAGGGAAATAATGAAAAAAAAAACACATATGAAGGGGGGCTTTGCAGTCCCTGACCTTAAACTATATTACAAAGCAGCAGTCATCAAAACAATTTGGTACTGGCTAAGAAACAGAAAGGAAGATCAGTGGAATAGACTGGGGGAAAGCGACCTCAGCAAGACAGTATACGATAAACCCAAAGCTCCCAGATTTTGGGTCAAAAATCCACTATTCGATAAAAACTGTTGGGAAAATTGGAAGACAGTGTGGGAGAGACTAGGAATAGATCAACACCTCACACCTTACACCAAGATAAATTCAAAATGGGTGAGTGACTTAAACATAAAGAAGGAAACCATAAGTAAACTGGATAAACACAGAATAGTATACATGTCAGACCTTTGGGAGGGGAAAGACTTTAAAACCAAGCAAGACATAGAAAGAATCACAAAATGTAAAATAAATAATTTTGACTACATCAAATTAAAAAGCTTTTGCACAAACAAAACCAATGTAACTAAAATCAGAAGGGACACAACAAACTGGGGGAAAATCTTCATAGAAACTTCTGACAAAGATTTAGTTACTCAAATTTATAAAGAGCTAAATCAACTGTACAAAAAATCAAGCCATTCTCCAATTGATAAATGGTCAAGATACATGGATAGACAGTTCTCAGATAAAGAAATCAAAACTATTAATAAGCACATGAAGAAGTGTTCTAAATCCCTTATAATCAGAGAGATGCAAATAAAAATAACTCTGAGGTATCACCTCACACCTAGCAGATTGGCTAACATAACAGCAAAGGAAAGTAATGAATGCTGGAGGGGATGTGGCAAAGTAGGGACATTAATGCATTGCTGGTGGAGTTGTGAACTGATCCAACCATTCTGGAGGGCAATTTGGAACTATGCCCAAAGGGCGACAAAAGAATATCTACCCTTTGATCCAGCCATAGCACTGCTGGGTCTGTACCCCAAAGAGATAATGGATAAAAAGACTTGTACAAAAATATTCATAGCTGCGCTCTTTGTGGTGGCCAAAAACTGGAAAACGGGGGGATGCCCATCAATTGGGGAATGGCTGAACAAATTGTGGTATATGTTGGTGATGGAATACTATTGTGCTAAAAGGAATAATAAAGTGGAGGAGTTCCATGGAGACTGGAACAACCTCCAGGAAGTGATGCAGAGCGAGAGGAGCAGAACCAGGAGAACATTGTACACAGAGACTAATACACTGTGGTATAATCGAATGTAATGGACTTCTCCATTAGTGGTGGTGTAATGTCCCTGAACAATTTGCAGGGATATAGGAGAAAAAAACACCATTAATAAGCAGAGGATAAACTGTGGGAGTAGAAACACCAAGGAAAAGCAACTGCCTGAATATAGTGGTTGAGGGGCCATGACAGAGGAGAGACTCTAAATGAACACTCTAATGCAAATATTACCAACATAGCAATGGGTTCAAATCAAGAAAACATGTAATGCCCAGTGGATTTACACGTCGACTATGGGAGGTGGGGGGAAGGAAAAGAAAATGATCTATGCCTTTAATGAATAATGCTTGGAAATGATCAAATAAAATATAAAAAAAAAAGAATTCTATTTCTTCTTCTGTTAGCCTAGGCAGTTTGTATTTTTGTATATATTCATCCATATTGCCTAGATTGCTGTATTTATTGCCATATAATTGGGCAAAGTAATTTTTAATGACTGCCTTGATTTCCTCTTCATTGGAGGTGATGTCCCCCTTTTCATCTTTGATGCTGTTAATTTGCTTTTCTTCTTTCCTTTTTTTTAATGAGATTGACCAGTACTTGGTCTATTTTGTTTGTTTTTTTTTAAAGTACCAGCTTCTAGTCTAATTTTTTAAATCAATAGTTCTATCACTTTCTATTTTATTAATTTCTCCCTGAATTTTTAGGATTTCTAGTATGGTTTTCTGCTGGGCGGTTTTCATTTGATTGCCTTTGAGTTTTTTATTTGAATTTCCAATTGATTGATTTCTTCTCTCCCTAGTGTGTTTATATATGCATTCAGGGATATGAATTTACCTCTGATTACTGCTTTGGCTGCATCCCAAAAGGTTTAAAAGAATGTCTCGCCATTGTCATTTTCCTCGATGAAATTATAAATTGTTTCTGTGATTTCTTCTCTAACTAAATGATTTTGGCGTATCATATTATTTAATTTCCAATTAATTTTTGATTTGGTTTTCCACGTACCATTACTGATCATTATTTTTATTGCCTTATGACCTGAAAAGTCTGCATTTATTATTTTTGATATTGTGCATTTGTGTGCTATGTTTCTGTGACCTAATGTATGGTCAATCTTTGTGAATGTGCCATGTGGTGCTGAGAAGAAGGTGTATTTCTTTTTGTCCCTATTTATTTTTCTCCATGTCTATAAACTCTAATTTTTCTAAGATTTAATTGATTTCTTTTACCTTTTTCTTATTAATTTTTTTGATTTGATTTATCTAAATTTGATAGTGGTTGGTCCAAATCTCCCACTAATATTATTTTACTGTCTATTTCTTCCTTCAATTCTCCTAGTTTCTCCATTAGAAATTTGGGTGTGATATTATTTGGTGCATACATGTTGATTAATGATATTTCCTCATTATCTAAAGTCCCTTTTAACAAAATATAATTACTTTCCCAATCCCTTTTAATCAGGTCTATTTTTGCTTTGGCTTTATCAGATATCATGATTGCCACTCCTGCCTTATTTCTGTCAGTTGAGGCCCAGAAGGTCTTACTCCATCTGTTAATTCTGACCTTGTGGGTGTCTACCCTCCTCATGTATGTTTCTTGAAGAAAACATATGGTAGGGATTTGGATTCTAACCCATTCTGCTATTCGTCTACATTTTATGGGTGAGTTCATCCCATTCACATTCAAAGTTATGATTGTGACTTTTGAAGTCTCTGGCATTTTGATATTCTTCCATAATTCTAACCTTTCTCCTTTAGCTCTAACCTTTTAATCCAGTGATTTACTTTAAATCAATCCCCCCTTGTCCCCTCCCTTGATATGTTTCCCTTTCAAGCCCCTCCCTTTTTCTTTTCCCTCCCACCTCCCCCCTTGGTTTTCCCTTCTCCCTATCCTTGTTGGGTAAGATAGAATTCAAGATCCCAATGGATCTGGATGTTTTTTCCTCTCAGAGTTGATTTCCCTGAGAGTAAGGTTTAAGTAAAAACTCTCTTCCTCTCCTTCTTATAGGAGTTTTCTTCCCCTCCTCTTCCCGTGTGAATCTTTGTGTGAGAAAGATTATTCTATTTGATTTTTCTTTTCCTCATATTTACACATTACATTTTCCATATATTAATATATATAGATTGATATAAATGTAGTTCTTACAGAAGAGAGTTTGAATAAATGAAAAGATAACAATTTTCTCTTTTCCCCTTTCCATTATATTTACCTTTTCAGGAATTCCATGCTCTTTGTTTTTTGATATCGAACTTTCCACAGAGCTGTGGTCTTTTCTTTGAAAAAATTTGGAAATCTATTTCGTTGAATGCCCATACTTTCCTTTGGAATTATATAGTCAGTTTTGCTGGATAGCTGATTCTTGGTTGAAGATCCAGCTCTCTTGCCTTTCTGAAAATCATGTTCCATGCCTTACGATCATTCAGAGTGGAACTTGCAGGGTCTTGTGTGACCCTGATTGGCATTCCTTTATATCTAAATTGTCTTTTTCTGGCTTCTTGTAGGATTTTTTTCTTTTGCTTGAAAGGTTTGCAATTTGGCAATTATATTCCTGGGAGTTGTCTTTTGGGGATTCAGTGTAGAAGGTGTTCTGTGAGCTCTTTCAGTGGCTGTATTACCCCCTTGTTCTAGAATCTCTGGGCAATTTTCTTTGATTATATCTAGTATTATGATGTCGAGTTTGCTGTTTATTTCTGGATTTTCTGGTAGTCCAATTATTCTTAAATCATCTCTTCTTCCTCTATTTTCCAAGACTGTCACTTTGTCAGTGAGATATTTTATGTTCTCTTCTAATTTCTTGATCTTTTGGCTTTGCTTTATTGATTCTTGCTCTTTTACCTGCTCATTGTCTTCCAGTTGCCTAATTCTGACCTTTAAAGCCTGGTTTTCCTTTTTAGTTTTGTCAAACCAGTTTTGTAGTTGTGTGAAATTCATTTGCATTAATTCCCACTTTTCCTGCCAGAAGGCTTCCACCTTTTCGATCATTTTCGATTCAAATTCTGCAATAGTTTGTGGAGAGTTTCCATTTCCTTTGGAAGGTTTCGGCGCATTTGCTTGTGTTTCCTCTTCTATCTCCTCTGTATTTTGCATTTTTGCTCCATAAAATGTGTCCAAAGTTGCCCCCTTCTTGTTTTTTCTTGTTGTTTTGAGGCTTTTGGCTTCTCTGCTGTTTGCCATCTGTATCTGAGTGAGGGGGGCTGGCTCTTCTGTTATCTGTCTGGTGTTCAGTGGCTTTAGCCCCAGGCAAATTGTCTTTCTTCCCCAGGAAGCCCTGAATTGTTGGTGTTTCAGTGTTTCGTTGTTACTACCCTCCTCAGTTCCCTCCCAATGCTTCTCTGTTGCCTTACTTCTATTCTCTGTGCCTGGCTTGACACTCTCAGATGTATTTCAATGTCTTTGCTGGCCAGAGGAGCCTGCACTCTGAAAGGCAGGGGCCATAGCTTCCAGGAGCTCCAAGGGCTGGTGATAGGATTAACCTTAGACTGAGTATGTCTTGAGGCAGGGACCTTTGGTGAGACTCAGATGGAATGATCTTGTCAGGTGGCCACAGGCTCCTCCTGTCTCTCTGTGTTTCCCTGCCTTCTGGGTGCCCCGAGACTGGGTCAGTTTGTTTTCAGGATGTGGCCTTCAGAATAGCTAGCTCCCAAGACCCTTTTGCCAACCCTGAGGGTTACTGTTGTTTCAGAGGACCCTGCTCTCTGAGCGGGGAGGAACTGTAGCTTCCAGTAGCTCTGAGGGCTGGTGATAGGATTAACCTCAGACTGAGTATGCCCTGAGGCAGGGACCTTAGGTGAGACTCAGATGGAAGGATCTGGTCAGGGGGCCACAAGCTCCTCCTGTCTCTCTCTGTTTCCCTGCTGTCTGGGTGCCCCCACGACTGGCTCAGGTCGTTTTCAGGGCTCAGCCCTCAGAACAGCCGGCTCCCGAGGCCCCCCTGCCTTCCCTGAGGTTCCTGCTGCTGCTTCGGACTCGGTGCTCTGGGTTGGGGGGGGATGGGTCCTGGGACCTTCCCTTTGCATACCACTTAGATCCGAGTGATCTCGGGCTCAGACTCTTGGAGGCCTGTACCTTTTGATCCAGGTCCAGGAGGAGTGTTCCCAGGGTCAATTCTGTTGTTTGTTTTGAATTTCGGTGCCCTAGGAGCATTCAGTTTGAGATCAGTAAGGAAGGGTTTCTGGAGCTCTGAACTTTAGCTTTCTCTAAGCTGCCATCTTGACCAGAAGTCTATTTCTTAGAATCAATCGACCTATGACTTCAAAATCACAACTGAAACCAGCTCTAAATATGAATGAAAGAGAAAAAAATAAATACTAGTTACTGGGCACTAATCTTCTCTTTACAATAATCACAGAAGTGGGCTCTTTGAAGAACATATTTATTAGAATCTGAATAGCAGTTTTTTGATGAATCTGAGACAAGTCCTAATGAACCAATTCTTCTTAAATTGATAATTCTTTTCAACTCAGAAATATAATATAAAGATAATTTAAGACTTAAGCAGAATAGTTTAGGAATATAGATTTCAATTATGTCTGTGATTACACTTTGAAGATGCAAAAATAAGAGTAAAATTCATCAATCAATATTTATTTATTAAACAAACCATGTGCCAGTTACTGTGCTAGACACTGTATAAACACATATAATGAAATAATCCCTATTCAAGTCATTTATGTCCTAATGGGAGTCATCTTCAAAGTAACACAGTTCTGTTGTTCCAGCAGTAAATTATTCTGGTGAGTTATATTCCTTTCTTTCTTCTCTTCAATATTGACTCTGAATACTACAACAAAATAACTAATCAGAAATAATAGTGTGTCGACTGCATGGAGGAGTAGACAAGTATAAATGGAGGGCAACAGAAGTGTAGGAGTGACAGTCCTTGAGTCTTTGACATAGAGGAAGCAGGGAATTTGAGACAAATTGTAGTGACAGAGTAATGTGATATCTAGAAAAGAAAATGAATAAGAGATGAACAAAAGAAATTTATAAATGCCACTTTGCCTTCTTCAAAATTTTACCAAAGCCAATATTTACTAGAGAGGACAAGTTTCCATTAAAAGGAAACCTAAAGAAGCCTTAAGTAGGACCTAACAAAATGAGATTCAGTTGTAAGAGAGGAAATAAATGGGGGAGGGAGATATCCTGAGCATATTTATTAGGAGGAAACAGAAAGTAATTAATAGTTTCAAAAGAAATGAAATAGTAATATGAGATTTCAAATTAGGCACTGAATTATATATGAGATTGTATGGTACAGAATAGAGAAACAGAATTTCATATGCTTTTTGGTTGCCTGCATAATACCAAAAAGCAGGGAGATTATGATCAGTCTCCATAAGGTTCAGATGAAAATAGAGCTGTGCTATAATCTTCTGTTCACTTCAAAGATAAAGATGTTCATGAAAAAAAAAATTAATAGGTTGTAAAGGGATGTATTCAAAGTGAAATGATAAAGGAATTAAACACTTAGAACTCATTTAAGATAGAAATATATAAACTCCTGGAGATACACTAACCATTTAATCCTTAAATGTACATAGAAATGTCTGACACTATATTTGCTATATGTAGGAGATATTTGTAAGAAATGGCCCCTAACTTGTCTTCAATGTATTATCAAAAAGCAAAATATTGGGAATGGAGGAAATATAAGAGAATTTACTCCAAATTACTTATTTTAAAGTATATGAAACCGAGTAAATGTGGTATGATTCAGAACTGGCCAATAAGATTTTATATTTATGTGTTTTGTGTTCTTATGTTATAGAGCCAGACATAAATACTATCTACTATTAGGAAAGCATGAATAACCAAAAATGGGGTTATATTTCTGTTTAATCCTATATTGTCAATAAATCATAATTTATTAAGGGCAAGTGGGTGGCTCAGTGGATAGTCAGTTCTAGAGATGAAAAGTCCTGTATTAAAATCTAGCCTCAGATGCTATCTAGCTATGTGACCCTGGAAAAGAAATTTAAACCCAATTGCCTAGACCTTAACACTACTTATAATCAATATTTATTCTTGGTTATGAGATGGAAAGTATTTTTTTTCCTTTAGAGAAGAATTTAACAAGTATTTACTATGTGCCAGAGGTGATGTTAAGCATGGGTGATAGAAAGTCAAAAGTGAAATACCTCTTCCCTTCAAAGTTTTCATATTGTATATGGATAAGAACTTTAAAAATTTTCTCTAATGATAATTATTCCTGAATGCAACTCTATTTAAATCTCATGCATTCTTCTCTGCAGTTCAATGTCACCATTTAATATTTCATGTTGGGGAATAAGGCTCAAGAAAAATAAATACATTAATACTTTAGTTGCTATGCTAAATACCCTGATAGTATAAGGGAGAAAGTATAAAATAGTAGATAAAATGGCTAGTAGAACCAGAAATACCTCAATCCAAATAATCTTTTACCCTAACAAACTGTGTGACCATGGAAAAATCACTTTATCCTATTAATGGCCTAAAATTATATATATTAATGGCCTCTAAAATTATAGTTTGAAAATAATAGAATAACCTGAATAGGTAGAGGGACATGCCACAATTAAATGCCCCTTCACTGATGAAATCATAAGTCCCAACAAGTGGGGAAAATCATACTTCAGTAATTTTGACTTCCTAGAAAGTTATAGGAATGGTTTTATCTTTATAAATGTCACAAATTTACTATTATCAAAAACATTTGCCCCGAATTCCTATTTATCTGAAGACAAACAGAATAACAAAAATTATTGCTTATTACATTTTCTACTTTTATGAAAAACAGAACTTTGATAATGTAACATTTTGTTTTGAATCATTTATTCAAAGAGGAAATTTCCTGTCATAGAATAACTACAGATAACTGCTCCCTTCCAAAAGATCTACATATTCACACATGCTTCAATAATGTCATGCAATGATTAATGTTAAATATGTCTATGACATTCAGGAACTGCTAAGTCCACAATTACTGAAAAGTGCCATTTCATTTGATAAATCATGTAGCCAAAAAGATGGATAAATAGATATTTCTCTGGTCTGAAATAACTTTAACACCCCCCTCAAAAATATATATTATATATAATGCTACAGGAAGATCAAATACATTTGAATCTGTATCCAAAATATCAAGAATCTCAAAAAATTTATAGCCTATGAATTAACACTGGGGACCTCTAATGCTTAAGGTATTCACTTCTTCTGTAGCCCTACAGAAAGACACATAATCTAAACCATGTCATAGAAGGGAAAAAAAAAACACATGTGCCAGGGAGAAAAGTTGGTCAGGTGTGATATGAGTGGCTCAACTGATAATGCAGAAAAGGGAATAAAAATCCTTTTTCATATACTTTTGTCCCTGAAGATAGTCAGGACAAGAAAAAAGGTCAGGGTAAGAGAATTAGTCAATTTCGTGAAGGACTAAATCATCAATGCAGTTCAACACTAGATCTATGTCGACCATCAAAGGGAAAAAATCCATAAATTGACTAACAGATGAATCAAAGGAAAAAGGCCAAAATCTCTTGAAAAAAAAGGAAAATGAATTAATGCATAGCGAAGTGAGCAGAATCAAGAGATCATTTGTACATAGTAATAGCAATAGCATAAAGAAGATCAACTATGAAAGACAGCTACTCTGATCAGAACAATGATCCAATATGACTCTGATGGACTCATAACAATTTTTATTTACTTTCTGATTAAATTGATGAACCCTGGGTACAAATTGAATACTGATTTTTCTCTTTATTTTTCTTGTTTTTTTGTAACATGGATAATATGGAAATATGATTGGTATTATTTCACATGTATAATTGATATTGGTTTTTTTAAGTGTATGGGCAGAGATGCTGGAACTGAAAATTAAAAAAGAGGATTTCAAGAATAAATAAATAATTGCCTTTGAGAAAAAATAAGAGAAAATTCAATTAAAATCTAAAATACATGCATATACATCATATGAAATAAAAGATATGTGTCCTATAATCTCAAAAATGTTTAAAAATCCACTAAAAATAATGCATGACAAGAAATTTGGACCAATGAATTCTGAACACAGAATCATGATTTAAAAAACACTTCTAAGGAATCATGAAGTGAAGATAATTAAGAAAGGAATATAAATTTATTAGAAAAAGGAATAAGGGGAAAATAAGAAAATAATTTGCAGGTGAGTAGAAGAGGGAAGATTTTTAACAAACTAGTTAATTGGAGGAATAAAGGAGAGTAAAAGGGAAATAATTAGGTAAAGAAAAAAAGAAATTTATAAATGAAAACTCCTAAATTAGAGAAAGTGTTGAAAAATAGAAGTATGGGTGCAACACTCATGCTTAAATAAATATCTCGCATAGAAAGGGAAATAGTTGAAAAATCTGTATCTATATTTCTGATGAAAATTTGATACCTACAAAATATAGGAAATCATTAAAAATACATCAGCTTAAAGATCCTAGAGAACAAAGATTTTCAAAGGTTTTTAAAGAAACAGTTCTTAAGAGTTAAAATCTCTTAACAATCATATGAATTAATATACCCATTTCTTAATTAGAGAAATTCAAAACACTTCACAACCAGAAAAAAAATTTAAAGATGAAAAAAATTGGCACACACAATAGTTGAAGGTTTGTCCAAAATATATCTTAATGAATAATAATACAATATGAATAGAACTGAAAATTATTACAAGGATTCTAGAGTTTCATGCTAAATTTAGTCACTATCAAGCAGCTGGATAGTTTAGAGTGAAAAGAATGGTGACGTTTTTGATCTAAGATTTCTGATATGATTATTGACTTGATTAGAACTTGAAACTGTGATATCACTTTGCTCCTATGGTTCAAGCTATATAGTTGATTCTTGATTCAGAAGTTGATTCTTTCTAGGCAGTCTAGAGAAAACACTCCATTATTTCTGTCAAGAAAATTCCAAGTAGGATCATGAAGATTTGGACATGACTGAAGATTCAACAACAAAAACAACAATGGGGGATTCTGCTCTGTTTCTTTCTACTAATCCATCATCTTGTGTTCTGCCTATGGCTTAATAGCATTGCATATAAAAATCTAAAGAAAAAGTTAAACAAATTATATGGAGAAACAAACTTCAAAGTATACTTTTTAGTCATAGACATATCTAACTAAAGATAAAGAAGAAAGAAGAATCTTGACAAAACCTCCTCATTTTTACTGAATAGAAACATTTTGTAGCTATTTCTTTTTTAATCTTTTTTTCCAGATTACATGTGGATATAATTTTTAGTAATAATTTTCTGACATTTTTAAATTTATATTCTCTTTCTCTCTCCTTCACACAGGTCATCCCTCCCCATGACTGTAGGTATTATGATAAAGTTTATACCTGTGCTATCACATAATAGATATTTCCATATTCATTATGTTGTGAAAAAGACATATATCATTTACACTAGAAGAAAAATTCATGGAGGGAATAAAATGAGAAATGGTATGCTTCAATCTGCATTCAGGTTTGATCTTTCTTTTGCTTTCTGCCAAAATTGTGGATAGCCTTTTTCCTCATGAAGTCCCTTGGAAATTTACTGGATCCTTGATTTGCTGATAACAGTTGAGTCATTCACAGTTAATCATTATAGTCTATTTTTGTTACTCTGTACAATATTCTCCTAGATCTGAATACTTAACTTTGAAGTGTTTCTGATATGTCTTTTCAGGGTTGTTGTTGTTGTTGTTGTTGTTGTTGTTGTTGTTGTTGTTGTTGTTATCTTGTTAATCATTTCTTATGGCAAAATAGTACTCCATAAAAATTATACACTACAACTTATTCATCCATTCCACACCTGATGGACAGCCCTTCAGATTCTAGTTCATTGCCATTACAAAAAGAGCTGCTATAAATAATTTTGTAGAAGTAGGCGATTTTCTCCATTTTTTTTTCTTTTTGAGATACAGACTTGGTAGTATTACTGCTCATCCAAATAAAGGGTATGGATAGTTTGATGGCGTTTTTGACTTGTCCAGATTGTTCTCAAAAATGTTATCATTTCACATCTCTACCAACAATGAATTAGTCTCAATTTTTCCACATTCCCTCTGTTTTTTGGTCATATTACACAGTCTGATACTTGTGAGACAGCACCTCAGAACTGTATCAATTTGCATTTCTCTAGTTAATGTTAGTTAGCATTTGTCTAGTTTATGGAGATGGAGAATTTTTTATATGACTAAAGATAATTCTAATTTTTATAGGAGAATTTCCTTTTCAGGTCCTCCAAATATTTTTCAATTGAGGAATAATTGTATTCTTATAAATTTGAATCAATTCTCTATATATTTGAAAAATGAGACCTTTGCCACAGATATTTAATATAAAGCTGATCCCCACTCCCACTTTGATCTATAATGGTTAGAATGGGTGTTTGACAAAATTGTAATTAACCCTTAGGTCAGAAGGCTGTTAATAGCTAGATTTATTAATAAGAAAAAGAAAATAAGACAGAAATATAGAAAGGAGGTGAAGAATTTCCTAGCCTAATAGTCCAGAACCTATCAACTCACCGTTTGTCTCTGAATCTCAGCCTCAGAAAATAATCCCACCCCCAGCTTCTTGCTGGATCTCATCTTATAAATCTTTACTACAACCACTAGATCTCTTACATCACTCCCCAGGAACCAATCACAATTCCTGAATTGGCCTGGCACCACCCAGTGGGGCAATGCCTGTGGGATCAATCACTTGGTCACTGTTTGACCCAAATTCAAATTAAATGGAAGGGAAGTCTAAGCCTCTGGTTGATCAAACCAAAATAAAAGGTCCCTTCTCATAGTTGTTTCCCTTCTAATCTTGACTGCATTGCTTTTGTTTGTGTAAAGACATTTAATTTCGTATAGTCATAGTTATCTATTTTATTTCTCATATTGTTCTCTATGTCTCATTTAGAAACAAATCTTTCCTATGGATTATATAGGTGTAATAGGTAAATTGTGCTTCCCAAATTTGTTCATGTAGATTATTTATTATTTATAAATTCTATATACATTTTGACTATTTCTTGATATGTGGCATGAGGCCTTAGTCTGTGCCTGATTTTTAATGAACTTTTTAAAATTTTCCAGAAGTTTTAGTCAAACAGTAGATTCTTCTTCCAAAAGCTTAGATTCTTATAGTTTCTCTAACACTGTTATTATGATCATTTACTATTACCTGCTGAATGCGTAATTCATTCCACTATCAACTGCTCAATTTCTCAGCTTGTACAAATTTGTTTTAATGGATATTAATACATTTCAAAGTCTGGCACAGTTCAACCATCTTCCTTCATATTATTTTCATTAATTTCCTCTTTTGTTCATCAATATGAACTTTAGTATTACTCTTTTACCTGCATAAAATATTTTTAGGTTGTTTGATAACATAATTGGTTAATATATTTAGATAGAATCATAATTTTGGTTATATTCTTTTGACTAACCTATGAGCACTTAATGTTTTTTCAATTGTTTAGATCTGGCTTTATTTTTGATTATATCTATTTTAAGCATTCTAGGCAGATGTAAGTTTAAAGTGGCCATGAAATCCCCAAAACAAATTTAGAATAACAGAGTTGCTCAAGATACTCATTATTCACCACACTATAATAAAATCATATAAAAAGCAGCTTTTCAAAAAGAATTAAAGAATATCTAGAGATTATGTAACTTAATTCTAAAGATTTAATATGTCAAAATATTTTAAAAGAATGGACATTTCATAAAAAATAATATAGCAATAGCACAAGATTGATAGCTTACAGCTAAAGTGGTTATGAAAGGAAGGTATATATCTCTTAATATTTTAATTAACCAAAAATAAAAAAAATGAAAGAATTGGGCACATAATTAAAAAAAAAAACCTAGGAGATCAAAAACATCAAACATAATGCCAAAATAGGCAACATCATAAACATATAAGAACAATGAAGGAATTATTTTTCTAAACCACAGATAAATATTTGTGAACAAAATATGACTAGAAAAATGACAAAAGATAAAATGGATAATTTTGATTATTTAAAATAAAGATGGTCTTTGTTATCCAACAAGTCAGTTATCTCTCTCAGCTACACATCAACTATATATTTTAAAATCTGTCTATTATATTTTCATCCTAATAAAAATTATAAAGAAGAAATCCCCACAGAAGAAATATGAGAAAATATCCTCATTCCACTGCTTTGAGGTGGTGGAAGGATCAAAAGTGCTATAAATTTTATACTTTTCCAATGTTTTAATCAGTTTTATTGATTTTGTCTTTTCCTCTTTTTATTTTATAAATATTATCTGCTATTTACTATATCTCTAGGAGGGTATCTTTGTCTATAGATAGAAAGATATGGATAAGTTAAAATGACATATTGTAGAAAATATATTAATAAAAATATCATTCAAAAAGAAAAAATATTGCTTTCTCTAGATTAAACCAATATAGTTTAAATCAAAGGAAAATAGTTAATTTCCAAGATACCATATATTTGTCTAATGTATTTTCTTTTTTTTAATAAAAGTCACATTTCTAAGGCATATACAGAAATAATTCAAATTTATAAGAATTAGAGTCATCACTCAATATATGAAATCAACATATATGAAAAGGAATTTTTCACAAAAGAAAGCAAAATCATTAAAAAATATGAAACTAAAGTTCCAAATCACTAATTATAAAAATGCTAATTAAACCCAGATTCTACCTCACATTCATCAGATTAACAATGAGGACAACAAAAGAAAAGGAATGTTGTTAGAGAGACTGAAGGAAAATAGGTATAGTAATGCACTATTAATGGAGTTGTGTATTTACCTAGACAATGAAAAAATAATTTTTGAGCACTATGAGTCTATATGATTTGCTCTAAGTCATTAAAATCAAGAGAATTGGAATCCAAGCTATACCTTAGGAGTTTTTAAATCTAAGGTTTATTTCTATTAAAATTTTACATGGTGTGACATCTGGGTGCCTCAGTGAATTGATTGCCAGGCCTAGAGAAGGGATGCCTTAGGTTCAAATCCAGTCTCAGATAGTTCCTAGCTGTGTGACCCTGGGCAAGTCACTTAACCTCCTCTGCCTAGTCCTTACCACATTTCTTCCTTGGAACCAATACATAGTATTGATTATAAGACAGAAGGTAAAGGTTTAAAAAATTAATTACATATAAAAAATCTTCAAAAAATCTCTGAGAATTAAAGATTATAGACTTTGCCTTTTAAAATTAACTTTAAAAGTAAAATAAAGAAAAACAAAGCAAACACCAATTTAGAAAATATAGGTCAGTTTTTCTCTTCTTCCAAAAATTCTAGAGGACAAAGATAATTACAATTGATAAAGGGTTCAGAACACCAAAGTGTAGTTTCTCCCCTTTTGAAATCTATAGAAGATGATAAGTGACTATTATAAATTATAATGAGTCCTTTAAGATTTTAGATGCAAAAATAACATTTCTCTTTAAGAAATTGGCTCATTTGTTGTGAGAGGCAATGAGGAGAGCAGAAAAGAAGCATGGTATTTATTGTCATGGAAACACCTTCTGCCTCCATACCTAGAGCTCTAGTGGTAATTAAGTGTCATGGATCAGGACATAAAGTGAGTTTGTATGAAAGGAAATGAGCAAAGAAGATTCCAGCTACAGCACATTAGGTGATTTTTCTTTAAGAGCCCAAGTCTCCCTGATATACTTTGAGAGTCTTGTTTCACAAGCTTCAAAAGAAAATGATGAGGGTAATCAGTTTCAAAAAGCAAAAGCATTTACTGTGAAGACAGCTTGGTGAGAAAGGGTAAAGGAACATGAAAACATTTGAGGGAAACAAAAGGGATTTGAAATGAGAAAACTATTTCATTTTAATTAAACAAGATTCCTCACCTTCCCACCTCAATTCATATTTTCACTCCTCTCTCCCATCATCCCCTGTAGTACATTTAGCATCTGCCTCACAATGTATTAGGTGCAATAACCTATTCTGACTCCTTATTCACAGTCTCAATACCTTAAAATATTTAGCATACACTATGTATACAGAGTTTATAGATAATTTCCAAATTGGGGAAATTGTCTTCTGACTTCAGAGTTCTTGACCATCACAAATAAATCATTTTGATCACTTTAACCTACTTTTTATATACAATGACCTTATCCACTTTTCAGAGGATGAGATTTGTTTTTAAACCAGCACAGGCTAATTTTCCTTTCTTACATCCACTTGAATAGCAGAAAATGTATTAATTTAAGGAACCAAAAATGGCAATTTTTTTTTCTAACATAACCAGTATAATGTAAAGAAATTAATTTCATAGCTGCTGAAAGTGTTGGTGAATTTGTAGATGACCTGGGAATGAATTTTGTGAGAATTTGGATGAAACCACTATTTACATTTTAAAGATTTTTTTTCCTCTGTCACTTTTTGATACCTCAGTAAGCAAAATGTCTGGCTTTCTGTGTGATGATTTTTTTGACAGCTGATTGGCATCTTGTTAGGTTTTAGTCTAACTGGACACCTTATTTCGACAATGACAACTTTGTATACCTACATCTTTCTTCAAAGGAATTTTGTCTCACAGCTTCCTGGTTTCCCTGTTGATATTGATTTGTCATATTCTGATTGATTTGCACTTCAGGGCTTTTTATGTGAACCTAATTCCTTGAATTTTACTCATCATTTATCCTAGCACAAATTTCTCTCATTTAATACAAAATACAGTATGGCTTTTACTGCCCTTTCGTCACTCTTTTGATGAGTTTCATGTCTGGTTTCAAGAATCTTGATCTCTGTCATCAGGTACAAGTGTTACCAATCATTTTAATATATTTTCTTGATGCTGGCTTTGATTTGATAACCTAGAATTAGTTACTTTCATATTTAATAATAATGTGTCATTTGTTTTCCCACCTTCCAATAAGACTTTATTGTTGTCATCTTTGCTATAGAAATTATTTAGAACCTCACTCTTCTCACCTCAAATATGTTTAGATTTTTAATCCCGTTATAACTTTCTAGAATCTTATATTTTATTTTCTTTCAAGGACTCTATGATAACTCAGAGCTGATTTTTCTGTTAGTTCTCATAAAATAATATACTCCTTGACTTTTCACTGGCTGTCCACAAGATCTCCCTCATCATCTCTGCCTCTTGGCTTATCTTGTTTCCTTCAAGATTTAGTTCAAATCCCAACTTCTCCAAGAGACCTCACTGGTTGGCCTCAAGTTAGTGACTTCCCTCTGACAACATTTCAGTGACATTGTATATATGTTCTTAATACATTAATATTAGCAGGTTCTCCCACTCATTAGAGAATGCCTTCTTTGAAAGCAGTTTAACAAGATACTTGAAACCTGAAAAGAAAGAACTTAAAAAATCTTTGCTAATTGACTCATCTTCTAGCCCTTTGACAAATTTACAAAAGGATAAGATATTCTTTTGTAAGTACTTATATATCAGATACCAGATTCCCAAACACTATAATGAATACACATGTCATAAATCCTATTATGGATTAGGATATTTTTAATGTTTTAGTAAAAAAATAAGACTTTATATTCTTGGCATCCTTCTATTAAACTGTAAATTCAAATGCTCTTAAGTCTAGCCTTAGCTATATCATTTTTTTAGTCAGTAATGATGGTATGTAATTTGAATCTGTTACCCTAAAAACTATGATTCCCAGCAAAACTACAATCCCCAGAAAACTATGATTCCCAGCACTCTACTCACTTCCTGTTATGTGCTGATGTAGACATGACATAAATTATGTGGTGTTCTGTCTCTTGCTCTCTTTCCTTCCTTTCACAGTTTTGGTGGAGCAGGGGGTTTTGAGCAGGTAGAAAAACTTAGTCACGTGGTTCTAGTTTGTCAGATAACAAACTTTATGAAAATAATACTTGAAGTATTGGACATTAATTTAAATCTTACAATGGGGAAGCTATAACTATTTTTGAGTCCTGTTTTCCTTATCTGAAAAATAAAGAAGTAAAACTAGATAATCTCTAAGTGTTTTTCACTGTAGCTTTAGCATTCCATGATTATGCAACTCTTTATTCATGATGTATTTCCCAACCATTCTCAGAAATTTGTATAAATATTGTGAAGATTAGCAAAGATAAAGTTATCAATTATTATAGATTATTATTGCTACTGTGCCCAGTTTTAAATAGGGAAATTATTTATGCTTGTATAAAGAAGATAAAATAGCTAAAATCAGTGGAGAGATGCTTCATTGAAGGTACTATGTTTTTAACTTTCCTCTGCTTTTATGAATAAAAGATGGCTATTATCATATATCATGGTCATGGACTTATATAGGAAGTTTATAATCTAGGGCAGCACTGACAAACATTTCAGAGATCAGGTACCTAAACTATACCTTCAAGCTGCCTGTGAGCCCACTTCCTTACCCCAGACAGCAGAGGGAGGATGTGTCTTCATTGGGTGTCTGGGCAGAGGGGTGGTATATACAAAAATGTCCTCAGGCACAGTGGAGAGGCAGAACAGAGCAGCCCCCTCTGCCACTCCAGGACACACATGCCTCAGTCTTTTCCAACACAGATCTAGGGATCTTGGGTGATGTTGGATCCAAATTCTAAAATTGTGTGTGTGATCAGAGTATGGAAGGCCAAAGTCTCAGCCAGGGTCTAACTCTAATTTTGAAAGGTATAGTTTTTATTCCCAATATTCCCTATAATGAGATAATCCATCAACAAACATTTATTAAATACTTGAAATGTGCCAAGCACTCTGCTAATATCTAGTGATACAAAAAAAAGGCAAAACAAGCAGACAGTCCTTGCTTCAAGAATATATGTTCTATGGAAAAAATAAACATAAATAATTATTATTGTTCTGCTTAGGTGAATATATATATATGCATATATATATATATAATCTTTGCTATTAACCACTATGTTGTTGTTACTACTACCACTATGATTACTGAATAGCTTGTTAAGCCTTGACCATTTTAACCCTTTTACTCACCATTAAATGAACAAATTACAATTAGAAAAATTCGTGGCCATTGTTTAATCTTGAGCATCAAAAATTTCCAATACTGCATTATGTGATTATAAATCAACAGATAAATAAAGCCTTTTTGTGTATATTTTATGCCAGGCAGCAGGATCTCTGAAGAATAAAAACTAATGTGACCCCCCAAAAAATTCAAGAAACACACACATACACACAGAAATACATGCACATGCAAATGCATTGAAAAATGAGATGATATGCTAGATCAAAGTTCCACTGACTGACCTGAGTAACTTAAGTATTCAGTGAGAACATTGACACCTTGGTAAATGCCAAGTTTACCTAAGTGGTGTTTTGACCTTTACAAAATATTTTTTTCTCTTTTAATTATTTTTCAGATTACATGTCAATATGATTTTAATAATCTTTTTCTGACATTTTGCAGTTTATGTTCTCTCCCTTCCTTTCATCCCCCCCAAGAAGACAAGTAATATTATATTGGTCATACATATGTTATCATAAAATATGTATTTCTATGTTCATCATATTGTGAAATAAGACACTGTTTATACTAGGGAAAAGAAGAAAGCAAGTGAAGAGCAATAGACCTCAATTTGCATTTGGACTCAGTTCCTTCTTTGGTGGAAGATGACCTTTTCATTTCAAAATGTTTAAAATATGACAAGATTTCCAGCATGTTAGATAGATGTTCTGGAAAGAACTTATAGAAAGTGACAGAAAATGATTACATAGGATGGAACACATGAGGAGAAAGCAGAACAGTATTAATAATATTATGGATTCATAAAATTATTGAAGTATTCTTTCTATAGTTGATGTAATAAACTGAATAGGAAACTACCTCTCAATAGTGTCTACATGTGGCTGTCATTTATACTTGTTGCTGTCACACACAGAATTTTCCTTTTATTCAGCAATTGATTAATTATCCAAAAGATGGATTGAAGCATGGTATCTCTTCCTTATTTACTGATTCAGTCTTTCAGATAGAGAGATAGATGGATAGATAGATAGATAGATAGATAGATAGATAGATAGATAGATAGATAGACAGGTAGATAGATTAATGGATGGATAGATAGATGTACATATCTGTGAATATATATAAATTATGACATATGTATATAATATGAATTTTGGTTTTTTTTTTTTTACTTCTTGCTGGTGTATTAAAATATTTGTAAAAGGATGGAAGGGGAAGGAAACAATATTTCCAGCGGAGTGTAAATAGTTTTTTACAGACCATGTATTCTTTGACAATTCCAAGAGTTACACTGAGAAAAAACCCTTGCAGGATAAATCACAATGATAATTCCTATAGTAGGGATGGGAATCATTTATCACCATGATATGTCAGTGTGTTTACTTCTGGGTGTGATGTAAGAAGATGGAACTGCCTAAGTCTCCTGACAGTTTTGCCAGTATGACTAGAGTCCCTTGAGTAAGAGGAGACAGATACCAGGCCTCTGTTGTTATATAAGCATTTTAGTCATAACATTTGAATGGATAAGTTGGAATTAGGATCAGTATTAGTCTTATCAATCAGTCAAGAAGAATTTCTTAAATACCTACTGTCTTCCTACTATCTTGTTAGACACAAGGAATACAAAGACAAAATTAAACAGCCTGGGTCCTAAAAGGTGTTTACTCTTTTGAGATCTATAAAATGGACATAAATAAGTATATCTGAAATTTATACAAGAGAACAAATTCTATATGTGCATTAGAAGAAGCTTTAACAATTGTTGGGCAGGAGGTAGATCCAAGATGATGAAATAGAACCACGGAAAGCTGGGACTGCTCTGAGAATGCTCTCCAATCAATCTTAAAATAATGGTTCAAAACATTATTATAAAAATTATAATCAATAAGGCTCCATGGAGAGACAAATGAACATTTATTTGATAATGAAATAATGTAATGTAATTCATTGTAAGACCCAAGCCAAAAGCAAAACCAAGATGCCTAGCCTCTATCTGGTGCTTCAGGTTATGAGTCTGAGCATAAGCTAATATAGGAACACTGAGACCCTGCCTAAGACAACGGGAGAGTACTCCATGTTGATTCCTTGAAAATTTCAGGTCTACCCCAAACCTACAATGAAATTCAAAGCCCTAGTAGAAGGATCCTTTTTTGTACCTGTCTGATACAAACCTATGGGAAGACCCAGAGCCTTGCCAAAGCCTGCACTGAGGGCTCCAGCTTGAGTGTAAGGCAGTTTATAGTTACTTGGGCAGTGTAAGCCAAAAGTTAGGACCCGAGTCATTTCCTAGCCTTGAGGTAAGGCACTCAGCCCTGGTTCAAAGAATCTCACAATTCTCTGAGCCCTGCAAGCCATCAGCAGTCTCTAAAGGAGACTGAATGAGCAGTGTGAGGTGACTTTTAGATCACCCAGCTTAGAGGCTCTCATACCACCTTGGAAGAACTGAAACTTACAGAAACTGAGAACTAGAGCTAAGGGAAACAGCAAGAAAAACCTGAGGTTTCAGTCAGTGCCTCTGAACAAAGCCCATCTTAAAATAAAAGTAAAAGAAAAAAGACTGGGAAAATGAACAAATTGACAAAAAAAATCCAGAATGTCATCATGGAGACAAAGAAAAACAGAGCACCGACTCAGAACAGGACAGGAGATCAAAGCAAACACATGCAAAACTTTTTTTTTTTTAATGGGAAATGGTGTCAGGCTCAAGAAGTGTTCAAAAAAAGGAATTAAAAAAAATCAAACAAGAAAAGAAAGAGGAAAAATGGGGAAGAGAAATGAAAGTAATGCAAGAAGAAAATAATAGCTTAAAAAGCAGAATTGGCCAAGTGGAATAAAGGCACAACAAAATGAAGAAAATATTTTATTATAAAGTAGAAAAGGAAAAATGGAAAATGAGATTCAAGAGCTCAAGGAAGAAATTAGTTCCTTAAAAATTAGAATTAGAGAACTTCCTAAGAAAAAATCCCCAGGGCCTGATGGATTCACCAGTGAATTCTATCAAACATTCAGAGAACAGTTAATGCCAATACTATACAAACTATTTGACATAATAAGCAAAGAGGGAGTTCTACCAAACTCCCTTCATGACACAAACATGGTACTGATTCCAAAATCAGGCAGGTCAAAAACAGAGAAAGAAAACTATAGACCAATCTCCCTAATGAATATAGATGCAAAAATCTTAAATAGGATACTAGCAAAAAGACTCCAGCAAGTGATCAGAAGGATCATTCACTATGATCAAGTAGGATTTATACCAGGGATGCAGGGCTGGTTCAATATTAGGAAAACCATCCACATAATTGACCACATCAACAAGCAAATCAGCAAGAACAACATGATTATCTCAATAGATGCAGAAAAAGCATTTGATAAAATACAATACCCATTCCTATTAAAAACACTAGAAAGCATAGGAATGGAAGGGTCATTCCTAAAAATAATAAACATTATATATCTAAAACCATCAGCTAATATCATCTGCAATGGGGATAAACTAGACGCATTTCCAATATGATCAGGAGTGAAACAAGGATGTCCATTATCACCTCTACTATTTGACATTGTACTAGAAACACTAGCAGTAGCAATTAGAGAAGAAAAAGAAATGGAAGGCATCAAAATAGGCAAGGAGATGACCAAGTTATCACTCCTTGCAGATGACATGAAGGTCTTCTTAAAGAATCCTGGAGATTCAACCAAAAAGCTAATTGAAATAATCAACAACTTCAGCAAAGTTGCAGGATACAAAATAAACCCACATAAATCATCAGCTTTTCTATATATCTCCAACACAGCTCAGCAGCAAGAACTAGAAAGAGAAATCTCATTCAAAATCATCTTAGACAAAATAAAATACCTAGGAATCTACTTCCCGAGACAAACACAGGAACTATATGAACACAACTACAAAACACTCTCCACACAACTAAAACTAGACTTGAGCAATTGGAAAAACATTAACTGCTCATGGATAGGATGAGCCAAAATAATAAAAATGACCATCCTACCCAAACTTATTTATCTATTTAGTGCTATACTCATTGAACTACCAAAATACTTCTTCACTGATTTAGAAAAAAACATAACAAAATTCATTTGGAACAACAAAAGATCAAGGATATCCAGGGAAATAATGAAAAAAAAAAACACATATGATGGGGGCCTTGCAGTCCCTGACCTGAAACTATATTACAAAGCAGCAGTCATCAAAACAATTTGGTACTGGCTAAGAAACAGAAAGGAAGATCAGTGGAATAGACTGGGGGAAAGCGACCTCAGCAAGGCAGTACACGATAAACCCAAAGATCCCAGCTTTTGGGTCAAAAATCCACTATTCAATAAAAATTGTTGGGAAAATTGGAAGACAGTGTGGGAGAGACTAGGAATAGATCAACACCTCACACACTACACCAAGATAAATTCAAAATGGGTGAATGATTTAAACATAAAGAAGGAAACCATAAGTAAACTGGGTAAACACAGAATAGTATACATGTCAGACCTTTGGGAGGGGAAAGACTTTAAAACCAAGCAAGACATAGAAAGAATCACAAAATGTAAAATAAATAATTTTGACTACATCAAATTAAAAAGCTTTTCCACAAACAAAACCAATGTAACTAAAATCAGAATGGAAACAACAAACTGGGAAAAAATCTTCGTAGAAACCTCTGACAAAGGTTTAATTACTCAAATTTATAAAGAGCTAAATCAACTGTACAAAAAATCAAGCCATTATCCAATCAATAAATGGGCAAGGGACATGGATAGGCAGTTCTCAGATAAAGAAATCAAAACAATAAGCACATGAAGAAGTGTTCTAAATCTCTTATAATCAGAGAGATGCAAATAAAAACAACTCTGAGGTATCACCTCACACCTAGCAGATTGGCTAACATGACAGTAAAGGAAAGTAATGAATGCTGGAAGGGATGTGGCAAAGTAGGGACATTGATTCATTGCTGGTGGAGTTGTGAACTGATCCAACCATTCTGGAGGGCAATTTGGAACTATGCCCAAAGGGTGACAAAAGAATATCTACCCTTTGATCCAGCCATAGCACTGCTCGGTCTGTACCCCAAAGAGATAATGGACAAAAAGACTTGTACAAAAATATTCATAGCTCCACTCTTTGTGGTGGCCAAAAACTGGAAAACGAGGGGATGCCCATCAATTGGGGAATGGCTGAGCAAATTGTGGTATATGTTGGTGATGTTATACTATTGTGCTAAAAGGAATAATAAAGTGGAGGAGTTCCATGGAGACTGGAACAACATCCATGAAGGGATGCAGAGCGAGAGGAGCAGAACCATGAAAACATTGTACACAGAGACTAATACACTGTGGTATAATCGAATGTAATGGACTCCTCCATTAGTGGCGGTGTAATGTCCCTGAACAATTTGCAGGGATCTAGGAGAAAAAAAAAACACCATTCATAAGCAGAGGATAAACTGTGGGAGTAGAAACACCAAGGAAAAGCAACTGCCTGACTACAGTGGTTGAGGGGCCATGACAGAGGAGAGACTCTAAATGAACACTCTAATGTAAATATTATCAACATAGCAATGGATTCAAATCAAGAAAACATGTAATGCCCAGTGGATTTACCTGTTGGCTATGGGGAGATGGTAGGAGGAAAAGAAATTGATCTATGTCTTTAATGAATAATGCTTGGAAATGATCAAATAAAATATAAAAAAAATTAGAATTAGACAAATAGAAGCTAATGACATAATGAGACATCAAAAATAATAAAACAAAATAAAAAATGATAAAACAAAAAATATGAATTATTTCATTAAAAAAACTGACATGGAAAATAGATCCAAAAAACAGACTACCTGAAAGTCATCAATAAAAGGCCTAAACTTCATATTACAAGAAATTATCAAAGAAAACTCCGTATACATTCTATAAAAAGAAGGTAAAATGGAAATTCAAAGACTCTACTGATCACTTACAAAAAAAAAATAACCCCCAAATGACAGTAGCCATGACTATTTAATCCAAATTAAGGAGTTTCAAAGCCAAGGAGAAAATTTTATAAGAAGCCAGAAAGAATCATCACCAAATCATAGTGAGAATTGCATAGTGCTGACTTCCGGGTAAGCATGGTGCCAATCTAGATGAGAGTTGCTTCCTCTCCTCAGCACCTAAAGAAATAGACTACCTTAGAAGAACATAAAAGCCATCTTCAGAAGAACAGACGAACTCTACAGTAGTGCTCAGCATTTAATGTACATGGGGTTTGAGCATTTCTACACTATAAGAAGGAGGAAAAGATCGCAACCAAAGTGAGCCAATTTACCCTCTCCTACCTAACCTAGTCAGAACCAGAGTGCACCAGAAACAGCGAGTGAGTGAAAGACACCTATAGAGTGAACAAGGGTCACCCCTTGGTACTTGGGAGCTGACTAGGACTGCCAGGGACATACCCCTGAGAGCAGTTACACAGGAAACCTCTGTGCACTGGAGAGAGCACAGACGGCGGGTACTGTAGAAAACAGAGGAGGCTGTGGAGATTCGAGAACTTGCCTCAGGCAAAAAACTCATTCCTTAACACCACAAACAGAGAAACTGCCCACCTCACTCAAGTTTCTGACTAAAAAGGAAATGGAAAATCACCAAAGTGATGGCTCATTATGCCCAAGACTAACCCTCCAAGAAAAACAGGAAGAAGACAGTGACTCTTGAAAATGTTTATGGAGTGGAAAACCCAGGCTACAGAGGAAAAAGAGGATAAAATTCGAACAAATTCAAAACCTTCATGGAAACATACAATTAGAAATTGTCCACAAGCTCTTGAAGAATTCAAATTGCAGCTTATCCAAAAGATGGAAACCTTCTGGCAAGAAAAATGGGAATTATTTCAAAGAGAGATCAACAGTCTGAGAGACAAGAACTCCCAATTGGAGAAACAGCTGGAAGCCTCAAAAAGCAGGGCAGACCAAACTGAAAAGGAAAACCAGTCTTTAAAGACCAGAATTAGACAACTGGAAGACAATGATCTTGAAAAACAGCAAGAATTAATAAAGCAAAGTCTAATGACTGACAAAATAGAAGAAAACATAAAAAATCTCACTGATAAGGTGAGGTGATAGATCAGGAAAAGGGAGGAACGAAAGAGAACTTCAGAATCATTGGTCTACCTGAAAAACGAGAAATAAACCAAAATCTTGACACAATAACATAAGAAATCATCCAAGAAAATTGCTCTGAAGTTCCTGAACAAGGGGGTAAAGTAAACATTGAAAGAGTTCATAGAACACCCTCTATACTAAATCCCCAAAGTACATCTCCCAGGAATGAAATTATTAAATTATTAAATAATCCCATATCAGTAAAAGAAATTGAACAGGTCATCAAAGAACTCCCCAAGAAAAAATCCCCAGGGACTGATGGATTCACAAGTGAATTCTATCAAGCATTCAAAGAACAGCTAATCCTAATACTATACAAACTATATGACATAATAAGCAAAGAAAGAGTTCTACTAAATTCCTTTTATGACACAAATATGCTACTGATCCCAAAGCCAGGAAGCCAAAAATGGAGAAAGAAAACTATAGACCAATATCCATAATGAACATAGATGCAAAAATCTTAAACAGGACACTAGCAAAAAGACTCCAGCAAGTCATCACAAAGTTTATTCACTATGATCAGGTGGGATTTATACAAGGAATGCAAGGATGGTTCAATATCAGGAAAACCATTCCCATAATTGACCATATAGCCAACAAACCAAAAAATAAATCACATGATTATCTCAATAGATGCAGAAAAAGTCATTGACAATATACAACACCCATTCCTATTGAAAACACTAGAAAGTATAGTAATAGAAGGGTCTTTCCTAAAATAATATCTATCTAAAACTATCAGAGAACATCATATGCAATGAGGATAAACTAGTGTAAACCTTAAAATTTCTTAGACTTGTGAATGTTGGAAATTTCACCATTGGAAGGTTTCATGCTTGGAGGGAATTTCCTACTGATAGTGGGAACTCTATTGGAATGTGAACCCCATTGGCATGGGAGGTTCCTTCTCCTCCCTACTTGGGACTGCTTTAGGACAGAAACCTTTTGCTGAACAATGGAAAGGGCTTTGACCTATGCTTAAGCATAGAACAGGAAGTTCTTTGAGTCATGATTGATTTTAGAATTGATACAATCTCCACCCTACTCAGTCCTAACAGGATTTAGGAAGGGCTGCAGCATAGATCAAAATTTAATTATTTGAGAATATGACCTCCAACAGACATGTGCAAAGGGGCAGACCTCTGGGCGGTCCTGGGTTAAGCTAGAGCCACCATTGGCACAGGGAAGACATGGACAGTGATTGGTAGATGTGAGAACTGAGGGGAGGGAACTGAGATGGTTTCCTGAAAGATAGCGGGAGTCGGAGGACTGGAGAAGGAAGTGGGAGAGGTTTTGCTCTGGGAGGTTGTGCTCTGAGAAGCTTGCTCTGAAGGAAGCTGGAGGTGGAGGCCCCTGAGACTGTTTCTCCATTTTGGTCACATGAGTGATAGGGACTGATCTCTTTTCCTCAGCTATCTAAGGGTGTGGGCCTTTTGGCCTAGCCTAAACAGAGTGGCTATTTAAGCCCTATTCCGTTCTCTCTCTCTTTCTCTCTCTCTCTCTCTCTCTCTCTCTCTCTCTCTCTCTCTCTCTCTCTCTCTCTCTCTCTCTCATACCTTTCTTCCTCCTGTTTGTAATTAAACTCCATAAAAGGTTGACTGCTGACTTGAGTTTTCATTAAGGAATTACATAGCTGAATTCCTTGGCGACCTTAAATTAATATATATCAGTTTTTTAAAGTGATTTCCTTGTCCCACTAGATACATTCCCAATAAGAGCAGGAGTGAAACAAGGATGCCCATTATCACCTTTATTATTCAACATTGTACTAGAAACACCAGCATTGGCAATTAGAGAAGAAAAAAATTGAAGGTATTAAAATTGGCAATGAGGAGACCAAGCTATCACTCTTTGCAGATAACATGATGGTCTACATCAAGAATACTAAAGAATTAACTAAAAAGCTAGTGGAAATAATCATCAAATTTGGCAAAGTTGTAGGATACAAAATAAACCCACATAAATCATCACCATTTCTATATATCTCCAACACATCTCAGCAGCAGGAATTAGAAACAGAAATTCCTTTCAAAATCATCTTAGACAATATAAAATACTTAGGAATCTATCTGCTGAGAGAAACACAGGAACTATATGAACACAACTACAAAATATTTTCCACTACTAAAACTAGATCTGAGCAATTGAAAAAACATTGACTACTCATGGGTAGGACATGCTAATATAATAAAAATGACCCTCCTACCCAAACTTATCTATCTCTTCACTGCCATACCCATTGAACTTTCAAAAAACGTGTTTTACTGAATTATAAAAAAAAAAACCATAACAAAGTTCATTTGGAAGAATAAAGGAAAGTGGCCTTGCAGACCCAGATCTCAAACTGTATTATAAAGCAGTGGTCCTCAAAACAATTTGGTACTGCCTTAGAGACAGAAAGGAGGATCAGTGGAACAGGCTTGGGGTAAGTGAACTCTGCAAGACAGTCCATGACAAACCAAAAGCCCCAGCTTTTGGGACAAAACCCCACTATTTGATAAAAAACTGCTGGGAAAATAGGAAGACAATATGGGAGAGATTAGGTTTGGATCAACACCTCACACCATACACCAAGATAAACTCAGAATGGGTGAATGACTTGAATGTAAAGAAGGAAAATATAAGTAAATTAGGTGAACACAGAATATTATATATGTCAGAACATTGGAAAGGGAAAATTTTTAAAACCAAGCAAAACAGAAAGAGTCATAAAATGTAAAACAAATAATTTTGGCTACATCAAATTAAAAAGTTTTGTACAAACAAAACCAATGTAACTAAAATCAGAAGGGAAAAATAAATTGGGAAACAATCTTCATAACAAATACCTCTGACAAAGGTTTAATTACTCAAATTTAAAAAGAGCTAAATCAATTGTACAGAAAAAATCAAGCCATTCTCCAATTGATAAAAGGGCAAGGGACATGAATAGGCAGTGTTCAGTTAAAGAAATCAAAACTATTAATAAGCACATAAAAAAGTGTTCTAAATCTCTGATAATGAGAGAGATGAAAATCAAAACAATTCTGAGCTACCACCTCACACCTAGAAGATTGGCTAACATGACAGCTATGGAAAGTAATGAATGCTGGAGGAGATGTGGCAAAGTTGGGACATTAATTTATTGTTTGTGGAGTTTTGAATTGATCCAACCATTCTGGAGGGCAATTTGGAACTATGCCCAAAGGGAGCTAAAAGATTGCCTACCTTTTGACCCAGCCATAGCATTGCTGGGTTTGTACCCTGTAATGTATAAAACGTGGTTGCCAAAACTGTTATTTTTAAAACTGTAATTGCCAAAACTGTAAAGGTTTTGGTCACAACTGGTAAAGATAATTTTAGTGTTTTGACTTAAAATCTAAAAAAGTAGTTGCCATGGGAAATTCCCAAATAGGAAAAATACCCATGTCACCTGGGGATTTATGAAGATTTTAATTAATATAAATGAAGGAATTAAGGGAAGGGGAGGGGAGAGGGGGAGAGAGAGAGAGAGAGAGAGAGAGAGAGAGAGAGAAAGAGAGAGGGGGGGGGGAGGGAGGGAGGGAGGCCAAAGTGGCCTAGGCCTGAGCCTAAGGGAGAATGAGTCAGTCTTTATCACTCACCACAAGATTCTCTCAAGCAAGGTCTTTCCTTCTGATCTGAACTCCTCTCCAAACTGAATTCAATTGAGAACTTCATTCAAAATGCCCTCACTTCAACTCCGAACTCCAATTAACTCCAACCTCAACTGACTTCCAATCCAAAGCTAAATTAATTGAACTGACTTCTCCTTTTAAATAAATTTTCTCTTATGTCACCTCCCCTAATTTTTCACATCTACTAATCACAGTAGATCCTTTTTCCTAGGACTGCCCATTCTTAGTTCTCATCTTCTTTTGTTCTCACCTTCTCTGGTTAGATTAAATCCTCTGAGTACTTCACACCTCTTTTTTTAAGTTGCTTGACCTTTTAGGTACTAATTTAACATTTATAGGTACTTAGCACCCTTTTGTATTAGATCTAAAAATAGACCTAGCTTAAGGTTCTAGCTTTACTATAAGTATGAATTAGGAACTTTTAATTGTTTGCAACTTTATCTTCCCCTAAGGCACTGTCTGAGTAGGGTGAAGTCATTTTAAAAGTTCTTAATACATTCCTGATCAAGTACCTCCATTGTTAAAAATGGGTAATAGCTAGACAAAATATTCTAAGGTACATTCTGAGTAGTTTTTATGATTCACAACCCCAAAGAAATAATAAGGATAAAGAACTACACTTGAATATTCATGGATGCACTCTTTTTGGTGGCAAAAAAACTGGAAAATTAGGGGATGCCCTTTAATTGTGGAATGGCTGAACAAATTGACATTTATGTTGCTGGAATACTATTGTGCTCAAAGGAATAATAAGGTGGAAGATTTCCATGGGGACTGGAACAACTTCCAAGAAGTGATGCAGAGTGAAAGGAACTAAACCAGGAGAACTTTGTACACAAAGACTAATACAATGTGGTACAATCAAATGTAATAGAATTCTCCTTTAGTGACAATGCAATGTCCCTGAATAATCTGCAGGGATATATGAGAAAAAACACTATCCACAAGCAGAGGACAAACTGAGGGAGTAAAAATATTGAGGAAAGGCAACTACTTGACTACAGGGGTCGAGGGGATATGATTGGGTATGTAGACTCTAAATGAACATTCTAGTGCAAATACCAACAATATCGAAATGGGTTAGGATTGGGGACACATGTGATACCCAGTGTAATTTTGCATTGGCTGTGGGAGGGGTGGTGGGAGGCGAGGGAGGAAAAGAGAATGATTTTTGTATGCAATGAATGTTTGAAATTGACCAAATATAAATAATGTTTAAAATTTAAAAAAAAATTAAATACCTGTTGGACAGGTAATAAAAAAAAAAGAATTACACAATGCTTATCAACATCCGCATTAAAGGATTGGAAGACTTCCAATACAATATTTTGTAAAGAAAGGAAAAAAAACATTTACAAAAGGAACCACCTACCCAGCAAAATTGAGTATATTCTTGAGGGGGGAAAGGGATGTTTAAAATGGTTATTTATTAAAATAAAATATTTCCAAACATTCCTGATGAAAAACTATATATAAATAGAAAATTATGTGTTTAAATATTAGACTCAAGAGTAGCAAAAAAATGTAAACAGGAAAAAGAAAATTTTAAAGATTCAAAAAGTTCAAATTGTACATATTCCTACATGAAAATATGATGTTTGTTATTCTTAATTTTTTTATCTTTATTTGATTAGTTAATAGGATTATACATACACAGAGGGTATGGAAGTACTGAATCACATAGCATATAAAAATATCAATGAGTGAAAAAGATGATAAAGCTAAGAGAAAAAAAGGAAGAAAGAAATAGAATGGTAGAAACTAACTAATTTAATGAGGTATAAAAATATTATAGTGGAGGGTATACAAGTGTGGTGACAGGCAATATTTAAATTTTTCTTTCATCAGAATTGGATCTGAGAGGGGATAACAGCTATATTCATTTTGGTATAGCATCATATCTTAACCTATAGAGAATTAGGAGGGGAATAAGATAAAGAGGAAGTAATAAAAAGATGTGAGAACATTGGGGTAATGAATAAAAGCAAAATACATGAGAACAGTGACAGTGCGAAAGGAGAGAGAAAGAACAGGATGCAAAGGAGAAAAGATAAAAGGGAAAACACAGTTGGTAATCATAACTGTGAATGTAAAATGGATGAACTCACCTATAAAATGGAAGCAAAGAGAAGAGTAGTTAAAAAAACAGAATTCTATGATATGTTGCTTAAAAGAAACATATTTGAAGCAGGGAGACATACAGAGAGTAAAGGTAGGGAAAGGAGAATTTATTGTCCACCATCTGAATTTTAAAAAAATCACAGAACTAGCAATCATACTCTCATACAAAGTTAAAACAAAATGGATCTAATTATAAGTGATAAGGAAGGAAATTACATCTTGCTAAAAGTTACTATGGACAGTGAATAAATATCAATAATAAATATGTATGTGCCAAATGGTATAGTTTTAAAAAATTTAATGGAGAAATTAAATGAGTTTCAAGAGGAAATATTCAATGTATACCAGTGGGGGACCTCAAGCTTCTCCTCTCAAAACTAGATTAATATAACAAAAAATAAACAAGAAAGAAGAAAATGAAAAAAATGAAATTTTAGAAAATTTAGATTTAATATGTCGCTTAAAAACATTTGTATTGGGCTGAAAATGAATAAACCTACTCTTAAGCATTATATTGTACCTACACAAAATTTGACCATGTATTGGAGCATAAAACTTCAAAACCAAAAGTAAAAAAGAAGAAAAAAAAATATATCCTTTTTAGATCATAATGTAATAAAAATTATAATCAATACGGTTTAGTGGAAAGACAAAATAACTTTTATTTGATAATGAAATAATGGAATTCTAATTCTAAAATATGACACAGAAAATTGTAGAATCAATAATTTCATGTAAATGAGGATAAAACATCTCAAAATATTGCAGAAAATATTTATAGCAACATTTTTCATGGTGCAAAGAATTGGAAATCGACGGCATATCCCTCAATTGGAAAATGGCTAAATAAATTTTGGTATATTATCATGATGGAACACTATTGTGCTATAATAAACAATGAGCTGGATGATTTCAGAATGTGATGGAAAGACCTACAGTAACTGATGCAGAATGAAATAAGCAGAACGAGAACATTACATACAATAACATTAAGACTGTGAGATCAACTATGAAAGACTATGCTACTATTATCAAAACAGAGATCCAGGATAATACTAATGGACTTATAAAAAAAGAATGCTCTCCATCTCCAGAAAAAGAACTTGCAGTTAGATACCGATCAAAGAATATTATTTTTCACTTTAGTTTATTTAGGCTTTTATTTTGGGGGTTTGTGTTCTATATGAATATTTACTTACAACAGTGGATAATAGGAAATATGTTTTTTATGATAATACATAGATAACCCAGATCAATCTGCTTACCATCTCTAGGAAGTGGGAGGGAAGAAAATGGGGAAAATAACTTGGATCTTATAACTTCATGCATGATGTGTAAGATTGTTATTACATGCAATTGTTAAAATAGACTGTCTTTTAAAAATTACTAGTTGGGGTGATCAGGAATGAGGCAGTAGATGCAAAAGCTCAGAAATATATGGTTTTTAATATGTGAGAAATCACAAGATCTGTTTACAAAAGGCACTGATCTCTTTGATGACTTGTAATGGAGGTAGGAGTCAGTTGTTGAAAGTCTTTAAATAAATAGAAAAGTTTTTAGTTAATGCTTTTTGTAATATTAAATATAAGTTTGATTGGAATATTTCCTAATGAATACTTACTAGATGAACGAAATTAAGATAGCAAATAAGGCCCTAAAATTATTTGAAAGGGAATTTTGATTTGAGAGTTAAAATAGAATAAAAATAAATGGATACTAAGACAAAGTAAAGGCATTAATGAAAGTAACAATTTGCAGAAAGGAAGAACTAAAGAAATCATTATTTCTGGAAGATAGAAATTGTGTACAAGAAATGAAGATTTTATCTATATGTTCAACTAATTTGATCATTATAGTGACTCTTTTGGTAGCAATACTAATGACTGAGGGGGAAAAAGTGGAGAGTGTATATTGTCAATTTGTTTGAGTCAATCTGCAATGGAGAATAATCAAATCACCTGAGCAATCATTTGTTATTCTAACTAAATTAGATCCATTGCTTAGAATCCTGCCTGATTGTGAGTGTGGATGAGTTAGTGAATGACCTAGAAATGATTTCAATATCCATAAATTGGATGTAGAGAATTAGAAAAATAATAAGTCAAGCTGAAAATATAAACTATGACACCTCTCCTAATCCTTCTCCATTGCTCTAAATTCCAAATTAAATTCTTTTTAAAAATTCCTGGGTCATTTCCTAACTGGCCAAACAAAAGGTTAGTGAGATATGTCAGAGTTAATGTGAGTTAATTTTTTTCAATGAATATGAATGAAGGGTATATTATTCATGATTCTTGAGTGACATTATTTGACTGATGAAAATTATACAACAAATTATGAATTTGTTTAATGTTAATTAGCCAATGGCAACATTTCACAAATTTCTTACAACTTTAGTTACTGCTAAATGCCAATTGCCATGACAAGAAAAAAATTATGAATAGAGTATCTCTGTTACCCTGCAAGTCAACTTAAGTTATAACATCATGTTATTGTTTTCTTATTTACAGAGATATTTAAAGTGAATGGAATTTTGTCAATAAAGGCTTATTCTTACATATTCAGGAAATGCTAATCAGCCTTTGGTATATTTCATCATCATTGCAAAAGTCAAATGAATGGATCAATCTCTTCATGAGTTAAAGTTCATCTTGAACTTCTTTCCTTCTAGTGCTGACTTTGGCAGTTTGTTCAACATACCAACAAAACTAGGTATTAGTGATTTGGCTGTCCTTATTTTCAAGTGGGATATTTTCTCAGGAATAATTCCTCTAGTAACTTCACTTTGTATAGTGGGCATCCTAAATAGCATGATTTCATTATTTCAGCATTCAAGTGGTAATGCTAATAAAAAGAAAAGAAAATACTTCAGCACCATGAGAGCAGTACTTTAACATAAAGTTTGGTAATGCACTAAGCATTTAAATTTTTCCCATATTAGTCATTGGATATTTATTTTGAAAAAGTTTTCTGTCTTATAGAAAATCCAACAAATAAAATTTAATTAATAATATAATTATTTCACATTTTGAAAATTTAGGCTAAAATTATCACAAAAATAAACTATTAAACAATTTCAATGAGGTGTTGTAAAATACAGCACTTTGAGTTCTTATTAAATATTTTTAGTGTTACATTTGCCAATTCAAATAAATGTCCTGAAGAAAAGAAATAATAAAACATACTGTATTGGCATTAACAAATTAAGGTGCATCTAAGTGGATAACTTACATTTCAAGGAAACTTTGAATCTCATAGATTCTTAAGATAAACTTAAATGATTAGTAGAATTGTAAAAATGGAGATCTGAACCCCAGATTTCAATCCCCAGAAGTCCTTGGTACTTCCCAGAATTCCCTATAATCTCACCTGAGTCCTCACCTGAGTGTGAGAACACAATGTTTATTTAAAAGGCTCTCTGCCTCCCTAGAGCTCCTATTCCACTTCTAAACACATGTATCTCTCTACCTGGCAGGCAAGATGTAGTGAGTAGGTTGCACATGCTTTTCTTATTTTGTATTTCTTTATCTTTGATTTCTAATAATCTTTAATAAACCTGATAAAATATAATGCTTTTATTATTAGAGACTAATTTAACTGTTACAGTAATGGCGACCACTAGATTGGATGAGAACTTCTCAATTTTTTTTTAAAAAGATAGTTTAGATAATGATTTCTAAGCCATGTTTCTCCAAAGCTTTTTAGCAAAGCCTCTTGATTCAGCTTGTTCCAGCCATCAGATAGCTCACCTGTCCACCTAGCTGCTGCCTATCTGCTTCTGTGCTCCAGCAATTCATACCTGTCCTATCATTCACCTACCCCAGCCCCACCCCTGCCCCAGCAACTCTGGCCTCCAATCCAGAAGGCTGCTGGTAGCAGACTGAATTTCTTCAGGATCAAAAACAAGCTGGTAAAAATGGGGGTGTTCTTTCCTTAGCCTCCATGTGACAGGGGGCAGGGGACAGGAGATCACAGAGGGGGAGAGCAAAGAGAAGGAAGAGACTTTTCCAAACAGGAACTTACAAGCATGGCTGCTTTAAAAGGATATCTTTTGACTGTATTGATTCTTTTACATAGCTCACCTGGGATTCAGGAGAGAATTTCAACTCCCTGCAATTCTTTGGCCCAATTTGAGATTCCAAAAACACACCCTCACCATGAGGAAGCAGTTCAGTGACTGAGTGGATTGAGAGCCAGGCCTAGAGATGGGAGGTCTTGGGTTCTAATCTGAACTTAGACACTTCCTGGTGGTATAGTCTTGGGCAGGTCATTTAACCCCCACTGCCTACTCCTTACCAAAATTCTGCCATCTGACAATAGGCATCTAAATGGATAATTTTAAAAAATGAACTTTAATGAGCCTGAAGGTTATATTTTGGGGATTTTTCAGACTCCTATGTGTTATAAAAATCTCTGTATTTTATTGCATTTTGCTGATTGTTTTGTTTAAGATTTAATTTTGTTGGTTTTAAGTTCATATATTAATGCAGTCAATACTATTCTGTTACACTGTATCATTTTAATGTACTAAGTTTTAAATACTGTTAAATTATGTTGCTTTTCCCCTATAACTATACTGAACAAATATTATTGAAGAAGCCCATATATAAAAACAGCTTTTTTCTGTTTTGACTTTGTAAATAGAGGATAAACAGACTCCATCAGAACATTGCTACAATTGTATAGCAACCTTTGGAAAATTTAATGAGCTAAATATCTAAAATGGATTTTAAGGGGTCTTTAGACATGATTTTTATAATTTTTTCTTAACAATCTCTGGTCATTTTTGCCTGCCCCTAAGAGGAGGTAAGGTCTATTTTAGTAGCTGAAGTGAAATACAATTAAAATCCCCACATCCCACATTTATAAAAATGTGAATGGATGGGACAACAGTCTCATACCAATGAAGTTGTGAAGTTAATCCCAGGGCATTGTACCCCTAGAAGACTCCCCAAAGAGGTGCATCTCTCATTCATAAGTCTTCAGCTCACTTTACCCAACATCAACAGGTCAGAGTTTTGTTTTGTTTTTTTCCCTAGACACCTCTGCCACATTTTTGTAATGATATGTAGATTTCATGATGATGTTCAAAACCCAAAATCAGTTTTACTTTGTTTAAAAATATGTTTGCCAAGGTTGAAAGATTTGCTATGTTTGTAAAAATTGTGACAAATGTCCATCAGTTAATAGGCTTTTTAAAATGCCATACAGTAACTTATAGGAAATATGATAGTGGGTTTGTTTGCTATTGTAATTAATTGGGCTATTGAGAATTTTGGGGATATTGATACCTACATATTTGTAATACTGTTCTTTATAAAAAAACTGTTACCTTGTAAAATTCATTTGCTTGTACTCACAGTGGATCATGGCAAGGTGTGAAGAGGAAATGGATCTCATTTTTGGTGGGAAACTTTATATTCTACATTTTCTTAGCTGATATAGTATCTCAATGATTATAAACCATATTTTTATTTTTAAAACTTTTTTATTATATTTTTCTTGCATGTGAAAAATACTATTTCAGTTTTTTCTCTCCCTTTTTTATTTGAAGCACATGTCACCAGTATTAAGATTTTCTTTAACTTTTTGATTTAGACTATATGTAGTTGAGAAAGGTAATTCATTGATCCAGTTTTCAAATATATAAAATGGAAATATCAACATCTGCCTTTACTTCTCTAATAAAAAACACAGGTGCTTTGGATCATACATATAGAGCTAGATGTGAACTCATGGATCATCCAGTCCTTATCAATGGATGAGGCTAGTGCTCCAGGAAACTCTAAGAATATGTGTTTCAAAACAGGTATGGACCTCATTTGCTTTTATATGACCTTCATTAAGAAATGCTTCTCTTTTTCCTTTTCTTGCTTTGATTTTATTTACTTCTTTCCTTATCTTGTGGTGTATTTCCCTTCCTTCTGTTTCCATTCCTCCTCTTCCCTTCTTTTCCATATGCACACTTTAACCATTCTCTGAGACTTGACCTAGCAAGATATTGTATTTCATAATTGAATTCTGACTATGCAATAATGCCATAGCCTTATCATTTTAGTGGAATTACCATTTTCAGTCCCTTTATATACTCTGAAAAATAAGGGTAAGAATCAGATTAAAAATGTAGTTTATGTGTGAATATATTCATATTAAAAACATCAATATTCCTATATGATTTAATGGTTAAGCCTAAAATCAACAATGTTAAACCTTTACCATGGATTTGGCTTTTGCCTATCAGATGAAAATCTATTTAATGATAACTTCAAATTTATTCTAGCTGCTAAGGCCCATAACTGATCATGTGATGCCTTGATACATTGCTATGGTCTTGTGCTTATTGGTTCATTTCTACCTGTAACATAACTTCATCATAAGAAGTGACCATGTAAACTAATAGTGCTCTCAGCTGGATAAAAGTATCTCTTTAGATTTCTCTTCAGTTGGCTAAGATTGCATTTCATCATATCTCCTTATTGCATTGCTTAATGCAGTGTCACAAAAAGGTGCACTAGAATGAAAAAATGCCAGATTAATAAAAATAGAGAGATCTTGATCTATTTTCAGTTCAGAAAGCCTGCTAACTTATACTGGTAGAGGCAGCAGAAGGTAGAAGCAGATATGGTAAACTGAATTTCTGGTGGTCAGGTTTGAATGGCAACAACCTACTTGATTTTAGGTAAATTGTTTAGTCCCTTTATTTACATATATAAAAAAGGAAAGAGGTCTGCAGAAAGGGATTAGAGTTTTGGGCTTGGAAAGTGTAAACCTTAAAATTTCTCAGACTTATGAATGTTGGAAATTTCCCCATTGGGGAATCTTCTACTTTAAAAAATTCCCTAGCAGATAGTGAGAATTCTACTTAAGTGTGAAAACTCCTTGCCTTGGGAATATCCCTACTCCACCCTACTTAAGACTGCTTTAGGACAGAAAACTCCTTCAGAACAATGAAAGTACTTTGATCCATGCTTATGGAAGGGACAGGAAGTTCTTTGAGTCATGACTGTTTTAGAATTGATACAATGGGATACTAAGTACCTATAATGGTGGGGCAACTTGTAAACTACTTAAACCTAAAAGGGTGATAACTTATTCAGAGGTTTTTTCTTAATGAAAGTTGTCGACACAGCAGCATTTTTTTCTGACTTACTAAAGAGATTAAAACTACTCAACTGTGAATTCAAAATGGGTGGTCCTTTCGAAACATCTACAGTGATTGGTAGATGTAAGGACTTAGGGGAGGTGACAGAGGAAATTTTGCCCTTAAAAATAAGAGCTTGGATCTCATTCAGGGATCTCTATTTCTGACTCTCATTCTGAAGGAGAGTTCCTTGAGGAGCTCCTCTGAGGGGCTCTGTCCCTCTGCAGTAGGAGCTCTGGAGGCTCTTGAGAGAGGCCCTTTGAAACATTCTCTGGCTGGAAGACTCTTTGAGGAAGGACGCTGGCCTGGTGTCACTAGTATCCTTGTTTAGTCAGATCTTGTGATGAGTGTTAAAAAAAAAAAAAACTGACTGATTTCTCTTTTAAGACTTAGGTCTAGGCCATATTGGCTTGAGGCCCTTCATACTTATTCCTTTCTTATTCTCTCTCTCTTTCTTTGATTACTCATTGTATTGTTAATTAAAATCTCTATAAAACCCAATTGACTTGGGTATTTGAATAATTGGGAATATTTCCCTGGCGACCACCTTATATTTGATTTTAAAAACCAAGACACTCTAGTGAAACATATTTCTGCAGTCAAATTGACTCACCCTCTCTTATATCTATCACAATTTATATCTTCCACTATTTTAATCACTACAGTTTAAGACCTCAACCATTTTAAATCTCACAAAAGTGGCTTGCTTTCAATAACATGATAAAGTTTCTCAGTAAGACATGTAACCAAATCTGATTTCCATAAGAGGAAAAAGAATCTTTTACATTTTTTACATTTACTCCAAGTTTAATCATGTATTGCTGTTGAGAGATCAGGAAATTCTTCATTTTCTGTTCCTTATAAATGAGGTTTGTAGAGATTCCTTTTGAGAATATGGGGGTTAAGCAGAGGAATAATTACCTCTTTTAACACTGCTTAAATGGAAAGTGGGAAAATGATTTCTAATAGGTTACTCGTAGCCTCACTTAGAGGGTACTACACAAGATAATCAAATACAATTGTGTATTTTTAAGATTCTGTCTTTAAAAAGAACATTCCAACTTCACATTCATGGACTTTTATCTTGAAAAATATTCGATATTCTCTAATTCCTATTGTTGTTATGATCCTCTGATCATATTGAAGTTACTTTTGCCCTTTCAAACCATGCACGCATTATACCTACTAAAGGAGGCAGAGTGGGTGGGAGAGAGGGAGTAAACAGAACTAGATTTCAGACACTGATTTGAATAACTCTAGATCTTGTGGATTTCAAGACCCTACCTCCTAGCTTATGACACAAGTAATGTCAGCCATAGTTAGAAAGGTCTTTTTCTTTGTCCTTTCAAACATGGAGTTAGTTTCAAGCTCTGGACTTTCTGCCACTGAGTTGGAGCAAACAGCAGTTGGAAGGTTAGAGTGAAATTGATGGACAGCAATGACAATTGGTGGGAGGAGGGCAACTTGGAGAGGGAGATTTGCTCTCAAAGAACACACTCTCTTTCCTGGCCCTCAGACTGGAAGGAGCACTCTCTCCCTGTCTCAGGAAAGAAGTTCCTCTCTTCCTATATTTTCCCAACTGTGAGCTCTACCTGGATTCCTGCAATTGATCATGTCATCAAACAAAAGGATTTAAGGGGAGCAGTTTGCTCCCCTTAGGAAGGAACTTTAAAAGTTCCTAAAGTCTGGTCTTTAGGAGTGTCAACCTGGAGAGACAGGTCCAACCAGGTTTGAAAGTCAGAACCTTTTCTTCCTCTTGCTATCTATTGCTAAAGACTTTGAATTTAAGAAAGCTAGCATAGATTAGCATAGAGAGGAATAAAAGAAACCCTCCACCAGCCTGTGAGGCCTGGTCTCAGCTTGAAAGCTGACAGAGTCTCAAACCCCATCTGGGGAAAAGTATAGGGAAATCCTTATTCCCTCTACCCTGATACCTCTCCCATTCCAAACTTGTTATTAAAATTCATCTTTATTTAAATAATGTGCTGTCAGATGAGAAGACTATCTTTTCAAGTGGACATAGAGGGAGCAGAACCCAAGGACAGCCATTCAACCATAGAGTGTCCTTATTGGACCCCTGCTGGGTGACCTTGGTCTGGGGGGAGACTTGGTCCTCAGGAGAGTCCATGCTTACATAACCTAGGGTATTTTCAACATCAATCAATAGAGAAGATATCCCCTCAGGCTATCATAGGTGGTCCATTTCTCAGGAACCAGAATTTTCAAAGATAGCCTCTCAGCAGGGGGTATCTTCTTTTACCTCACCAACAGCCATATTCCCTCTCTCCTTTCAATTCCTCCATTCCCTGTTACAAACCTTTCCTTATTCCCTGTACCTCTTCAATATTCAACAATCCCTTTAACTATTTCAGTTTCCCTGCAGGTAGGTCAATAGAGTCATTTCCACCTGCAACTTGAGATAAGAAAATCTGGGAAAATACCATTAATAGTATAATGGTCTTAATTAGAAGAGACTATGGGGAAATGAGAATATTTTCATTTGTGGCCTCAAAATTTATATCCTCCAAGGAGAATTTGAATTATCCAAGTTATTTATATAGGTTGTATAGGATATTTATGCAGTCAACAAAAATGATGATGATAATGATGCCAATCATGATGATGTTAATGGAAATGGCCACAATTCATATTTATAATGGGAATTATATATTATTAGTATTTTTTTTTACAAATGGGAGAAATGAGACAAGGAAAGGAAAAGTGACAGGTAATATTATGTAGGAAATATGTGGTAGATTAAGATTTTAATTTAAATTCATTTATTATCAATCTAATAACTTTTTATACCCCATCACACATATAAACAGGGACCAAAAGTGGATATAGAAATAGAAAAAAAAACAATATATGCTTATTTTTTCTTGATGTCTTTCTTTTTTTTAATTTTAATCTGATTTCCAGTTTCACCTCTATAATCATACCTCCCAAGTGAGTGATGACCTCTTTTAACAAAGAACCCCAAAGAAAAATATGTATATATAAGCTCATCAAAATTAATAGGATCTAAAATGTCTTGTAAATAGTCTCAAAAGTAGGGAAGTGGCTAGTTTTTTATCTATTCTCAGAAGAGAAATTTGGTCATTCTGATTATATAGCACTGAATTTGGCTTTGTGACTCTTTAGTTACATTGCTATAGTAATTCCTTATTGTATTTTCCTTTTTCTATTAAAACCCTTTAAATCTAGGTTTAAGGAAATGCTTTGAGCTGTTTTTAAAGTTAAAATCAATTTTTAGACCAAGTTTTCTCTATTCTTAAATGGACAAGGCTTATTCTACTATTTTGCACCAGGACAACCTCATTAAAATTTTAATCTCTTTGTGTCCCTGGTTCCTCATCTATAAAATTTCAATATTGAACAAAATGTCCCCTCAACTTCTTTCCTATAAACATAGGATCCTAAAAACATAGAATGTTAGACTCGTACTTGTAATGTCTTCAAAATATACTTTATACTTCTATTCCTAAGACATCTAAATTCCCTAAGATGAAGAGGTCATTTAAATGCATTGAAATATTCCTTTGAAAATAACTACTTCTTTTGGGGAAGAATTTTTAAAAGTATTTATCATTATATATCCTAATGCAATAGAATGGAATATTTCACTGCATTCTTTTTTAATGAAATATCTCAATTTTGACATTAATTGGATTTATGCTTTGCAGTAATCAAGACAAAACCTAAATTATATGTAGTGATGTGGTATTTTTGAGTGAAAGAGAATCCGTTATTTTAAAATCATTGCGTATAATTCCAAATGGACTTCCAGAATGGCTGGGTTAATTCACAACTCCACCAGCAATGCATTAGTGTCCCAATTTTATCACATCCCCTCCAACATTTATTGTTTTCCTTTTACTATCATATTTGCCAAGCTGATAGGTATGATCTCCTTTATAGTAGTTTCCCCTTTAGAAATTTGGATGCTATGCCATTTGGTGCATACATGTTGATTACTGATATTTCCTCATTGTCTATATTGCCTTTTATCAGGATGTAATTACCTTCCCTATCTCTTCAAATTAGCTTTATTTTTACTTTGACTTTGTCAGATATCATGATTGCGACTCCTGCCATCTTTTTTATCAGGTGATGCCCAATAGATTTGGCTCCATCTTCTTACTTTCACCCTATGCGTATCTACCTTACTCATGTGTATTTCTTGTAGATGCCATATGGTAGGGTTTTGGATTCTAATCCACTCTGCTATTCACTTGCATTTTATGGGTGAGTACATTCCATTCACATTCAGAATTATGATTACTAGCTGTGTATTTCCCAGCATTTTGATATCTACTCCTGATCCTGCCTTTTCTTCTTTCACTATTTCCTTCTACACCAATGTTTGTTTTTAATTAGTCCCCCTAGTTCCCACCCTTATTTTACATCCTTTTCTACCCCCTCCCTTCTTATTCCCCCCTTATTTTCCTATAAAAATTTACCCTCTTTTGTTTCTTTTCCCATTTCTTTTAGTATTAACTTTGTTTTCAGTTCTAGTTGTATATACATATATAGAGACACATGTATATGTATTTATGCATATTATATATATATATGTCTTGTTATTTCATCATATACAGTTTGTCACTGTTACCTCTAAGTGTAATTCTTCTAGCTGTCCAGGTGATAACAACAGTTTTTAAGACTTGCCAATGACCTCTTTTCTTATAGGGATACATATCATTTTAACTCATTGAGTCTCTTTAAAAAAGTGGGTTTTTTTGTTGTTGTTTTGTTTTTCTTTTTTCACTCTTTTTTAATTACCTTTTGATGATTCTCTTGAGTTCTGTGCTTGGACATCAAATTTTCTGTTCAGGTCTGGTCTATTCTTTACAAATTCTTGGAATTCTTCTATTTTGTTGAATGACCATACTTTCTGGAATGTCATATTCCATGCCTTTTGGTCCTTCAGTAGATGCAGCCAGATCCTGCATTATCCTCACTGTGGTTCCATGGAATCTGAATGAATTCTTCTTGGCAGCTTGTATTATTTTTTCTTTGGTCTAGTAGTTCTTGAATTTGGCTATAACATTCCTGGGTGTTGTCAGTTGGAGATTAAGTACAGGAGGTGATCTGTGGATTCTGTCAATCTCCACTTATCTCTCTTCGAACAATTTTCTAATTCCTCTGTTTTGTGAATGAGATGCTTCGTGTTTTCCTCAATTTTTTCATTCTTTTGGTTTTGTTTTATAGTGTCCTGCTGCCTTGTGAGGTCACAATTCTAGTTGTATTCTGGTTCTTGAAGCCTGGATTTCATCGTTGGCTTTTTGGGCATCCTTCTATTTTTGGTCTGATTTTCTTTGGAGGTCATCTTTCATCCTCTTTACCTCATCTTTCATCTCCTTTGCCTCATTTTCCAGCTGGTTTATTTTGGCTTTCAAGACACTATTTTCTCATTTTAGTTCAAGTACCTCTGTTTCCAGATGACATACCTTAGTTGTTAAGTTCTTTTTCCAATTGTCTTCAGCCTCTCTTAATTGTGTTTTGAATTGTGTTTTGAGTTCTTCCAAAGCCTGTATCCCATTTGCTGGGATTTATGATTTATCATTTGCTGATCCCTCCCCCTCTTTTCCATTTGCTGAATAGAACTTGTCTAATGTAATTTCTTTCTTTCTTTTTTCTGTTGTTTGCTCAAATTTACCCCTTCTTTGCTCCCCGTATTTGTCTGTTCTCTTGCTCCTCTGACTGAGGATCTCTCTGTGCCATCTGTGGGGGAGGGTTTTTGGAGTTTGAGCTTCCCTGTCCTATGGAGGCTTTTGATTGGATTAAAGTCCTGCAGTCAGTGAAGGAGTGTTGTTGTAGCCTGGGCTTTCCTGAGTTCTGAAGACTTTTGATGGGATTAAGTTCAACTGGGTTGGGCTGAGTTTGCTCTGAGGCCAAAACCTCCTGTAAGTCTGGAGCAATATGGAGGATCTCCATGGCTCTGACCAGGCTGCCTACTCTATGCTCCCTTTTCAGCTCCTTCCCTGCCATCTCTGTTTGACATTCTGAGTTTTCCACAGCGCTACCCATAAGGTACACCCTCCAGACCAGCTCCCTTTTACCTGCCCTGAGGTTCCTGCTGCCTCTGGGGGCTTAGCACTCTAGGTGGAGGGAGAGGGGTCGTGGGACCTTCCTTCTGCCTTCCCCTTAAACCTGAGTCTTCTAGGATTCTGACTTTTTTGGGGGATGTACCTTTTGAAATGAATCCAGCAGGACGGTTCCTTTTCTCTGTCTTGTTTTTAGGTTTTATTTTCAGTCCCCTAGGAGGATTCACTTTGTGATCAGTGAGGAAGGATATCCAGAGGTCTGTATTTCTGCTCCTTCTAGGCCACCATCTTGACTCTGCCCCTCTTCTATCTTTCTTAATGGTTCTTGACTCCTTTTTGAATTCCTCAAGAGCTTGTGACCAATTTCCATTTTTTTGAAAGTTTGGATGTGTTTGCTTGCTTTTCAGTCTCTGCTATTGCTTCTGTATTTTGCTCTTTTTCAACATAGAAATTATCTAGGTTCAAAAGCTTTTTTTTGATACTGCTTATTCCTTTTGCTACTAGTGGATTGAGGTTCCTGCATTTTGGTGATCATTGAGTTTTTAGCTTCTGCCTTGAAAAGCTTTATCTTGGTAATATCTTTCCTTCCAAGTAAGTGAGGAGGGCAGGCAGCTCTGTGATGTTCCTTCTGTAGCATGCTTTAAAGCTCTAACTGACATTTAAAAGATATTTATCAATACTGATTAAGTGACTTGCTGTATTATCAAGTTTATTTTTATTAAATGTTCTTCCAAAGTAGAATAATAATCAATACGTTTTTGACTATGGTGATACCATTTTCTATATACTAAATATTTAAGGGATTCTAGACAAACCAAAAAATAATGTCTTTTATGAAAAAAGAGAAGTTCACATGTAAGCGCCTTTTCTATGAGAGAAATAAAATGTCACTTTTTAAAAATGAAATAGCTTAAATTTATTATTCTCCTTTTTTTGGATGATGGAAGTAAAGTTCTTCTTCATGCCAATGGTTACTTCTGACTTAAAGTTATAAATTTAAGTAGAAATGGACAAGCTGTGCCTAATATGGACAAAATATTTAGTCCTATGACATATATTTATGTGTTTATATATACATGTATGTATTTATACATAAATAGGAAGATAGAAATAGATAGATACGGTAGTGTAATACTTTTTAAAACAAAATAAATAACTGATGAGTAAAACACTGAGAATAATATTCATTTATTCTTGGGATTGAGGAGATGGGTTGTAGAGGAAAGAAATCAATTGCCTTATCACAAAGAATATCTTGACTTTGAACTGTATGAAATATGAAAAGAACAATAAAAAATGTGTAGCAATTTGGCCAAACTAAATATTCCAAGGAGTGTGTGTTCAGGGATTACCTAGAAATTTCCAGGTACTTCAACAACATTGTGACTCATTGCTTTGGATTTGGTGGATGTTAAACTTCTAGGTCATTCCCATTTATGTGATTGTCCACTGAAGAAAGGACTTAAAATTTGTAAGAATTACAGTGAAATAAAAAATATTGAGTGCTTCTTGAGTACTCTCTATTCTAGCCTCATAACACTATTGGGAGAGAAGCAAGGTGATTTATCTATTAAAAGAAGAGAGAAATTTAAAATTATTTTCTAGGTTATGACTCATCACTGTCATAAGAAATGTATGCTTTCTATAGACTCCTAAGAAAGGGGGCAGTACTCTTTTATCTCGCTTCATTATTGTTAAAAATATGTAGGATCTACACAAGTAAATGATATTGCTTTGGGGCACTTTGCTGCCTCCCTTGCTTTATATTTCCTTTCCTGAGAACTTTTTACAGTGAGTACACATTTCCAAGTTTGAATGTGACATTGTAAGTTCCAAATGTGTAGAATCCTTTAGACTAATAGGATAAGACAGTGCTGGAATGGTTAGTTGAAATATATTTAAGGGAAGTTGGTTACAGCAGAGGTACAAGAGATTGACGATGCAAACTGCTGTTAAATTCAGAGGAAGTTCAATTGTCAGTCAGATTGTTAATATAAATATAATTAAATTTAAAATGTCAAATAACCTATCTCAAATCACTTTATGTTCTGATGAAAGTTATGTATCTTCCTCCCAGCATATTATGAATATACTTATTACTGAATCTTACAGCTGAGGCTTAAGACTGCTTCCTCCTTTTGTGCTTTCCTTCTCTGATAGAGGACAATATATAATTTTGCTCATTTCAAGAAAATTTGTAAGTTGATTTGTAAATGAGAGAGATAGACTATTTGGTGTTACGTATTTCAAATAGCTTTAAATCTTTGATCTTATGCTTCATCAACATCTAAGATTCTATCTAACTCTAAATCTCTGAAGCTACAATTCATGTTGATGAGATGATTGATTTGTTAAAGAATTTGCATAGCAATTTAAAGTTTATAAAATGCTTCATATATACCAACTCATTTAATCTTTACAAAAATTCTGTAAATTTGGAAGGATGTGCATTTCCATTTTTCCTGCCATTGTCAAAACTATTCTATCATCTTATTAGTATTAAGGGCTCAAACTATTTGGAACTAATGTCACTTCCAAACTTGGAAGTTAAATAAAACATGTAGACATTACACTATCTAGAACTGAGAATAAAAATTCAAATATTTGAGCACATTTTTCAAATATTCCATACTATGTCTTATTTAGGTGAGTAAATAAATGAAAAGAATGTTCCAGAATACTCATACTTACTCCATTGCATTCCTTTAAACTTCAGTATGAATCAGAATATTTGTTTTCAGACATTCCTTTTAAAACACTCTCTTTTCGGATGGGGGCCTATCTGTACTATAAAGCAGTGGTCATCAAAACAATATGATACATCAAAACAAGACACAGAAGTGTGGATCAATGGAATAGACAGGGGTAAATGACCTCAGCAAGCTAGTGTTTGATAAACCCAAAGACATCAGCTTTTGGGACAAGAACACCCTATTTGACAAAAAGTCAAATTGAGAGAAAATTGGGAAACACTATGGGAAAAAATTAGATTTAGATCAACATCTTACACCCTACACCAAGATAAAATCAAAACTGCTAAATGAATTAAATATAGAGTTAAATCATAAATAAATTAGGTGAACATACAATAGTATACCTGTCAGATCTGTGGGTAAGGAAGGATTTTAAGACCAAGCAAGAGATAGAGAATATTGCAAAATGTAAAATGAATGAATTTGATTATAACAAATTAAAAAGGGGTTGTACAAACAAAACCAATGCAACCAAAATTAGAAGGAAAGCAACAAACTGGAAAAAACATTTTTTTTATGACAAACCTCTCTGAAAAAGGTTTAATCTCCCAATTATATAAAGAATTAAGACAAATTTAGAAAAAAAAATAAATGAAGCCATTACCCAATTGACAAATTGTCAAGGGACATGAATAGGCACTTTTCTTGTGTTGAAATCAAAACTATCAATAAGCATATGAAAAACTGTGCTAAATCCATCCTGATTATAGAAATGCAAATTAAAATAACTCTGAGGTACCAACTCACACCTAGAAGTCTGGCCAATATGGCAGCAAAGGAAATTGATAAATGTTGTAGGGGATGTGTTAAAATTGGGCCACTAATACACTGCTGGTTCTGGAGGGCAATTTGTAACTATGCACAAAGGGCTTTAAAATAATGTCTATACTATGACCTATCCATACCATTGCTGGATTTGTACCCCAAAGAGATAAATATAAATAACATGGAAATAGGCTTTGAACAATGATACATTTATAGTGGAACTGCTTGTCAGCTCCAGAATAGAGGAAGGAAAGGGGTGTGAATCATAAATCACCTAGCCATAGAAAAATATTCTATATAAAAATTAAAAAAAACACTTTTCAAGTAAATTATTAAATGTAAACTATTGAATATAAGAAACTAGAATATTGAATATGCATCTTATTCCATATTTATAAAGAAAATGTGTAGAAATAAAAAATGATATTGAATCTGTAATCAGACAACCCAGTTTCTAACTCTGACATTAATACCTTCAAACGATTTGACACTGAGCAAGTCTCTTTACCTTCCTAAAATTCAGCTTCCTCATCCATGAAGTGAAGATAACACTTGCAGCATTTATTTCACAAGGTTATAGTTAGGAAATTACTCTGTACAATTAAAAGCAATTATTTAATTGTTATCTATTTCCTTCTCCTTCCTGCAACTTTCATTTCTGAATTTGGTCAATCCAAACTACATTTGCTGCCTTTCAAAAGGCAAGCCTAAAAGTATGGCTCACATACTATTGTGGTATGAATTGAACATTGATCACTGAAGGCCATTGTAACCATTCATGCTCTATTATGGAATCATCATAACAGCATCAAAAGTATTGTCAATGAGTTCAGGTCTGCCTACTTCAGGCAGGCATCTACAACAAGGCCTCATCCTGCAACTTGGTCTATCATCATTAGACTCGACTCAGATATTCCCACTATGCTTCCTATATGTTTATTTTCCTTTTAAAAATTAAGTCTAGAGACTTCCGGTTAAGATGGCAGCTTAGAGAAAGCTAAAGCTCAGATCTCCGGAAAATCCTTCCCAACTGATCTCAAACTATAAGCTCCTAAGGCGCCGAAATTCAAAACGATCAACAGCACAGACCCTGGGAACCCTCCTCCTGGACCTGGACCCGGTTCAAAAGGTACGGCTCCCCTCAAAAGCCAGAACCCGAGATCACTCGGACCTCAGGGGTAGGAGCGCAGAGTCCAAAGCTCCCGGAAGCCGCAGCCCAGCCGGGCTCAGAGAGCAGGGTCATCGGAACAACAACCCGCAGGGCCTTCTACCCGAGTCCCGGTGAAAGTTACTGCCTGGGGCTTCTGCTGCATAGAGCTGGTCGAAACAACAGCAACCCTCAGGGCGGGCAAGACAGCCTCACGGGCTGGATCCTGCTATCCAAGTCTCAGTGAAAGTCCTCGCCCTCGGAGCTTGGGGAAGCTGCAGCCCATCCCCCCGCAGGCCGAGGAAACACCCTCACGGCCAGCAATTCTGAAGGCAACTTCCGGAAAGCGAGCCGGGGGGAGAGTGTGGCCTCGTGGTCCGACCCTTCCATTCCAGTTCCAGTGAGGCATATTCAGTTTAACCCAGGGAAAGCTCATAGAACCAACATCTGCCCAGGACTAAAGCCTCTGATCACCAGACAGAGATAAGAAAAGCTAATCCTCCACATTCAGAGATGACAAACTCCACAGAAGCACAGAAGCCCCAAAATACCAAGAAAAATAAGAAGAAAGGGGTGAATTTGGACACATTCTATGGAGCCAAAATACAAAATACAGAGCAGATAGAAGAAGATATACAAGAAAATTCTCCAAAATCTTCCAAAGGAAATAGAAACTCTCCACAAACCCATGAAGAATTTGAATCAGAAATGACCAAAAAGATGGAAGCCCTCTGGGAGGAAAAGTGGGAAATAATGCAAAAGAAATTCATGCATCTACAAAACCAGTTTGACCAAACTGTAAAAGAAAACCAGGCTTTAAAGCAAGAACTAATAAAGCAAAGCCAAAACACCAAGAAATTAGAAGAGAACATAAAATATCTCACCGACAAAGTGATAGATCTGGAAAATAGAGGGAGAAGAGAAAATTTAAGAATAATTGGACTCCCAGAAAAGCCAGAAATAAACACCAAACTGGACATGGTGATACAAGATATAATCAAAGAAAATTGCCCAGAGATTCTAGAACAAGGGGGCAATACAGCCACTGACAGAGCTCACAGAACACCTTCTACACTAAACCCCCAAAAGACAACTCCCAGGAATGTAATTGCCAAATTCCAAAGCTATCAAACAAAAGAAAAAATCCTACAGGAAGCCAGAAAAAGACAATTTAGATATAAAGGAATGCCAATCAGGGTCACACAAGACCTTGCAAGTTCTACTCTGAATGATCGTAAGGCATGGAACATGATCTTCAGAAAGGCAAGAGAGCTGGGTCTCCAACCAAGAATCAGCTACCCAGCAAAACTGACTATATACTTCCAAGGGAAAGTATGGGCATTCAACAAAATAGAAGACTTCCAACTTTTTGCAAAGAAAAGACCAGAGCTCTGTGGAAAGTTTGATACCGAAAATCAAAGAGCAAGGAATACCTGAAAAGGTAAATATTAAGGAAAGGGGAAAAATGTTATCTTCTTCTTTTACTCAAACTCTCTTCTATAAGGACTACATTTATATCAATCTATGTATACTAATATGTGGGGAAAATGTAATGTATAAATAGGGGGTAAAGAAAGACCAAATAGAATAATGGTTCTCACACAAAGATTCACATGGGAAGGGGAGGGGAAGAAAACTCCTATAAGAAGGAGAGGAAGAGGGGGGGGGGGCATTTACTTAAACCTCAATCTCAGGGAAATCAACTCTGAGAGGGAAAAACATCCAGATCCATTGGGATCTTGAATTCTATCTTACCCAACAAGGGTAAGGAGAAGGGAAAACCAAGGGGGGGGAGGGGGAGAGGGAGAACAAAAAGGGAGGGAAAGAGAGGGGGAGGGGGAGGGAAGAAAAAGGGAGGGACTAAAAAGGGAAACATCAAGGGAGGGGACAAGGGGGACTGATTCAAAGTAAATCACTGGACTAAAAGATAGAGCCGAAGAAGAAAAGGTTAGAATTAGGGAAGGCAATCAAAATGCCAGGGAGTCCACAAATGACAATCATAACTTTGAATGTGAATGGGATGAACTCACCCATAAAACGTAGACAAATAGCAGAATGGATTAGAATCCAAAACCCTACCATATGTTGTCTTCAAGAAACACACATGAGGCGGGTTGACACCCACAAGGTCAGAATTAAAGGATGGAGTAAGACCTTCTGGGCCTCAACTGATAGAAAGAAGGCAGGAGTGGTAATCATGATATCTGATAAAGCCAATGCAAAAATAGACCTGATCAAAAGGGATAGGGAAGGTAATTATATTTTGTTAAAAGGGACTCTAGACAACGAGGAAATATCATTAATCAACATGTATGCACCAAATAATATAGCACCCAAATTTCTAATGGAGAAACTAGGCGAATTGAAGGAAGAAATAGACAATAAAACCATACTAGTGGGAGACTTAAACCAACCATTATCAAATTTAGATAAATCAAATCAAAAAATAAATAAGAAAGAGGTAAAAGAAGTGAATGAAATCTTAGAAAAATTAGAATTAATAGACATATGGAGAAAAATAAATAGGGATAAAAAGGAATACACCTTCTTCTCAGCACCACATGGCACATTCACAAAAATTGACCATATATTAGGTCACAGAAACATAGCACACAAATGCAAAAAAGTAGAAATAATGAATGCAGCCTTCTCAGATCACAAGGCAATAAAAATAATGATTAGTAATGGTACATGGAAAACCAAATCTAAAACCAATTGGAAATTAAACAATATGATACTCCAAAACCGTTTAGTCAAAGAAGAAATCATAGAGAGGGTGTCTGAGCTAAACTTCACCAAATAATAGCTGTTTGTATTTTGGCTGCTGCAGGAGCCATTTTAGAAAAAGATTCCCCTCCTTCCCAATTGATGATAATGAAGATACAGAAGAAAGAAAAACAGCAGTTGTCAAATTTAAAAGTTCTGAGTCACTCCCCAATGTCTGATGCCTCTGTCACTTGTGAGTACAAGTCTCAGCCTTCATTTGTTAGCAGCCCTGATCAAGAAGAGAAAATTACAGATTTGGCCAGTCACTGTATCATTGAGAAGGACCTTTATTCAGCTGAAGAAGTTGATAACCTTTTTCCTAGGAAAATGACATCCCATAATGGGATGGAGGACAGTGGAGGTGGAGGCACTGGGGTGAAGAAGAAACGGAAGAAAAAGGATCCTAGTGAACAAGAGGCTGTGGAGAAAGGAGTCAAGGATAAGGAACCTAAACCAAAGAGGAAGAGAGAACCTAAAGAACCAAAAGAACCCAGAAAGGCCAAAGAGCCTAAAAAGCAGAAAGAGCCGAAACAAAAGGAGGCTATTAAGAAATCTAGGAAACCGAGAGAACCCAAAATGTCCAAGGATCCTAAAGAAAAAAGGGGTAGCACAGATTCTGCACAGAAGATGAAAACCAAGAAGGCCAGCAAAGAGCAAGGACCAACTCCAGTAGAGAAGAGGAAGAAAGGAAAAAGGAAAAATGATATATCAGTGGAAAGCCTAGAGCTGGATCAAGAGCTACTGAGTCCATCTCTACGGAACACAGAGGAATCCACTGAGTCTGCTGACAGCCAGAAACGGCGTTCAGGACGACAAGTGAAGAGAAGAAAATATAATGAAGACTTGGACTTCAAAGTGGTGGATGATGATGGGGAAACAATTGCAGTTCTGGGGGCTGGTCGCACCTCAGCACTCTCAGCTTCCACTTTGGCCTGGCAAGCAGAGGTATTGTCACCAGAAATAAGACCTGACTAAATAGGGTATCTCACTTCCAGGTTTCTTTCTCTCAGTTTTGTTTTTATAACTGCCCCTTGAGAGAGGAAACCCACCGTGTTCCTAAACAGCCTATTCCACTTTCCTATAGTTCTTGATAGAACCTAACATATTACTTTGTGTGGCATTAGGACCTGGATATTTGCAGATGTTGGTAATCACCCTTTTATCTACCTCCTTAGAATCCCTAAAATACAAACTGCTACTCTGTTAAGAGAGGCCCATTTTATCTAGCATATTGTGAATTGCCATTTCCATTACAATTCTTTCTGACAAATTTTTCTTCCTACCCATTTGAACTTACTACTGTATAGATAGAATTGTCTGCAACCTTAAATAGTCCATCATTTCCCACAAGGACATTTTGGCCTGCTCTAGAGGAACCCTGTTAGATTATAATTCATTAATGCCCTTGTTTTAAAAGAATAAGATAAAAACTTTACCAAACTTCAAACCTAGAATTTAGAGCCAATAGGAACGTTAGTCATCATCTGGTCCAACCTCTTCATTTTAGAGATTTCCTGTGTCTCAGTTTCCTTAAGTGACTTTTCTCAAGGTGAAAGCCAGGTTTTCTTACTCCAAAACCAGTTCTTCCTGTTGTATATTTTTGTCCCTTTTAATAACTTATTTATGCTTTTTTTAACTATAGGAGGTCAGTTTAGTTAGCATTTATTCATATTTTCTCATTCTCTTACTTCATATTAATTTCAGAGATACACCCATTGATTGGTCTTGTCTTTATCCAGGCTCTATATCTCCCCTCCTGCGTGTCACAGTTCTGCACACATTATGTTCTTAATAAATGTGATTTACATTTAATTATAAAAAAAAAGAAGAAATCATAGAAACAATTAATAATTTCATCAAGGAAAATGACAATGGCGAAACATCCTTTCAAACCTTTTGGGATGCAGCCAAAGCAGTAATCAGAGGCAAATTCATATCCCTGAAAGCTTATATTAACAAACAAGGGAGAGCAGAGATCAATCAATTGGAAATGCAATTGAAAAAACTCGAAAGCGATCAAATTAAAAACCCCCAGCAGAAAACCAAATTAGAAATCCTAAAAATTAAGGGAGAAATTAATAAAATCGAAAGTGATAGAACTATTGATTTAATAAATAAGACAAGAAGCTGGTACTTTGAAAAAACAAACAAAATATACAAAGTACTGGTCAATCTAATTAAAAAAAAGGAAGGAAGAAAAGCAAATTCACAGCATTAAAGATGAAAAGGGGGACAGCACCTCCAATGAGGAGGAAATTAAGGCAATCATTAGAAATTACTTTGCCCAATTATATGGCAATAAATACACCAATTTAGGAGAAATGGATGAATATATACAAAAATACAAACTGCCTAGACTAACAGAAGAGGAAATAGAATTCTTAAATAATCCCATATCAGAAATTGAAATCCATCAAGCCATCAAAGAACTTCCTAAGAAAAAATCCCCAGGGCCTGATGGATTCACCTGTGAATTCTATCAAACATTCAGAGAACAGTTAATCCCAATACTATACAAACTATTTGACATAATAAGCAAAGAGGGAGTTCTACCAAACTCCTTTTACGGCACAAACATGGTACTGATTCCAAAACCAGGCAGGTCAAAAACAGAGAAAGAAAACTATAGGCCAATCTCCCTAATGAATATAGATGCAAAAATCTTAAATAGGATACTAGCAAAAAGACTCCAGCAAGTGATCAGAAGGATCATTCACCATGATCAAGTAGGATTCATACCAGGGATGCAGGGCTGGTTTAACATTAGGAAAACCATCCACATAATTGACCACATCAACAAGCAAACTAGCAAGAACCACATGATTATCTCAATAGATGCAGAAAAAGCCTTTGATAAAATACAACACCCATTCCTATTAAAAACACTAGAAAGCATAGGAATAGAAGGGTCATTCCTAAAAATAATAAACAGTATATATCTAAAACCAACAGCTAATATCATCTGCAATGGGGATAAACTAGATGCATTCCCAATAAGATCAGGAGTGAAACAAGGATGCCCATTATCACCTCTACTATTTGACATTGTACTAGAAACACTAGCAGTAGCAATTAGAGAAGATAAAGGAATTGAAGGCATCAAAATAGGCAAGGAGGAGACCAAGTTATCACTCTTTGCGGATGACATGATGGTCTACTTAAGGAATCCTAGAGATTCAACCAAAAAGCTAATTGAAATAATCAACAACTTTAGCAAAGTTGCAGGATACAAAATAAACCCACATAAATCATCAGCTTTTCTATATATCTCCAACACAGCTCAGCAGCAAGAACTAGAAAGAGAAATCCCATTCAAAATCACCTTAGACAAAATAAAATACCTAGGAATCTATCTCCCAAGACAAACACAGGAACTATATGAACACAACTACAAAACACTCGCCACACAACTAAAACTTGACCTGAACAAATGGAAAAACATTAACTGCTCATGGATAGGACGAGCCAATATAATAAAAATGACCATCCTACCCAAACTTATTTATCTATTTAGTGCCATACCCATTGAACTACCAAAATACTTCTTCACTGATTTAGAAAAAACCATAACAAAGTTCATTTGGAAGAACAAAAGATCAAGGATATCCAGGGAAATAATGAAAAAAAACACATACGATGGGGGCCTTGCAGTCCCTGACCTAAAACTATATTACAAAGCAGCAGTCATCAAAACAATTTGGTACTGGCTAAGAAACAGAAAGGAAGATCAGTGGAATAGACTGGGGGAAAGCGACCTCAGCAAGACAGTATACGATAAACCCAAAGATCCCAGCTTTTGGGACAAAAATCCACTATTCGATAAAAACTGCTGGGAAAATTGGAAGACAGTGTGGGAGAGACTAGGAATAGATCAACACCTCACACCCTACACCAAGATAAATTCAAAATGGGTGAGTGACTTAAACATAAAGAAGGAAACCATAAGTAAATTGGGTAAACACAGAATAGTATACATGTCAGACCTTTGGGAGGGGAAAGGCTTTAAAACCAAGCAAGATATAGAAAGAATCACAAAATGTAAAATAAATAATTTTGACTACATCAAACTAAAAAGCTTTTGTACAAACAAAACCAATATAACTAAAATCAGAAGGGAAACAACAAATTGGGAAAAAATCTTCATAGAAACCTCTGACAAAGGTTTAATTACTCATATTTATAATGAGCTAAATCAATTGTACAAAAAATCAAGCCATTCTCCAATTGATAAATGGGCAAGGGAAATGGATAGGCAGTTCTCAGATAAAGAAATCAAAACTATTAACAAGCACATGAAGAAGTGCTCTACATCTCTTATAATCAGAGAGATGCAAATCAAAACAACTCTGAGGTATCACCTCACACCTAGCAGATTGGCTAACATTACAGCAAAGGAAAGTAATGAATGCTGGAGGGGATGTGGCAAAGTAGGGACATTAATTCATTGCTGGTGGAGTTGTGAACTGATCCAACCATTCTGGAGGGCAATTTGGAACTATGCCCAAAGGGCGACAAAAGAATATCTACCCTTTGACCCAGCCATAGCACTGCTGGGTCTGTACCCCAAAGAGATAATGGACACAAAGACTTGTACAAAAATATTCATAGCTGCGCTCTTTGTGGTGGCCCAAAACTGGAAAACGAGGGGATGCCCATCAATTGGGGAATGGCTGAACAAACTGTGGTATATGTTGGTGATGGAGTACTATTGTGCTAAAAGGAATAATAAAGTGGAGAAGTTCCATGGAGACTGGAACAACCTCCAGGAAGTGATGCAGAGCGAGAGGAGCAGAACCAGGAGAACATTTTATACTGAGACTAATACACTGTGGTATAATCGAACGTAATGGACTTCTCCATTAGTGGCGGTGTAATGTCCCTGAACAACTTGCAGGGATCCAGGAGAAAAAAACACCATTCATAAGCAAAGGATAAACTATGGGAGTGGAAACACCGAGAAAAAGCAACTGCCTGAATACAGAGGTTGAGGGGACATGACAGAGGATAGACTCTAAATGAACACTCTAATGCAAATACTATCAACAAAGCAATGGGTTCAAATCAAGAAAACATCTAATGCCCAGTGGACTTATGCGTCGCCTATGGGGGGTGGGGCGGAGGAAAAGAAAATGATCTATGTCTTTAACGAATAATGCTTGGAAATGATCAAATAAAATATATTTTAAAAAAATTAAAATTAAAATTAAAAAAAAATTAAGTCTAATATAAATGCTTTGGAACAATTTTTTTGTTTTCTATTAATTATGTGCAATTCTGTATATATTTTTTTTTATTTTTGTGGGGAAAGGTAGTGTGGCTGATGGCCACTAGATAAAGGTAAATAAATATGATTCCCAAAATGATTAGAAAAACAACAGATCTGAAGTAAAAATATAACTTAATGTTGGCTGAAATGGTTATTCAAATTAGTTTTACATTTTAGTTTGTCATTGTCTGGGAAATCTACAATCAATACAATCAATATCAAATGGAAAGCCTTTACATTCAATTTGAAACTATAATTTTTTTGTATTTTTCAAAATATAATTTACTTAGACTTGTTAATGATACAAAGCATTAGAACATTTATTCAATTTCCCTCTCTTTACATGATTTCCAGGAAAATGAGGCATGATGTTGAGTTTTAATGAAAACTGTAATATATATTGTCATAATATTTTAGCCCAGGCCTTGCTGTGGAAGCACAATAATCTTTCCAGGTGACTGTAGAAGTCAGCTAATACCAACTCTTTACAACTGATAGTGGAGTTTGAAATGTGAATATTTACACATTAGAAATCTACAAACCATAAAAATCAGGGCTTGATTTATTATTTTGCTGATTGTGTAAAGTTAATAATAGAATAGAGAAATATTAATAAGGCATAAAAATATATCTTGAGTGTTTTTACATAGTTCTTTAGCATGTAAGAGCATATTCCTGATTTTTTCTATTATTCATCATGACTATTTCTGTTACAGGATTTCTGGTAAATAATCTATATGTTTCTGATTCAATATCTCTGATAATTTGCTTCATTTTAATATGGAAATTTTAAAGACACTTCAACTTGTGAACATTTTGAATGTTATATTAATCTACAGGGGACCAGGCATCTGAGGCCCCTAGAAACTTTCAGAGATTCAGGACTTAGTGAATGAGCCTTTCGGTGTGTTGGACATTAAATCTCCTTAACTGTTTCCTGAAATGTATTGGGTTAGTACTAATTGTAGACACTGATGAACCTGAGGAGCCAGTGACTCACTGAACTTTTCTAAAGAAAGAAAAAGCTTCAATAATGGTTTTACTTTTGCTTTCATGTGTGACAAAGAGTGCACATCTCTATTCCCCCTATGAGGGAGCTGAGAAATGTTTTGTTTTGTTTTTTTCTCCTATATTTGACACATTTTGTACATGAAGTATGGACTTGAGAGAGTGATTTGGCTCTCTTTTCCATTTTTTTTGTTTCCTTTGTCAAACAGATGATTGAATTTTGTTCTTTAGATAGAGGTCACTTGGACCCATCTTTATAAGTTAGAGACATCTAAAGTCCCTTGGTCCAATAAATGTAAGAGACCGACTACAAGGGAAGTTTCTGCTATCAGAAAAATTAACCATGACTACCAAAAATGATCAAAACCTGTGGGTTGGCTTGAAAGAAGACATAGATAGTCAGAGCTAAAGTTCAACTATAAGATACATAATCAAATTCATATAAAATGGGCAGGCATGGATGAGTCAGAGATCTTTATCAATGGAGAGAATTCTCTTACCAGTGAGTTCCTAAATTCATCTGAGAATTGAGGATTCCTAATATGAGTTGTTTTTTTTAATGTCCTAACATTCTGTTCAGGTCTTTCCATGTGGTCATGACATTTACACAAATTAATTCAGTTTACATAAAGTCATAGAATAACGTAATAAAAGCATATATATGTGTCACATAATATTTTGGAATTAGAAAGAAATGTGGTCAAATCAAACATTCTTGATAGGAATTCTCAGTAGTTCAAAATATCCAACATGAGAGGAAGACCATAAAGTCTCAATGTCACAGCAGATTTGCTGTACTCATAAAGATCCAATACTAGGTGAACAACTGATTGGTGTTGATCCCCTCTAATGAACTTGAAAATACCCTAAAGAACTAATGATCCACTAGCATAGCCTTTGAGAAACCAAAATCATCTTATATGACAGAGAGCAGTGAAAGGTTTAAATAAAAGATAGAAGATGACAGATACAAAAGTTTGGGGAATTGTTTAGATATTTGGAGAGGGCACATTCTGAATGATTAAAAAAAGACATCAGAGTCTTCTCAGGATACAATGTTTTCATGGATAGTTGGCCTCATCAGTAGTTAGATAATATTTTACTTCTCTTATTATTTATTGTGCAATTCCAAGTACTAAACATTACATGTAACAGAAATCCCACTTGAGCATATTTTTTCAAGTATTTTGGTGATGAGCATTAGAAAACTACTTATTTCACTCTACTTCTGTAAAAATATTATAGAATTATAGAACTGAATTTTGAAATTTTAAGTAGTATATTAGTATCTCTAAACCCCAAAGGATTTATGTTCAGAAGTTTGAAAGTACTGAATCCAGGAATTCTTAAAATAGAAATAAGGCACAAGCCTAATTAGAAACCTGTATTTGCTCTATGTATAAATTTCAATGATGTCCTTGAGACTTCTTTAATCTTGTTTTGCAATAGTCTCATAGAAATAATTAATAGGAGTCATTGACTAGATTAAAACAAGGGGAAAATTGTCATGAACTCTGTGCTTAAAAATCATTAAATTGAAATACATTAATTCTGATATTAATCTACTACTTTTTATGACAATTAATCTGGGACCTTTTCACTACCATTCATGAATGTAATTCCTTTCATTATCATGGGAGTTGTGATTGATGTAGCAAGTAATAAATACTAATTTTGTGGTTCAAATTAAGATATTTTTCCTACTGTTCATTCTAATTTCAACTTATAAGAGACTGGTTTTGTATATGACAGAAATATTCACTGAAAATACAGTATAACATCTCTAACTCTCTTTATGTGGATATTCATCTCGTCCTTAAGTTTGTTGTGGAAATATATGCTCAGAAAAGGGCTGATATTTTCCTAACTTTACAAAAATCCAATCCTCAAAACAAGCTGGGATGGAAAATTAAATCTTGTTTTAACTGAGTACTTAATAGCCACCCAATCTTACCATTAAACTGGAAATGCTTCCCTCAAAAGAATCAGTGATCTTTTCACTCGTAAATCTAATATATTTTTCTTAATACTGATCCCTTGTCCTTTTTGCAGTGCTTGACACTATCAACTTCTTCAGTCGGGTATGCTTTCCACTCTTGTTTGTTTGTTTTTTGTTGTTGATGTTGTTTGTTTTTTACATTGCTCTCCTGTTTCTATTTCTGTCTGACTTCTCAAGCTGTTGGTATTTCTCTAATTTTTATTTTGAATCTTTGTTTCTTCTCTTCTATACCAGTAGTATTAAACTCAAATAAAATTGGAGCCAATAAACCATACAGTAATATATATGTTGCCCCCATAAGGACTTATTTTGTTACATATTACTCAATTACATTTTAATCTGGTTCAAAAGAAAACGGAAGTGCTGTATACTGTATGTATCCACTGGCCATGTGTTTGATAACTTTTCTGTATATTAGCTCTATTGTTTTTTAGAGTTTTAGTGTTTTAGTCTCACATTATCAATAGCTTATTCAACTGGTTAGATTTCTCAATCTAAATATGTCCTTAACAGAACCATTTCACACACACACACACACACACACACACACACACACACACACACACACCTTTTCCTAAGAACTATTACTTTCCATAGTATCATCCTTGACTCCAATTTCTATGAATTCCACACATACAATCAATTTTTGCACTTTATAACATCTCTCTTCTCTGTTTCCTTCTCACACAACCACTTTGAAACAGGCATTTACCACCGTATGCCTGGCCTAATACAATAACTTGATGGTTTGGCCTTCTTGACATGTCTCCAACACAACTAATCTTCCAAAATGATCATACAGAAACATAGGCTGAATCATACTATCCAGTAAATTCTGATTATCTTACTTTACTTCTAAGATCATATATCTAATATTTTCTTTGACCCTTGAAGAACTACAAACTCTGGATTCTTGCTGCCCTTCCAATTCTTTGGGCTTTTCTCCCCTTCTCATATATGCATTATTCATCAGAAACCTCACTTCATCTTCTGACTACCTGCCTTTTAACAGGATGTTTATAAGTTTGAAAAGTTTTTTTCTCTTCATATAATGTCTTCCCTAACTTCTTCCAATATTCATATCTGAAATCCAACCTTCTACATGGGGCCTCTTCTACTTCATCCTGTTAGTACTTTTTCTCTGAGATTAACTCTAGTTTACCATACATGTATTCATATATGTACCTAGTCTTTCCATGAGAATTTGATATCCACAAAAGAAGTAATTTATTTACATTTATTTAGCATAGTATCTGGCACACAGTGAGGACTTAGCAAATTATTGACTTGATTTGTTTTCAAAACAACATGTTGGATCTTCCAGATTATGTGATCAACAAGGAGGACAAGATGGAGGACAAGATAGTTTCTCTGATACTCTGAGCTCTTAAAACTCTTCAAAAAAGAAATAACATAAATTAATTTTAACTGTCTTCATTGTAGGACACCAAGAATTCAAAAAAGGTAAAAACTCAATGACATAACAGCCAACAAGCATATCCTTTAACACTAACTTTATCACTCAGTATTCTCTCACATACACCCTAAACCTTCTTTTGAATAAAATCTTGCAAAAAAATCTCAAATCTCCTTTTTAACCCCCTACTCTTCCTACAGCCAAGGAAATCCAAGCAGTATCAATTTGCTCAGGCAGCAGAAGTGGCAAACAAATATGTCCACAGGGGAACAAAGGAAAGTTGTACATATTGTGGTGAGGAAGGTAGGAGTTTTAAAGAACTCTGCAGGATTTCTATTGAGGTCAGTTGCTTTCCATTCCTATCCACACTATCCTCTAAAAGTCACCTGAAACAGAGATTTAGAATGATGAAATGTGAATTGCCAGTATGCAGTGAGACTGAGAATTTTGAAACCTAGTCTGGTAAGAAAGTGCTATTGAAGAAAAAGGAATCAGAAAGTGAGCAACAGGGCCTAATAAGGACTGAAATGACCATGATTTCAAATGGAAGAAAACTCAGTTAAAGATCTTGAGCATTAAACAAATAAACCAAAAGGTGAGTCATTAATCACAAATGGAAAATGCCCTCCAAATCAGGGAAAACAATTGAGGCATGTTTGAATAAGTATTCTAAGATAAAGGAAAATGAAAAAACCCTGGATGAGGCAAAAGACATGTGGATTGAAAAGAGGATATGGAATTACAGCAAGATCTTCTGAAATTGTTTAAAGTCACTTTGAAAGCTGATATTGTGACTTATATAACAAAAAAAAATGGGAAAATAGAAAGCCTAAAATTCATGGCAGGAAGTCTCACAAAAAACTATGGAGGACAACTCATTGCAAATGCAAATACAGAAGAAAGAAATATGACATGGAAGAAGAGAAATTACAAAGTGATAATGTTAAAAGCTTTGATTTGACTTATGTGAAAGAGAATTCTTTATTCTATTTTCTATCTGAGTTTAACACTAACTTAAGTATCACTACTTAGTAGCTCACTAGACTGAAGACAGTCTACTTTTGTCGATGTTTAAATTGAATCAACCAAAGATTGAACATCCTACTTAGTCCTAGGTAAGAAGCTAGCAAGGTACTTAGAGAATTCTCAAGTCACTTACTTAGAGAGCTTCTTGGTTTTAATTCAGTACAAAACTTGTGAATCCTATGATCAGAGTTGACACCTTCAGAGCATGAGAGGTGTGAATCCCATAGACACTGCCCATTAGTCAGTAATAGACAATTTGGAAACTGTGATTGGCCACTGTGAAGAGAGGAAGGGACTAGAAGTCACCATAAAAGCAAGTCCCAAACTCCCTCAGAGCAGATTGTCTTTGAGAAGATAGTCTGAAGAGACTCTCTTTTGGAAATAGTCTTCTGACTGGGGAGAGTCTTCAATGGAGCTTCATTGGAGACTGTACCTTGGATTGTGGGCTTGGAGCTTGGCTTCAATTTAGACTCTGACTTCTGAACTACTTTGTTGGATGAGTGAAAAAATGACTCCTTTCCTAGTTTCCTAATAGACTAGCTTCCATCTTGGAGGAGGCCTCATGGTTACTCACCATCAGCCTTCCTGGTTGAGGGCTAGTTAATCTCTGCCTGAATTAAGAAGACCTGAGTAAACATCTAGGTTAATAGGATAGATAACCTCTCTAAACTCTTCACATTTCTCTACTTTATTGTTTCCTCTCCATTTTTTAATTTATTTATTTGTAAATAAATTTCTGACTTGAGATATAATAGATGTTGGCAACAACATCATTTCATAAAATGATTGTCTAACCATTAAATTTAACACTTATACTTGATGGATGAGTCGAATGCTTTAGATATATGAACTTAGGCACTTCATATCATGTCAGTACTATTAAAAACCCTTACCAATGGAACAGGAATCTATGGGTTAGTGTTACAATTAAAGTAGTGGTTGGCATAAACTGTTACAGATAAAATAGTGGAGGTATAAATTGTGACCGTGTAAATATGGTTTCAAATCAAAAATATAGTGGTCACCAGGGAAAATTCCAAAATATGAAATATACCCAAGTCACCTGGGTTTTTATGGATATTTTAATTAATGCAAATAAGGAATTAATGAAAGAGAGAGAGTAAGAGGAAACAATGAGAAAAGAGATAGGCCAGCCTAGGCTTTTAAGCCTTAAGAGAGAGATCAGTCAGTCTTTTATTCACTCACCACAAGATTTGTCCCAAGCAAGATTCTAGTGTTCAGAGAGACCCACCAGTTCAGCTTTAGCAAGCTGAACTAAGTTCAGCCACCAAGACCTTCAAGGCATCTCTGGCAAGCTGCCTCTTTTAGAGACCTCTTTTTAGCTCCTTTTAAAGAGAATTTTCTCCTATGTCACCTCCCCTAAGTTCTCACATCTACCAATCACAGTAGACTTTTCCAAAGGACAGACCATTCTTAATTCACACCTGAGTAGACTAAACTTTTGAGTAATTCACACCAGAGTAGACTAAACTTTTCTGGGAAGACTAAAACTTCTGAGTAAGTTCACATCTCTTTGCAACTTGCAAGTTTGCAAGTTTTTCTGACCTTTATGGGTACTTAGCACCTTCCTAAAAATAGACTTAGCTTAAGTGCTTGGCCTCACTATAAGTTAAGAATTTTTTTATTGTTCAGTAAAGAGTTTACAACTTTATCTTCCCCTAAATTATGCTTATGTATGGGCTAAGTAGAGTTCTCACATTCCTGACTAAGTCCCTTCATTGTTTAAAATGGGGAATGGTCTTAACCAAATGTTCTGAAGTAGGGTCTGAGAATTTTTTAGATTCACAATAGGCAACCAAAATGGAGGTTTCAGTAACTCTATTAGATATGGACTATACATTTTTTCAGTGTCTAATTTAACAGCAATAAACATAAGTGCATATTTTATTAAGAATAAATCCATTCTTAAAATCAAAGTGGTTTTATATTTCAGCCAGAGTAGTTTCAATTTACTGGAGTAGCTCTCTGAGTGAAAATAAAAATTACCCTTTTTTTCAAATGTCAAGCAATCATGAGTAAAGATGAATTAAAATACTTTGTAGTAAATACATAATAAATATTTGTTTACCATCCAAGTTATGTATAACTTAGATAAATTTATCGGGGCTTGGTTGAAGCACAAAGAATTCAAATTATTTGAGAAGCTGACATAACTAAAATTGTATCAGAGAAAGGATTTGCACATGTCTAATAAATGGCATTTCTAGCACTTGTTCTACTATGGCATATTGACTCGAGAAATGCATTTTTTATGTTACTTTATTCTTCAAAGAGATTTGATATTTCCTTCTAGCTCAGAAAGTTTTAAGTACTTTAATATATCATTACTAGAAAAACATAAATTCATACAGAGTTACTGACTCTTAAGTTTGGAGACTTGATAGAAATCAAAGTTTTCTGGAACCTGAGGAGAGAACAAATTATTCTCCATGTTCTTTTTTTTATGATCTGATTTATTCATTCTTACACTAACCTCCCTATACTTTTAGAGTAATTTAGGATCCTGCATCCTTGGCCACTTTTTCATTTCATGTGTATATATTTATTTCCGTAGAATAAGAAATTTCAAATTAATTATAGTTTCACTTGAACCTTAACTTTAAGAGGAAAATCTTGAGCAAAACCAACTGAGACTATTGTTATAATTGACATTGCATTTAATTATTTAATTATACACTTCAACATTGCTTACTAGAACAGAAATAAAAGCATTTTAATCTCAAATCATCCTGAATCAACATTGGCTATTAAATTTGACATAAATGACTTTGATTTTATAGTAGTGCTTATTGCTTTTGTAACATATTGGGTATGTGTGCATATGTGTATGTGTGTGTGATAAAGAGACAGAGAAATACAGAGAGAGACATAGGCCAGAAAGAATATCCTTTCTCTTAAAAATCCCATGTCATTTCAAAAGGCATTTCCTGTATTTTTTCTAAAATCTTTTTTCTTTGGAATAACTTAGTAGAATCTTTAAGATTCAATAATTTTCCAGTATCTATCTTCAGGGAAAAAACTCTCAAGAGTTGGATAGAGATAAATGCATACCATTTTTTAGCTTAGCTTTTTATGGTTTTATTTTGGGGTTGATTTAATGTGAATATTCTTTTAGAAAAATAATCAATATATTAGTATGTTTTGCCCAATAATGTATGTATAGCCCTCATCAAATTCCTTCCCAGTTCTGGGAGGTAGAAGGAAAAGGAGATAGGGAGACAATCTGTATCTTTTAATTTTGGAAAATGTATGTTGAAAATTGTTATTTAATGTAATTGGGAAAATAAAATCTTTAAGTAAAAAAGTTTTTTTTTCCTCAACTTACTCAAATTGGCACAGTTGAGATAGGTGTTTTTAACATGATCATGTATTGACACATGTATACCCTATTGGAATTGCTCACTGGATCTGGGAGGAGGGAAGGGAGGATGAGAGGAGAAGAACATGAATTATGTAACTATGGGAAAGAATTCAAAATTATTAATTTTTAAAAATAAAGGAAGCATCCACACACAAAAATTAAAATTTTCATTTATTATATTACCCTAAGTAAACTCAAATAACTGGGCTAGTGATCTTTCACATTAATCCCATTAAAAAAAATTAATAAATTCAAGTCAGTGAGAGTTTGACCTTTATATACCACCTCAAGGGACTCTATCCAGAGGTCAGGAATCATGAAAATTAGTCCTATCTTTTGGCTATTGTCTTGGAATGCCTGAGAGAGACTGAAGATGAACGAACCTAGGGAAGAGATGTGAAGGAATCTCTGTTTCCTGATATCTTCTCTAGTCTAGTCTATAAGTAAAGAATACAAGACCATATTTACTAAAAGTAAAATGTAAGGTTCACCTGGAATATTTTTCATAGCCTATATTAAGCATTTTAAACTAGTTAGTAGCATTTTCAATTCTATTTGTCCCTAATCTTTATAATGAAAACTCAGCATAGTTTACAGTTAATTTTGGCATAAAATGCTTGAAGAACTGACCTTATGGTTTGTCTTCTGTTGATTTTTAATGCAAAATAGTCAAAACAGATTTTTTTAAAAAAGTGATGACAAAATAAATAAACTGAATAGCATTTCTATAATTTTTTCCAATGATTTTAATTCTAGTACATAAGTTATTTTTTAATGAGTGGTGATGAGTTAGGTTATCTCAAAACATGAAACACTGAAAGAGGCTCAGTTTAAGCAACTGAAAAATTTGAATTATTTACATCATATGACTCTACAATACACCAGACAACAGCATATAAAACTCCAATGATTCTCTGGTTACCTAAACACAATAAATCTTTCAAAATTACTATTCTTTTTCCAACATGATGATTTTTTAAAAAAAATTTAAAGGTGTTTGACTTATAATGATGATCAACAATGCATTAACAATAGCAGTGACTTCCAGTCAAGATGGCAGCTTAAAGAAAGCTAAAGTTCAGAGCTCCAGAAACCCTTCCTTACTGATCTCAAACTGAATGCTCCTAGGGCACTGAAATTCAAAACAAACAATAGAATAGACCCCAGGAACACTCCTCCTGGACCTGGATCAAAAGGTACGGCCCCCCAAAAGTCAGAACCCAAGATCACTGGGATCTAAGGGGTAGGGAAAAGGAAGATCCCAGGACCCATCCCCCCCCCAATCCAGAGTGCTGAATCCGAGGCAGCAGCAGGAACCTCAGGGAAGGCAAAAGGGCCTCCGGAGCCAGCTATTCTGAAGGCCACACCCTGAAAAAGACCTGAGCCAGTCACAGGGGCACCCAGACAGCAGGGAAACAGAGAAAGATGGGGGGAGCCTGTAGCTCCCTGACCAGATCCTTCCATCTGAGTCTCACCTAAGGTCCCTGCCTCAGGGCACAGTCAGTCCGAGGTTAAACCTATCACCAGCCCTCAGACCTCAGGGAAGCAACAGCCCCTCCCCCTCAGAGTGGAGGGTCCTCTGGCCAGCAAAGGCATTGAAATACATCTGAGAGTGTCAAGCCAGGCACAGAGAAGTAAGGCAACAGAGAAGCATCGGGAGGGAACTGAGGAGGGTAGTAACAATGAAACACCGAAACACCAACAATTCAGGGCTTCCTGGGGAAGAAAGACAATTTGCCTGGGGCTAAAGCCACTGAACACCAGACAGATAACAGAAGAGCCAGCCCCCCTCACTCAGATACAGATGGCAAACAGCACAGAAGCAAAAAAGCCTCAAAACAACAGGAAAAATAAGAAGGGGGCAAATTTGAACACAATTTATGGAGCAAAAATACAAAATACAGAGGAGATAGAATAGGGAACACAAGCAAATGCACTGAAACCATCCAAAAGAAAAGGAAACTCTCCACAAACTTTTGAAGAATTTGAATCAAAAAGAATCAAAAAGATGGAAGCCTTCTGGCAGGAAAAGTGGGAATTAATGCAAAAGAATTTCATGCAACTACAAAACCGGTTTGACCAAACTGAAAAGGAAAACCAGGCTTAAAGGTCAGAATTAGGCAACTGGAAGACAATGAGCAGGTAAAAGAGCAAGAATCAATAAAGCAAAGCTAAAAGATCAAGAAATTAGAAGATAATATAAAATATCTCACTGACAAATTGACAGTCTTGGAAAATAGAGGAAAAAGAGATAATTTAAGAATAATTGGACTACCAGAAAATCCAGAAATAAACAGCAAACTCGACATCATAATACAAGAGATAATCAAAGAAAATTGCCCAGAGCTTCTAGAACAAGGGGGTAATACAGCCACTGAAAGAGCTCACAGAACACCTTCTACACTAAATCCCCAAAAGACAACTCCCAGGAATGTAATTGCCAAATTCCAAAGCTTTCAAGCAAAAGAAAAAAAAATCCTACAAGAAGCCAGAAAAAGGCAATTTAGATATAAAGGAATGTCAATCAGGGTCACACAAGACCTTGCAAGTTCCACTCTGAATTATTGTAAGGCATGGAACATGATTTTCAGAAAATCAAGAGAGCTGGATCTTCAACCAAGAATCAGCTATCCAGCAAAACTGACTATATAGTTGCAAGGGAAAGTATGGGCATTCAACAAAATAGAAGATTTCCAACTTTTTGCAAAGAAAAGACCAGAGTTCTGTGGAAAGTTTGATATAGGAAAACAAAGAGCATGGAATACCTGAAAAGGTAAATATAATGGAAAGGGAAAAGGAGAAAATTGTTATCTTTTCATTTATACAAACTCTCTTCTATAAGGACTACATTTATATCAATCTATATATATTAATATATGGAAAATGAAATGTGTAAATAGGGGTAAAAGAAAAATCAAATAAAATAATCTTTTTCACACAAAGATACATGGGAAGGTGAGGAGAAGAAAACTCCTATAAGAAGGAGAGGAAGAGAGTTTTAACTTAAACCTTACTCTCAGGGAAATCAACTCTGAGAGGGAAAAACATCCAGATACATTGGGATTTTAAATTCTATCTTACCCAAAAAGGGTAGGGAGAGGGGAAAACCAAGGGGGGTGGGAGGGAAAACAGAAGGGGAGGGAAAGAAAAGGGGGATGGGGAGGGAAAAAAGGCAGGGGCTAGAAAGGGAAACATATCAAGCGACAAGGGGGACTGATTTAAAGTAAATCACTGGATTAAAAGGTTAGAGCTAAAGAAGAAAGGTTAGAATTAGCGAAAAATATCAAAATGCCAGAGAATTCACAAGTCACAATCATAACTTTGAATGTGAATGGGATGAACTCACCCATAAAACGTAGATGAATCGCAGAATGTGTTAGAATCCAAAACCCTACCATATGTTGTCTTCCAGAAACACACATGAGGAGGGAAGACACCCACAAGGTCAGAATTAACGGATGGAGTAAGACCTTCTGGGACTCAACTGACAGAAAGAAGGCAGGAGTGGCAATCATGATATCTGATAAAGCCAAAGCAAAAATAGAACTGATTAAAAGGGATAAGGAAGGTAATTATATTTTGTTAAAAGGGACTTTAGATAATGAGGAAATATCACTAATCAACATGTATGCACCAAATAATATAGCACCGAAATTTCTAATGGAGTAACTAGGAGAATTGAAGGAAGAAATACACAGTAAAACCATATTAGTCGGAGACTTAAACCAACCATTATCAAATATAGATGAATCAAATCAAAAAATAAATAAGAAAGAGGTAAAAGAAGTCAAAGAAATGTTAGAAAAATTAGAGTTAATAGACATATGGAGAAAAATAAATAGGGGAAAAAAGAAATACACCTTCTCAGCACCACATGGCACATTCACAAAGATTGACCATACACTAGGTCACAGAAACATGGCATTCACATGCAGAAAATCAGAAATAATAAATGCAGCCTTTTCAGACCACAAGGCAATAAAAATAATGGTCAGTAATGGTACATGGAAAACCAAATCAAAAACTAATTGGAAATTAAACAATATGATACTCCAAAATTGTTTAGTTAGAGAAGAAACCATAGAAACAATTAATAATTTCACCGAGGAAAATGACAATGACGAGACATGCTTTCATACCTTTTGGGATGCAGCCAAATTGGTAATCAGAGGTAAATTCATATCCCTGAGTGCATATATCAAGAAACTAGGGAGAGCAGAGGTCAATGAATTGGAAATTCAAATAAACAAACTCGAAAGCAATCAAATTAAAACCCCCAGCACAAAACCAAACTAGAAATCCTAAAAATTCAGGGAGAAATTAATAAAATAGAAAGTGATCAAACTATTGATATAATAAATAAGACTAAAAGCTGATTCTTTGAAAAAACAAACAAAATAGACAAAGTACTGGTCAATCTAATCAAAAAAAGGAAAGAAGAAAAGCAAATTAACAGCATCAAAGATAAAAAGGCAGACATCACCTCCAATAAAGAGGAAATAAAGGCAATCATTAAAAATTACTTTGCCCAGTTATATGGCAATAAATACAGCAATCTAGGTGATATGGATGAATATATACAGAAATACAAACTGCCTAGACTAACAGAAGAAGAAATAGAATTCTTAAATAATCCGATATCAGAAAATTAAATCCAACAGCTCATCAAAGAACTCCCTTAGAAAAAATCACCAGGGCCCAACGGATTCACAAGTGAATTCTATCAAACATTCAGAGAACAATTAATCCTAATACTATACAAACTATTTGACATAATAAGCAAAGAGGGAATTCTACCAAACTACTTTTATGACACAAACATGGTACTGATTCCAAAACCAGGCAGATCAAAAACAGAGAAAGAAAAATATAGACCAATCTCCCTAATTAATATTGATACAAAAATTTTAAATAGGATACTAGCAAAAAGACTCCAGCAAGTAATCAGAAGAATCATTCACCATGATCAAGAAGGATTTATACTAGGGATGCAGGGCTGGTTCAATATTAGGAAAACCATCCACATAATACACCACATTAACAAGCAAACCAACAAAAATCACATGATTATTTTAATAGACGCAGAAAAAGCCTTTGACAAAATAAACATCCATTCATATTGAAAACACTAGAAAGCATAGGAATAGGAGGGTCATTCCTAAAAATAATAAACAGTATATATCTAAAACCATCAGCTAATATCATCTGTAATAGGGATAAACTAAATGCATTCCCTATAAGATCAAGAGTGAAACAAGGATGCCCATTATCACCTCTACTATTTGACATTGTACTAGAAAACCTAGCAGTAGCAATTAGAGAAGAAAAAGAAATAGAAGGCATCAAAATAGGCAAGAAGGAGACTAAGCTATTGCTCTATGCAGATAACATCATGGTCTGCTTAAAGAATCCTAGAGATTCAACCAAAAAGCTAATTGAAATAATCAACAACTTTAGCAAACTGGCAGGATACAAAATAAACCCACATAAGTCATCAGCATTTCTATACATCTCCAACATAGTTCAAGAGCAAAAACTGGAAAGAGAAATCCCATTCAAAATCACCTTAGACAAAATAAAATACCTAGGAATCTATCTCCCGAGACAAGCACAGGAATTATATGAACACAACTACAAACACTCCACACAACTAAAACTAGACTTGAGCAATTGGAAAAACATTAACTGCTCATGGGTAGGGTGAGCCAATATAGTAAAAATGACCATCCTAACCAAGTGAGCAATTGGAAAAACATTAACTGCTCATGGGTAGGGTGAGCCAACATAGTAAAAATGACCATCCTAACCAAACTTATCTGTCTATTTAGTGCCATACCCATAGAACTTCCAAAAAATTTCTTTACTGATTTAAAAAAAAAAAAACATAACAAAGTTCATTTGGAAGAACAAAGGATCAAGGATATCCAGGGAAATAATGAAAAAAAAAAATACAAAGGAAGGGGGCCTTGCAGTCCCAGATCTCAAACTATATTACAAAGAAGCAGTCATAAAAACAATTTGGTACTGGCTAAGAGACAGAAAGAAGGATCAGTATAATAGACTTGGGGCAAGTGACCTCAGCAAGACAATATATGATAAACCCAAAGATCCCAGCTTTTGGGTCAAAAATCCACTATTTGATAAAAACTGCCTGGAAAACTGGAAAACTGGAGAAATTAGGATTAGATCAACCCCTCATACCCTACACCAAGATAAATTCAAAATGGGTGACTGACATGAACATAAAGATGGAAACTATAAGTAAATTAGGTAAACACAGAATAGTATACATGTCAGATGTTTGGGAAGGTAAAGACTTTAAAACCAGCAAGACATAGAAAGAGTCACAAAATGTAAAATGAATAATTTCGACTATATCAAATTAAAAAGCTTTTGTACAAACAAAACCAATATAACTAAAATCAGAAGGAAAGCAACAAATTGGGAAGCAATCTTCAGAAAACCTCTGACAAAGGTTTAATTACTCAAATTTACAAATATCTAAATCAATTGTACAAAAACTCAAGCCATTTTCCAATTGATAAATGGGCAAGGAATATGAACAGGCAGTTCTCAGCCAAAGAAATCAAAACTATTAATAAGCACATGAAAAAGTGCTCTATATCTCTTATAATCAGAGAGATGCAAATCAAAACAACTCTGAGGTATTACCTCACACCTAGCAGATTGGCTAACATGACAGTTATGGAAAGTAATGAATGCTGGAGGGGATGTGGCAAAGTAGGGACATTAATTCATTGCTCGTGGAGTTGTGAACTGATCCAACCATTCTGGAGGGCAATTTGGAACTATGCCCAAAGGGCAATAAAAGATTGTCTGCCCTTTGATCCAGCCATAGCACTGCTGGGTTTATACCCCAAAGAGATAATAAGTAAAAAGACTTGTACAAGAATATTCATAGCTGCACTCTTTGTGGTGGCCAAAAATTGGAAAATGAGGGGATGCCCTTCAATAAAAGAATGGCTGAACAAATTGTGGTATATGTTGGTGATGGAATACTATTGTGCTAAAAGGAATAATAAAGTGGAGGAATTCCATGGAGACTGGAACAACCTCCAGGAAGTGATGCAGAGCAAAAGGTACAGAACCAGGAAAACATTAAACAGAGACTGATACACTGTGGTACAATTGAAGGTAATGGACTCCTCCACTAGGGACAATGCAATGTCTCTGAACAATCTGCAGGGATCTAAAAAACACTATCCACAAGCAGAGGATAAATTGTGCGAGTAAAAACACTGATGAAAAGCAACTGCTTGGCTACAGGGGCTGAGAGGAAATGACTGAGGAGAGTCTCTAAATGAACCCTCTAGTGCAAATACCAACAATATGGAAATGGGTTTGAACCAAGAACACATGTGAAACCCAGTGGAATTGTGTGCCGGCTATGGGAGAAGTGGTGGGAGGGGACCAGGAGGAGAAAAAGATAATGATCATTGTTTCCAATGAATAATGTTTGTAAATAACCAGATAAAATAATGTTTACAAAGTCAAAAAAACAAAAACAAAAACAATAGCAGCTAAAAGCTGAAGCCATGGTTCATGACCTAAAGGTGAGGTTATATTGGGAAAAAAAAATTGTGAGCAGATTTCACCAATTATTATCAAGGATTTCAGATTATGTTTTGGTAAATCTGGCTTCAAATCACAGCAATCTTTAGATGGCCATTATAAGATACTATAAATATATTAGTTCCCATTTGCCTAATTAATAATGTTAAATATTTGTTTTCTTGAGTGAATTCTTGAGTCTCTTTTATTCCCATATGAACAAACTTCTTTCCAAGGAATATTTTCTATGGGACTATTATTTCACTTGAGTTTTAAACACTTTTCAATTATAGATATCTTCATTTTCAGAAACTGGAAAACTCAGAGAATCAATGCAGATATAATTCTTGGTCCAATGAATCACTTCAACACATCTATTGGTTAACTTAATATAAATAAAAATATAATATAATATCAACAAGTTACCTTTTACTCTATTACTAAGAGATAGGCCCTTAATTCTCAGGACTATTCTGTTACAAATAGATATACTCTGGGTGTACCAGATTTCTGATTCTCTATTTTGTACTTCTTCTTGAAATTTCAACAAGGTAGAGCAAGATAACAGAATCAAAATGTATTCTCTGATACTAAGAATTTTACAAGAATGTATAATTTTTATAGAGCTCTGTTTGATCATACTATTCTATTTTTACCCACAATGCTGGATTAGGTTCCTTAGATTGGAGCTGCTACTCACTTAGAGTCTAGGTTATGTTATGCTTTAGATGACAATTTTGATGAATGAAGCTCATGAGCTGCTAATGGTGTAATTTTAATTACTAATAAGAGAGTGGGCACAAATATTTTATCCAAAAGTCAGTGAGAAAAAAAATTAGGGAACTCCCGGGTAAACATGGCTGCAGTCTATCTGCCACATGCTTCCTTTCCCCTCCGAATTATCGGTCTCCCAGAAAAACCAGAGATAAACAATAAACTAGATGTTATTCTACAGCAGATTATTGAAGAAAAGCAAGGGGGCAAAATAAAAATAGAAAGGGTTCATAGAACACCCTCTATACTAAATCCCCAAAAGACAACCCCCAGGAATGTAATTGCCAAATTCAAGAGCTTCCAAGAAAAGGAGAAAATCCTATAAGAAGCCAAGAAGAGGAGCTTCAGATATAGGGGGGCTCCCATAAGGATCACACATGACTTAGCGGCTAACACACTAAGAGACCTTGAAACATGGGACACGATATTTAGAAAGGCAAGAGAGCTGGGTCTCCAACCAAGAATCAACTACCCAGCAAAAATGACTATATACTTCCAGGGTAAAGTATGGGCATTCAACAAAATAGAAGATTTCCAAGCATTTGCTAAGAAAAGACCAGAACTCTGTGGAAAGTTCGATATCCAAGCACAGAAAGCAAGAGAAACATGAAAAGGTAAATATGAAAGAAAGGGAAAAGGAGATAAATCTTATCTTTTTCTTTAAGTCAAACTCTCTTCTAAAAGGACTGCATTTACATCAAATTATATATATATATATATATATATTAATATGTGGGGAAAATGTTTTGTGTAACTCTCAAAAATTGTATACATCATAAGAGTAGTTAGAAGAAACATGCATAGGGAAAGATTGGGGCATTAAGAAGATTTGGGGAAAGTGGGGGAAAAGAAAGTAAAAGGGAGGGGGGAACCATTGATAATACTAAGAAGTACTTCAAGAAGTTGGGGGGGGGACTTAATAGAATAATCTTTCCCATACAAAGATACACATGGGAAGGTGAGGGGAAGGACTCTCATATGAGAAGGAGAGGAAGAGAGCATGAAGAAGAATTACTTAAAACTTACTCTCAGTGAAATCAAATCTGAGAGGGAAGAACATCTAGATCCAGTGGGATCCTGAATTCTATCTTATCCAACAGGGAAAGAAAGAAAGGAAAATTAAGGGGGGGAGAGAGAGTATAAAAAGAGAGGGAAGGAGAGGGGGGAGGGGAAGGGAGCATAAAAAGGGAGGGGCTAGAAAGGGAAGCATCTTAAGGGAGGGGACTAGGGGGACTGACCCAAAGTAAATCACTGCTTCAAAAGGAGATAGCTAAAGAAGAAAGGTCAGAACTACGGGAAGATATCAAAATGCCAACGAATCCACAAGTGACAATCATAACTTTGAACGAGAATGGGATGAACTCACCCATAAAACGTAGACAAAGAGCAGATTGGATTAGCACCCCAAACCCTACCATCTGTTGTCTTCAAGAAACACATATAAGGTGGGTCAATACTCACAAGGTTAGAAGTAAAGGTTGGAGTAAGTCCTTTTGGAACTCAACTGATAGAAAGAAGGCAGGAGTTGCAATCATGATATCTGACAAAGCAAAAGCAAAAATAGACCTGATCAAAAGGGATAGGGAAGGTAAAAGGGAGTATAGACAATGAAGAAATATCACTAATCAACATGTATGCACCAAATGGTTTAGCATCCAAGTTTTTAATGGAGAAACTAGGAGAATTGAAGGAGGAAATAGACAGTAAAATCATATTAGTGGGAGATTTGAATCAACCACTATCAAATTTAGATAAATCAAACCAAAAAATAAACAAGAAAAAGGTAAAAGAGGTGAATGAAATCTTAGAAATATTAGAGTTAATAGACATATGGAGAAAAATAAATAGGGGCAAAAAGGAATACACATTCTTTTCAGCACCACATGGCACATTCACAAAAATAGATCATACACTAGGTCACAGAAACATGGCACTCAAATGCAGAAAAGCAGAAATAATAAATGCAGCCTTTTCAGATCAAAAGGCAATAAAAATATTGATCGGTAAGGGTACATGGACAGCCAAATCAAAAATTAATTGGAAATTAAATAATATGATACTCCAAAATTGTTTAGTTAGAGAAGAAATCACAGAAACAATTAATAATTTCATTGAGGAAAATGACTACGGCGAGACATCCTTTCAAACCTTATGGGATGCTGCCAAGGCAGTACTTAGAGGAAAATTCGTATCCCTGAGTGCATATATTAAAAATTAGGGAGGACAGAGATCAAGGAATTGGAAATGCAAATCAAAAAACTTGAGAACAATCAAATTAATCCCCCCAGAAAAATCCAAACTAGAGATCCTAAAAATTAAGGAAGAAATTAATAAAATCGAAAGTGACAGATCTATTGAGCTAATAAATAAGACTAGAAGCTGGTACTTTGAAAAAACAGACAAAATAGACAAAGTACAGTTCAATCTAATTTAAAAAAAGGAAAGAAGAAAGGCAAATTAACAGCATCAAGGATGAAAAGGGGATCTCACCTCCAAAGAAGAGGAAATTAAGGCAATCATTGAAAACTACTTTGTCCAACTATATGGCAATAAATATACCAATGTAGATAATATGGATGAATATTTACAAAAATATAAATTGCCTAGAATAACAGAAGAAGAAATAGATTTCTTAAATAATCTAATATCAGAAAAGGAAATCCAACAGGCCATCAAATAACTTCCTAAGAAAAAAATTCCCAGGCCCTGATGAATTCACCAGTGAATTCTATCAAACATTCAAAGAACAACTAACTCCAATACTATACAAAATATTTGACATAATAAGCAAAGAGGGAGTTCTACCAAATTCCGTTTATGACACAAACATGGTACTAATTCCAAAGCCAGGCTGGCCAAAAATAGAGAAAGAAAAGTATAGACCAATCTCCCTAATGAATATAGATGCAAAAATCTTAAATAGGATACCAACAAAAAGTCTCCAGCAAGTGATCAGAAGAATCATTCACCATGATCAAGTAGGCTTCACACCAGGGATACTGAGCTGGTTCAATATTAGGAAAACCATCCACATAATTGACCACATCAACAAACAAACCAACAAAAATCACATGATTATTTCAATAGATGCAAAAAAAGCCTTTGTTAAAATACAACACCCATTCCTATTAAAAACACTGGAAAGCATAGGAATAGAAGGGTCGTTCCTAAAAATAGTAAACAGTATATGTCTAAAACCATCAGCCAATATCATCTGCAAGGGGTTTAAACTAAATCCATTCCCATTAAGATCAGGAGTGAAACAAGGATGCCCATTATCACCTTTATTATTTGACATTGTATTAAAAACACTAGCAGTAGCAATTAGAGAAGGAAAAGGAATTGAAGGCATTAAAATAGGCAAGGAGGAGACCAAATTATCGCTCTTTGCAGATGACATGATGGTCTACCTAAAGAATCCTAGAGATTCAACCAAAAAGCTAATCGAAATAATCAACAACTTTAGCAAAGTTGTAGGATACAAAATAAACCCACATAAGTCATCAGCATTTCTATATAATTCCAACACAGTGCAGCAGCAAGACTAAAAAGAGAAATCCCATTCAAAATTACCTTAGACAAAATACAATACCTAGGAATCTATCTCCCGAGACAAACACAGGAACTATATTAACACAACTACAAAACACTCGCCACACAACTAAAACTAGACTTGAACAATTGGAAAAATATTAACTGCTCATGGGTAGGACAAGCCAATATAATAAAAATGACCATCCTACCCAAACTTATCTATCTATTTAGTGCCATACTCATGGAACTTCCAAAAAAATTTTTTACTGATTTAGAAAAAACCATAACAAGTTCATTTGGAAGAACAAAAGATCAAGGATATCCAGGGAAATAATGAAAAAAAAAATACAAAGGAAGGGGGCCTTGCAGTCCCAGATCTCAGACTATATTATAAAGCAGCGGTCACCAAAACAATCTGGTACTGGCTAAGAGACAGAAAGGAGGATCAGTGGAATAGACTCGGGATGAGTGACCTCAGCAAGACAGTATATGACAAACCCAAATATCCCAGCTTTTGGGACAAAAATCCACTATTTCATAAAAGCTGCTGGGAAAATTTGAGGACAGTGTGGGAAAGATTAGGTTTAGATCAACACCTCACACCCTACACCAAGATGAATTCAAAATGGGTGAATGCCTTGAACATAAAGAAGGAAACTATAAGAAAATTAGGCGAACACAGAGTAGTACACATGTCAGACCATTGGGAAGGGAAAAACTTTAAAACCAAGCAAAACATAAAAGAGTCACAAAATATAAAATAAATAATTTTGACTACATCAAATTAAAAAAGCTTTTGTACAAACAAAACCAATGTAACTAAAATCAGAAGGGAAACAACAAATTGGGAAGCAATCTTCATAAAAACCTCTGACAAAGGTTTAATTACTCAGATATACAAAGAGCTAAATCAATTGTACAAAAAATCAAGCCATTCTCCAATTGATAAACGGGCAAGGAATATGAACAGGCAGTTCTCAGCCAAAGAAATCAAAACTATTAATAAGCACATGAAAAAGTGCTCTACATCTCTTATAATCAGAGAGATGCAAATCAAAACAACTCTGAGGTATTACCTCACACCTAGCAGATTGGCTAACATGACAGCTATGGAAAGTAATGAATGCTGGAGGGGATGTGGCAAAGTAGGGACACTAATTCTTTGCTGGTGGAGTTTTGAATTGATCCAACCATTCTGGAGGGCAATTTGGATCTATGTCCAAAGGGCGATAAAAGACTGTCTGCCCTTTGATCCAGCCATAGCACTGCTGGGTTTGTACACCAAAGAGATAATAATAAAAAAGGCCTGTACAAGAATATTAATAGCTGCGCTCTTTGTGGTGGCCAAAAATTGGAAAATGAGGGGATGCCCATCAATTGGGGAATGGCTGAACAAATTGTGGTATATGTTGGTGATGGAATACTATTGTGCTAAAAGGAATAATAAAGTGGAGGAATTCCATGGAGACTGGAACAACTTCCAAGAAGTGATGCAGAGCGAAAGGAGCAGAACCAGGAAATCATTATACACAGAGACTGATACACTGTGGTACAATCGAAGGTAGTGGACTTCTCCATTGTTGTCAATGCAATGTCCCTGAACATTCTGGAGGGATCTAAAAAATACTATCCACAAGCAGAGAATAAACTGTGGGAGTGAAAACAACGAGGAAAAGCAGCTGCCTGACTACAGGGGTGGAGGTGATAGGACTGAGGAGAGACTCTAAATGAACACTCTAATGCAAATACCAACAACATGGAAATTGGTTAGAAACAGGAACACATGTGATAACCAGTGGAATCATGCATCGGCTATGGGAAAGGGAAGGGTGGTGGGAGGGCGGGGGAGGAAAAGAAAATGATAATGACCAAATAAAATAATGTTAAAAATTAGGTAATATAAGAGCATTTCCTTCAAAACATTTTCACAACAATCACTGGAAATATGGCCCCCTTCATATATTATGTCCTGGAAAGAATAGACATGAACTTATAAGACAGTTGTAATAAAACACACAATGGATGTCTATGGTGATTCAATACTCTGGCACTACAGATACTCATTCTTTCCTGTACTGGAATCTTCATAAAACTTTTGATTTTTCCACCATCCCCAAGAAGAGTGTGTTTTGGGGGATGGTTATTCAGCAAAGCTTTCATATTCTTTTCTCTACATCTGGATTCTCTATTCTTAGAATGAACAGCTCTTTTTTTTTTCCTACTGCGAAAGGTTGCATTTCTCAAGCACTTCCTCCATTGACCTTTGAGATTCTTTAGAGTAGAGACTTATTTTACCTTTCTTTATATCCTAATCCCTTAGTGCAGTGCCTGACACATATAAGTTTATAATTATTATTTGTCTAATTTTCTGCACTGAAGTGACTTCTCTTTATATCTATGACTAACTGGAATGTGTGTCTCTATTATTATAATTGAGGTGACTATTAGCATACTGATCATAGGGTATAAAGCACTGTGCCTATGCTCAGGAAGACAAGTAAAAATCTTACTTAAAAATTTTACTAAATTTGGGTCCTGAGCAAGACACAAAATTTTGGTCTGCCACAGTTTTCTCAACTTTAATATGGCAATGATGATGATGATGATAACAACAACACATTAAATCTGGATTTATCATAATAATCAGATTAGATATGTGCAGAAAACTTGGAATAATACCTGGACAAATCATTTAAATTTCATTTCAGTTTTTCCAAATGTAAAAAAAAAAGGAAGTCTCTGGTCCCTCCTTCATAAGTTTGATGTAAGGGTCAATCAAGGTAATATTTACAAAATATTTAGTACATTTTCTGTTATACATTAGGCACTTAATAAATGCTTGTTTCATTTTTCCCTTGAACTCCTTTGAACTGACTCTTCAACTATAGAGTTTCTTCTGCTGAGTAATTAGTTCTTCCAGTAGTCACACTTTTCTGAGTAAGGGATTAAGGAGAAGGGAATTGACTCTTCACAGATAACTCCTGGCCTGGATTCACCTACACTGTTGAACTTTCTAAGTATTTTGTTATATAAGACCTGAAAATGGGTGACCAATTGTTATCAGAGAAATTTGTTAACAATTTGATATCTCACTAACATCACATTATCTCTGTTATCTACTCTGTTTTTTGTGACATTAACTATGGTGGTATTCAAATATCTACCTCTCTCCCATATTATTTTCAGATATTGCTTATAAATGATACTTTCACAATTAGACATATATATAATTTTATATATAATCCTACCTTAGACAAGTAACTTTTAATTTAAACCTCAACTCACAAGTATTGATCTGTATTAGTAGGAGTTTCTTCTACTGGAATTCCCTCGAACAATAAAATCACAGATATGCAAAAAAAAAATCTTGTACTTAACTAGGAATGTGAATGTCATGAAAATAAAATCCATGGGGTAATCTGTTATATAGTAGACAGAGAAACATGAAAATCTGCCATTTTTGGCAACAGAAACAATACTGTCTGGAAGCTGAAAACAGATTTGATTTGTTTCCAGGTAGTGTCTGGAGGTAAGTGAAGCCATGAGTCAAATGGTGAAAGAAACTTGAATAATCAAAGAGTATGTATTTAAGAGGGCATACTGAGACATAGCCCTATTACCTTGGTGGTAGATTTGAGCTGTCCCTTGAAAACAGCTTCATAAAAATGCCTCAGAAATTTATGACTCAGTAGGGTCTCTCTCATTCAACATTCAGGACATATCAAATGCACAACCACACATCTTTGACATAGGTCAGCAGCTTTTTTGTTATATCTCTGCAAAATTTTGTTTCTCATATTTCAAAAAAAAGTCATAATTTCAAAGCTCTTTGATAGCATTTATTCAATTCTTGACCATCAAGCACTAATGTCACATAAGAGCAAAGAGTAGTGGTAAGCAGGATGAAATAATTTTCATGTACATTCAAAATGACATCTTTTTTTAATAGGGCTAATGGATCAAACTGTTCACACTAATTTTAAAAATTAAGGTTGCATTTCCCCCCACTTCCAGACAGAATCTGGCTTATTAAGTATCATTCCATAATGGAAAACAAAAGGTCATACCAAAGCCAGAAAAGGCTTTTTTTTTATCTATTAATGTGTAGATAGCATTTTTTATCTATTTTTTATCTATTTTTTTATCTATTATTTATCTATTTTTTATATAGATATATTTATCTATTTTTATCTATTTTTTATCTATTAATGTGTAGATAGCTGTCACACCTGTTTTAGACCTGCTTTGAATCATCATGGAGAAGAGCCATTTTACTAAGATTACAGTAGATTCCACTTCAACGTAGTTAGAAAACTCCAGGAGCTTCATAACTTTCTGGAGAGCGGTCCATGGTTCATTCAATTCTCTAAATGAGATGGTTTTTTGAATGTAAATGAAATGTGATTTCATGTAAAATAAATGCATATTTGCATGAATATATATCTATATATATGTATACATATACAACCATATACATGTATTGATATGTGTGTGTCTGTGTATACTATATACACATTTGTATATATACACACATACACATATCTATTCATATTTACAGATTAATGTATACACATATGTATATACATATGTATATAAAAAGAAAAAAAGTAAAAACTCTGAGTCTGAAAAGTGAAGACCATTGCTGCTACTTCTCCTCTATGAATAATAGCAAGTCATTTGATCCACAAAATAAAGGGGATAAATGAGAAAGTATCTTGGATTCTTTTCACCTCTACAACTTACCATATTGTAGAAAATAACCAGGAGATGATAAAATAATTAAATTTAATAGCTTAAGCAATACTTTTTGTAGTTTTTTTAATGACATATGTAAAATTTATAACATTTCCTTCTTTTGCTTCAATCAGTTAGATTAAATGATTTGTCATTATTTCATAAGATTTTACTTAATTTTTCATAATGAAATGATTGATCATATTGGATAATATGTATGTCTTTGAATAACAATCCTTATTTGTTATGGCAAAGTCCTCCCTTGATTTCTTCTTTCTCCCTCCTTCTTCCCTCATGTTTCCCTATTGAGTTGAATATGTTTAAGTAGCACTACAAGAAAATATAAATGTTTAGGGGAAAATATGGAAAACTTTTATGGACTCATGCAGACTGAAGGAATAAGCATAAACAGAATAATTTATAATATCAATATTATACATATGAATAATTTTGAGAATGTTTTGCAAATATATGAATAAAAGGAGTCAAACCAAGAGAATAAATTATACAATGATGGCAATTGATTTGAGGGGGACACATTGAAGCTGTAAAAGCTAAGATTGATATAGTGAGCTATATGATTTTAGAATCATGTTATACATGACAGAGGGGGATATCACACCTATCAGTAATAACAAATGATAGAGAAGATAAGAGTTAATTAATTACTCAAGGAACTGTGAATTGTTGCAGCCGTATTTGCAAAACAATATGGAGCTCTGCCCAAAGAATTATAAAATTATGTATACTCTGATTCAGTAATTCCACTTACAGAACTATATTCCAAAGAGATTGAAGTAAAAACAAAAGTTTCTATATTATAGAAAAAATTATAGTAGCTAATTTTTGATTCTAAAAATTATAAATTAAGGGAATGTTCATCAATTGGGAAATGGTTGAACAAGTTGTGACATATTAGTGTGTTGGAATAATTTTGTACATTATGAAATTATGAGGGGAATAATTTCAGAAAATGAAACAAAACAAAAACATAGTAAGAGTTATATGTATGTGTAATATACATATATATGTAATATTTATTATATGTAAATGAAGTAAAAAGACCTAGAAGTTCTCTCTGTACCTCAACATTATAACAATGATCAACTGTGAAACATTTCACTACTTTGATTAATAAAGTAATTCTATATAATTCCAAAGGGCCAATGCTGAAAATGATATTATCCAACTTCAGAGAAAGAACTTATGAAATCTGAATGGAAACTGAAGTAAATTCTTTCCCTCCCTTCCTTTGTTCCTCCATTCCTCTCTTCTTCCTTTTTTTCCTTCTTTCCTTTTTTCCTTCCTTCCTTCCTTCCTCCTTTCCCTCCTTCCTTCTTCCTTCCTTCCTTCCTTCCTTCCATCTTTCCTTCCTTCCTTCCATCTTTCCTTCCTTCCTTCCTTCCTTCCTTCCTTCCTTCCCTCCCTCCTTCCTTCCTTCCTTCCTTCCTTCCTTCCTTCCTTCCTTCCTTCCTTTCTTTCTTTCTTTCTTTCTTTCTTTCTTTCTTTCTTTCTTTCTTTCTTTCTTTCTTTCTTTCTTTCTTTCTTTCTTTCTTTCTTTCTTTCTTTCTTTCTTTCTTTCTTTCTTTCTTTCTTTCTTTCTTTCTTTCTTTCTTTCTTTCTTTCTTTCTTTTTCTATCTCTTCTTCCTACCTTCATTCATTTCACCAGAGGATTTATATTTCACAAAAGAGAACTCCAATAGTTTTCTGACTAGTAAAACAATGTAACTGAAGGAAAGTTTCAGGAGGAAAAAAAAAACACTCAAGGGAAGAATGAAAGTGAAAACTTAAGGGTATCAATAAGATTGAATTGAGTACGTTCATACTTGGAAAAGTGAAAATTGTGACACCTAAGATATCTTTGTTACTTGAGATACCTAAATACCTAAAGTACTCAAAATATCTAATGTAATTAATATAATTAACTTCTTTAGTACTGTGGGCAATGGGGAGTATACATAGAAAGAAGGAAGGAAAGGAAGCAAAATAAGATGAGCTAGTAAAGAAAAAAACGAGGAATTGGAAAGAGGAATACTTGGGGGAAAGAAAAAAGGAAATATAGAAAGGGATAACCCATTTTTCATGGAAAAGATCATGAGTCCATACAGTAGAGGAGAAGATGGGATGAGAGAAGGCAATGCTTGAACCTTATTCTCATTGGAATTCACTTAAAATGAGAATAATATGCACATTCAATTTACTAGTTGAACATGCCTTACATTATAGGGAAGCCAAAAAGAAGTAGGAAATAACAGAATGTGAGATGAACAAAAAAAGAGGGCAAATTGGGAGTAGAGTTGTTCAGAATTAAAACAGCTCTACACAGGAAAAGGATGAGAGGAGAGGAAATAGAGAAATGTGGGGAAATAAAATGGAGAGAAACATATGAATAATAATCATTATGATAAATGCGAATGCAATGAACTAATCCACAAAATTGAAAAAGATAGCAAAGTGGATTAAAAATCCAAATATCAAAAATTTTGTCTTCATGAAACAAATTCAAAGTAGAGAGACACACAGAATAAAAGTAAAGGGATGGAGCAGAATCCACTATGGTTCAGCTTAAGTAATAAACAAAAATAGGGAGAATAATCATCATCTTAGATGAGGAAAAAGTATAAATTGATCTAATCAAGAGATAAAGAAATTAGCTCTTTTAAAAAGAAACCATAGACAATGAATTGATTTCAATACTAATTAAATAAAAAATACCAAATAACAGCATCTGAATTGCAAAATGAGAAGTTACATGAAAAAAAATCAGAAATAGGTACAAGAGGAAATAATACATAGTAAAACAAACTTGATGAGAAAACTTAATCTTCTCTCAGAAGTAGATAAATTTAATAAAAATATAAATAAGAAAGAAATTAAGGGGGTAAATAGAACGTTAGACAAGTTTGATATAATAGACCTTTGGAGAAAACTGAATGGGAATATAAAGGCATATGTTTTTTTCCCAGGCCTAAATGGTGCAAAAATTATCCATATAATGGAACATCAAAACCTCACAAACAAATAAAAATGTAGAAATATTAAATGCATCTTTTCAGACCATTATTATATAAAAATTACATATAAGAAAGGGCAATGAAAAAGTAAAAATTAATTTGAAACTAAATAATTATATCCTAAAGTATGAATGTGTCAAAGAACATACAATGGAAAGAATCCAAAATATAACTGAAGAAAATGCCGATTAGAAGAAAATATATCCAAATTCATGGGATGCAGCCAAAGCTATACTTAGGTGGAAATGTATATATCTAAATGTTTACATCAATAAAATTGAGTTGATACAACCATTCTAGAGAGCAATATGGAACCATGCCCAAAAGGCCATAAAATCATGCATACTCTTTGACCCAGAAAAATCACTAGTGGTTCTGTATCTGAGAGATAAGAAAAAAGGACTTACCTGTGCTAACATATTTTAGCTGCTTTTGTAGTGGCAAAGATTTGAAAACTGAAAGGTTTTCTAACAATTAAGGAATTGCTGAACAAGATGTAGTATATAGTTGCAATGGAATACTTTTGCACCATAAGTAAAGATGAAAAGGATGAATTTAGAAAAAAATTGGAAAAGCTTATATGAAGTGAAGCAAGCAGAATAAGGAAAAAATTATATACAGTAAATGAATTATATACAGTAAATGTCCAACTATAAACTGTTCAAATCTAACCTTTTATCAGCATAGCTAGTTTCTAAGACATTGACAAGAGACTCATAAAAAATGCTACCCACAGCAAAATAAGGAAGTGGTGGTGTCTGATTGCAAGTCAAGGCATGTCATCTTCACTTCCTTTCCTTCATGAGATTATTTTATATGTGATATGTATCTTCTGTCATGTGTGAAGTGTGAGCACTAAATAAGGGAGTTCTCAAGTCACTTGCTAAAATAAGTGATAAATCCAGAACTAAACACTAAGTAAGAGTGTTGGCAAGTAATTTGCTAAAGTGGATGATAACTATCAGTCAGAAACTTGTGAATTATTTTAAGATTTCACAGAAGAGTTCACACCCTCAGAAACTGTTCAATCAGGAAACTATGAACCTTTTTGATGAAGGTGAAAAGTTGATGCCATAGACACTGTCCCCTGGGCACTGCTAGACAATTTTGGAAACTGTGATTGGCCCTTGTGTAAAGTGAAAGTAGCAAGAAGACACTATAAAAGGCCATGAATTTCTGGGGCTAGGGGAGTCAAATCCAACAAGTAAGTCAGATTCAAGGAGTTGGACTTCAAGAAGGAAGCCAGATTAAAGAAGAAGGTCCATTTAAGAAAAAATGTTGGCCTCAGGAGTCATCTTCAACTTGAGTCATAATCTTGAACTGCCTCTTGGAGGGATCTTGGGTGAGTGGATAGCTGGCTTTCCCTTCCTGTCTTCTGGAGAGAGTTTAATTCTGATTGAAGGTCAAGAAGTCCTAGCTGAATAGTTCTTCTCTATCCTTCTGTATTTCTCTACTTTCACTCTTTCCATCTCTTTTGTAAATAAAAGCTATTAAAGGTCACTTCTGCTTGGAACAATAATATTTTCAATCATATATTTTAGTCAAACCCTTAATTTGAATCCTTACACATGGCATGAGTAATGCAGAAATATGCATTACATGAATGAATTGGTATAATCTATATAAGGTTACTTACCACCTATAGATGAGGGGGAACTGAGGGAGGAAAAGGAAATTCTGAAACTTCAAATGTCAGAAAACAATTGTCAAAACTTGTTTCTACTTGTTATTGAAAAAAATTTAAAAGTAATTTATATTATAGGAAGCTCTTAGGTAATCTACTTTATCCCTCATCAGCTGCCATCAAGAGACCAAAAAAGCATAAATAAAAATCCACTGAACTTCACAGCAAAACACATGAATTAAAATCTTAGTTTTTTCAGCTATCAATGTGTGACCTTTAATAAGTGACTTAATCTCTTTGAGCCTCAGTGTTTCTTTTGACTGAGTTGGGAATAAAAGTATGCTGTCTAGAAGGGGTATTTTAGTGATCAAATTAAGTGATGTTTGTCTAAATTATTTTATATTATAAATATATATGTATATATATATATATGTGTGTGTGTGTTTCTGTGTGTAGGTATATCTGTATACACAGATATACATATATTTTCTATTATATTTCCTTCCTTTTTGATAATGTACCAAAGTCCTAATGACCTTAGTTAAAAAAAAAAAATCTGAAGCCATGAAAGAGGGGAGGAAGTGAAACAGCAAAGTGGAAAGAAAAATAATTTATAGAATACCTATTACTTGCCATGTTCTGTACTTTTAAAATTTTTTTTGTTTTTGTCAACAACCCTGCAAGTTAAAGCTTAAAATTATCTCCAGTTTAAAGTTTTGGAAATTGAGGCAAACTGAGCTTAAGTGATTTACCCTGGGTCATACAATTAGTATCTAGTCAGATTTAATTGAAGCCTTCTTAACTCCAGTTTCTGAGCTCTAACCACCCTGCAACCAACTGTTTCAGGTATAAGAACAAAAAAGTAAGGCTAGACCTTCAAATAATTTTGAAAAATTTTAAACCCGCAAATATTTTTTCAGCTGCCAAATATAAAAATGCCTGTTTCTTTCTCCCTACTTGTCATTTTATTTTTACTTTAACTTTAAAAAAAAAGGTTTATTATTACATTGTGGTTTGTTCCTTCATCATGCAGACCACAAAGCTTCCAGACCTGATTAAGATAATTGTGTGAAATATTGTGACTGAAATTTTGTGATCTGGAATATGGCAGTCAACCTTCTGGTGATGTATTTTTCTAAACTTTCCAAGTTGATTTTCAGACAACAAACACTTTTTCTACTGCTAAATTTTTTTTAAGATTTCAAAGTAATGATAAGGTCATTAATGTGGATGCTTTTACATAACAATCATGATATATAGATGTGTGTACACACACATCTTTTTTTATTTTCTTTATTTCATTTTCTATCAGTTTGGTCTTTCCATACTTTTTAAATTTATCTATACCAATAAAAGCTTTTTGATTATTTAATTAGAAATCCTCTCTTATGAGTATTATTTTCCATTGTATTGTCATAATTTGTTTAACCAATCTTCCTTCAATGACTAGCAATTTTGTTTTCATGTCATTGTTACTAAGAATGGTATTATTTATATTTTATGATGAATTGGATATTTTCTTTAAGTCACTTTTGTAGAATAACCCTAATTATTTTCTAAAATTATTGGAACAACTCATCATATAACCATAGTGTATTAGTATGCATGCCCTTCCATAACTCCTTCACATTTTTCTATTTTTCTATCTTTGAAAATTTGCTGGAACAAGATTAGAAAATTAGTATAAATATATTGTCTCCCTGTAAGTCGTTTCTCTTTCCATCTTTCCATTTCTACTTTTTCCAAGAGAGTACTTTTAGGAATACTGAAGTAGTTCCATAATCCCTTTATATTTTCCCTTAAGCCAAATCTACATGGACTGCTTTTGTTATTATATACAAGAAAAATACTGAAATTCTGAAAAAAATATAAATATAATTTTGCATCTAAAATGTATCACATTCATACATTATTACATTTTGTGTGTATGTTAATACTATCTATCATGATTTATATATTTACATATGAATTCAAATATATTCTTCATAAATAAGAAGAATTTTATTAAAAAAAAACTTTTTTATTAAGTGATGGACCCTGGAGAGGCTTCCTTAATACAATGCTTTAGGGAAAAAAGAATATAGATATGATATACTTATTTCCTCTATAAGAAATGGTTACAAAGTAGTTTACTTTTATAGAAATGTAAAAGGAAATATATAAGGATTAGGCTCTAAAATCTGAGAAATCATCAGTGATGCCTCTTCCTTGGTACCTGATTATGGCTAAGGCAATACCGTCTAATAAATTATAATATCTTGTAAAGAAGGAAAGAGGAGCCTGTGATGAGTTGTATAAATAAATAAATGCAAAATAAATGCAAGCATAATTGAATGAAAAATAAAAATAATGCTTTCCCATGACCAACTTGATCGAGATGACATCTTCAAATTATCACTGGCTCTACTGAATCCAAAGACCAAGCATAATCCAGCTGGAAGTCATTGATCAGACACTAAATAGGGAAATTCCACAATATCTTATTATATCATCTGCATGTAATATAAACAAAACACCCCAGGGATTTGTAATCATACCTCCAGATAATGAAAAGTTCAAAGCTATTCTGGTTAAATATTTTATCTCATTAATCTTGGCAGTGAAAGGTTGTGTCTATGTAATGTTGAACAAATGGCAAACTGCTACCTATTTTAATGACCACACTAATTGAAGCCACTGTTAAATTATGGTCCCTGATCAAAACAGTGCCAGTCCATTGGATTGAGTGACTTTTCCCTTCTCACTGCTTCCTAATGACTATTTACAATGGCAAAATCAATCTATTTTTGTTTCCCTTCATAATACCCAGTAATTAGCCTTATGATTATTCCTCTGGATGATGGTTCTATAGCCAGTGGTACTTATCTTCCATAATTTAACTGTTTGGAGGCACTTAGAGGATTACCTATTTTTATCATCATACACCTTCACGCTAAGTCTACAAACATAAAGATTGCTCTAAAATGGCTATTTGGAACCAATATTCACAACATGTTTGCGAATGGTGGTAACCCAAAGACCTCATAAGAAATAGTATTACTTTCTCTACAGAATGAGACCTTGGAAAATGAGTTGCTCAACTACTCTCTCTAACAGGGACAAAATGGAAACTTTTAAGAAGAGGAGAATATCAATGAAAAAGCCAAAATAACTGAAATGAAATAACCTAACCAATTGCTTTGTTCCTGATGTAGATATTATCTGTCAATATAATGTCATAGGGTTATAGATTTAGTGTTGAAAAGGAGCTCAGAAATTAAATTCAACAGCTTCATGTTACTGATGAGAAAAATGAGATCCAAAGAGATTGAATAACTTGTTCAAGGCCAAATAGATAAAAAATGATTGGGATAGCATTTGCATCCAGGTCCCATTATTCAAATTCATTTCACCATAAGGAAGCAGGGATAATATAGCCAAGATGATAGAGTAGCTGGAAGTAATACAGTGAGATCTACCTCTCTAACAAAAAAATAACTCCTTTGAACAGACCTTGAAAATGATTCAGACCAAGTCATGATGAAAAATTCAATTTAAAAAAAAATCATGATTCATTTTTTTTCTAACCTTGGTCTCTCTAGAGATACTGAAGAATCTGAGAAAACTAGGAAACTTTATGACCAGAAGTCTACCACAATTAGAGCAAAATAGCCTGAAGTGAGAGTGAAAAAAAAATCTTAGTCTCATGAACTGTACCCCAATAGTTATATAATACATCACAGTAGAACAGGTACAAACTGGTAACTTTTTTACCCAGTACCAAATTTTGGGTTTCAGATGCATAGTGGACTATATAGAGTAGTTGAGTCCAAGGGTGGTCTTCCAAGTAAATACAATTGGAATACATTTAGAAGTATTATGAGAAGGAAGTATCATTCAAAATGCAGAAGCACAGTAGAAGCTTAGTTCTAGTTTCTAGCTTAGTAGAAAACCTGTAAAGAATAACCATACCAATAATACCAGAGCAAAAGAAAGGTTGCTTCTTTCTCTTTGAATCAGCAGATTTTCCCATTTGGCTCATAGTGCCTGAGTCCAGGAGCAATATATTTTTGTTGAGACCCAAACCCAGAGTAAATTTCATAGAGGATCTATCTCAAGTACCTGAAGGCAAGACACAGGTGTCATAGAGTAATGTGTCATATGTTGGTATCCCTTGGATTAAGTGTGAGTGTTAGCATGAGCATAAATGCGCAATATCATTACAGAGGGAGGACAAAGTGGGGTTTAAAAAGTGAACTCCCAAAGGAGAGGGGAGTTTTACTCCCTCTATTGAAAAGACTGACTCTGGACTGGAATTTGTCAAGGGACAATTAAGCATGAAGGGGACTTGGTTGGGCTGAAATCTGGGACCTGATCTTACCTTAAGGTATGAAGGCTGAAATCAATCTCCCTCTCTCTCCCCTCTCTCTTTCTAATATTAAATGCTTATAATTCTGCTGTTTGAGCCTCCAGACTTATTTTTATTTGTTATACCAGGTAAGAAATTGTATAACTTACACACACACACACACACACACACACACACACACACACACAAATCAGACCTTGGGCAATAGCATCCACATGTTGTCCTATATCAGACAACTTATAAAGCATTAAAACCTTTCAGGTTCCCCATTTTGACTGTCCCTGAAACCCTACATCAATAAAATAATCAATATTATTCGTGAAAGTATTAGGAGGACCAGCCTAGACCATCCTTTTAGAAAGCCTCAATGCCTAATCCCAACAAGTCCAAAGTCATGAAGTAGGCCAAAACAAGAAGCAAATAAAAAAGAATCCTGTCACAAAGATATATTATGGTGACAAGGGTGGTCAAGAAACAAATCTAGAAGAAGAGAGTGAATTCTGAAACATCTAATAGTGAAGTATCAAAGGAAAAATAAAATAAAATAAAATAAAACTGCATATAAATTAAAGTAGAATTATTTGAATAAAAAGAAGCAGTGGAAATATGAATTGAAAGAAAGCACTGGTATAAACTATATCAGACTATTTACTACTGCCTTGGGGAAGTTGGGAGGAAAGGAGGAAAAGAAGTTCTGAATTACAAAATATCAGAAAACTATTGTCAAAAATTACTTCTGTGAGTAATTTTCAAAATGTAAGTAAAATAATTAAAGATAAAAAATGGCAAGTCTTTAAAAGAGAACACATGTTTTAATCAAAGAAAAGGCAGTATTATGGAAACTATGGGAAAGAAATGAAGGTTATAAATGCAAAGAATTGAAAAGAAATTAGTAGCTTGACATAAGAATTATAATAACCTCCACAAGCAATAAACTTTTTGAAAACTAAAATGGTTCAAATAAAAGTTATTACTCAATGAAAAAAATATTAAAATAAAGTCAAAAGACTGAAAAAAGTGAAGATTATAAGTTAGCAAAGATAACTGATTTGGACAAAAATTAAGATGGGGAGGGGGCATTAAGAATCATGGGACTGCCTAAATACCATTACCAAAAATGAGTCTAGATATCATATTTTAAGAGTCCTTAAAATAAAAAAAATGCTTATACCTCTTAGTAGAAGAAAAAGTGAGGTCAGAATCTACCTGTCCCTTCAATAAGAAAATTCTCAAAACCTTAAAATGCAAACTCCCAGAAAAATTACAGTACACATCCAGAAGGAAAGTACTAAACTACAGTGAAGCCACGGTCAAGATCATGGATGATTTAGTAGTCACAACAGAATTTAGAATATGGTATTCCAGAAGGCAAAGAAGATAGGCTTCAGGTCAAAAATAATTCACCCACCAAAACTGAATATAACAATACAAAAGAAAATATTAATTTTTAATGAAATGGAAGGCTTCCTATAATTCTTGATAATTTTTTTCTAGAAACTTTGAAGTTCAAACATAGTAGCTAAAAGTTTCCATAGTTCTTTTTGTATGATAAAGGAATAAATGAAGATAAATTGGTAACATACAAGAATTGGGAAATGATACATGATTCCCCTCTCAACTTGTCATCATCAAGGTTCATAGAGGGAATCTAAATTTAAAAAAAATAAAGGAAGTGATTCTGAGGAAAGTTTGCTATGTCTGCCAGGCTTCTTTCTTCTCGGGAAGTCTATAACTCCCTGCCACCATTGCACAGCCAGTCTCCTCAGGAAAGATTTCCAACCCCTTACTACTATCTTGTGTATTCCTTATCCTCCTGAGCATAGTATGTCCCCTAAGGCAAGGCTGCTGTGGCCAAACTAAGGTATTTTCCATCTGCTCCAAAGAAACTTTTCATCTGTGCCAATACAAGGCAACTTCTGCCTCCTAATACCAGCCCAATGTCCCAAAAGAGAATATGGAAAACCTCTGGTGCAAAGAAAATTAATCCTGTCTTTGACTTCAGGCCTCACATCTCCTGTTGTGCCTTTACTTTGAGGGTAGAAAAGTGAAGCATTCCTCTTAATGATAAACTTTCTCTCATCTTGTCATACCCTTCATATCCCAATGACTCTAAGTTCTTAGAGATAATTTTTTAAACTTCATGACCTCTTCCCTACCACCCACTTGTTCATTCCCATCTCCATAATATTCTAAGGCCAAAGTTTCAACCAGACTTCACCCAGCTCTTAACCTGTGCTCCTTGGAATGTTTATTTCATAAGCAACAGACTTTTTAAATTTTAATTTATTGTTCTCCTATTCCTTAATTAAAAGAACGTAAGGATATACAAGTGTGTGTATTTTTTGATATAGTGAGAAAATAAAATTGATATTGTCTCCATTTTTGTAATTTAATGTATCCTATATTCCCACTGACATTTTCTATACTACTTTTCATGTTTCTTTGTCTTTGAGTTAAGTTCAGAAGTTCAGTTGTACTTTTTGAGTTAAAAAAAGTTTAAAAAGTATTTCCCTTAGAGTCATTGTTATTTTTTTTGTATCAAGGAAATCTTATCCTTGAGGGATTTTGGTGAATGCCAGGAAATTTGGTCTGTTATCTTTGCAATAATGTCTGTCTTTCATGAAAGTCTAGTTGGTTATCATTGTGATTCTAATAAGCCATCCAGGTAGACATCACCAATGGCTTTTCCATAGAAGCAAAATGGAGAAAGATTTGTTACTAGTCCACATTCCAGATTTCCACCTAATCACCCCACCCCCTCGTCAATGATGTTCCAGACTTTTTAACTAATAAGATTGTTTTCCCATTCAGTGATGCTACCTTTTGGTATTGGGAAGTTCTTCATTTTGTTCATAGAATTATCTACATGCCTTCATTTCAGGTCTTGTTATTTACTGAGGAGCAAAAGACCCTTTTTTGATAACTCTAAGCTTTATCAATAAATTGAATGGGTTTGGAATTTTGTGCCTTAATTTACTTTAATTTATTTCATGATACTTGAAGACCACAGAGAACCTGAGGGAAAGAAACTAGTTCTTGAGGCACCCTTTAAGAGTAATACCTTATACACTACAGCAAAACTTTTCCCTGAGGGATTTTTCTGAAGAAGATGGCACTAGGGACCTGACTCACCCCTTTAGTCTCAAATCTGAGAAAATTATGATTTTCCTTTTTCTTTTGGTGTCCTGTTTGTGTCTAGTGTGATTTATTGTTTGTCAATAATCTGTAGAAGAAAATCTATGAAATATCTGTATGTGACAGGTCTCTGGAGAGATTTCTTTTTCTTCGAATATTATCAGTATCTTGGGGCAAAATTTTTGCAAAGAGGTTAGGGCTTTCCATGTACCATTATGGCAATCGATACCAGGGCCACTATGTACCTTTTCCTGTAAAAGCAAATATATTCCTGGAATCTTCATGAATTGGTATCAAGAAAAATGCTGAGCACAAATCCACTACAGTAAAGAATACAGCTGTGCTAGGAATAGAGAAAATTATTATGTTTGTGTTTGAAAACACAGGATGTCTTATTATGACATGATTATTTATAGCTCTCTAATATTGAACAAATTAATATATGACTTTTCCATCTGGGCCTATTTTTGGCTTTTTAATAGGTAAAATAGATGTTTTATAGTCTGATTTGCATGGAATTATTATTCTTTGCTCAATTAATGAATTTATTGCCAGAGTAATTCCCTCAATTGCCTCTTTTGATAGGGGTTTCTAAGGAATGGTAGCAGGTAACCCATTTTTCATCTTAATCTGAGTGGGTTCAGCTGATTTAAGTAGGCCTACATTGGATGAAGATGTGGCCCAAAAAGACTCAGGTATATCAGCTGATATTTCTAAGGTGGGAGGCTCTTTCATCTCCTGGCTTTCTCAGAGAATTACAGGGAGCAAATTTAGATTCCTTAGGTAATTCCAGTGAAATAGAGCCATTTGGAGTGCAAGTTATAGTTGCTTTTAGGTTATATAATAAGTCTCTTCCCAGCAGATTTGGAGGGACCCTGGCATTAGTAGTAAAGAATGTTCTATAGATAATAGTCCCATTGAAACCATTCAAGGAGAAAGTGTTGGGAACTTTTGAGGTGTTCCTGATACAGCTACTACATTTATAGAACCAATGGGATCACATTTTGTATCTATTTTACTCACCAGAATTGATCTAGATACTCCAGTGTCTAAAAGGCAGTCATAGTGCCAGTTAATTCTGAAAAGAAATTCTTGATTCTTTGTCTATTCTGAGTTTGCACTTGTGAAAAGAGCTTTGTTCTCTTTGCCTACTTGGAGTTGAAGCTTTGGTTAACACTACCTTAAGTACCTCACTAGATTGTGAAGATAAGATTAACTCTCTTTTGTCTTCCTTTTGATTGAATCAACACAAGCTTGAATTAGGTGGAGGAGCTCACAATCCACTTAGTGAATTCATACCTTACCTAGTGCTAGGTGAGAAGACAGCAAGATACTGGGAGAGCTCCTCTATTTTTTAAATCTCAAACAGCCAGAAAAGTGTGAATTCTTTTAAGAGGTCACACTATAAGAAATATGTGGTCCCAAAGGTGTGAATCCTAGAAGGAGAGTGGACCCCAAAAAAAGAGTCACTCTAAGAAGGAAGACCTGCCTCTTAAAGGGAACTTGGGTGAGTGGATACCTGGCTTTTTTTTCCTGTCTTCCTTCTGGAGATAATTTAATTCTGGTTCAAGGTTAACAAATCCTGGCTGAGCCAAGAACTGGAACAATATTTAGTTACATAGGTTAATATTTTCTCTACCTTTTTGTATTCCTCTGTGTTCACTATTTCCACCTCTTTTTTAAATAAAAAATTTATAATTTTCATATATTTAGCCAAAGCATTAATTTTTAACACTTACACAAACAAGACTCCTGGCTCAGGGTGAGAAGTGTTCAAAAGATACATATCAATGGTACCCCTTTACAGAAGTAATAAAGTAAGTCCTAGGCCTGCCCCTTACTTCCACTGACAGGAAGAGAAGCTCAAGTATTGTGATTCTTCTTTAACTGACAACATGGAAGCGTGACATTACCCACTTAAAAGGGTTTGGGAAAGGCATCAATAAATCTGGAAAGAGACACATCCTGGTGGCAGGGACAGAACAAAACAACAACAACAACAAAAACAAAAAACAGCAAAATTGACCTAAGTCAAATGAGTCTAGCTTCAAATTTGGCTTGAAAGGGGTCTTCCATTTGTACCAATTTCTAAGTATTCTTGTATTCTTGCAGCTATTTTGTCAAATAATCTGTGTTTTGTAAATCCTAGAAACTGGTCATATGAAGGAGGAAAAATTTTTTTAAAATTTCTTCATGAAGAAAATCTCCCTCTGTCTTTTCACTCTAGCCAAGTTATTAAGCAAAAAAAAAAAATAAGAGAAAAATTTCATTCCTTCTGCAAAAATTTATGGTATTGTAAAAAAATTAGAGGCTAAATATGTGCCTGAAATGAAAGTTCTTTGCTGTGAATTTCCAAACTGTGGTTTGTATGTTTCTATAAATGTTAAAATTATAAAAGTGAAAAAATAGCTCTTTTATCACTATGGCTGGAAAAATGACAGCTTTTTTGTTTTAGTGCATAGAGGAAGATAATTTAACTGATCAGAGCAAAGGGAAATAGTTAGTTTGAACATAATATTTGTGAAATCCCAAGGTGAAAAACATACAAAACAAAAGGGGTTTGCAGTTTTCAGTGTAAAGTGGGATATCTTAGTTTTCTGACCTAGTGACATGAGATGTATATAGATAAATTTAATTGAATTACCATTAATACATATACTTATGTATGTATATATGTATACAAACACACAAATAAAAAAGGAAAGGAAAAATCTCAGTCAATATCTCCACCCTGCTCCATATTGGAGGCAGGGGAGTCCTTTTAAAAGAGTTTTAAATATTTTAATTTTATATTTTGTGTTATTGGAATTGATATTTTAATCTTCTTTATCACTAAAACTGAAATAAAACTAACATTTCAATACATTTAAGCAATTTTTAAAATTCAGAGTTTTAATAAGGCTAGTTTAAAAAATATATGTAATAACCACTTTAACAAAGGAATTATTGCTATTGTTTATACTAATAAATTGAATATGCCTGGAACTTTATGCCTCAGTTCACTTTAATTTCAACCACATTAATAGCAAAGAATTAGAATCTAAGGGATAATCACAAATGAATGGACAAAGTTATAGCATATAAATATGATGGGGTATTATTGTTCTGCAAATAATAATGAAAATCATGGCTTCAGATATTTTTAATGAAATGAACAGAGTGAAAAATATGACAAAAAAGTTGAAGACGATTTAAAAAAAATTAGGGGGGCAGCTGGGTAACTCAGTTGATTGAGAGCCAGGCCTAGAGATGGGAGGTCCTAGGTTCAAATCTGGCTCAGACACTTCCCAGCTGTGTGACCCTGGGCAAGTCACTTGACCCCCATTGCCTAGCCTTTACCACTCTTCTGCCTTGGAGCCAATACACAGTATTGGCTCCAAGACAGAAGGTAAGGGTTTAAAAAAAATTTACATAAAGAAATCAAAACTATTAATAAACACATGAAAAAATGTTCTAAATCTCTTCTAATTAAAGAAATACAAACCAAAACAACTCTGAGGTATCACCTCACACCTAGCAGATTGGCTAAAATGACAGCAAAAGAAACTAATAAATGCTGGAGGGGATGTGGCAAAGTTGGGACATTAATGCTCTGCTGGTGGAGTTGTGAACTGATCCAACCATTCTGGAGGGCAAGTTGGGTGATAAAAATACTCTTTGCCCTTTTATCTAGCTATAGCACTGCTGGGTTTGTACAGCAAAGAGATAATAAGGAAAAAGACAAGTAGAAGAGTATTCATAACTGTGCTCTTTGTGGTGTTAAAAAGTGGAAAATAAGGGGATGCCCTTCAATTGGGGAATGGCTGAACAAATTGTGGTATATGTTGGTGATAGAATACTATTGTGCTCAAAAGAATAATAAACTGGAGGAATCCCATGGGAACTGGAATGTCCTCCAGGAATTGATGCAGAGCAAAAGGAGCAGAACCAGGAGAACATTATACACAGAGACTGATACACTAGGTACAATCAAATTTAATAGACTTCTCAATCAGTGGCAATGCAGTGATCCTGAACAACCCAGAGCAATATAAGAGAATGAACACTATCCCCCTTCAGAGGAAAAACTGTGGGAGTAGAAACAATGAAGAAAAAAAACTGCTTGATTACATGGGTTGAGGGGCATATGATTGGGGATATAGACTTTAAATGAAAATCCTAGTGCAAACATCAAAAACATGGAACGATGTTCTGATCAAGGACACATGTAATTATCCAGTGGAATTGCATGTTGGCTATGGGAAGGGTGGGACAAGGGGAGGGAGGGAAATAATATGATTCTTGTAACCAAGGAATAATGTTCTAAATTGACTAAATAAAATTTTAAAAATAAATAAATAAAATAAAATTTAAGATACACAAAAAAATGTAATAAGTTTGAATGTTTCCTATGGATAATCATATCCAAAATTACTTCCATGCTATACTAACATACCAATCTCCTTTCTATCATTTCTCTCATTTTTGCTCATTTTTTCCTCTTTTCTAAAATTATTTCAAAACATTGAAATAGTTTGAAAAATTGCTAAAGAAAAATGAAATAATATGTGATTGAGGATCTTATTAGCAGCTCATTTAGATGACTTTCTGAAAAATAGAACTAATGAAAAACTCCTTTCCCCTTACAGAACAATGAGGATGCATTGTATTAAATCAAAATGTCTAAGTGTATTATGTGATTGAAATTCTACCTCATAAAAATGAAATAAATAAATTCCTTTCTTTGACAATAGCTCACATACTTATATTATTAGCACCATGTGATAGGAGAAAAGACACTAAAGATAGCATGAGAGGATCTGGGTTCACAGACAATTTATACTACTTACTACCTTATTGTGGTCTTATTCATTACCTTAATGCAAAATGGAGTGGTTCACATAGATGATTTCTAAACTCACTTCAATCTTCAAATTTCATGGTCTCCACAATATCTCAAAGTTTATACTGTTATGCTGTTTTTATATGAGAAAACTGAGCCAAAGACATGTTATGTCCCTTGCCAAAGCAAATGTATCTAGTAAGAGGGTGGTGAAGTGATTAAAAATTAAATCTTATAACTTAAAGCCATGTACTCTTTCTGATACTTCATTCTACCCTCTACCAGAAAGGATTAGCTAATTCAATTCAATTGGACAGATATTTATCAAGTGTTTATTAGCTACCATGCACTTTGTCAATATCTAATAATCTGAAGTCCCCCAAAAATTAGTTCCTGCTTTCGAACATTTTATTCTCTTATAAAGGGTAAAAGGGAGATGATATTCATGAAAGAAAACACAAAATAAATTAAAGTAATTGAAGGAACAGAGAAAGAACACAAAGAACTGCAAAATTCAGAAATATATATGAGGAAACTGAGGCAGCATTAAATGGCTTGCTCCAAGGTCACACAGCTAGTAAGTATTCCCACAAGATGTCTCTCTTTCTCCAGGTTCAGCACTCTATCCACTGCACTCTAGCAGTTCAAATTGTGACCAGAAGCAGTCAAGAAAGTTCTATTAGTATTGATTATTGAGTATTCCAATGTGTTTTAGTACTAAGAGTTTGAAAAAGACAAATTAGTGTGAAACAAAACAATTCACTAATTGACAAAGAAAGGAGTATGGCACCAGTTTAGACTATAAACCTAGGAGCAACTAAGAGACTCAGTAGATAGAAAGACAGGACTGAAGATAGGAGGTTCTGGGTTCAAATGTGACCTCAAAAACTTCCTACCTCTGTCATCCTGGACAGTCACTTAGTCTCAATTGCCAAGCATTTCCTACTGTTCTGCTGTTCTGTCTTGAAACCAAAACTTAGTATGAATTCTAAGACAGAAGGTAGAAGTTTTAGAAAAACTGTAAGTGTAAGAAGTTTTAATACCTTTTGAATGACTAAGAGCAGAATATTAAATAATTCTGCCAAAGAAAATTGTTTTAAAATAGAGAAATAGTATTTTTATTGACTGGCAACCTCAAAGAATAAGGCATAATTAGGAATGATTAATAAATAATTACATGATGTAGAAAAAAAATTGCCACTGTTGATGGTCCAAAAAGATCACATTAACTGATTCATTTAATGTAGAACCTAAGGTGGTTTGGTCTGATTTTTTACAAGTTATTTAATAATCCTTGGCCAACAATTTTGATAATCAACAGATTTAAGCTACAATGCTGGCTGGTTTCAGTAAAGTCAAAGTAGAGGTATAGAAATCTATAGCTTTTATATTAAATTTGTTAGTTATTCCCCATAATAGCCTGTCACAAGAGAATGCATTTGATCTCATATTTTGCTGAATAAACAGAGAATAATGTTGCTAAGTTACTGCAGGTCTTTAGAACAATAGCAGGCAAATCCAAGTATTTTACTGCCTGTCATCCTAACAGACTTATATTTAATATACTTTGTATATATCTGTACTTATTAGTTTTTTATTTATGCTACATATATTGATATGTGTGTTTTCTCCATCAGTATAACATAAGCTTCTTGAAAAGAGAGAATATTTCAATCTTTTATATTTTTATATCCAGCACTAAAAACAGTGACTGGCACATAGAAAGTTCTTTGTTTGATTTAATAGTAACTGAGTATCAGTTGGTTGACTGGCCAAACCACCAGCCAGTTGGTTGGTGACCAAAGTCACAGCAATACAATGACTACAAGGTCTTAAAGCTGGGTAGACAACTTAGGCAACTATATGGACCGAAACTAGACAAGTGCAAAGGGATTACTTTTCATCCTTGTTTTATGAACATGAATAATTTAGTGCTAGGGAATTCCTTTTCATGTGGAATAGTAAGATCTAGTTTACGATAAATAAATTTTCTTAGGCAAATAGCACAAAGTTCAAAGCCTTCACAGTAGTGGTAGCACAATTTTCATACCTTGCCATTCTAAGGCATATTAGGCTTTAGTCCAACTCTTGTGTTGGTATTAGAATTATAATTCACTGGTCCTCACTCTCTAGTCTATTGTTTAGCAAACTGAGGCTCAGTGACTCAATATCAGTGATAATGTTTGATCACTCTCCTTGGAGTTTTCTTTCTAAGTTATTTCTCTATTCCACTTGCTCATTGAGATATCAAATCTGATCCTTGCTGAGGAAAGCAAATGCCTCCACCTCATCCCTAAATTACCTACTGCCTTTCCCAAGGGGTGCATATGAAAGACTTCCAGTTTCCAAGAGAAGCATTGATCAACTGCATTTTTCCAAGAGGATATAGGCAAAGCCTTATTGACTATTACTGAAGGGGACAGCACATCTCTGACAATCACTACACAATATATTTGCCTGTAACCATCCTGCCATCTGCTTCTCAGAGCTTGATTTTAAGGTTATAAGTTGATAAGAAGGAGAATAGACAAGCTGTAGTACATGCCACCACCATTTAAATCAGCTCAGGCACACACATCTTGCTAATGACAGAAAGACCAATATAATAATGAGTTTGTCATCAATGTCATTTGACATCATGTGGGGCAACAGATGCAACTTGTCTGCATTTTCTGAAGTTTGCTCAATCTCTGCATGCTTTTTACTATCGGGAGCTGCTATAGTTTTCTTCTCCTCAAAGCTACCATAGACAAAGTAACTGGCTCTTAGATTGACCCTTCCCACTTTCTTTAGTGGCTGACATTCATTAGACAGATATAAGGCAGAAGAGAGAGAAGGTTTGTGTGGAATTAGAAAGCCCTTAATTCAAGAAATTCAAGATACTTGGTTTGAACTCTATTTTTTTTCCTGTGTAAAATTAAGCATTGGCATTGAGAGCATCTAACATTTCTTCCAAATGTAATTTTAGGATAATATGAAAGTAAATATTTTTTTCTTCTTTGTGTCTCTTTGTCTCTTAATGTTGTGTGAAGTAAAATACCTCCATCCCAGGGGACCAAAGTGGTGGAACTCAGGAGTCACAGAGTCATGTCACATCTGATGATCTGATGGCCTGACATGAGAAACAACAACCTGGCCTAAAATAACTATGGATATCTGCCCATGGAATGGCAGAGGGCATGAAATTTGAAAACCCAGGAAAGACGAGCGTGTACTTGAAAAGGGAGAACAGAAAGTGGAGTTGCTCTGTTGTCTTTCAGCTTTTTCTTATCTCCTGATCTCTGGCAAGCTGAGGCCTGAGCCACTTAAATGGTGAATCAGGTCTATCTCTAAAGTTAGAAAGGCTGAGACATATATATATCTCCTTCTATTTGTCTCTCTTTACTAATAAATATCTATAAATCTAGTAGTAAGTCTCAAGATAATTTTTTTATTTCTAACACTGACTATTCTCTGAATATCTATCTTTGCTTCTCATTTCCTTTATATCTGTTTTCTGTCTCTGTTCATCTCTAACTTTAGTTCTCTCTCTGTCTCCTTTCTGTTTGTTCTCATTTCTCTTTCTATGTCTCTCTCCCACCCCACCTAATGTACCAAAGTCAGAGCCAGTACTTATGAATCAGAGTGAGTGAGGGGAAATCTCTAGGTCCTTGGGAACTGACTAAGACAACTGGGGACTTACTCCTGAGAGCAACTATATTTGGTACTCCAGGAGGCTGAAGAGTGTGGAACTTGATCTCTGAGATAGAACTGACTGGGGCAGCATACAGTAGAAGTTTCAAACCTTCAAAAAGTAGCATCAGGCAAAAACTTCTCCCTAGCTCCATACACAGAGAGACTGCCCTCCTCACTCAGACTTCCGGATGGGGAGGGAAGGAAAAACCAGCATAGCAATGGCCAGCAATGACCAAGAAATACAATCTTGAGTCAACAAAAAGAACAAGAGAAATGAATTGACCATGGATAATATTTATGGAGAAAAACTCCAGACTACAGAGGAGAGAGCAGAAGACAACAAACAAACGCATCCAAACTTTCAAATTAAATGGAAATTAGTCACAACCTCTTCAAGAAATCAGGCTGGAATTTGAGAACCAAGATAAAAAGATAGGAGAAACTTGCAAAGAGATGTGGGAAATAGTTCAAAAATAAAATACCAATTTAAAAGACATAATCTCAACCTTGGAAAAAGACATCCAGAAATCAAATGAAATGATAAGCAAATTGAAGATCAGAAATGACCTGCTGGAAACCATGAAAAGCTGGATAGACCAAACCGAAAAAGAAACCCAAAATATCATAGTGAAAAACCAGTCTTGAAAGATTAGAATTGGGCAAGTAGAAGCTAATGAGTCAAAAGATTGACAAAATAGAAGGAAACTTGAAATATCTCACTGAAAAAAAAAGACCATAAAAATTGTATTAGCGAGGGGGACTTTGAAAAGGAGGAAGCAATATTCATTTATTTGGAGATTGAATACAATATGACACTTGCTCCCTCTTTCTACAAGCTGAAGTGTTCAAAATGGAGTCAGTCAGGAGGCTAAAGTGTAAGTCTGTTTTCCCTCAGCCTCCTTCTTAACTGATGGGTTTGAAGTTCCCCTCCTAATACATGGACTCTGATTCAAATTCTATTTTAAATCAAGATGTCTAATTTATATGAATAGAAAAAGTTGAAAGGGAAATGAAAAGGACAGTGGGAAGAAGAGATCCCTAAGATATCTTCCCTATATAACTTTTGAGGGTTTGACCTACTTTATCTTTCTTCAGAAATAAGCTCTGGATTCCCCTAAGGGAAAAAGAAAGTCTTTATTCCACAGACTATCTCCAGTTGAGAATTGAGATCTTCTTTCTTCTGCTCAGATAACAGGATTGAGAGATTTGGGCATTTTACCAGCCAAGGTAGTTCTCCCTCCCAGCTCCCAAAGAGCCCAAGCCACAAAGAACCTTGGGTTTTCTCCTCCAACTGCTTTTGAGTCTGGCTGGAATTCCATCCCATCCCCTGAGGTCTTGAGGTTCCATCTGCTCTTTCTCTGAGGCATCTCTTCAAAATTCAAATTTCCTTTGCTTCTTCTCATTACCTTATACAGAAAAAACAGTCTAGAAGAGACAATTTGAAAATAATTGATCTATCTGAAAACCTGAAAATAAACAGAAACCTTTATATTATACTACAAGAAATGATCCAAGAAAACTTCCCTGATGTTCTTGAACAAGAGGGCAAAATACACATTGAAAGAGCTTATAGATCTTCCTCTACACTCAAGCCTATAGGAATGTAGTTGCCAAATTCAAGAGCTTCCAAGCTAAGGAGAAAATATTGCAAGAAGCCAGAAAGAGACAATACAGATATCAAGGAATACCAATCAGGATAACAAAGGAACTGGCAGCCTCCCCACTAAAGGACCACAAGGCTTAGAAAATAATATTCAGAAAGGCAAGAGAATTGGGTCTATAACCAAGGATCTATATCCCATCAAAATTGACTTTATACTTCCAGGAGAAAATATGGGCTTTCAACAAAATATAAGATTTTTAAGTATTTGTAAAGAAAAGACCAGAGACTTCTGGTAAAGATGGTGGCTTAGAAGCAGCAAAAGTTCAGACCTCTGAAAACCCACCCTTACAGATCACAAACTGAATGCTTGTAGGAGACTGAAATTCAAACTTAACAACAGGACAGAGGCAGGGAGCCCTCCTTCTGGATTCAAATCAAAAGGCACGACCCCCAAAAGCCAGAATTCTAGAATACTCGGGTCTAAGGAGAAGGCAGAAGGAAGGTCCCAGGACACATCCCCCCCCAACCCAGAGCACTGAGTCCCAGCAAAAGCAGGAACCTCTGGGCTGGCAAAGGTGTTTTTCTGAAGGGTGCACCTTGAAAGTAACCTGAGCCAGGCTCAGGGTATCTAACACTGAAGGCAGGGAAGAAGCCGGAGAGAGATGGGGGGAGCCTATAGGCCCGTGACTGGGTCCTTCCATCTGAGTCTCACAGGAGGTTTTTGCTTCAGGGCATATCCAGACCAACCCAGCTGAACATAATCCCATCAAGAACCCTCAGAGATCAAGGAGGCCATGACCTATCCCCCCCATAGAGTGCAGGGCCTCCTGAAAGGATAGGAACCTCGGGGAGGGCAAAGGCACTGGGGTACCTTGTGGACAGTGCTGTGCCAGGCTCTGAGCATGGAAGTAAGGCAGCGGAGAAGCAGCTGAAGAGAACTGAGAGCACTAACACCAGAAATGCTGGCAGGCAGGGGAGGGCAGACCCTGGGCTTCCCCAGGAAGACAGAGCAGCTGCCGAGAATGGACAGTTTGCCTGGGAATAAAGCTTAGATCACTAGACTCAAACACTGAGAGAAAGCCCTTCTCACTCATATTTCTGACTGTAAAGAGGAGGAAAACCATAGAGATAGCAAACAGGGCACAGGAGCAACAACCTCCAAACACTAAGAAAAGCAAGAAGAAGGGGGTGAGGTGGAGTCAAAATGGCGGCCTAGCAAGCAGCAAAAGTTCAGACCTCCTGGAAGATCCTTCCTTAACTGATACAGACTGAATGCTCCTAGGGCACCAAAATTCAAGCTGAATAACAGGACAGAAGCGGGGAACCCTCCTTCTGGACTCAAATCAAAAGGTAAGCCCCCCAAAAACCTGAATCCAAGAATACTCAGGGCTAAGGGGAAGGCAGAGCGAAGGTCCAGGGACCCCTCCCCCACAACACAGAGCACTGAGACCCCAGCAGCAGCAGGAACCTCTGAGTGGGCAAAGGTGCTGGTTTGGAGGGTCTACCTTGTGAGCAACGGGGCTCCGGGCTCGGAGCATCCAGCTTGGACAGCAGGGAGGAAGCCAGGGAGAGACTGGGCCTTGGCTGGGTCCCTCCATCAGGGTTCCATTCGCACCTTTGCCTCGGGGCACATCCAGACCAATCCAGTTGAACATAATTCCATCAGAACTCCTCAGAGTTTAGGGAGGTGGGCAAAGGCACTTGCAGACAGTGGAGAAGCTGCTCCAGAGGACAAAATACTTGCCAAGAGACTGTACCAAGAGATCTGACAAAGCTCCAAGAGGGGAGACTGACAGCCTCAAAACCAAAACAAAATGAGAGGAGCAAGAGCACAGCCAAATACAGGGAGCAAAGAAGGGGTAAACTCAAGCAAACAACAGAAAAAGAAGAAAGAAATTACAATAGAGAGCTTCTGCAAGGTAATGAGCAAAGAGCAAATGAAACAGAGGGATTGGGATCTGCAAAGGAAAAATCAGAAATCCCAGTGAATTGGATACAGGCTTTGGAAGAACTCAAAATGCAATTCAAAACACAATTAAGAGAGGCTGAAGACAATTAGGAAAAGAACTTAAAAACTAAGATAAGTCATCTGGAAACAGAAAATACTGTCTTGAAAGCTAAAATCAACCAGCTGGAAAATGAGGCAAAGGAGATGAAAGATGAGGCAAAGCAGATGAAAGATGAGTTGAAGAAGATGAAAGATGAGCTCCAATGAAAATCCGACCAAAAGGAAAAGGACGACCAAAAAACTAAGGATGAAGTCCAGTCTTTAAGAACCAGAATACAACAACTAGAATCAAGTGACCTCACAAGGCAGAAGAACACTATAAAACAAAACCAAAAGAATGAAAAACTTGAGGAAAATATGAAGCATCTCATTCACAAAACAGAGGATTTAGAAAATCACTCAAGGAGAGACAATTTAAGAATTATTGGCCTACCAGAAAACCATAACAAAAGAAAAAGCCTGGACATTATATTACAGGAAATTATTAAAGAAAACTGCCCCAAAATCCTTGAACAAGAGGGAAAAGTGAAGATTGATAGAATCCACATATCACATCCTATACTTAATCCCCAACTGACAACACCCAGGAATGTTATAGCCAAATTCAAGAACTATCAGAACAAAGAAAAGATATTACAAGCTGCCAGGAAGAAGCCATACAGATATCAAGGAAACACAGTGAGGATGACTCAGGATCTTGTTGCATCCACACTGAAAAAAAGAAAGGCATGGAATAAGATATTCTGGAAAGCAAAGGAACTAGGTCTACAACCAAGAATCAACAACCTAGCAAAACTAACTATATTCTTTCAGGGGAAAGTATGGTCATTCAACAAAATAGAAGAATTTCAAGAATTCATAAAGAAAAGACCAAACCTGAACATAAAATTTGATGTACAAGCACAGAACTCAAGAGAATCATCAAAAGGTAATTAAAAAAGAGGGGAAAAAAGAAAAAACAAAAAATATTTTAAGAGACTCAATAAGTTAAAATGTTATGTATCCCTATAAGAAAAGCGGTCATTGGTAACTCTTAAAAACTGTTGTTATTACCTAGGCAGCAAAAAGAAGTATACTTAGAGGGAACAGCAACAAACTGTATAGGATAAGACATAAATAGTTATACAGATATATGCATGCAAAAATACATACACATGAGTATGCATATATATGTATATAACTAGAGCTTAAACATAGGTTAATATTAAAAGAAATGGGAAAAGAAACAAATGGGAGTAAATTTATATGTCATAAAGAAGCTCATGGTGGGAGGGGGGAGAACATCAATACACTGGAAGGGTAAAGAGGTCAGAGACAGGAAATACTCAACTTTTAAGTGCTTTGAAAGTGACTCAAAGAGGGGAAAACAATCCAATCCTTTGGGGGCAGAGAATAGATTTTCACCCTATAGGGGAGTAGAAGGGTAACAAAGGGTCTGGTGGGGAGGGAAGTAGTACAAGAGAGGGAGGGAGCAGGGGGTTAATTTTAGAAAGACTACAGGGAAAATAAGGGGGGCTTAATAAGGAGGGGGTAGAAAGGGAAGTAAAATAAGGGTGGGAACCAGGGGGACTGTCCAAAAGCCAACATTGGTGTAGGAGGAAATAGTGAAAGAAGAAAAGGCAAGAAAAGGAGGAGAATTCAAAATGCTGGGAAATACACAGCTAGTAATAATAACTCTGAATGTGAATGGAATGAACTCACCCATAAAATGCAAAGGAATAGCAGAGTGGATTAGAGTGCAAAACCCTATGCTGTCTACAAGAAACACATATGAGAAAGGCAGATACACATAGGGTGAAAGTAAGAGGGTGGAGCCAAATCTATTGGGCATTAACTGACAAAAAGAAGGCAGGAGTCGGAATCATGATATCCGACAAAGCCAAAGTAAAAATAAATCTAGTTAAAAGAGATAGGGAAGGTAATTACATACTGATAAAAGGCAGTATAGACAGTGAGGAAATATCTGTACTCAACATGTATGCACCAAATTCCATAGCATCCAAATTTCTAAAGGAGAAACTAGAGGAACTCAAGGACAAAATAGAAAGAAAAACTATACTAGTGGGAGACCTAAACCTTCCTCTATTGGAACTAGATAAATCAAACCAGAAAAATAAATGAGAAAGAGGTGAGAGAAGTGAATGAAATCTAAGAAAAAAATTAGTGTTAGTAGACATGAGGAGAAAAATAAATAGGGACAAAAAGGAATATACCTTCTTTTCTGCAGCACATGGTACATTCACAAAAATTGACCATGTATTAGTGCATAAAAACATTCCAAAGAAGTGCAAAAGAGCAGAAATAATAAATTCAACTTTCTGAGATCACAATGCAATGAAAATAATAATTAGTAAGGGAACATGGAAAGGTAAATTGAAAAGTAATTGGAAATTAAACCATACAATTCTCCATAACCAGTTAGTAAAAGAACAAATCATAGAAACAATTAATAACTTCATTGAAGAAAAACACAGTCATGAGACATCCTTTCAAAACCTATGGGATGCAATCAAAGCAGTACTCAGGGGGAAATTTGTATCCTTGATTTCATATATTAACAAATTAAGAAGGGCAGAAATCAATCAATTGGAAATGCAAATAAAAAAACTCAAAAGCGATCAAATTAAAAACCCCCCAGCAGAAAACCAAACTAGAAATCTTAAAAATTGAGGGAGAAATTAATAAAATAGAAATTGATAGGACTGTTGATTTAATAAATAAGACTAGAAGCTGGTCCTTTGAAAAAAACAAATAAAATAGACAAAGTACTAGTCAGTCTAATTAAAAAAGGCAACAAATAAATGAAATTGACAGTATCCAAGATGAAAAAGGAGACCTCACCTTTAATGAAGAAGAAATTAAGGCAATCATTAAAAACTACTATGCCCAATTATATGGCAACAAATATGGCAATCTAGGTGATATGGATGAATATTACAAAAAATATAAATTGCCTAGACTAAAAGAGGAAGAAATAAATTACCTTAACAACCCCATTTCAGAAAAAGAAATTGAACAAGCCATCGAAGAACTCCCTAAGAAAAAATCCCCAGATCCAGATGGATTCACAAATGAATTATATCAAACATTCAAAGCACAACTAATCCCAATATTATACAAACTATCTGACAGAATAAGCCAAGAAGGAGTTCTACCAAATTATTTTAGGACACAAACATGGTACTGATCCAAAAGCCAGGCAGGTCAAAAACAGAGAAAGAAAACTATAGACCAATATCCCTAATGAATATAGAACAAAAATTTTAAATATGATACTAGCAAAAAGGTTCCAGCAAGTCATCACAGGGGTCATCCATTATGACCAGGCAGGATTCATACCAGGAATGCAAGGATGGTTCAATATTAGGAAAACCATCCACGTAATAGACCATATTAACAAGCAAAATGACAAAAATCAGATGATTATCTCAATAGATGCAAAAAAAGCCTTGGATAAAAGACAACATCCATTCCTAGTGAAAACACTAGACAGTAAAGGAATAGAAGGGCCTTTCCTAAAAATAATAAACAGTATATATCTAAAACCATCAGCAAACATCATCTGCAATGGGGATAAACTAGAAGCCTTTCCAATAAGATCAGGAGTAAAACAAGGATGCCCATTATCACCTCTATTATTAAACATTGTACTAGAAACGCTAGCAGTAGCAATTAGAGAAGAAAAAGAAATTGAAGGTATGCAAATTGGAAATGAGGAGACCAAGCTATCACTCTTTGCAGACGATATGATTGTTTACTTAAGGAATCCTAGAGAATCAACCAAAAAGTTACTCGAAATAATCAACAACTTTAGCAAACTTGCAGGATACAAAATAAACCTGCATAAGTCATCAGCATTCCTATATATCTCCATCCCAGTTCAGCAGCCAGAATTAGAAAGCAAAATACCATGTAAAATCACCCGAGACAATATAAAATACTTAGGAATCTATCTGCCGAGACAAAAACAGGAACTAAATGAACACAACTGAACAATTGAACAACACAATTCATCGTGAATGGGATGAACTCACCCATAAAAGGTAGACCCTCCCTACCTAATGTTGGAAATGGGGAAATTTCCAAAATTCACAAGTCTAAGAAATTTTAAGGTTTACAGTAGGGAGAGTCCTTCTCCTCCCTACCTGAGATTACTTTAGGACAGAAACCTTTTGCTGAACAATGGAAAGGGCTGCAGCATAGATCAAAATTTAATTATTCCAATCTCCACCCTACTCAGGGTAACAGGATTTAGGAAGGGCTGCAGCATAGATCAAAATTTAATTATTCCAATCTCCACCCTACTCTGGGTAACAAGATTTAGGAAGGGCTATAGCAAAGGATCAAGATTTAATTATTTGAGAATATGACCTTCAACAGACATGTGCAAAGCCACAGACCGCTGGGCGGTCCTGGGTTAAGCTAGAGCCACCATTGGCACAGGGAAGACATGGACAGTGATTGGTAGATGTGAGAACTGAGGGGAGGGAACTGAGATGGTTTCCTTAAAGATAGCGGGGTCTGAGGACTAAAGGTGGTTGGTTGGAGAGGTGCTCTGAGAAGCTTGCTCTGAAGGAAGCTGGAGGTGGAGGCCCCTGAGACTGTTTCTCCATTTTGGTCATGTGAGTGATAGGGACTGATCTCTTTCCTTTGCCTCAGCTATCTAAGGGCTTGGGCCTTTTGGCCCAGCCTAAACAGAAGGGATATTTAAGCCCTATTCCCTTCTCTCCCCTTTCTCTCTCCCTCTCTCTCTTTATCTCTAATACCTTTCTTCCTCCTGTTTGTAATTAAACTCCATAAAAGGTTGACTGCTGACTTGAGTTTTCATTTAGGAATTACATAGCTGAATTCCTTGGCGACCTTAAATTAATATATATCAGTCTTTTAAAGTGATTTCCTTGTCACACTACCTAATATTGGAAATGGGGAAATTTGCAACATTCATAAGTCTAAGAAATTTTAAGGTTTACACATGCTTGCAAGATTCAAAAACACTACTGATTGAACTTTATAAGATAGGGCATAAAATTTCAAGGAAAAAACCGCAGTGGGTGTCACCTAAAGTATACTTGGCTTCATCTTAGAGAAGTACACTAGAAAGATTTCCACCAAAAGAATAGCAGATATCCAAAAACTAGGAGTACCAAAAACAAAGAAGTAGCTAAGGACATTCTTTGGGGTTTGTGGATTTTCAAGACACTGGATAATTGGGTACTCTAACATCTCCAAGTATCTGACTGATTTAACCAAGAATGAAGTGGAAGAACCCTTAAAACTCACAAAAGAACATTTAAATGCTCTTTCACAACTGAGGGGGGGGGGGAATAGCTAGGTAGCTCAGTGGATTGAGAGCTAGACCTAAAGATGGGAAGGTACTAGGTTTAAATCTGACCTCAGACACTTCCCAGTTTTGTGTCCTTGGGCAACTCACTTAACCCCCATTGCTTAGCCTTTACCACCCTTATGCCTAGGAACCAATACACAGTATTGATTCCAAAACAGAAGGTAAGGTTAAACAAAAACAAAAAAAAAAAGAAACAACTAAAGAAGAGATTTTGACAGCTCAAGCTCTGAGAATTCATTACACCAATATTACACCAAGGAATTCCATTTGTATGTCCACAAAGCAAAAGGGATAGCTTTTGGATTCCTAACCCAGACTTTTGGACCACATATGAGGCCAATTGCATATTATAGCATCACATTAGACCTTATAGCCCAAAGAATGGTTCATTGACTGAGGTGTATAGCAACAGCCACTCTAATGGTGAAAAAAAGCTAATGACTAGTTCTGGGATGCAAATTACATGTTTACTCTGAACATCAAATAGATAAAATACTAAAAAGGAGTTTAGTTTAGTGGTAGTCTCTCGGTGATCGAGAATGACTATTGTCTTTGTGCAGTTTCATCTATGGTCTACCCTCATGTGGCTTTGGAGTCCAAAGGCTGAGGCGCAAATTTTGTGGCACATGGGGCATGGGACTCCAGTTGTTATGAGAGGTGCGGTTGTGGCCTGGTGTCGACATTCACTCGCAGCAGCAAGGTGTCGATGTTGCTCATCTTCAAAGGTGGTGGCAGCATGGTTAATGTGGGTTCGCCAGCTGCTTCTGTAAGAGGCAGCGAGTTCTAGTTGCTTTGGTGTAATGCCAGCCCACTTCAAGTTTGACTTTAGCTGATCCTTGAATCTTTTCTTTGGTCGGCCTTGTTTCCTGAGTCCAGCTGACAGTTCACCATAGAATACCTGTCTTGGTATTCACTGTGGGTCCATGAGGATGACATGTCCAGACCATCGTAGCTGGGTTTGGAGGACCATGACTTCGATGCTGGTGGAGTTGGCCTTGTTGAGGACTTCCTGATTGGTGATTCGGTCCTGCCATCGGATCCTCATTATTGATCGCAGGGAGCGTTGGTGGAATTGCTCCAACTGCTTCATGTGCTTCCGGTACAGTGTCCATGTCTCACAACCATACAGGAGCGAGCTGAGAACCACTGTGTTATACACTTTGCGCTTCGTCGCAGTGCTTACACATCTGTGTTGGAGGACTTTGCAGTGCAGCCACCCAAGTGCCTGGCTGGCCTTTTGGATCCTGGCATTAATCTCATGGTCTAGGGACCCATCGTTGGCGATGGTGCTGCCCAGGTACTTGAAAGTGTTGACGTTAGAAAGCTGTGTGCTGTCAATTGCAATGCACGGCTGGTTAGTTGGTCTCCCTGGTGCAGCTTGGAACAGTACCTCTGTTTTGCTGAGGCTGATAGTCAGGCCAAACAGTTTTGTTGTGGTGGAGAACCTGTCCACAATGGTTGGAGATGATTTTCTTGGTGGGCCATGAGAGCACAGTCATCTGCAAAGAGAGCTTCCAGGATGAGTCTCTCTGTTGTCTTTGTTTTTGCAGTCAGGCAGCGAAGGTCAAATAGTGAGCCATCCAGTCGGTATTTGATGTAGACGCCCAGGTCTAGATCCATCACAGCATGTCATAATACTTGGGTGAAAAATAGGTTGACTAGTATCAGAGCGAGTACACAGCCTTGTTTCACGCCATTGGAGATGTTGAAGCGATTGGAAGTCTCTCCACCAGATAGGACTTCCCCTGTCATGTCAACATGAAAGAGCTGGATCAGTTCAGGAGTAACATGCAGGCTTTTACACCTGCCAGAATATCCCAGTACGAAGTCATCTTGTTAGGCAATGAAGTCCTGTCCTTACACCACTGTGCACCATTAAATACAGCTGCTCTTACCCCCGAGTTACTCCTTGCAGGAGAGTCACTGCACAACTGTGTACAAACAGTAGATCTTGTGCAGAAATTCAGACAGGATATTAAAGATAAAGCACTCATAAATCCTGAACTGGGGTTATTTTCCATGGATCTTCATACAAACACCAAGTTATAAGATTCACTGGAGCTTCTGGAGTTACCCAAACTGACACTCTGGCATGCTTCTCTGCCGGCCATGTCAGCACTAAGGAAGCAGAACTAAAAGCTCTTACCATGGCTCTCCTTTTAGGGAAAGACGAAATAATTAACATTTACTGTGATTTGAATTATGCATTTTTGGTTCTGCATGGGAAAAGGGATATATGGAAGATGGGGGTTCATTACATCTGCTGAAAAATACATAACTCATAGGAAATTATATCACGACACTTAGATGCAGTTCTTTTGCCAAGGGAAGTAGCTGTAATATACTGCAAGGTTCACTCCTTTGGCAAAGATAAGATATCCCAGGGGAATGACAGGGCTGACATAACAGAAAATTTGCGCCTACATTTGGTCCCATACATGTGCTGAACTTCTTGGAAAAGCAGTAAATCACACAGGCTTACTATGAAGGAGAGGTTCAGTCATGGTAACAATGATTGAGAACAAAACTAGTGAATAGGATATGGAGAGCAGAAAGAGAGAAGCCCATTTTGCCCAGGACATTGTACTACCATCTATTCAATGTCATACATTCCAAAGGATATTATGGGACTCTGGTCTTGTTAGACAAAATAGAGATTTTGGGTCACTCCAGGGATATCTATATATGCAATAAGAGTATGCCAGCCATGTCTTCTTTGCAGGCAATATAACCAAGGGCATTTCAAAAGCAAAGCATTACGGGGTAGACCTTTAGCTTTTACATCCTTTGAATGCTTGCAAATCAATTACATCAACATGCCTAGTGATAAAGAATATAAGTATGACCTAGTGATAGTGGACAGGCTAACACGGTTGCCAGAAGCATACCCAGTCAAGAAAAACAACAGTCTTTGTAGTTAGAACACTCTTGAAAGACTTCATCCCCAGATATGGCATTCCAGACAGCATAGATTCTGATGGGGGACTCACTTTACATCTAAAATCTTGCAAGAAGTCTATCAGAATCTGGGAATAAAGGGAAATCTCCACTCATTTTATCATCTGAACAGGCCGGGACAGGTGGAAGAATTAGATAACTTAAAACTGCAGTGGGAAAACTATGTGCACAAACACACCTCAAGTGCACAGAAGTTCTCCCACTTATTCCACCTGAGGGCAAAGCCCAGGGGAGATTTATACATATCCCCATTTGAATTACTCTATGGACAGCCACTTTGGCATGGGAGAACTGAAAAGTCTCATATATTTACATGCTGGGAGGGGAATGCCAGTTACACACTTATTTAACAAACATATAAGACAGGCTGAAAGAATTACATGATCTAGGTTTAATAATCCAAAGGGTACTGTTAGACTTTACACTGGACAACATCAAACCTGGGACATGGTGTATGTGAAAAACTTTACAAAAAGCACAGTAACAGATACAAAATGGAACGGGCCATACTAAATTTCATTTACAATACCTACATCTCAATCAAAGTCTAAGGAAAGACCCATGGTACGATGCCTCACATGTTAAATGCTACATTGCCCCAACTAGCCCAGATGAAATTAGATCAGAAAATGCCCCAGACCATATAAAAGGAGCACAGACCCTGAGTGAAAGTGACAGGAATAGGGAAACACAAGCTATGGACAGTCCCAATCAAAGTGATACTGAAATATAAATGATGACAGAAGGATAGACTAATTATAAACCAGAAATCAGAAAAAAAAACACATTACTCTCTATCTCTATCTATCTCTCACCCTCACTCGATATCTATAACTAGGGATCATAAAGCAACAAAGAAATAAAAACTCTACACACAAAGTCTTACCCACATTCACACAATATTAACCATTTTTACACACACTCATACAATATCAACCATTCTTACACACATGCATGTTCCAGCACAAGAAGAAAAGAGGCTACAATCAAGGTAAGATGACAGGAAATTTAGGGTTTTTTATTACTGGGTTACCTTTCCCAAAGGGAACTGAAGGGAAAATCAATCCCTTTCTCCTCTCATACTCTCAAATCTTTCTCTCCCTCTCTCCAGTTCCCCAGTATAGGTGGGTGTGACCCTCTTAACTGGCCATATGTTACAAGTAATTAGAAGAATTATTCATAGGTAGAAGTTGTGGTACTAAGTGGTCTAAGAAGATATTCCAAAAAAAAAAAGAAAGAAAGAAAAGGTGGCAGGGGATTAGAAGATGGCACCAAGGAAAACTTGAAGGACTAATAAAAATAGGATAATATATACCACACAAAGAAGTATATGGGAAGGGGAGGGGAATAATACTTTTATTAAAAGGAGAGTAAGAGATTGTTAATAGCTAATATTTAAAACCTAACTCTCATTGGAATCAATTCTGAGAGGGAAGAGCATTTAGATCCATTGGGATATCAAATTCTATCTTACCCTACAGGAAGGTGAGGTGAGAAAAACCAAGAGGGGCGATAGAGGGGAGAAGAGTACAAAAGTTGAAGGAAAGGGGGGTGAGGAAATTTAATAGACCATAAAATTAATAAAAAGGGAACAAAAAGGCAGAAAGGGAAGTAAAATAAGGGTGGGAATGAGGGGCACTGATTAAAACCAACCACTGGTTTAAAAGGAAATATTGAAAGAAGAAAAGGCAAAACTAGAAGAGAAAATCAAAATGTTGGGTAATACAAATTGTGTTATATGTTGGTGATGGAATACTATTGTGCTCAAAGGAATAATAAATTGGAGGAATTCCATGGAGACTGTTATGACCTCCAGGAATTGATGCAGAGTGAAAGGAACAGAACCAGGAGAACATTATATACTGTGGTACAATTGTATGTAATGGACTTCTCTAATAGCATCAAAACAATGATCCAGGACAATTCTGAGGGACTGATGAGAAAGAACACTACTTTCAGAAGAAGAACTGTGAAAGTAGAAACACAGAAAAAAAATGCTTGATCACAATGGTTGATGGGGATATGATTGATCTAAAAGATCACCCTGAGTAAATATCAGTAATATTGAAATAGGTCTTGATCAATGACACATGTTAAATCCAGTGGAATTGCATGTTGGCTATGGAGGGGGATGGAGGTAGGGGAGGATAAGAACATGAATCTTGTAACCATGGAAAATTATTCCAAATTGATTAATTAAATAAAAATTTCAAAATTAAAAAATTAAAAATTAAATAAAATATTACATGTAAAGAATTAAATTCTTTATATTCAGATGTTTTAGTGATGCATAGTTTTCATTCCCCTTATTAATATCTATTTAAGATTTTTACTCATGCTTTGATTTATGGACAGATGACAGTATATAGAAATGGCTTCAAACCATTTTGAATTGCCTTTGTTAGAGGAAATAAACCAGCATACACATACACACAGAAATGCACATGTGCAGAAAAATATGTAGCTTGTGCATTCTAAATTTTATAGGTCATATTTAATTAATTTACCCAAAATATGCTAAAGAGCAGTATATCAGAATAAGTATTCCACATACCAAATATGAGTAAACTACAATATGTAATAATATAAAATATAACTCAGTTTTCCATCAGTAAGAGATAACTTTGTAGATTAAAATGTTGGCATGTATCAGACTTTTAAAAGGAGCATAGAGCTGATATAAAATCTGTTTAAGAAAAAAATTATATGATATATAAACAGGAGTCAACAAGAAAATTCAATGAAAATAGTTAAAGATTGTCATTCTACAACACTGTTATCCACTGCCTTAATGATTATTTTATATTGATTATGTGCATATGAGTAAAATTTCCATGACCATGATTAGAGGAAAAAATTTAAGATAATTCAAGTTGTGATTTTTTGCCAACTTGAAAATAATAGTTGTTTAAAGGATAATGCATATTGAGGAATATTGTAGATATCATGACATAGTAGAAAAAGTATGAGTCTGGAATCAGAGGATTTGATGCTTACTATTTATTTGATCTTTGACAAGTCACCTAACATCTCTGGGCCTCACTTTCTTCATCTCAAAATTGAAAGTGTTTCCTAAATTTTGTCTTTTATCATTTAATCTATAATCCTATTATATGACCCAATTTAAAATTATTACTTCCATTGTCAATTAAGTAACAAAGAAGGTGACAGCTCTAAGGGAGAGGGATTGTAGAGATAACTTCCTGGCACATGATAAGTGTCAAATAATTTTTTTCTTGACTACACAAATTATTTTATTTTTTTAATTTTCATCATAAATCTCATCTTTCTCATACTATTCACTATTCAGTATACAGGACAGAACAGAAAAGGAGAAGGGAGTGAGTAGACTATTTAAATAATGTAATAAAACCTCTCAGGAGACATTGTATTAATGGGTTTTTTTTCAATTCTTTTTCAATTTTTTACAGGTTGTATATTAATACAATTTTCAATAAACATTTATGATATTTTCTGATATATTTACTTTCTCCCCCCACGCTCCCCACCTTCTCAAGACAGAAAGTAATATGATATAGGTGTTACATGTGTTGTTATAGACTACATGATCATCATATTGTGAAAGAAGATATATGTTGCTTATTCTAGAGAATAATTAATGGAGAAAAAAGGGAATAATGCTATTCTTCCATTTGAATTCAGACTCTATCAGTTCCCTTTATGGCAATGGATAGCCTTTTTCTTTCTGATACCTTGGAGTTCTCATGTATTATTGTATTTCTAGTAATAGTCATATCATATGAACTCAATTAACATAATTTATTGCTGTTTTGTGTATAGTCTTTTTTAATGTTCTCCTGATTCTGTTCACTTCACTTATGTCTTTCTAGCATTTTTTTGTTTTTTTTTTGTTTGTTTTTCATGCTCATCTTAGTCATCATGTCTTATGGCAAGATGGCATCCTCTTAGACAATATATGACATGTCAGGTAAAGAAAAAGTGTTTGCATCTACTGAGAAATTTGACATAAAGCAGTGAAGAGATATACTGTCCCAAGCATGCAACTACTAAAACATTGTATCATTTGAGAAAAGATACTAATTTGTATGTAGGCAACAGTTTCTTGTAAAATAGTTGTAGGAAACTGAGGAGGCTTTTGGTAATGTACAGAATGGAGGGGCTTTATTACTCTCACTTAGTATATTAGCAACATGACATATATACTTCCCTTCTAGGAATTGTGGAAGAGAGAGAGATAACAAAGGAAATACAAAGACTGGATTTTGCATTGTTTTCTCATGAAAAAAGGAGTTGACTGCCAATGGGGGATGGGAATGGAAACTCCAGCTAAGAAAAGCAGGTGAACTGTTGGGGATACCCCCTTTTTTTCCTTCTGAACTGAGGAGGAAAGGAACAAATTTCACTGCAAATTCCTCATTGAACTGAAGAGATCCAGACTTACCATCTGTCTTTATAGTTGTTGGATAGAGACTTTTTCCCTGTGTCAATTGGAGAAATGCATTCTAGGTAATATATTCTATATTCAAGAAAAACAAAAAGATTTGCTCATCATCTTGGATTTCCATGGCTTGTCTCTTTGTCTTTATAAATGCTTTGTCTCAAACCTTAAATTCAATTCTTCCTCACTGGGCTTCTTTAATGCCTTTCCTTCCTTCAAGACCCAACTGAAGAGTTACTTTCTACTGGAAAATATTCCTAATCCCCTTACTATTATTACATTCTCTCTCTTCTAATATTATCTTTTGTTTATTCATATATGCACATGCTAGATTTTCCCCAATAGATTTATACTTTTTGATGTCAGGAACTAACTTTTGCTTTATCTTTGTTTATCAATAAGAACTCCATAAAGTGTTCTGCTCTTTTCCTCTACACTTTTATGGCTCATTCAGATCTGGACTCATGCATATTAATTGGGCTTAATCCTAGAGAAGCCTGTTTATATGAAGTATCAGGTTCCATTTCCCTTCATTTTCTTAGTTCTTTTTTTTTTTCACATTCCCAACCGAGAGTTTTAGGGAAATTATTTAAAGCTTACATTTGTTTAAAGTTCATGTTAACCTCAAAGGGGAAAGTAGAAGGTTACTTAAAGTATGATGTAAAATAGGTATGAATCAACTATTTCTCTCCTTCACACATTAGAATAAATGACAAAAACAAAAACAGTTTCAAAAACTTGCATAAACACTTTTCACTTTATGTTGACTATGAGATGGATATGTTTAACCTTGGAGGCATCTTTGTGGGATCCAGAAGTTAGAGTTTGAGATTCTTAGTTATTACAATTTGCATTCTGGTAGGTGTTCTCTACATCCACTACAATACTTTTTGGAGTTTAGAATAATTACATTCAAGTAAGTCAGTCCAAACTTGAGTTGACTTGCCAGAAAATGTGTATTTGATAGAGAACTGGGGTAAAATGTAAAGTGCCTTGCAATCTGTGTCACTGACAGAGATTCCCAATTTATGGATGATCAGGAAGTATACAATAGATACCTTGAAGGCAAGTCTTCCTAACTTCCATGTTGGGCTTTTTATACACCAGCAGTGACACACTCAAATAGAAATGGAGGCTACTAATCTCTGTGTAAGAATCTCTTCAGGTCACATATTGACTTAGAAAAATACACAAGTGTGTGCCTGTTTGTGTGAGTGTGCACACATTTATTTATTAGTTATTTATTTGGTTGGTTGGTTAAATGTTTCCAGATTACATTTTAATTTGGATTACATCACACTTTAGAATGCTATGGGCTGCATGTTTGACATATTATACTGCTTCTCTTTCCTTTTTATATAAATTTTATTTTTTTTTCTGATTATAAGTCAATGCAATTTTTATATCCATTTTCTGACATTTAAAAAATCATGTTCCTTTCTTATATCCCTCCACCCTTCACATGAAGGCAGGTAATATGATATAGGTAGGTGATTGTGGACCTTTTGTAGACAGTGTGCTGTACTCTGCCCCCCAGAGACCAAGTGCCATGTCCTGACTCCCCTCCCCAAATAACTTTTGGGAACACTCTCTGTAAGGATAATTTATCATTGTGACCTAATCTGAGTTTGATTTTTGGTTGCCAGGGGATATCCCAAATAAAATACCCAAGTCAGTTTGGAAATCTTTGGTGGTTTAATCAATATAGAGGGAAGAACTCAAGGAGAAGAGAGAGGGAAGGTATAGGATTTCACCCACCTGGCCTGTGCCAGAGGGAGTTCAAAGTACTCTGCCACAAGGTTTCTGAAGATTAGAGGCTTCTAAGTGAATAGTGTTCAGAAGGTAAAGGAGAGGGGGCAGCTGGGTACTCAGTGGATTGAGAGCCAGGCCTAGAGATGGGAGGTTCTAGGTTCAAATCTGGCCTCAGACACTTTCCAGCTGTGTGACCCTGGGCAAGTCACTTGACCCCCATTGCCTAGCCCTTACCACTCTTCTGCCTTGGAGCCAATATGTTGGCTCCAAGATGGAAGGTAAGGGTTTTATAAAAAGGTAAAGGAGAAAAATCATCCTAAACCCCAAAAGAGCTCAGAAAAGAACCTCAACTGAACTAGGTTACTAGGCTTCCTTTCCTCCAGTATGGTATCATGGGAAACTCACCACTAAACCAGACAATAGCTGCTGCCACGCCAAAATGCCAAGACACTCAGCAAGTTGGCACCAGCCACCTCTCCGCCACAAAAGAGATCTGAGAGAGAAAATGATGTGAAATATATAGACAGTTTTACACCACTTTCCTGCATCTCATATGTACCAATGGTAGCTTAAGTTTGACTTAGGATAGCTCATAGGTCTGTCAGCTGTTTCTGATTTGTCATTTGCTAGCACATGTCTATCATAGGCCATCCTCCTAAATACTTAATCCTTATGAATGTAGACATTCCTGATTTTGTTAGACTAAGTAGGGTGGAGTAATTTAAAGTTCATACCTGTACCCCCATATCCCAAACAGGGGAGGGGGAAAGCTTTCCCATTGGGTGGATCAGCAGGTGAAGTGAGGAATGTCCTCAGCAAGTATAGAGAGGGAGATGAGGGTGAAGTGCTTGGGTCACTCCCCTCCAGCTCTGCTGCCTGTGAGCCTCCCACCTTACTGAGTGTGTATTCCCATTGGGTTACTGGGCAGATGGTTGGGTGATGCAAAAAAAGAAATCCTCTGACTGGTAGAGAGGGGGAAGTTAAAGGCTCCAGTTGAGACCCTCTGTCTTGTTAGTAATGAATTTGGGGGGGAGGGCTGTTACGGCAGGGAGTGGTATGCTTAGTCACAGAGAGTGTTCTGTGTGCCATCTTTGGCACCCTTGCCACAGGTTCATCATTGTAATTTGGGAAACGCACACTCCTTTGATGGAGAAATAAGGGTTGAAGGCAGTGAGGAAGGGTTGATGAAAATGGCTTCCCTTACTCCTCCCTCCCAGAGTCCCTGAATTACTTGAGGAAGAAAAAATGGAGATCTCTCCTTGGTGAAGGCTTGCCCCTTGGTGGCCCTTCCAGCCCTCAAATGCAGTGAGGAAGTCTTCTCTACAAGGATAGGCTTGAGGAATCTCAATCTGTATATACTCTGCTTTGAGGCATTCACAAGCTTTCCCTTCTTGTCTTCTTAAAAACCGGCAACAAGATGGAGTCTGTCAATGGGCTTACTCTCTAGGTGTAAATAAATGAGATTGAATTTGCTATCTGATTGCTTATTTGATTTAATTGTTGATTGTGGTAAAGGGGAAGAAGTTAGAGGGATTGTAGGTCACCCTAAGTCTTTTTCTAAATAATCTAATTACTGAAGTAAAAGGTTGGTTCTTTTGTCCTACTCCCTATCATTACACCGTCACTGATTCAGGTGGTACATATATTATCCTACAATATATATTTCCATTATTGTCATGATATGAAACAAAGACACTTGTTTTGCTTACACTAGAAAAGAGTTAATGGGGAAAATAAAGTGAAGAATAATTAGTTAAGCATACCCTGAAAATGAAGAGAGACACTAGAGTTTAATTCTAGAAACTTATACTCATGGTTTACAGTCAGGCATTACCCTGGTTATTAATGAAAAAGGTTTTTAATGCTTCTATTTTTGTATGCCATTTTGTTAATTGGGTCATGTTGCAGAATACAAGAAGGCCTCAATGAAATTCTATTTCTAAAGAGATTCTCTTGAGAAAATAATCATCAGACAAGTAACTTAGATTTTCCCTCTCATCATCTAATAACAATGGTCTAGGGTAAGAGAAGTATGAGAGTCCCCTATGACTCTAGCCATTCATAATTATTTCCCTTTATTTCAGCCAATCCACTCTCTCTCATAATACACGTGGCAGAACATATGAAGTCTTTATGTCAAATCAATTTTGACAAGAGCTTTTACTTTCAAATAAATTAGGAAATTCAAATAACCCAAGGTATTTTCTTTGTTTTATTCTAAAGGAATGTTTTTACCATTATATTTCTATAAAGTTTCAATGACAAACATTTTCTTATCTCTGTTTTCAGAAGCAGGACCATAAAGTGGAAAGAGCATAAGTCTTAAAAGACCTAGAATCAAATTTTGACTACCAGCTGTTTGGTCCTGAGAAAATCATGGGGATAATCTATTTCCTACTTAAAACCAAGACTATAGAAATAAGTCTTAAGTTTATTTCTTGGGATTTTGTTTTAAGTCTAGTCAGGAGATAAAGTAAAAGGAGAAAAATGGTGAAAAGCAGCAGAACATTGAAAAGACCCATTGTTCCACATAAAGTTAGTTTTGTAAAAAATGTGATAAAAATGAAATAGAGTGTCCTCAACTGACTTACATTCAATTTTGGTATAAGTCCTATCCAAATAGTAATTAGGATAAGTCTCTTTCCCTTTTGAGGAATATAAATGCCTTAACTTACATGAAGGGCAAGACAAAGTTGAGCAGAGAATATGAGTGACGTCAATATTCCTTTTCTGGACTCTTCAAAAGAGAGGGTTTGTTGTTTTGTTTTTGGTTTTGTTTTTAATTATAGCATCTTTCTGGTACTCTTGGCTTTGAAAAAGAAGGTAGAACAGGTCAACCTCATTTCATGGTAGTGAAGATAAAGACTCTAGGAAAATATGAGAGGAACAGTCAGTGTCTCTCACATCTATATTCCTGGCTGGCTACTCTAGAGACTTCAGGGATTTTCCCCATGGATTGAGACCCCTATCAATAAGAAAGCTATTTCACTCTATATTTTAGAATATATTCTGTTATATGAATATCTTTTCTAATTTACATTTTTGCTATAATATGAATGAGTCCTTTGCTATTTTCTATGTGTGTTTATTATGAAACAAATATGCAAGGTAATTCTAGCTCCCAAAATAACAAAGTGATCACAGTTAGGTTGAACCTATTTATATTTCCAAGACAAATGATATTTCAAAGAACAGATAGATACACTTCTAGTACCCTTTATGTCAGTGGAGAATAGTGTAACCTCTGAATAATCTTTTACTTCCCCTCTTGGCAGGAATGAAGTTCTACATAGGAGATGGGAGAAGGGGCAAGAGAAGTCTTTTCTTCTTCCCTTTTAGCCATATAAAGGTGTCTCCCCTGCAACATGTGGAGCAACACTACACATGTGGGGCCTATTCACCTCCACTACATCATTCTTGTTACATTGGGAAAGCAGCAAGTTCATCTGAGGAAAATTAATAACAAATTACATTATTTGTTAGTAATCTTTCTTTGTGAATCATTTTCCACTTTCCTCCCAATGTCAAGCTGAAACAACCAGCTTCCAAACTAAGGATACTCTCAGCCACCTCAAGCTATCAAGCTGGACTAAGGCCTTTTGTCATGGGATAAAACCTCAAAAGGATTAAAGGGAAGGCTAAGAAGTAATGGTGAATTTTGCTTCACTTAAAAGTTAGTTGGCCAAGCCACTGTGATTGGGGATGGGGAAGGGTGTGTTGCATCTTCCTTATTTTGGCAAAGAACCCACTTGCCCTGTGATAAAGTAATGAGCGAGAGTTTGAGATCTCTATGCTCACCCATTTATTATCTATTTAACAATTAGAGATGTCTTGAGATACCCATGGGAAGAACTAAATAATGAGCTCCCCAGCTGTGTTTATAGATCTCTGTGAAAGAACTTTGAGGTCTCTGATTTATTTTTTAAAAATTACCTTCAATCTTAGAATTAATACTTTATATTGGTTACAAGGCATAAGAATGATAAAGGTTATTTTAAAAAATAACTTGATTTGCCAGGAATCACACAGCTAGGAAGTGTCTAAGGCCTGATTTTAACCCAGGAATTCCTGTCTCTCAGTCTAGTGAGCTACCTAGCTGTCACCATTTAGAAAGGATCAGAGACAACTAATTTATTGGTTAAATGCTAGGCTAATAAAAATATTGATCTTCTTATCCAATAACCAGTCTCCCAATTACTTTTAATTATAAGATACCTAACTAGATAACATCTAGCTATGGAATCTAACTGATCTATCCATAATGTAAACATGGGTATACATATGCATGTATGTGTGTATATATATATATACACACATATATATATACACCGATTTATATACATGTGTACATCTAAATACATATATAATCACACACACATATGTATACATGTATATGACATAAATGCATGGTATAAAAATGGAGACTTGAACTCGAGACTCCATTTCCCTGGAGTCCTTGCTCACTTCCCAAAATTCCTTGTAACCTCACCTGGGCCAAGAGCGAGATGGGGTATTTAACCTGGCTGTAAAGGCTACTAGGTTTCTTTTTTCCTGTTGCCTCTTCCAAGCAGACACGTTTCTCTCATAATTTAGGTGAGGTTGTCTAGGCCTCTCTGGGCCTAGACATGTGCTTTCTTATTCTGTATTTTCTTTAATCCTTATCTTAAATAAACCTCTAAATTATAATACTCCTTGAGAGAAACTAATTTCTACCTGCCTCAGTTTCCCCCCTAAATTTTAACTCTTACAATGGTTAATTTGTAGGAATGATTTCTTAAGTTTCTAACTTGACACACCTGGAAAAAATTGTGAAAATGTAATCTGTGAATTGATGAATTCAAAGTAATACAAAAGAACTATTTTGAAGAAAAGAATTTTAATCCATCCCCTTAACTATATTCATTGAAAAAGATACTAAATAAACTGCTCGTATATCAATTATTAATAGTAAGAGAAAGTTGATGACTATGGGTAAATAAGAAAGATTTCAAATAACACTATATGGCTTAGCCCTCATGCCTCCATCTTCAGCTTATCTTTTGTTATCACATTATTCACCCTTACATAACCATGTACTTAGTTCAATAGATTTGGGATCTCATTCCTGTGGATTATAATATTATGAATTTAGTGTGAACAGACCTTAGAAGTCAGTAAGTCTAGTTCCCCAGGGAGGTTAGGTGACTTACCAGGAGTCACACTGATTTTATCTGAGTCAGGATCTGAATGCAAATCTTCCTCACTCTAAGTCTAGTGTTTATATTTAGTATACCATGATGTCTCTCTTTCCAAAAAAAGTCTATTCTGGATGTTTCTAAATTAATAAGATTTTGAAAATAGTTTGATATGAAAAAATGTTCTGTGTGTTTATCTTTGAGCATTTTAAAATGAACAACGACCCTCTATGGCTTTTGTATGCAAACTTTACTATAAAGTTTCACAGAAGGAGCTTAGAAGAACAACTCCCACCAGGCAACCAATTTTTTTCTTTCCAAGAATTTACAATTGTTTTGTTTTATGTAAATGTTGCCAATCCACACAAAGATCTATTTTAATTTGAAAAGGTATCATTATCTATAAAATAGGGCTAATATCATAAAGGTTCTTCTATGAGTTGGTATAAAAAATAATTGTGATTTTTTTTTATTTCCTCCTGCCAAATACACAAAATTGCACAAGAGTAAACTGCACAATTATATGTTGCTTATAAATATTTTCTAAAGCAACTTGGTCAGTTCTCTTTTAGTTCTTTCATTTCTCTTACATTTTCACTGCTTTTAAATTTTCTCAAGTGCTAAAAAATGATTGCCCTTTTCTTTAATTTCTCTTGTGTCATGGATGGTTAGTTGGTATGATTTTTAAACCTTGTTTGGACATCTTTCTTTGTGCAAATTGTGGATAAACAAGGTCATTACTGGCAATTAACATTCAAATATATCAGGGATTCCAATTTTTATGTTTGTCTAGGTTTTATTCAACTTGTGGGATGAATTGAAAGCATTGAAATTCAAATTCAGTTATAAATTTGAAGCTGAACACCAATTCTCCTATTAGCAATAACTGGATTAAAATGGTAATTAGACACTAAAAATAATACACCCTTTATAGTTACTCTTGTTACAGTCTTTGTCCTTCCTTCACATAGTAGGTATATATAGCTTCCCCAATGCTCTGAGTTATCATTCCTGGTTCTGTTGACTATATGAGTACTTTGGGATATGCTTCCTGTCAGTCCAAGGTGATTTTCCCTTGATCATCCCCAGATCCAATAATGGCAGTAGGTATCTACCTTGATGGCTGGATACTACATTGGTTTAAAAAAAAAAAAAGAAAAGGCAGTTTATGACTCATCTTTTTGTCTTCAACTTTCCCATATAGCAAGTACTGTAATAATTCTTTTGACTCTTAAGGAGTTGGGGTTGTGGAAAACAGTCCTTATCTCACTCATCTTCTCGTTAGAGAATATGGTCACAAGGAGGCAAACTTGAGCCGGATCATTTGTGATTTTTTTTCTCTTTGTATTTCATTATCATAGTTGGTGACCAAATGTGAATTTTGAGCTCACAATTTCCAACCTCAAAGCAGAAATTAAGATTTCTTAGGTACTGGATCCAGTGAGAAGAGTGTTTGGTTGTGACAGAAAGAGCAGCAAACTGCATGAAGAGAGAGTTTCTGTATCAGAGCAGATAAATACTTCTGGGATGATTGAACCAAGACAAACTGTCTTGAAGGCAAGCATGTACTGGAGGAGTGGTTTGGACAGGACAATCCCAAGATGAAATATATAGTACCCAACTAATAATATTTTGAATTGTTTTATGTTCTGATAAGTTTTAAATGTTTATATAATATTGTTGTATTAGTAGTTCTAACTTAAGTTTCTTATCCTCTCTCTTATTCTTCATTTTCTTGTTTTGTGTATAGGAATAAATATACATTTTATACATGATTCACTGAATACTTCTTTCCTCTTTTCCTTTTTGGGGAGGCCCTAGATTTTTGTCAAAAAGTGTGATTTTTAGATTTTCTCCATCTTGCTTGGTCCAGCACCCAGGAATGTGCATACCCACATTACAACGGCATGTGCTAACAAGTGACAAATCAGAAACAGCAGACAGACCACTGGGCTGTCCTAAGTCAAGCTTAGCTATCATTGGTACAGATGAGACACAGAAAAGTGGCATAAAACCATCTATATAAGGCATGTCACTTCCTCTTTCTCGATCTTTCTCTGGAGAGGCAACCCTGGCTGGCAGCGTACTAAGCGTTCTGATATCTTGCATGGTGACACCTATTTGTCTGGCTTTTGTGGTGAGTTTGCCCTTTAGCTGATTCGGGCTCAGGCATCTTGGCTGAGCTCTTTTGGAATTCAGTCTGCTTCCTTCCTCCTTACTTTCTAGAGCCTCTGGTAGTCTTTCTGGCACTAGCCAAGCAGCAGAAATCCTACTCCCTCTCCTTCTTCCTTCTTCTTAATATCTTTCCACAATTTCAATTAAATCACCATAAATTTCCAGCTGACTTGGGTATTTTATTATTTGGAATGTTCCCTGATGACCAATTAAATTTATATTTTAAGTCACAATGCTAAAATTATCTTTACATAAGTAAAATCATGCCTGGGCAAACAGAACAGGTAACTTAATAAGAATAGTATGAGAGAACAAAAATTCCTCTAATTAGGTTCAGGATTTCCCATGACTAAAACTGGTATGCATGAGGATAGAACAAAGTGTATATAGTATTCTCAGCCCTGGTGGTGACAGAACAGCAGTATCAAGGTTAGATAATGTGGAGCAAGAATGGATGCTAGATACCAGAAATTTCATCCCAATTATAATCAACCTCAGGGTATATGAATCTGAACCAGAGTATTATGTTTCCCCCAAATGGCACTGTATAGGAAAGATGTTCTTATAATTAATCTATGTAAACAATGTAAAATAGAATCACCTTGATCTCATATGACCCAGTATCCAAATATACACACATATATGTAACATAAATATATATATATATAACCATTATGATTTTGTAAGTCAATATAATCAAAGTCAGCATTTCTGTGATTAGTCAATAATTAATAAAATTAATGCTTAAATGAATTTATATTTTAAGATAAAATGAATTTGGAATATGTAGAAATAAAAGTTAATTTTGGTTAAAAAGTATAAGAGAATAAGCATTACTGAATGACTACTATGTGTTAGGCACTGTGTTAAGTGCTTCACAGCACTAGTTCTGGAGTCAGGGAATATAGCTTCAAATATTGTCTCTGTCACTCACTACTTTTGTAATCATTGATGAGTCACTTAAGCATTTGGAGACTTGGGTTTTTCATCTCTAAATTGGAGTGGGAACAGGTTCTTCCAGATACTTTGCTCTAGATTTATGATTCTAATGGGTTTTTGACAGGAGTAGAAAACAGGTTACCTATCAGCAAACATAGCGTAGCTAGTGTCAACTTGAAATATGGAGACCCCAAGTTTGCCCTTTGTCCCATAAGAGTTCCCCTCCAGTGAGGTCTCATATTCTCTATTTCAAACTCAACAAATAGACCTTAATGTAATGGATAATCCTAGCTTAGGTAGAGCTAACCTACCTAATCAAATGTTAAGTGCCCTTTTAGTCTTAGAAATTTTCCTCATTGTATCAAAGATCCATTTCCAAGAAAGTCAACACCTATGCAGGAACCATCCTTTTAGCATACATTGTAAAGAAGGCCATTCCCTGATGCCTTAGATTCTGGCTATGGTTTCCTTCCCAAGCCTGTTTGTATCCTGTCAGTGAAGTTTGGGCTTCTAATTTCCTTATGACCACGGTAATGTCAATCAATCATACTTCCCTGTCCCTTAGTTCCCCAAAAAGTATATAAGTCCCCTAAGTTCTATTGTTCTTCAGAGAAAGCATCTAGTGCCATGTCATTTCCAAGGGGTGCATTCCCAGAGTCCCCAGGGCATAGGCCCTTGGGCTCTGTGTAGCTGCTGATTCTCTTTCCTGATTAAAGACTTGTTTTTTTTCTGATGACTTAAGTAGCTCTGTTTTTTCCAAGTTAACACTGGCTGGGTGGCACAATGGATAGAATGTCTGACCTGGAGTAATAAAGACATGTCTTCCTGATTTCAAGATGGGCCTCAGACACTTAGTGACTGTGTGACTGTGGGCATGTCATTTAACCTTGTTTGCCTCACTTTCTTTACCTGTTCAGTTGTTGTGGGGGGCTTGAGGTAAACCCCCATGATTCAGGAAGGGTGCCTTTTGCAAGGTTGTAAAACTCTGAAATTTAGCTTAAAAATAAAAAGATAAATTTATTAATTTACAAAGTAATGTTAAACCTGGCCAAGAAGACTGCCTCCTAGGGGGAACAGCATGGATTGTAAGCTGTTCCGATGACATGATTTCTGGGATCTTTATACTCTTTACAACAGTGAAGAAGTGCTTTTGTGTCCCAGTGAAGTCATAACTTTAGAGTGGTATGCACTGAGGCATGGACAGGAGGAGAATTGGTCATCTGACTGAAGTATGCCTGAAGGCATAGAAGGTGACCCTCATATTTTATGAAACATGACAGGTAGATGTCTTAGATAAAACCTGATGGTATCAGGGCATAGCCTGTAGGTGTATCTAAATGTCCATGGGGATTCTAAAGGATGATCCAAGGAGGATAATCCTCTCAGAGTCTTATCTGAGTTATCAGATGTTTTGGGTTAGGAGTCAGAAGTCTAGGAAGGAGCAAAAGAATTTCCCTGCTTATAGTTTTCCTGAAGCACTTCTATGGTTTTCAGGTACAATGCCCATGCCACAGTGAGAAGAAAATTAGAGGAGAAAGAAATGAGAAACTGTTCTAGTATTATTGTCAAGAACCCCCCCACAGGTAAAAAAGTTCCAGACATGACTAAAACTAGAGAAAAACAACAGTGAAATGAGCTATTGCCCATTGCTGCCAGCTTAAGAAACAAAATAATTTTATTTATTCAATGAATTTTAACGTGATGTAACTTTATGACATGTATAAGTATGCAACGTATCTCTAATGAGTGATCTTGGTGAACTTAGTGATATTTATAATAGGGAAAATTATGAGACTGGCCATTAGTTAATTATTTTTTAATCAAGGAGTAGAGAAAAAAAGATGGAAAAATTATATATATGTACATACACATACACACATGCACACACATGTATATATATATATCATAAAATATAAAAAAGGCATCAGCAACAGGTGGAAAGAACACTTCAGTCAGCTTCTCAACAGACCCTCTTCAGTCGACCAAAGTGCCCTTGGCCAGATCCCCCAAAACCACTCCATTGAACAACTTGATGTCCCTCCTTCAATAGAGGAAGTCCAAAAAGCCATTAAACAAATGAGTGCAGGCACGGCACCTGGTAAAGACGGGATCCCAACCGAGGTGTACAAGGCCTTAAATGGAAAGGCGCTCCAGGCATTCCACATAGTACTGACCAGCATATGGGAAGAGGAAGACATACCCCCAGAACTCAGAGATGCCTCCATCGTAGCCCTATACAAGAAAAAAGGCTCACGAGCAGCCTGTGACAACTACAGAGGCATCTTACTACTCTCCACTGCCGGAAAGATCCTCGCCGTATTATACTCAACAGACTCCTGTCATCTGTTTCAGAGCAGAACCTGCCTGAATCACAATGTGGCTTCTGACCAGATTACAGCACCATCGACATGGTCTTCACGGTGAGACAAATGCAGGAAAAATGCCTTGAGCAGAACCTGAGTCTCTACATTTTCTTCATAGACCTGACAAAGGCATTCGACACAGTGAACAGGGACTCATTGTGGGTGATCCTCAGCAAGCTCTGTTGCCCAGCAAAATTTGTCAAACTGATCCAGCTCTTTCATGTCGACATGACAGGGGAAGTCCTATCTGGTGGAGAGACTTCTGATCGCTTCAACATCTCCAATGGCATGAAACAAGGCTGTGTCCTCGCACCGGTACTATTCAACCTATTTTTCACCCAAGTATTACGACATGCTGTGATGGATCTAGACCTGGGTGTCTACATCAAATACCGACTGGATGGCTCACTATTCGACCTTCACCGCCTGACTGCAAAAACAAAGACAACAGAGAGACTCATCCTGGAAGCTCTCTTTGCAGATGATGTGCTCTCATGGCCCACCAAGAAAATCATCTCCAAACCATTGTGGACAGGTTCTCCACCTCAACAAAACTGTTTGGCCTGACTATCAGCCTCAGCAAAACAGAGGTGCTGTTCCAACCTGCACCAGGAAGTCCAACTAACCAGCCGTGCATAACTATCTAAGGCAAGCAGCTTTCTAACATCAACGCTTTCAAGTACCTGGGCAGCACCATGGCCAACGACGGGTCCCTAAACCACAAGATTAATGCCAGGATCCAAAAGGCCAGCCAGGCAATCGGGAGGCTGTGCTTCAAAGTCCTCCAACACAGAGGTGTAAGCACTGCGACGAAGCTCAAAGTGTACAAGGCAATGGTCCTCAGCTCGCTCCTGTATGGTTGTGAGACATGGACACTATACCGGAAGCACATGAAGCAGTTGGAGCAATTCCACCAACGCTCCCTGCGGTCAATCATGAGGATCCGATGGCAGGACCGAATCACCAATCAGGAAGTCCTCAACAGGGCCAACTCCACCAGCATCGAAGTCATGGTCCTCCAAACCCAGCTACGATGGTCTGGACACGTCATCCTCATGGACCCACAGCGAATACCAAGACAGGTATTCTATGGTGAACTGTCAGCTGGACTCAGGAAACAAGGCCGACCAAAGAAAAGATTCAAGGATCAGCTAAAGTCAAACTTGAAGTGGGCTGGCATTACACCAAAGCAACTAGAACTCGCTGCCTCTGACAGAAGCAGCTGGCAAACCCACATTAACCATGTCGCCACCACCTTTGAAGATGAGCGCTGCGCGTGAATGCCGACACCAGGCTACAAACTCACCTCCCATAACAACTGGCGTCCCATGCCTCATGTGCCACAAAATTTGCGCCTCAGCCTTTGGACTCCAAAGCCACATGAGGGTACACCATAGATGAAACTGCACAAAGACTATAGTCATTCTTGATCACCGATAGACTACTATATATATATATATATATATATATATATATATATATATATGTGTGTGTGTGTGTGTGTGTGTGTGTGTGTGTATGTATGTATGTATAAAACACTTTGCTGTTTCCTCCATTTATCTTGCTGTTCTGTGGTCCCTATTAGGGCTCCCAAGTCACATTCCCAGGGAAATCCAGCCAGCAACAAACAAGAAAGCAAAGAGAGTGAAATCTGCTTTTTCCTCAGTTTATCAAAACTTTCCTCTTCCCCTAAATCTCACACATCATATCTCCATTGCTAACTGTGGCTTTCTATTTTGCCTAGGCCACTGAGGAAGGCAGTCCATGAGGCAGTCCTTGAAATTTCCTCTGTCCCTTGAAATCTTGACTCGGTTGCTGCCTTTTTCTGGCTTCCAGGATATCCTAATTACTCAATTTACTCAATGATTTCCTTCACACAATCAAGTTCAGGCTTACCACAGGTAGTTGGCAGGAGTTGATGCCATCATCTTCATCCCAGAAACAGGGGAGGGTACATCTCCTTCACACAATCAGATCTTAAACTCTTTGAGGGCAGGGACACTCTTTTGCCTCTTTTTGTATCCTCAATCATTAGCGCAATGACTGGCTTATAATAGGTACTAAGTGAATGCTCATTGATTGATATATCAAGTATAACTTTTTCATTAGAAAATGTGATGAAGTGTAGTAAATTGTAAGGAGGGCAGACTTCAGAGCAAGCACAATCTATTTAATGGCTATGTGAATTCTCTCACTCATCTTGGCAATGTGACTGAGGGCAAGTTATATAACCTCTCATTGTCTTAGGGAGCTCTCTAAAACTAACAGTAATAAAAGAATTTCTGATCCACATTGGTTAAAGGGACTTTCCTCACTGGGAAATTTCCTCTAACAGTGAAATTCCATGTTTAGACTTAAGAAAAAATCAAATTCTTCATGCATACAGATTCCCAAAGAACTGTGTTATTGCATGGAAGTTCAAAATGTTTAAGGACTCAAATTGTGACATCTTTGTCTATAGCAAAACCTAAATGATTAGAACAAGTAGAAGTAATGCAACATAAATGTAAGTTTTCTGAAGAAGCTATTTATAGGCAGCACTCCAATGTATTGACCTGTGGATGTCAAGACATGATAATTATTAAGAAAATTAAATATGATAGATGGAGTCCCACAAGGAGACAGCAAAAGAATAACTGTCGGTATTAGGAAAGCAGGATCGTAGATTTAACTCATCAACCAACCAAGCACCTCTCTGGAGGAATAATTTAAAAAATATGGTTCAGACTATGGCATATATTAAGCTGGTTTCTTTGACAGAAAGACCACTCCCTCTAAGGATTTGTAGGACCTGTCAGTATGTTAGAGAATTTGCACAGAGAAATCCACTCAGTCAGAGCTTCAAATATTTATAGAGAGCAAAATATGAATAATGAAGTCTGCCATTGCTTAGAGCACAGACTCTCTGGTCGCCAATCCCCATCTCATTCTTTTCTCTTCCCACCCTTTCTACCCCTGAACACACACATTCAGTTAAGTAGCTACTTCTTGTCCATTTTGTATAATTAAATGTATGTACATGGTTCAAATAACATCAAAGGAAAATGTTAATAATTTTAAGTGGAAATTTTGGTATAAAATGTCTATTTTTTTTAATAACAAAGACCTGGCTCCCTTTCCTTAGATAGTAGCCGAATGTTTAGTGACCAGATCCTTATTACTCATTTACCACATCTGAGCTTATGTGTTTTATGAATAAATTATATACATAATTTATCTCAATTATCATCACTGATGAAGGGAACATTTATAGTAGTGGAACTGTATTTGAATAAAGCTATCTTTCAAGTCCATCCTCTTCCATAGACCAATTCAACTGAATACTTCTTTAAATAACTGCAATCTTATTTTCTTAAAACTGTCCACATCATAAAGGCAACCTCTTCTAGATAGCAAATTCAGTTATGTGAATGGCTACTGCACTTAACACATATGACTATTCAATTGTCTATAAAAATCAGTATATGTGATGTGATTTAGATGCTGATAGTTCATCCTTACTTTGTTGCTGCATATTTTACTGAGGGATAAGTTTAATTTTCACAGCTCAATCAATAGACAGAAGGTCAACAGCCCTCTGTACAATATTCCATAGATTTTTAAACTGTCAAATATAAAGTTGGCTTCTGATGGACTTTTCCAGATGCAATCTGAACATAAATAAGTCAGGTAAAAGAAAAAAAGAAAATAAAAGAATGTTTTCAATGACTATATTAACTTTAAATATACCTGAGGAAAAGAATTGGTATAGACAGAGATGAAGGAGGGAAAATGAAGTGTTTTTGCACATACTGATGCCTTAAAGTTGCTGGAACTTTCTGTTCTGAATGTGACTTCCTCATTCTAAAAGAAGCTTCATTCAAAGGACAAAGGGATATTTTGGCTAGATCACTAAACACCATATGCTAACTGCACTTCAGCTATTAGTTTCTTTTATACTCATCACAAACACTTTTTTTGAAATATGCTTTTGGCTTGAAGTATATACACTTCCTGTTGGTTGCCAATACCATGATTCAATGGAGTAGGAGTTCCTTTTTTTTTTTTCCATCTGCAGAATGCTTCCAGAAAAACTGAGGAAAACCAAGACCAAAATTAGCAATGAAAAATTAGATGGGAGTTGTGGGAAGTCACTTTTTTTCTGTCATTAATATCAAGAGATACAAATTAATGGTTATTTTTTCCTTTCTTCCCCTCATTATTTATTTATTCATTTATTTTCTTCATTTCTTTTGCTAATTTCTTTTCTTGTTCCTTCCTTATATATTCCCTTTTCCTTTTTCTCTTCTTTCCCTTTTCCTTTCTTTTCTTTTTCTGTTTATGTGCTTACCTTCACCTCTTCCTTTGCCTTTATCCTTCTCTTTCCCATTTTTCTTCTTTCTTTCCTTCATTCTCTGTCTTTTCCTCTGGTTTCCATTCCTTCATATATCATTTTCCTCCTTTCTTCACTCCTTTCTTTTCTCTTTACTCTTTACTTTTCAAACTCCAATATTGCAGAAATAGTAAAAATTTCAGTTGGCATACCTGGATTCAAATCCCAGCTCTGCTTTTTATGACTTTGGTCATTTTGTCATTTCCCCCTTCCTGGGCCTTGGTTTTTTTCATCTGTCAAATGAAAGAACTGGATTATATAGTCTCCAAGGTCCCTTCCTCTAAGGGAAGAAAGTTAACTGGCAAGCAGATAAATTTCTAAAAGACAAGAGGAAATGTAGTTCCTTGGTAGGACTTGCTATTTTTCATTTTCCAAGGGTACTATATAATCTCCTGATAGGGAGAGACAGAGGATGTGAATAAGGTCAATTGTGATGTAGCTCAAAAGAAAAAAATAAGAAAAAAATTGATACAGTCAACAATAATAATGACAATTTTAGAGTTGTTTTTTTCAGATATTGCTATAATGAGTATTATATTGATTCTATGTCTGTTCATTTTAGTTTTTTTAAAGATGAACATTTTTGAAAAATAAGAATGTTAGAAGTCTGCCCAAACTTCATATGAACTTGAACTTTTCAGTTTGTTTGTTTGTTTATTTTTTCCAGATAGATGAAGAGGTTTAAATTGTGTGGAATATTCTAATATATAATTGCAAGAGAAGTCATAGACTAAGCTACCCTTGATATTTTCACATAATAATCTTTTCTTAAATAATTATGCCCAATTTGTCTTGATTTAAAATTTTATGATAAGATAGCCTCAAAGTTTTGACTTCTCCTCCAGTAATATCTGACAGAAAGGAAATATTTTAATCTCACAGAGACTTGACATTGGTTGTGGTAATCTAAAGACTCTGTGATTTAGGTCAGCACTTATTCAATCTTTAGATTATTGTCACTGCTTTTCACCACTTTTTTCATTCTCTCTGTGCACACCTAGTGAAACCTATAACTTGAAGTGTGTTTTTTTTTTTTAATTATTTGGAGATTCTATTGTTGGTGTTTTTATTAGTGCTTTTCAGGAAAAAAAATAAGCTTTTTCATTGTTATCTGTAATAGATTTTCCTGTCATCATTGCTAAAGAAAACAGCAAACTATGAGCACATGAAGACCCTGACTCTACTTACATCTCTGTGGAAATGACAAAACAAAATAAATACTAGAACTCAGAGGGGAAAAAAAGACTCAGTTAAGTATTCTTATTTCTACTCTCTCTCAAAGGATATATTTATAAAGCATTTAGTACTGTGCCTAATACTGGTGCTTAATAAATGTATTGTGTATTTTATGCACCCTATTTTTCTGAAATGGAAACTATGAAAATAAAAAAAAATTATTGTCAAGAGAAAGGTTGATCAATATTTTTGTTTGCTGACTGGTGAGTGAAAGGAAATTATATTTGGATGATTGTACTTAAACATATTTCTTAAAATACCAAACTGTACTAGATATTGAAGAAATATTGCCAAATCATAGTGAATTAAATTATACTTAAGAATACCAGCATGGCTACAAATGACAGATGGGGTCTTTTTATAGGGTGTAGTTGTTATTCCTGGGTTATTACTGCTGTCATCCATGAGTAGAACCCATTATGTGTTTTGAATAATTAAAAAGATCTGTTGCTTGTTGATTTTGGATTTGTTTGCCTGACATACTGAATTCAAAACTCAGGCAGTGAATGACATATGGCATTTCTTTCATGAAAACCTGGCAAATATGGATTTTTCCTGGTGAACAGAATTTGTTTTCAACCAGTTTCAAAAGCTGTTGAAGAAAGAATGCTTTCAAGACATAAATGCACAAGATTTATAAATCACATACATTCAATGATTGTCTTCTGCAACAAAATAAATTTAGACTTGTGGAAAATAAATATTAATAAAGATGAAAAACTATCCAGAATTCCATACTGTAAGAGCCATATGCAAGCCAATATTTTCACTGAGATTTTTCATCCCTCTATTCTCTCTCCTTCAGTTTTTTAAATAAGTATATTCATTTAGAAACATTTTCTACATCTATAAAGGTTTTTTTTAACTGTTCTATTTCCTGAAAACAATCCCTTCTGTCATAAGACAGAAAATACAATAAATATATATTATTCTCTCCGGATGTACAACCTCTGAACAATAATTGTCCTATGAAACATAGATGCCATTTTTATGTACCTTAGAGCATTTGTAGTATTTTAGTCATAGGATGATAGTATTGGAGTAGATTTAAAGGTTAACAGTTTGAACTTTTTCATCTACTAAGCAATCATGTTTTTACAACCTTTATCATGTTTTTAAGTAATGATAAGATGCAAGTTTAAGAATAAAATGTGTCCTCAAATTTCCTTCTCTTAGGACTTAGGGTCTTAGTTTTGTTGAGGTTATATGACTCTACAAATGTGTTTTTTTTTGTTTATTTTATTTTAATAAAATTTTTTCACATGTTTTCCAAATTTATATGACTCACATTATCTCCCTCTCTCTTCCATCCCCCCTCCCAGAGTTGACAAGAAATTCAATCTGGGTTGTACATGCATTATCACTCAAAACATTTACCATATTATTCATTTTAAGTGAATAATATTATAAAATAAAACCCCCAAATCATATGCCCAGATAAAAAAGTGACAAATCATAGGTTTTCATCTACATTTATACTCCAACAGTTCTATCTCTAGAGGTGGGTAACATAATTTTTCATAAGTCCCTCAGAATTGGCCTGGATCATTGTACTGCAGTTAGTCACAAAATCTATCACATTTGATCTTCTCAAAATGTTTCAGTTACTTTGTAAAATATTCACCAAATTCTGCTTATTTCTCTCTGGAACAGTTCACATATGTCTTTCCAATTCTTTCTGAAATCATCCTGTTTATCATTCTTTATCGCACAATAATATTCCATCACATTTATATATCACAATTTGTTCAGTCATTCCCCAATTGAGGGACATCTCTATAGTTTCCAATTCTTTGCCACCACACACAAAAAAAAAAAAACATAACTGTAAATATTTTTGTACAAACAAATCCTTTCCCATTTTTTTTCATCTCTCTGGGATACAGACCTACTAGTGTATTGCTGGATCAAAAAGTGTGCATTTTGTTATATCTCTTCAGGTATGATTCCAAATTGCCCTCCAGAATCGTCAAAGAAATTAATAGGCAAATGTAATAGTTTTGAGATGGTTCCTGAGAGTTGTTTTGATTTGCATTTCTCTCATCAGGAGAGACTTAGAACATTTTTTCATATTATAATTAATAGCTTTGATTTCGTCTAAACATTGTCCATATCCTTTGTCCATTTATCAATTGGAAAATGACTTGGATTCTAAGAAATTTAACTTAGTTCTCTATATATTTGAGAAATTAGACATATTTTGGAGAATTTTTTTCATAAAAAATCTCCCAGTTTATTGCTGTCCTTCTAATCTTGGTAATCTTGGTTGCATTGGTTTTGTTTGTACAAAACTTTTTAATTTAATATAACCAAAATTATTCATTTTATATTTTGTAATTTAATATCTCTAGTACAGTCTTAAACTTTTTTCCCTTCTCCATAGATCTACCATTCTACATTCCCCTAATTTGCTTCTAATATTGTTCTTTATGTTTAAATCATATACTCATTTTGACTATCTTGGCCAAGGGTGTGATATATTCATGCAGATCTAATTTTTGACATACTATTTTTCAATTTTCCCAGAAGTTTTTGACAAATAGTGAGTTCTTATCCCAATAGGTGGGATCTTTGATTTTATTGAATACTTGATTACTGAAAACATTTACTCTATTCCATTAATTTAGCCTATTCCACTGATTCATGCTTCTGATTCTTAGCCTTTTCAAGATTATTTTTGATCACTGCCTTACAGTATAGTTTAAGATCTGATATGGTTAGATAACCAGCCTTCACATTTTTTTCATAAGTTCCCAAGATGTTCTTAAACGTTTGCTCTTCCAGATGAATTTTATTATTTTTTCTAGTTCTATAAAATATTTTTGGTAGTTTGATAGATATGACACTGTATTAGTAAATTAAATTAGAGAAGATTTTAATTTCTGTTATATTAGTTCAGTCTACCAATGAGCAAATAATATTTTTCTAATTATTTAGATCTAGTTTTATTTGTGTGAAAAGTGTTTTATAATTGTGTTCATATAATTCCTGAATTTGTCTTGGTATATAAATTCCCAAATATTTGATATTGCCTAGATGGATTTTAAATGGAGTTTCTTTTTCTAACTTGCTATTGACTTTTGTTGGAAATATATAGAAATACTGATGGTTTATGGTAGTTTGTTTTGTATCCTGCAACTTTGATGTATTTATTAATTATTTAAACAGGTTTTTAGTTCATTTTCTAGGATTCTTTAAGTATATCATCATATTATCTTCAAAGAGTAATACTTTAGTTTCCCCATGCATACTTCAATTCCTTAAATTTTTTTTCTTCTCTAATTGTTAAAGTTTTTTCTAGTACAATATTAAATGATAGTGTTGATAATGGGCATCCTTGCTTCACTAATAATCTTATCAGGAATATTGCTAAGTTATCCCCACTGAAGATGATATTTGCTGATGGTTTTAAATAAATACTACTTAATATTTTAAGGAAAGGCCCTTTCATTCCTATACTTTCTAGTATTTTCAATAGGAATGGGTGTTGCATTTTTTCAAAGGCTTTTCTGCATTTATTGATATAATCATGTGATTCTGAAAGTTTGATTATTGATATATTCAATTATGCTAAAAAAAGATATATTCCTTTTTAACTGTAATCAGTTTTCTCCAGATATTTATTAAATTAAATTTTCTAAAATTTTATTCATTTCTCTCTTTTTTTTCTTTTTTCCTGTTTTTGGTTTGGTTTATCTAGTTCTGATAGGGCAATGGTTGAGGTCCCCAACTAGAATAGTTTTACTATGTATTTCCTCCTTATGCTCCTTATGTTTCTCCTTCAATAATCTGCATGCTATATCACTTGGTGCATATATAAATACTGATATTTCTTTATTGTCTATTCTACCTTTATTCAAGATGTAATTACCTTCCTTGTCTCTTTTAATCAGATTTATTTTTTCTTTAGCTTTATATGAGATTTTGATTACTATGCCTCCTTTTTTTCCAGATGAAGAAAAATACATTAATCTCCAGACTCTTACCTTCACACTATGTGTCTCTACCTGCCTCAAATGTGTTTCTTATAAACAAAATAGGTAAGATTTTGTTTTTTAATCCACTCTGCTATCTGCTTCCATTTTATGGGTGAGTTCATCCCATTTACATTCACAGTTATGATTACTTTCTATGTATTCCTCTTCATACTGATATCTTCTTTTAATCCTGACCTTTCTCCATGTAGTCTTTACTTCCCCCTCTATTTTTTTTGTTTTATTTTTAGTCACTTTCCCATTTCCCTTTCCCTTTAATTACTTTCCTCCCCACCACCACTCTTCTTTTTCCCCTCTAATCACTCTAGGTTCTTTTAATCACTTTCTCCCCAACTTCTCCCTATATTGTTTTCCTCCCCTCCCCACCACCCCTTTACTTATTCCCTTCTACTTCTCTATAGGGTAAGATAGGATTATATATCCCTAAGGAATCTTGCTTTTCTTCCCTCTCTGAGGCAATTCCAATGAGAATAAAATGTAAGTATTACCCATTACCTCCCTCATGTTCTCCTCTACTGTAATAGTTCACCCCCTGCCTCTTTATGTGAACTAATTTATTCCACTTGACTTCTTTCTTCTCATTTTTCTTATTATAGTACTCTTTTTTTAGACCCAAGTTTTATTTTTTTACATATCAACCTAAACAGCTTACTATCACACCCTCTCTCTGCATATACTTTGTCTAACTCCTATAATAATGATAATAATCTTTAAGAGTTACAGATATCATCTTTCCATATGAGAATATAAACAATCTGACCCTCCCAAAGCCTTTAAATTTCTCCTCTTTTTTATTTACCTTTATATACTTCATTTGCATTTTGTATTTGGGCATCACATTTTCTGTTTACATCTTGTCTTTTCTACAGGAATGCCTGGAAATCTTCAATTTTATTAAATCATAATACTTTCTAGGAATGAATGAAATCAGTTTTGATAGGTAGGTGACTCTTGTTTTTAAATCCAGTTCTCTTTCTTTCCAAGTCTTGCAGTCCTTCAATATGGAAGCTCCCAGATCCTGTGTGATCCAGACTAAGGATCCATGATATTTAAATTGTACCCTTCTGGCTGCTTTTAATATGTTCTCCTTGATCTCGGAGCTCTTGAATTTTGCTATAAAATTCCTGGGAGTTGTCATTTATGGATTTATTGCAGGACATCATCTATGGATTCTTCCAATTACTATTTTACCTACTTGTTCAAGAATATGAGGGCAATTTTCTTGGATATTTACTTATAAGGTGCTGTATTAGCTTTTTTTTTGTTTGTTATGATATTCAGGTAACCCAATAATTCTTAAATTGTCTCTCTGAGATCTATTTTCCAGGTGAGTTGCTTTTTCAATATTTCATATTTTCTTCTATTTTTTCCATTCTTTTGAATTTGTTGTATTGTTTCTTAAGGTCTTATGAAATCATTAGATATAATTTGCCCAATTCTAATTTTTAAAGACTGAATTTCTTCAATGACCTTTCAATCCTTCATTTCCATTTGGATCAGTCTACATTTCATAGTATTCTTTTCTTCATTGGATTTTTTGCCTCTTTCCAGTAGGTCAATTCTGTTTTTTAGAAAACTCTTTTCTTCATTGAACTTTTGTGACTTATTTCCAGTTGACTAATTTTGCTTTTTCAAGTTATTATTTTCTTTTTGCATTAATTTTATTTCTTTTCCCCATCTTTCTTTGACTTGGCTTATTTGATTTTTTAATTTCTTTTATGTTCTTCCAGAATTTGAGACAAATTCCTGTTTGTTTGTTTTTTTTTATTTTTTTATTTTATGTTTTGCATGTGGTTATTTGGATTTCACCATCTCCTGTTGGTTCTGTGTTTTGTACTTTGCCCCCATTAAAATATTTGAGGGTTAAGTATTTTTTCCAGCTGTTTGGTCATTAACTCAGACTTTATTTTTACCCGTGGAATGGGAATTTTGAAAGTTTCTTGCTGATTCTATCTCCTCTGCTGGATTGTAGGGTTTTGTTCTGGGTCTGGGTATTTGAAGCAGTCAAGGAGACTTGAAAGGGCCTAGCGCAATAGACTTCTGGTGATAACTGCAGGCTGGTGCCAAAGCCTGGTATTTAAGGGGTTGGTCTGAAGTGTTTTTTTGCTAGTATAGCCCCCCATTCCAGGATTCAGAGTAAGGGTTTGGCCAGAATCTCTCTGTTTGCAGTTTTGCTTCCTGTTTCACCTGATCCTGTGAAAATCAATTATCTCTGTCTTCCTTTAAAGTATTTTTTCTATAGAAAATCTCCCTCAGATATTCTTGCTGTTTTCTTTTAGGTACTGTTTTTTTTTTTTGAGGAAGTTTTAAAAGATTGGTTTAGAAGAATTATCAAAGTGGTTTAGACTTTTGCTGCTACTAGGCCATAATCTTGGCTCTGCCTCTCTACAAATGTCTTACTTATATTTTGATATATACTGGATGAAAGGGATGATAGTTAATTATTTGAAACAATCTTACCTGTTGAATAATGCAATTAATATGGGAAAACATTATTCTTCAGGTGTTTCAGTCATGCACATTTCTTCTTGACACCATTTGGGGTTTTCTTCAAAAAAAATCCTGGAGTTGTTCGCTATTTCCTGCTTTAGTTCATTTTATAAATAAAGAAACTGAGGTTAACAGGTTCTAGTGAATTGCCACAAGTCATATGTCAAGTAAGAGTCTGAAGCTAGATTTGAATTTAGGCCTTGATCCTATGTCTGCCAATCTATCTATTCTGCCATCTCACAATCAATATGGCTCACAGAACATTTCAGAAATATTAAAAAATATTTGAAGGAATGATGTTTTATGCATAATTTACTCCCTACATTCAAAATCATTTAAAATCCTTAAAGTTCTATAACAAAGACAAGCATATTCAATGACAATAAGCATTTGGTGAAATATATAACATGTTTGTCAAAGGTTACACCATTCTAGTGAAGGAGATATAGCATAGATCTCAAGGTGAAAATGGATATTTTATGGATCACGGGATACTCAGGAGATCCTATTTATGGCCAACACTGTTTTGGTTAAATGAAGTCCTGGAACATCATGATCCCGAGTCAGAAGAAAGGTTGTATCATAACAGGAACTTCTTATTTAGATGTGGATTCAGCATTCATGCTGGCCTCAGGATAGAGTCACAAGTCCAGAGAAGAGAACTCAGTGTAGAGTTGGAATAAACCAGAAAGTGTGCTTTCAGAGGAAAAAGAGACTAAAATTTCTCATGGTAGGGTGGATCTGAATCAAATCATCATAATAATAGAAACTAAGGAAGAGACTAGCACATTGGATAGAACCTGGATGGTGCAGTTTGTGAGGATGTGGACAAAAATTTCACATGGTAAGTTGGCAACGGTCTTAGAGAATATCAGAATTAATAAAATAACAAATACATTCTTGTAATTGAATGTTCTTCCTTAATATATCACCTGGCATATTCTATATAAGTATTTGTTGAATGAAGGAAGGTTTCAAAATTTTCTACAATAGAGAGACAGGCAAATAAATATGAAAATAATGACCTTAAAGTTTCTCATTTAATTAATTCCACATGTATGTGTGTCTGTCTACATCCACATATGTTTTCTCTTTCTCCACTGTTCTTTCAGCAATGACATCTATGTCAACAATGAAGAGCAAGGATAACAAAAAATTCATTTAGCTCCATTCAATACAGAGTCTGAATAGTCTCAACTCATGGGCTATGATTTCACTGCTGTTGCTATTTCCTCAAAAGTGCTGATTGAAACATATTCTTAACTTTAACCCCCTTCCACTTTGGACAACTTTTGTTCATGTGTTGTTACATTTCTTCCACCAAGGAGTCTTACAAAATCAGAAGACTGTCTTATTCTTCTTTTATCAAATATAAATAACTGTAAAGCATGCAAACTGGCTCAGTGGAAAATCTTTATGTTTGCTATGTCCCTTCTCCACCCCTCTGTTTCTCTTTCTCTGTCTCTGTCTTTCAGTCTCTGTCTTTGTCTCTGTCTCTCTATTTCTATCTCTCTTATGTGAGTAATAGTTTTGATGATTTTTTACACTGATTTTCCTGCAAGGTGTCTCAGTTCACTCAGGCCCATCTTTGTTCTCTGGGAGATCCTTAACATTAATATTTTGGAGACTAAAATGTTCCAATACTGAGATCCATAGATAACTATCAAATGATGCTGAGTTTCAAAAATATTTACTTTTTTCCGAACTAATATATGGTTGAGTAACAGAATTATGAAATTTGCCAAAAGAAGCCCAATATGCTATTTCCTTTTATTCAATTCTGGGTTAATATCAGTTTATAGTATTTGTTCAAAATATATGTGTTAATGTATTGAGTATTTCTATGGGATAACCACATGTGTTAGGAGGTTAGTCATTCTTCATTGATTTTACATTTCTTCATAAAAATTTTGAGAAATATTTTTAAGTTTGAGGATTAAATGAAATAATATTATAAAATATTTGGGCCTATGTTTGACACAGAGTAAGTGCTTATTCTCTTCAGTCTTTTCCTTCTGGAGTAATTGTGGATCTCACTTAGAATGTTCCATAATGTGGCTTGATACAATTTCATTTGTAAAGAGGATCATCTTGAAGAATTTGCCATCTCCTCTTTTCTTCGGGTCCTGTGCTATATAAACTCCACAGCAGTAGTGAATATTTCTGATGACCACAGATTTCTTCATTTCATGTTTTGTTCATATTAGTAGAAACTGGTAATCAAAATTGTCTATTTTAGGGGGCAGCTGGGTAGCTCAGTGAATTGAGAGTCAAGCCTAGAGATGGGAGGTCCTAGGTTCAAATCTGGCTTCAGACACTTCCTAGCTGTGTGACCCTGGGCAAGTCACTTGACCCCCATTGCCTAGCCCTTACCAACTCTTCTGCCTTGGAGCCAAGACACAGTATTGACTCCAAGACTGAAGGTAAAGGTTTAAAAAAATTGTCTATTTTATCATGCTTTTCAAGGAATTTTGTATGATTATGCTATTATTAATTCAATAAATGTCTCTGTGAAGATATGGTACAGCAGAAATGTTTTTATAGATCAAATGAATCTATGCTTTATTCCATCCCCACTCACTGATACATCCATTAAGTTAGCAGATTCAATGTCTTCAATCCATCATATGCATCTGCATTTCCTCTAACCTGCTTTTTTATTCTTTAAAGGAAATAATTCAGGTGTGTGTCACATACTACAAATGAACATCCAATGTCATTTGCTATCAAGAGCATATGACAAATTATTCTACTGATAATAGACAGCACTATCACTCTTGTCAGATGAAATTGGCTAAAGGGAAGATGGCAAGAGAGAATGGATGATAAGATGTGTCATCATTGGCATGTATATCACACACTACTAGTAACTTAAAAATCTTAAACTTTTCTAGAAAACTCATACCAATACCTTGACCCATAATTTAAAACAATGTCTTGTTTTTAATCTCCTTTGTTTGCAAAGATTGCAGACAGTTTGAAAGCTAATATTTAAAATCAAATGAGGGTGAGAATCTGGTTAACTAAAATATATTAAGGGATATTTTGTAATCTGAAAAAAGTTATCTATAAATTTTAAAAATATATTATTCAGGATATGAACTTTTCACACATGCCTTAATCACACTTAAAAATATCACACTGAAATCCCATAAACAGTGACCATGAAAGCCTTTCCTTCTGACCTAAAACACAAAACAAAATTTGCAATTGTCACAGAAAAACTATTGAAGTTAATTATCCTTTCCTTTTTTATTATAATTTTACACCTTTGCCATTTGCTATATTGGCTTTACATGTAATTGCTTAAAAAGGATTTTCCTATTTCAGTACATACAGTGCAACCAGACAAAAGTGAAATCAATAAAGAGGAAGGGAATTGGCAAAAATTATTCTATACCTTTAGAAAAGGATAAAGGCCCTGCTACCGTGCCGAATGAATGAATGAATGAATGAATGAATGAATAAATATTACCTGAATAAAAACCAAAGAATACCAAACACATGGATGCTGAGAGTCCCATTTGAAATAGGACACCTACAATAATACTTATAGCATTGTTTGTGAGGTGTTTTAGCATAAAGTTCTGCAAAGTCAAAAGGACAAATAGTATTAGATAATGGTAGTAGGAATATGATATTTCTTATTTATTCTTATTGCTTGGTGCTTGACTTAGACTAAGTGATTCCATAAATAGAAAATCCATTGAAGTCACTGAGAATTCAAATTAGAGGTAGATTTGTTCAATTTTTAAAAAAATAAACATTCATTATTTATTCTTGGTTCTAGAAGTCATGAATGAGAAGCTTTCAGAGGAAATAAAAATGACAACAACAACCTAGAAATCACATTTGAAAGAATTTAAATTTATATATTTAAATATAGCCACCAAAGTCCATTAATCAGGGATCAGTCCAATTCATGGCAAGTGTTGTAGAATGCTAACTAAAGTCTGCAAGTTATATCCACTAACCATTTCAATATATCTACCTCTTTCTAACAGCACCTTAAACATGATATTTTCCCAATAACGCTTTACCTACCAGGAAATCATCATGAAGTAGTTAATCATTCAGCAGTTTCTGCCCTCATAGAAATCACAATCTATTTGGGAAATGAAGGCTTATATAAGAAATAGTTAAATAAAATTGGGATATGCTAGATATATAAGCATTAAAATTAATGATACAAGCAGTAAGTTTCAAGAGTTTAGAGAAGTTCACATTGGACTGGAGGGGAAAGCCTTGGTAAAAACATGTAATTGGAATAGGTATTAAAGTAGATGCCATAATTATTGGGAAAAGAGAGCAGAAGTCCTTCTAGGAGTATTATTTGGGGAGAGTTTGAATGAAAATATGAGGAGAATCAAAATGTCATTCAGTAATATACCTCATTTTAACTCAGAAAATCATTTTTAGCTGTTGCTCTCAAAGATAAAGTTCTGGATCATAGAGTTAGGCTAAATCTCAACTGGCAGCATTCAAAGAGAATAAACAGTCAATCACTATTACCACATTAGGCTCCAACCCCTGTCAGTGTGTTTTCCCCACCCTCATCCCCATATTATCAGACAAAAATTCTTTTAGTCAGATAGTCTTAAGTAGCTTTCAATCAATAAACACTTACTAAGCATCTTGCTAATCTCTCCAACTGAAAATAAAAATTTAAGACAGTTCCTGCCCCAAAAGGAGCTTGCAATCCACTGGGAGAAACAAGAGGCAAATGGATATTTAGAAAGCAAGATATAGAAAGAACAAATAAGAAATTAATATCTGACGGAACTCACTGGAATTAAGAGATACTGGGAAAGGCTTCCTATAGAAGAGATGATATTAGTTTGATTTAAAGGGATCCAGGGAGGTAAGCAGTAGGAGCAGAGGAGAGTGTTCTAGTCCTGAAAGTCAGAAAAGAGGGGAGTGTTTTGTTTACAGAACAGCTGGAAGCCAGTGTCCCTTGATCAAAGAGTATTTATCAAGGAGAAATTTCAAAGAAGACTGACTGTATAGGAGGGGGCTTGGTTATAAAAGGCTTTTAACACAAAATTGATCATTTAAATTTTATTCTGGAGGCAATAGGAAGCTAGTAGATTTTATTGAGTAGAGTGGTGACACAATTGCAACTGTACTTTTAGGAAAATCATTTTGGCAGCTGGATGGAAGTTGGATTAGAGTGGGGAGAGGCTTGAGGCAGGCAGAAACAATAGCAGGATATGGCAATAATACAGGAAATGAAATAATATGGACCTGCATTAGAGTGGTGACCATGCCAGATGAGAAAAGGAAGTATATTCAAAAGAAATCATGAAGGTGAAATTAATAAACTTTGACAACACATTGGATATAAAGTGTAAGAGAAAGTAAGTAATACAGGATGACTCCTAGCATGAAAGCTTAAAGGACTGGGAGGAGGAGGATGCTATTCTCTTCTTTAGAAACAAGGAAAGTGAAAATGAGGGTTCAGAGGTAAAGATAATGAGCTCTGTTTTGGAAATATTGAGTTTAAGATATCTTCTGGACATCCAGGGTCATAACATAATGGGAAAATCACAAAATGAAATCAGTTGGCTACAAAGATTAATATAGTGCTGTGTATACAATTTATTTCTTTGAGGATAATTGAGGTTGGAAGATCAGTTAGAAAGATTTAAAAATAGTCTGGTCCTAAGGTAACAGTCTGTGTAGATATGGCAAGAAAGCAAAGCCTGTGGTATATTTATTTTTGTATTCCCAGTACCTAGAACATGTTTGACATATTTGTTTTTGTTTTTGTTTTTGTTTTTTTTAATTGATTGGAATAAAAGGAAGAGAACAGTGTCAGACACATTTTGAAAAATTGTTCCACCTACTCTTCATTTCCTATTTCCTCTTGATCTTTCCTCTTTTCTTTCCCATCTGAATTTCTCCCACTTCAGCTTTGCCCCCTTCCAGGTGACCTGTAAGTGGAGTATAGGGAATGGAGGAAAATGATTTGATGTAATAGGAGATGAAATTATCCCAATTTCTTTTATTCACTTTTGTCAAGCTCTGAGTCATGTTCAGAGATTACATGGAAATCAGCAACATTAAGTTCACTCATTTTTCTTGTAAACTTGAAGGCTGCTTAAAAATAGTTAAAGATAAGGACATTCTAAGAATTATACTTGATAATAGAAACATTGAATCCCAGAAATATTTAGACAGTGGGTCATACTTCAAGGTTAATGGCAATATAGCATAAACTTCATAAAAATACTTGATAAATCATGTTTTGGGAAGATTGAGGAAAAAAGGAAAAATGAGAAGACATTGAACTTAATAAAAATTTATTTCAAAGTACTGTTTCCTAGCATTCAGAAAAAAAAACCTATACTTTTCAGACTGGAAAGAGTATTCATTTTAATTTTTCTAGTAGCCACTTCTAAAAGTCTGCATATTTAATAAAATATTGGAAGAATCAGAAAAAGATAATTAAAAGTCTTTATATTTTAAAAAAGTGGCAAAAGTTATTTGATATCCATAGTCAATTTTTGAAAATAAAGTCTCTTTAAATCATAATAATTAGAACACTGAATCAATTTTATCTTAATTACTGAATGGTTTGCAGTCCTGATTACTCATTTCTGTTCAAATGGTAACAGCAGTACTATGTTCAATCTGGTTAAATAATTAAATTATCTAACACACCAAACAAATTTTTCATTTCAAATGTAGTATTTTGTAGTATTTGGTTCTTATTAGTTAGATATAGGTTCTTTTTTCCCCCAGAAAATAAGAAAATTCTTAAATTAAGAAAAATATTTCATTTTTCTATTCCTAGAACTCCTTATATGACTAATTACAAACATGCTGGTTCACTCCCTTATAAGTACTGTATTATTTTTTTAATTAATATATTTATTTAGAGCATTTTTACATGGTTACATGAGGCATGATTTTTCCCACCCCTTATCCCTCCCCCTTCCAAGTTCTGACAAGCAATTCCACTGGGTTATATATGTATCATTGTTCAAAACCTATTTCCATGTTATTCATATTTGCAATAGAGTAATCTTTTAACATCAAAACCCTAATCATATTCCCATTATACTATGTGATTGATCATATGTTTTTCTTCTGACTTTCTGCTCCCACAGTTCTTTCTCTGGATGTGGAATAAATAGTGTATTGTTAAACCCTACACTTACTAGGCTTTCCATCTAATGAATGGCAATGACACGTAGAAGAGACATTAACTCCAACTGGAAAAGTAGCAAGGTAGTTATATTAGATGCATAGAGCTACCTCCTCATGGCCTGGATATACTTTTGAACCTTGAGAAAAATAGGTCCAGCTGACCCAAAATTGAGCCTTCTGAGATGTTCAGCACTTAAAAAATCACTTTTGCTAACACATACAGTAAGCTATTTGGATCTAAGCACCTGTCTACCATGAGAATTAAGTAACTCAGTGCTGCCAGGTCTTATTCTAGTAGGCTTCAATTAAATAACATTTATAATTGAAGCTGAATATCATTAATTATATTGTTCAATTAAAATAGCTGACAAACATCTGGAGCTATGGTTATGTGTCCCCAAAAACAGACTTTACCTTAGCTTAAATGTTAGCAGATGATGGCAGACTGATTGAATGAAGCATAATGAATTAAGATCCTTATATTTACTAAATAAGATCCAAATCCTCGATTTATATATATATATATATGTATATATATATTATATATATATAATTTTTAAACACTTACCTTCTACATTAGAATTAATACTATGTATTAGTTCTAAGGCTGAATAGCAGTAATGACCAGGCTGTGGGAGTTAAGAAACTTATTTAGGTTACACAGTTAGGAAGTGTCTGAGGCCATACTGGAACCCAGGACCTCCCATCTCTAGACCTGGCTCTCTATCCATTGAAATACTTAGCTGTTACCTAAGCTTTAAACTTTTACGGGGCCATCAGGGACAATGTAAATTATTACATACCTAATAGTGCTGTTCTTTCTGATTTCAAAGAGCAGGAACTTGTCCAAACTTAAAGAGATACCAGGCTTGGCTATATTTTTATATCATCTGATAAGTAGAGGAGGAATAATTTAGTCAGATCAATACTCTTCCCAATATTCTCTCTCCAGTTAAAATTTTGTTTTCATCAGTAAATGTTGCTCTTCAAAGTCTGATATCCCAAATTCTAGAATAAATACAGTAATTTGGGGAGACGAGCTTTCTCCATTCAAGTGCCTTGTATAACAAAGTTTCCACAAAGTCCACATGGCAAAATTGTTAAATAGTTTGGAAATTTGGTCTTCCAGGTAGTGTGATATAATGAATAGAACACTGAGATTTGATGAAGGATTTGAACTCGGGTTTTCTAACTCTGGCATTTAGTAACTGTGTAACTGGTCAAATTATTTTATCTTGCTGATCCTTAGTTTCATTATGTAGAAAATAAGGATATTAGCATCAACCTCACAGGATTTTTCTGAGGATAAAATGAGACAACACATTTAATGTACTTTTCAAACCTTAAAAAAAACTAAATAATGCCAGCTCTCATTAGGAAGCAGGTAGGTGGCTCATTGGATAAATCAATGAGCCTGGAATCAGAAGACCTGAGTTCAAATGTGACCTCAGTTATTAGCTATGTGACTCTGGGTAAGTATTTAACCTCTGTTTGCCTTAATTCACTGGAGAAGGAAATGGCAAACCACTCCAGTATTTTTCCTTGTCTATCCAGTATCTTTTCTTAGGATTTAATTTTGGACTCTGGTATGTCTCTTGGCTGAGAGATTAACCTGATTCTGTTGCTACTTTATCTTTTGGATCCTCCTAATTGATAGAATCTGTCATTTCCATAACTCTTAGAATATATTTCTTCTTTCTCTCTCTCTGACAAAAAGGTAAGTGCTTCTCTGACAGGGACCTTTGCTCCTCACCACGAACCTAGGTGCTGGAGTCCATATCCAGCCTCAGAAACTAACTAGCTGTGTGAGCCTTCAGAAATAATTTATTCTGCCTGCCTCAGTTTCCTTATCTTTAAAATGAAAACTATAATAGCACCTTCCTCTGAAAGTTTTTATGATTCCAAAGCATGACAATATTTGCAATGACCTTTATGAAACTTTATGCACTATATAAATGCCAGCTGTTAAGTTAGGTCCTCTGAAGATAGTTTCTCTGTAACCTCCTCTTCTCCACCACCTACTACCTGATAATAGACTGAGACCATTATCCTTTACCAGCTTCTCAAGGGAAACCATCAATGAAGAGTTCAAAATCTGAGTTTTGAAGAAACTACTAAAGGGGAAGAGGTATCAATTCTTAGGAAAATGGATAGTTCAACCACTTCTCCTAGAGTTTTCACAGAACAGGAATATAGATACTCCAAAATACTGCAATTTACTAGAGTTTGAGGACACCCAGATCTGCCTATACAGAAACAACTAAAGAAAATAATAACAATCCTTGAAGGAAAAAAATTAAGGTAAAGAGTAGAGACACAAAGTTCTAAGAATAATGGAGGAGGAGACAAAAACAAAGAAGGATTATATCTATCTCCCAATGTGAGATCAATTGTGACTCTTAAAGAATGAAGAAAAATATGAGCAAGAAAACTAAGAAATTTCAAAATAAAATTGATAAATATACCCTAAAAGGAAGTGATTAAAAAAAGCCCTCAATGAAAAAGAAAGCTAGACAATAAATTTTCTGAATCTGCCAAACATAACAGATAATAAGAAGGAAGTATAGCATCAATTAAGAGATAAATATACCTTTAAAAAGAAGAATAAAACTAAAATTTAGGTTGCAAATTAGAATTCTGAAAGAAGAAATATATAGGACAAATACAAGTGGAAATTTGGGAAACATGTTGGAAAAACTTGATAAAGTTGTAGATACTTTTAATAGAAGAATGATAGAATTGAAACTTGTAAGTACAGAAGCAGAAAGCCTTTTGGTTAATAGAGGCAAAAGGCAGTTTTGAATAGACACAGGGATCCTATATAAGCCAAAGTGACAGAATTTGAAAAAAGGATGGGTAGAGGTAATTTGAATATCATATAGCTCATAACACAGGATACAAAACAAATTCTCCTATGCCACCACACTTCCTCCATGAAATTGTTTCTAAGAATGAGAAATAGAGAATGGAAACAGTACAAAGACAAACAACTCCTCATTCTCCCAGCCTTCCAAAAAGGGAAATAGAATGGAGTGAAATCTATAAATGTTCTCTTGAAGGACAGGAATAGAAGTAGGAGAATTCATTTTGTCTCACAGAAATCCAACTTTTATTATTGATAAAGGAAGAATAAGGAAGAAATATATCAATGGTATGTTTATTGAATTAATGAGAGTATATTTGGGAATGACTACTTAAAAAACAAAATCATTCTCATATAAATGTATGGTTATGATTTAGATATTGTTACAGAAAAATGTTTTATTTTCTACATATGAGTAACTATTCACCAATGCAGATAACAACCCTTTTATAGGTTTATAGATAATATGATGCTAAAAATAGATATGTATTAATATAACAATCAATCAACAAGCATATATATGTATACATACATATATGAAATTATATATGCATACATAAATATATTTTATTAACATAGAGATATATTCAGCTGGTAGCCCTGTTGCTGTTTCTTTTTCAATTAATTAAGTAATCACTTTAAGGAATTCTCAAAATTGAATAGATACTATATAGGTTTTGCACATGAGAAAGTAGAACCTTGCCAATGATGTAAGAGGGGAAAAAAAGTGTATTTGAATGAGAGTTAGTAAAATTAGAAAAATTCTGGATTTTCTTTCAAAGCATTGATCAGTAAGAGATTATTTTGTTGGATGGAAAATATTATGTGACCAATCTAAATTATGTTCCTATTTAATGAGGGGAAATAGTAAAAATAAAGAAGAAATGTTGAGATTTTATAATAAATCTGGGAAGCCTTCCTTTCTAATCTTTGTATTGTACAATGAGGTTAATTTCCAGTTTTGTTTTTTTTAATATATTGAACTCCTGGACTAAAGAAGAGAAAAAGGAAGAAGAGGAGGAAGAACAAAAATAATAAATTAACCCTTTACATTTTATCAATTCAAGTGCTGATGTCTTGAAATTCTTGACTGAAATTTTATTTATTGCTCTATATTTACATATTGAGACTCAAATATATGAATCTACTTTTAAAAAGAAAGTGAAAAGAAAAATATTTTCAGTTGAAATTTATTTGTTAAATTTTTTGTCAGTCAGAATATATAGATTATGATTGCATCTGGAATGTTAACTATATGTTAATGTGTTTGTCAATTAATGCCTCTGAGTCTAATATTACGCATTTGTAAAAATAAAATATACTAATATATATAAATGTGAGTTTTAAAATATATGTTGGCCAGTCACTACATTTCCCAGCATGCCCCAAAGGTCCCTCCCTCCTATTTCCTGGTGTAGTATAGGTCTTGAATTGGACCAATCCTGTGCTAGGGAGTGGCCATTCCTGGTCCAGTTCAAGGCCAATCCCAAGCCAAGAAGTAGGAGGGACCTCTGGGGCATGCTGAGAAATGCAGTCACAAGCTAAGATACATTTTCAAATCCAAATAATCTTCTTTGGCTCCTAAAGAATTACTTTTGAAAAATTTCAAAGGAACAATGGCATTCAACTCCTCCAGTATATAAATATATAGATATACATGTAGTATGCTTGTGTACATGTATATGCATGCATACATGTATAGATATTTCATAGGATGTGGGTCTCAAAAATTGAAATATGATATATATAAAATTTCATCTGGTTTATTAAGTATTATTGTTGAAAGAAATTTTAGAAGAGGATCTTCTTCCAATCTCCTCCAGTAACATATATGAAAATTGAAGCCCAGAGATGAAATCGTTAGCATGTGTTGTGGTAGGAGATATAAAATTTAAATTAATATCCAATAACTCCAAGTATTATATTTTATAAAGTTTATTAATAATCACTTGAAGTAGGAGAAATAAAAGAATAAACATAAAAGCCTGAGTAAAGCCATGTGAGAAAATTTTTCCTGCTTGGTACTCACCCAACTTCCCCAGCCTCCTTTCCAGGAGAAGAATGAGAGAGGAGCTACCCAAAAATATATCCTCCCTAAGTTAGCACTTAATGTGAGAAAAAACATGTAAAGCTGGGGAAAATAGTTCTGAGAAAAAAATTCTAATTTTACAGGAGGGGAAGATAGGGCAACATACATTTTCATATTATCAATTGAAAGAGCAAGGGATTTGAAAACAGAGAGCTTGAGTTTGAGTTGATTTTGCCATCTTTTACACAGTGAACTTGGGCAAGTCATTTATCATCTGAACCTCATTTTCATCATCTGAAAAAATGAAGGAGTTGGATGAGAAGGCCTCGAAGGTGCATTGTACCTTTCAATTTATGATCTTCACGTGGCAAAAGAAATAGCCTTGCTCTCCTTGACCTCGTAGGGTAGAAATAGAACTTTTGGGCAAAAATTATGTGGAGGTAATTTTGAATTCACTGTAAGAAAAATAATCATTACCAAATTATATCTGTCTATAAATAAAATGAGCTGTTTCATAGGGAGAAATGAGGGATGCTACATTGTCATAATGCAAGAAGATATCAGATAACTCTTAGTTTGGGATAATATACAGGCAATGTTTTTGTTTAGTAGGGATAGGTCTATGTGTGGTCTCTGAGATTTCTTTCATCTCCAAATATAATGATTCTTATGAGTTTGTTCAAGGTTTCCAAGACTAAAACTATCTACCAAATACTCACAGTCCAAAACTCACTATTATATTTCAAAGGAATTTTTTAAACATTCTTTTCCCTTCTTTTGATAGAGGATAAAACAGTATGATATTAAAAAATTGATGTTGGGAATAAATACTCTACAATTGTTCTGATCTCTAAGTAGAAAAGAAAAACTATCATATTTCAAAATGGATAATGTTATCTTCATTTTTTTCTAATGAGGACAGATTGTAGAATTTTAAAATAGGTATTGACTCAGCAAAAGGGAGAACAGTAAGAATAAATAACATAAAGATATCAATGATTTTCAAATATATTAGAAGAAATAAATGCAAATGCATGCCTACATGTCCACTAAATCATCAAAACCTGGGAACAGAAGTCAATTAAATGAAATGACAAGGTTGCCATGAGATTAAATGAATTCCTGACATTAATCTTTATTGCAGTGACTGATGGTAAAGTGTCAATTTCAAGGACTATTTTTATTGGACATAATTATTCACATTTAGCTAGAGTATCCAAAGAGGATGTTATCAAATAGCTTGTGCAACTCAAGCATAGTAAATAACTGGAACAGGATGGTTTTCAGCCAAGGTAATATAAAAAAAATAAATAAAACATGCTAAAAGTTCTGATAATGTAAAACATCAGTAAAAAGATCAACTTTCCTGAGCAGTGAAAAGTTTCTAAAGCTGTCATTTTGCCATTGTCAATACTACATTTTGGGAAAGAATAGTAGAGCTCACACAGAATTGAGGGTTAAGGAGTAACAGAGATTCTCACTCATAAATTCTGCCTTCTAAGTATATCCAGAGAGAAAATAAGGATAAGAAAGAAGAGAAAATTGTAAAATATGAAAGAAGGGACTTGGCAGGGTTTAATCTCTTAAAAAAATACAAATTGGGTTAATAGTTATGAGTTAAGCACAAATCATCTGGTCAAAATGTTTTTTTTTGTTTGTTTGTTTTGTTTTCATGAAGTCTGATGCTTTTTTGTGAAAAAGAGGAGAGCAGGGTGAAGCCAAGATTGTGGAGAAGGAATAGAGACCAATCTGATCTCTACCAAATTGAACTCTAAACAACTATGATATAATGTCTCAGTGAATTCTGGTGCAGTATAACCCACAAAAATAAAGTATGAAGTAATTGTTGAAGCTCAAAAGAACTTAGGCAGCCAGTGAAAGATCAACTGCACCTGGGTGGAAGTGTAGTCCAAAGTAACTTGCCAAATCAGGCCCAACCCCAGCAACTGGCCTTGGCATTGGCTTAATCAGAAGTAAAGGTTTCCAGAGCTCTCAGCTATAGATGGAAAGGGGATGGGAGCAGAGCTGATCAGAAGAATATTACACAGTTCCCTTTGCTGGCTTTGCATGCAGTACACTTGTCACATTACCTATACACTGATTCATATTGCAGTCCTAGGCCCTGGTTTCAAGGTCAGAGGAACACTAGCACCTATGAGGACTTGAGGCATCAGGGGAACAGGGGACCCTGGTCACATTTCCAAGGCATAAAACAATGCTTATGCTTGCAGATAGACTGGAATACAAGCAAAGATAGTATTATAGCCTTAGATCATTCCACCTTGGAAGAACTGAAAACGTATAGATTCCTAGAGCCAATTCTGAAGGAAGCTATACAAAGAACCTAAAGTTCAGAACAGTGTTCCCTTTAATACAGGAATAGAGCTTTACATGAAGTTTTTTTTTAATTTAATTAAAAGAAAAGAAAAAAAGTAAAAGTAGAAAAGAAGGCAGCTAAAAAATGAACAAACAACAAAAGAAACTATAGGAAAAGTTATATTGGTCACAGGAAAGCCCAAGTTAAAAACTCGGAAGAAGACAACAAAGTCAATATTAGTGCTACCAAAGCCTCCCAGAAAAAAAAAATATGTAATGCTTTCAAGTCCAAACAAAATTATTGGAGTAGCTCACCAAGGATTTTTAAAATCAAATATATAGAAGAAAAAACTAAAAAGAAATGAGTGTGATACAAGAAAATCATGGGGAAAAAAGTCAACAGCTTCAAAAAAATAGAATTGGCCAAATGGATAAGGAGTTACCAAAACTGAAGAAAATGCCTTAAAACTTAGAATAGGGAAAAAGAGATTATGACTCCATGAGACATCAAGAAACAGTCAAAGTAAAAAAAAAATGAAAACATAGAAGAAAATGTGAAACATCTCAGGGGTAGTGTAAGAATTATTGGACTAAATAAAAGCCATGATCAAAAATAGAGGTTAGATATCATCTATTGAGAAATTATAAAGGAGAACTGTCCTGATATTCTAGATGGAAAGGGTAAATTAGTAATTTAAAGTATACAACATTCACCTTCTGAAAGAGATCCCAAAGGTAAAACTCCAAGGAATATTATATCCAGATTCATGAAACTTCTAGTTCAATGAGAAAATATTGACTACAGTCAAAAACAATTCAAATAATCGTGGAGTTACCAATAGGATAACACAAGATTTTGTAGCTTCAGCATTAAAGGATCAGAGGGCTTGGATCATGATCCTCCAGAGGGCAAAGTAGGTGGAACTTCAACCAAGATTCACTTACTCAGTGAAGCTGAGCAAAATCATTTTGGGGAAAATTGATATTCTATGAAATAGAGGACATTCAAATATTCCTGATAAAAAGATCATAGATGAATGGAAAATTTGGTTCTCAAATGCAAGACTGAAGTGAAACATAAAGGCAAACATGGAAGAGAAATCAAAAGACACTCAATAACATTATACAATTTAATATCCTACATGGGAACATAATTCTTATGTATTTTCAACATTTTATCAATCTTAGGACAGTTAAAGTAGTATACATACATAGAGGACAATTATGCAAGTTGAAGATGATGTGATAATATATAAAAATGCAATTAAAGAATGAAAAGAGATATATATTTGGAAAATAGGGAAGAGAGAAATAGACTGGAGTAAATTATGTCACATAAGGGAGGTATGAAAGACATTTTATAGTGGAGGTGAATAAGAAGAAGGTGAGGAGAAGAGCACTTAAACTTTATTTTCATTGGAATTGGCTTAGAGAGAAGAACACACAATCATTTGGGCATAGAAATCTACCTTACCTTTCAGGAAGGTAAGAGAGGAAGGGGATAAGAAAAGGGGGTGTTGATAGAAAAAAAGCAATTTGATGGATGGGTGTGGTCAGAAGCTAAATGCTTTTGAAGATGAATAGCATGAAAGGAGAGAGAAAAGGATAAGTGGAGGGAAATAAGATGGAGACAAATACACAGTAATCATATGGTTCCAAAATTTTATAACAAGTCTCTCTAACAAAGACCTCAATTATAAAATACATAGAGAAATGAGTTGAATGTATAAGAACACAAGTCATTCCCCAACTAAAAAAATGATCAAAAGATATAAATAGGCTGTTCTCAGACAAAGTAATTAAATCTCTTTTAAGTCATGCAAAAATGCTCTGTCACTATTACTTAAAGAACAATTAAAACAATTCTGAGGTACCATTTAAAAAGGAAATTGTCGCCCAAAGGGAGATAAAATACTGTCTGCCCTTTGATCCAGCCATAGCACTGCTGGGTTTGTACACCAAAGAGATAATAATAAAAAAGGCCTGTACAAGAATATTAATAGCTGCGCTCTTTGTGGTGGCCAAAAATTGGAAAATGAGGGGATGCCCTTCAATTGGGGAATGGCTGAACAAATTGTGGTATATGTTGGTGATGGAATACTTTTGTGCTCAAAGTAATAATAAAGTGGAGGAATTCCATGGAGACTGGAACAACCTCCACGAAGTGATGAGAGGAGCAGAACCAAGAGAACATTGTACACAGAGACTGACACATTGTGGAAAAGAGAACGTAATGGACTTCTCCAGTAATGGCTTTACAATGTCCCTGAACAACCTGCAGCGATCTACGAGGAAAAAAAAAAACTATCCTCAAGCAGAGGACAAACTGAGGGAGTAAAAGCACCGAGGAAAAGCAACTGCTTGACTACAGAGGTTGAGGGGACATGATCGAGGAGAGATGCTAAATGAGCGCCCTAATGCAAATACCAACAAGGAAATGGGTTCAGAGCAAGGACACATGTGATACCCAGACGAATCCTGCATAGGCTAGAGAAGGGGTGGCGGGGGTTGGGGGGGAGGAAAAGAAAATGATCTGTTTCCAATGAACAATGTATGAAAATGACCAAATAAAATATTGTTTAAAAAAATAAAATAAAAAGGAAATTGTCTTTATTACTTTTATATCTGTGATTATAAAACAAGGACTCACATATAATCTTTTAGGTAAGAAATGTAATTATGATTTCCAAAAGAATTAGAACCAATTAGTAAACTAATTGTGCATAAGATATCAGTTACAATAGTATAATATTAACCATAACCATAGTAGTAGAAAAGATATGTATAAATATATATATATATATATAATGTGGGACATTAAAATATTATAACTTCCAATAACATTAAGAGCTTCAGTTATCAACTTTGGAATGTTAAGTGTACAGCTTTACTAAGTCCTGATTCCTATATAAAGAAAACAGAAACAACTATTGAGTTAATCATAGAAATTAGAAATATATTACATGGGCAAGATGGTATTTGCTTTTGTGAAAGATTTATATACAAATTTTGTTCCTTAGACTTTATAATCCAGAGAGGGTGATTTGGTTTATGTTTAAGTTTTCTCCCAGAGACAGTATAATAATTCGTCCAATTATATCATTCAAATATTTGTAGTATCATTTAAAAATGACCAAGAATTGTTTCCTGATTAAATTCATTCCCATATTTTCTCTTATTTTTACTTTCAAACTGCAGTGATGAACAGTATTTGTGACATACCATAAATCATGAAAACTAGAGACTGAGACATTTAAGAGAGTACCTGGTCTTTCTAAATCTTTCTGATGTCTAAATGAGAAGTCTTAATTGAGGCTAAATCACCAGAAAGATAAGGACAAATGGGAGCTCCTCCTCCTCCGTAATCCTTAATTTGGAATTTATTAACTCTCTTAGCAAATATTCCCTAAACTTTAGTACCATATTCTGTCCATTTGGTTTTATTAATAACGTTATTTGATTGTAAAAGTACTAGAAAACAGATTATTGTATATCTAAAGGAGGTCTTTGCACAGACTGGGTATTTTGAGACAACTAACTCTAATTTCCCACCATTAAAGTTGGATCTCCAATTCAGAATGATAACTTAGATGTTTTTTTTTTTAATTTCTTAAACACTACACATTTATTGGATTGGCTATTAGAACAGAAAAGGAAAATGACAAAACTTGTGGATGGTGTTGGAAAAATAGGATATTATTCCACTATTAGAGAAATTGTGAACTGATTGAACAATTCTGGAGAATAATTTGGACTTATTTCCAAAGGGATAAAAAACATTATATACCTAGGATGCAGCAGTACCATTAATAAGTTTGTAACTCAAAGAGATAAAAAAGAGGGAACAGAAACACCTATATGTACAAAAATATTTAAAGCAAAAATATTTAAAGAATCAAAAAGTGAGGGGATACCCATAAATAGAGGAATAGATGAGTTATTCAATATAATTGTAATATTAAACTATTATGCAGTAAGAAATGATGGGCAAGAGAAACTAAGAAAAGTTTGGACTTATATGAATGAAACAGCATAATGCAGGCAGAACCAGGAGAACATTGTAGACAGTGAAAGGAAAGCTTTACAAGGAACAACTGTGAATAACTTTAGCTATACACAGCAACAGAGTGATCCAAAGTAATCCCAAAGAATTCATAATTTAAAAAAAATGCTATCTACTTCCAGAGGAAAATAACAATGGAGTCTCGATCCAAAACAAAGCCACCTTTTTTCACTTTCTTAATTTTTTTTTGAGTATCCTTTTATAAAAGGACTAATATGAAAAAATATTAAAAACTATTAAATCCACTAGCAAACACAGGAATAAAAGGAGCTTTCCTTAAAACATTAAGTAGTATAAATTTAAATTGAGAACAAGCATTATCTGTTTAAGGATGAGCAGAAACCATTTCAATAAGATTAGATATTAAACAAAGATGGTCAGTATCACTACTATCATTCAGTATTGTTCTAGAAATTCTGTCTCTAACAGTAAGAGAAGAAAAAGAAATAGAAGGAATTACAATAGCAATGAGGAAACAAAATTACTATTGTAGATGATATGAGGGTATTGGGAGATGATTGTAGAAAATCAACTAAAAAAACTAGTTGAAATAATTTAAAACTTCAGCAAAGTTGTAGGATATAAAATAAACCCACATAAATAAGCATTTCTTTCTATTACCAACAAAATTCAACAGGAAGGAATAGGAAAAAAATTCCATTTAAAATACCTGCAGCCAATGCTAAATACTTAGGAGTGTAGCTGCCAAGAAAAACCAAAGTACCAGAACACAATCACTCAAGAAAAATATATTAAGAACTTAATAGTTGACTCAACTTACAATAGATGCTAAAAGAGTTATAAATTTTAGAAAAAAAACATAACACCTGCTCTATTGGAGTTTACAGTTTTCTGAAAAAAAAAAAAACCCTTAAACACATAATTTGTACATTGAATGAAATTACTCTCCCAAATCTACTCCAAAATGTAAATTGGCATCCCAGAACTTAGTTTGATACAGGGTCCTTTTGTTTTTTAGGTGATATACAGTTATTTTTAATATTCATTAATTTTTTTTTCTATCTCCATCCCTTCATCTTTACCCCTACTTACTAAGAAGGCAAGCAATAAGATATAGTTTATATATGCAAAGAATCCCAAATATATTTTGATATTATCTATATTATTAAAAAAGAATGAAAGAGAAAAGAGAAATAAAGTGAATAAAGTGTGTTTTAAACTTAACTCACACTTTATCAGTTCTCTCTTTGTAAGATGGCATATATCATTATGAGTCTTGAATCATTATCTGGATTAGAGTAGCTAAGTCTTTCATAGTTGTTCATAGTTAAAATGTTGCTATTAGTGTATTATATTCTCCTGGTTCTGATCACTTCATCACATATAAATCAGTTCATATAAGTTTTCCCATTTTTTTCTGAAAGTGTACTTCTGGTCATAGCATTTCTAATAGCACAATAGTATTCCACTGGAATCACACATTTATGTGTATATGTATATATATTTATGTTTAGCAGCTCCTTACATACATGTGCACACGTACATGCAATACTTTTTATCTCTCTGAGATACAGAGATCATAGAATTACTAGGTCAAAGGGTAATCCTGAGATTTCTGTTTGTTTTTCTAATATTATTGTTCATCCCCATCTAGTATGCTCTCAATAAAAAAGTCAAGCAATACTTCTCCAATTTCATTTTACCTGTTCATCTTTTCTCAATAAACTTTAATCATTAAAATAAAGTAATTTCAAGAAAAGGATATTTATAGAGAAATTATGACACAAAGAAAGATGCAATCATCTCCAAAATTACAAGCTTACTGCTTATAAATCTTCATCCTGTGGGGAAAGGGAAAAATTATAAAAGGTTTCCAAAAATCAAAGTCATTTCTGTGAGAATTCTCTTGCTTCAGATACACAGTTTCATCTCTGGGCCCACAACATTGAGGGATCTCTAGTTCACAATTCAGTTCTTCCATATATTGAGACCACAATAATGTTTTGCTTATGCCCTGTACTAAGATAATCAAAGGGAACTATAATATTAGTAAATGAGATAGTTGAGGAAAGTTGGATTCAGTGGCAGTCCAGTTTAACATTTTGTGCCTTTTTCAATTCTTCCCAGATGTTTTTTGTAGATTCTAATCACAAGAGAGACTATTGAATGTTATAAAAAGAGGCAAAAAGACTTCTCTATAAACTTTCATCCCTTAAAATGTGGATGCCATATCAAATTTAATGTTTCATGGATATTTGTTTTAAAAAAATAGAGCTATGTGATTCTGGATTCTCTCCTTTCTTTTATGAACTTATTTTTCATATAGTAAAATTCCCTCTGTTTAGTTGGTGGTCAGGAAGTGTGGTTACTTTCTTTTCCTAATTCTCTATAAGCAACTCAGACTAAATGGGAGTCATAGCAGTTTCTAATGTATTCCTCAGATAACTTGTCAGAATTTGTATTCTACTAGTATAATTCTGACAATCCAGAAATCGCTTCAACCAGATTCCTAATGTACTGTATGAATTGAAAAGAAGCAATTTTTCCTTTTTAGATTCAAGTTCAATTAATGTGATCTAATTATAAAGTTGAAATGCAAAAAGTTTAAAATAAGAATTTTCCCAAAATAGAACTTGTGATTAACTAATTTATAATTTCCATAGTCATAAAGTTATCATATATGCCTTTGCCATGGTGAATATCATAGATAATATGGGTCAGAGACAAAAGTAAACTTGTGTGTTCCTGACTCCAAAACTAGCTTTCAATACACTATTCAATAATCATATGTACAAGGGAGCATCTGAGTGGCTCTATGGATTGACAGCCAAGCCTAGATAAGGAAGGTCCTGGGTTCAAATCTGGGCTCAGACACTTCCTATGTGTGTGACCCTGGGCAAGTCACTCAACCCCCATTGCCTAGCTCTTACCTCTATTCTCCCCTAGAACCAATACACAGTATTGATTCCAAGATGGAAGATGAGTGTTTTAAAAAATAAATTTAAAAATAATAATCATAGATACTAAAGAGGAAAAGGATGAAGGATTAATTAAAATTAACTGTGCATCCTATATGTGTAATAAAAATGCAACAGCTAAAAAAGTTAGAGAACATGATATAAGGATCAATAAAAGAAAATAAAGATGTTTAGCACAGAGAGAAGAAAAGAAAATGGAAGCATTATATTTGTTAGGAAGTGAATAGAAAATTAAATGGGAAATAGAAGGGAAGGGGGAAAAGAGAAGGAAAAGGGAAAAGAGAAGGGAAAGAGAAAGGGAAGGTGGAAGAAGGTAAAAGGGAAGGGGAAGGAAGAAAAAGACAGAAAGGAGAAGAGAAGGATGAAGGGAAGGGAAAGGAAGGAAAAGAAATAGAAGGGAAAGGAAGGAAAAGGAAGAGAAAGGAAGGGAAGGAAAGCAAGAGGAAGGGAAGGGAAGAAAGATGAGGATTCCTCAAGTTTCTTCAAGGAAGAATGTTTCTCACTTCAAGTCTTTACTTGGAATCCCAGTCAAACCATCTGTGCTATAGCATTCAGTGCCAGAATTCTAGAAGCAGTGACACAAAAATGTCTTCCCAGATTTCCCTTTATATTTATCTTTGACATATGCTGGTGTTGCTTTACCATTTCTCCCTCACTTCCCAGGAGAACTAAGGCAGTAATGGGTGAAAAGACAAAGTGTTCACTATTCTCCAGTCTCTGCTTTATCTTTGAATGCATATGTGTACTCATAAAGTATACATACAGATATATATGATCACATATCTTAAAACATATATATGTATATATGCTGTGGTTAGTAAAGTGACACTAAGGCAAGTTTTACAGGCAAGTTAACAGCTAATAGTGTTGCATATAATTGTTAGCAAAGTGGATCACTGGCCACCTCAGCAAAGACAGGGACCCTGATGAAATGGAAAAGAAAGGAAAAGGAGTTCAGGGTAGTTTCTAAGCTACATGATTAGCAGTAGCTGGGGAAAGTGGGTTGACCTTCAGGTATGACTGATCAGACACCTCTTTGAAAATTAAGGAATGTTAATTACTTCATGATTATCAATCAACTCTACTGATTTTGGCAAGAATCAGTTCCATATCCCAAAGAGATTAAAAAATACAGGAAATGGACCTACTTGTACAAAAATATTTATAGTAGCTCTTTTTTTCTGGTAACAAAGAGTTTAAAACTGAAAGGAAGTCCACCAATTGGGGAATGACTGAACATGTTGTATGTGGTTGTTTTTTAATATTATTGTGCTATAAGAAATAAGAAACACGATTATCACAAAAACCTGGGGGAAAACTTATATGAAATGATGCAAAGTGAAATGAGTAGAACCAGCAGAAATGTATACATAGTAGCAACAATAATATATGATGATCAACCTTGAATGACTCAATTATTATCATCAATGCAAGGATTGAGGACAACTCCAAGTGATTTATGATGGAAAAGTCTTTCCACTGCTATAGAAGGAACTTATTGAGTATAATACAGATTGAAACATGCCATTCTTTATTTTATTCCTGCTTTGAATTTTTCTCTGATGGAAGCTTCTTTCACAACATCATGAACATGGAAATATATATTATATTTAATACATGTACCAATTATATCAAATTATCTCCTGTCTAGAGAATTGGGAAAGGGCAGGAGGAATGGAGGGAACATAGATCACAAAATTTCAGAAACTGATTATTGAAAATTGTATTTACATGTAATTTAAAAAAATAATTAAAAAGACAAAATCATTACTATCTCAGTCAGGATCACCCTGGTTGGCAGTCCTCTAAAGGAGAGAAAATCATTTTTAATTTTGACACAGGAGGCACAAGGGCAGGGGAGCTCCACCTTGAGAAGGAACACAGCCTTAGCTGTTTTTTTTTTTTGTTTGTTTACCTGTAAACAAATAAGGAGTGTGAGGTTAAATTAGTTAGCTAGCAAATATCCAAAAGTTTAGTATTGATATTGAACCAGAATTTAAGTTCAGAGTCTGAGAGGTTGCCCTTTTATCAATACTGAGAAACATGATTTAGCAAAATGGGGGATAGGATCAGTTACAAAGTAGAAATCAGTTATTAAATGATATAGCCCAATTTATTTTTTAGAGCTTATAGAGATAGAGACTCAGAGAAATATATAGAAAGGGGGGAGAAAGAGAGAGAGAGAGAGAGAGAGAGAGAGAGAGAGAGAGAGAGAGAGAGAGAGAGAGAGAGAGAGAGAGAGAGAGAGAGAGGAGAGAGAGAGAGAGAGAGAGAGAGGAGAGAGAGAGAGAGAGAGAGAGAGAGAGAGAGAGAGAGAGAGAGAGAGAGAGACTCACTCCAGCAGTTTGGCTTGATAATTTAGTGTTAAGAGTCATAGGAATGGTGACCTCTCATTGCATTCACAGGGTGCTACAAAACTTTCTTTTGTCTGTATTTCCTAAGCTTATAGTAATATACAGCAAGAAAAACACAAAATAGACTAAAAGAAGGTATAGAATATCTCGGCTGTTTTTTCATTAACTTTCAAAATTATGGAAAAACCTGGGGTATATAAACTTACTTCAAATTCATTGCCCTCAAAAGACAGAAATATAAGTAACCTTCACTATACTCACAACATACTTTTTTTACAGGTGAATAAATAATAGCCCAGTTGATAAAATAAAAATTAGAAACCTATATTTATTCACTCACTCCTTGTTCCAGAAAAAAAAAAGAGAAGTTGGGAGAATATAAAGTAGTGAGAAGTTTTGTTTTAGATCCAATGTGCTGGGGCTTTGCAGTATGATGTTTCCCCCATTTTGATATACATCCCATCATAAGATGTGGAATTATAACTTCTGTTAAAGCTCAAATGAATTGAACTTTTTTAAAATGTAATTTTGTGTATAAACCAACCATTCATTTACACTTTGTCCCCTCATCTCTCAAATTCTCCTGTGGTCTCTTGTTCTCTTGTTTCCTGCTTCTGTAAACATGTCATTCTCTACCTTTCCATCTCTTCCCAAATCAATTATGTTTTTAACTTCTTGTCTCTCAGAGAAATAGAGGAGCAGCTCCACCTCCCCTTCCTTTTACTTAATTCATGTATAACTTTGCGGCCCATGCACAGATGCATATGTAATACACTTGGGACAAAGTATCCTACATAGCTTATTCTTGAAGCTCAGATAACATTACAGTGTTCTATTTTATGGGAAGCAATTTTATGAGTTCCATTTAGTTTGTATTCCAAAGTAGTTACTTAGACCATGAATTTACCCCCCGATTTGCTTACAAATAAGCAGTTTATTATTTGAATGAATTATTTTAGTGATTACAATTTTTAGTTTGGCAAAATGATTTTTAATATATTTTAGAAGATAAACACGCCTATAGTATATTGTGAGAAGTCGCTAAGGAACAGAATCATACTTCCTATAAGGATTAATGAGAGAAAAATATGGAAAAATACAAATCAGTCTAGTCTCCATGCTATAAATTAGAATCACAGAGATATAGGAATTGTTATGCAGTGACAGAATCAGAAGAAAGAGATCTAGATTTTATTTTTTCCAGTCTCTCATGCTGCAAGTTGCTAAGTAAGTAGTGGACATTACTTTGTATGTATTTTAAAGATTGACTATAAGAAATGATGGAATATATTTAGGGTTCTTAACATGAAAAGAGTAATCAACTTTATAAATCCTATTATGTTAAAGCTCAAAAATAGAGAAAACCCATTTTTCACTTCTCCTGTACTAATCATGTTTTGCTCAATTAAGATAAGGGAGATTCTCAATTTCACTGGGGGAAGGACATGTAGTAATTTGTGCCCTGAAGCCTTTGTTTGGAGATTAGCTCAAATAGTACACACTCCAAGAACTGGGGAACTTCATTGTGTGTGTGTTTTTTTTTCCCATGAATCCAGATAAGGTGATACATTTAGCCTCTGGTTATAAATGAATTTTAAAGAGCATCCTGTTTTACCAAAATAGATTAAAAAAAAACTTTTCTACAAAAAGGTTTGTCTAACAGCAACAACAACAACAAAAATGCTCTCTTCTAAAGTTAAGGGAAAATTGCTTCATTGTTTCAACACAAGGAAAAGTAGTTTCTGGAGATACTAGATAATTTAAACAATATTTAAACTCTATTCAGATTTCTTTAAACCTCTTGGTTACTACCATTGCAAAAAAAATTCCTACTGAGGCATCATTATCAAAACAGCTTCTACAATAATGTCTGCAAAGCAGTTTGCTTAAATATGAAATTTAATAAATGGCAGGTAGTTTATATTGGTCAAATCAATTATGATAGGAGTGTAGCTATTTGTTGGCAAGCTCCTAAGAAACCCTAGTTAATTTTCACTTGCTTGTGAGAAAAAAGCCTTCCAAGCAGAAGTGTTCCTACAAGTGTTTGCCAGGATATTCACAGGGTTTAATGAACTTAAGTTTTCAACTTCACCTTCCAATTGCTTGTATTAAGTGCAACACTAAAAGTCACCAGCATCTATAATGACCAGTCAAAGAAATGTCATAGTTTATTTTTTCAATCCCAAATTCTGATTTAGACAATGAACTTTTTAGAATTATTCTGTGAAATTCCACTTTCAAATATGTAACCAATAGAGCTCTAGTAAATTTTTTTCTAGGTGCTAGGAAGTGGCTGAGGCCAGATTTGAACCTAGGACCTCCCATCTCTAGGACTGGCTCTTAATCCACTGAGCTACCCAGCTGCCCCCTATTTTTTTTATTTTTATTTTTTTTTAAACCCTTACCTTCTGTCTTGGAGTCAATATTGTGTATTGGCTCCAAGGCAGAAGAGTGGTAAGGGCTAGGCAATGGGGGTCAAGTGACTTGCCCAGGGTCACACAGCTAGGAAGTGGCTGAGGCCGGCTTTGAACCTAGGACCTCCCGTCTCTAGGCCTGGTTCTCAATCCACTGAGCTACCCAGCTGCCCCCTAATTCCTCTGGCTTAAAATCAATGAATGGCAACTTCTCTCAAACAGTTCTGGAGTCAACTAATGAAACTATGGAATGAATTAATATCTGTTGCTTCCAAGGATCCTCAGAAAAGCTGACATGATTTAGATTTGGACCTGCCAATGGAAATGGGATTTGAGGCATATGTCAAAAAGAATAGGAATATTGTTATGTACTGTACTGATAACAGTAGTGTCAGTAATGCCAAGAACAGAAATCAATATAAATATGATAAAATTTGCTTTACTAGACTATGTGTATTTGTAATATGGGTCTTCCTTTTTGTTTTATTTTCTCATTTTGTTTAACATGATGAGAAATGGGAAGGAGGAAAATGAATTGCTTTCATTTAAAATATATAATGAAATTAAAAATAAAATTAGTGAATTTTACTACTAGCAAATCAAGTTTAGACTAAATTTGGAAACAGATCATTTATATATATATGATATTCTGGAAATATATGTATACATATCCAAAAAGAATAATGTCATATAGTAACATAAAATTATCATAGCCCAAATTTCTGATGAGCAATTTCATTTCTTTTAAAGACATATTGAATAAACTATGAGTTGGCAAAGTGTTTCAGCATTAAGAATGGGGAGATGAAAATTTCAATATGGTCAGCTCTGCATCCTTACTCACACTACATGCTGACTTTTAAAGCTCCAGAAGCAAGCATATCTTCTCCCTGTTCTCACAATTGTTGACCAAACAGATAAAAGTCTTGGCTATTGCACTATAGTTTTCTACTGCTCACCATTTCTTTCTCCTTAACCCACTTGGCCAACTGCTAATTTTTCTTACAGTACACTCTCTCCCAGTCAATGCTTGTACTGTTGCTTTAAAACCTTATATGAAATAGAGTTCTTGCTATTTAGCATATCCATTATAACAGGATAAAAAAAAAGGCTGGAGGATGTATGTCTTTCATCTGTTCACTGTCATTCCTTAGCATAAACACAAAGGATTTTGCTGAGTTAACCCTAAGATATGTCAGCTCTGACTCAGTCAACACTTTGATCATCTTTGGCTCCTCCTCCATTGTTTCTTCCATATTCAATTAGTCATGAAATTCTTTCAAATCTAGTTCTGATGTCTTTTTATTTCCTAATCTAACTTATTCTTTCTATTACCACTGCAATCAACTTAACCCAGGTCCTCTTTAGTGCTCACCATTGTGCAATTATTTCCTATCTCTTCTGTATCTCTAGTTCCTCAACCTCAATCACTGAAGCATTCTAAACATTATTGGCAAAATATTTTTTTCTAAAATGCCATTCACTTATTTTACCTTTCACCCTCTTAATATTTCAAAATTATCAGTGGTTCCTGGTTTTCTGTGGAGTAATATCCTGAAACATTAACTTGGTGACCAAACCTTTCCACAGTTTGGCTCTCCCATAGTTCTCCAAAATATCTAATATAATTATGTTTAGATCCTCTTAACTATAACATAGATATTTGTTCTTTTATCTCACCATCTCCCCCTGCTTTGACTTTTATCTTCTCCATTTCTCTTTTTTTCTTTCCTCCATGGACATTCTATATGCCATCACCTTTATAAAATCTTTATTAATATCCACAGCATTAGAGGAATGTCTTCTTCCTATCCATTCTTTTTTTATATGCATTCTTATAGCACCACCTGTCCCATTCTTTTTCAACCAATAAAATAGTTTGTATTGTTATTTTTCTGCTTTTCTACATATTCTCTCCATCTAAATTTCAGGAGAATAGGAATTATCTATCTATCTATCTCTATGTGTGTATGTATGTACATATCTTTCTATCTAAATATATTTCTATATTTCTAAAATAAAAACACAATGGCAGCCAAAAGGACATGAAATAATAATAATAATTGCTGTTATAAAATATTTTAAAAATAATTTGATTGATCATCAAAATCCTAAAAGGTAAGCAGTAATATTATCCCTTTTTTACAGAAGAGGAAATTAAGACTGAGAGAGATTAATTGAAAGACTAAGTTACATAGCTACTAAGGATTCTGAGGACAGGATTCAGACTTTAATTTTCCAGACTTCAAGTCCAGTATTCTGTTCAATATGCCATATATAATAGGCATATAATCAATTTCTTGTCTTTCTACTGGTGTTTTTTACAGTTGATTATAATTATGAGGCTGTTGGTCAAGTTGATGATATCAATAGTACTATGTCTAAGATACTGATGATGGGGGAATTTATTCAGAGTATATATGGCTAATTAGAGGTAAAGTTAGAAGAATAAAGGTTTTCATTTATTTTTGGCAACCTAAAATTACTAGTAAAGCCTGAAGCATAGAAATCAAGAAATTTTCCATTTTGTTTCTAATTGTAGCACTGTCTTACTCTGTGACCTTGGATAAGTCATTGAACCATTTAATTTCTATCCACAGTAAATTGTAAATAACAACATAGCATGTGCCACCTACCTCATGAGTTTTGTGAGGGCTAATAAGATAATATTTGAAAAATGCTAAAACCATCAAAAAGGAAACATCACAGAAATTCAAAACAATAACAGTACTATTAATATTTGATGTTACAAAATAATAGAATCATAATTATAATTATATTAGATATAGGAGGTCTGTACATATGACACCTAAGTTCTTCACTTGAAAGTGATTTAGAAAACCAACTAACCTAGTTATCAGAATACATTTGCTAAGATTTACTTTAATGGATTTCATTAGCAAATTATTTCCTTTAAAATATGTTGTCATTTCCCATTTCCAAATTAATTTTCAATGACATTTTTCACCATGAAGCCACTCTTTTGTATGTTATATATAGTAGCAAAAAGTATGCATTAAAAGCCTGATGTTATAGAATTCAATAAAGAGGTCATGCAAATACCTTTACAGGCATAGGAAACTTATATTATATTAGAAGTATGCCTATGAGAGAGGGGAAATATGTGCATCGCACATAGGATGACTGACTGATCAAAAATCTTTTTCAATTTTTAGTATGTCCAGAATTGCTAAGTAATGAATGAAGAAAAAGATACAAGAAAAAACAAACAATAAAACAGCCTAACCCAAAGGACCTTTAATTCTCAAGGTAGAGTCAATATTTAAGCAACTAAAGAAATTTAAGATATATTCATAATAGATTGAGAGTAATCTAAGAGAAAATTACAATTACACCCAATGACTAGGAAAGACCTTTTACAAAAAGTTGGGTTTTAGTCAAGACTTAAAAGAGCCAAAGAAATTGAGAAGTGAAAGTCAGGATGGAGAGTATTCTAGGAATGTCAGAAAACCATTACAATATCATAGAGACAGACAATGTATTGTCACATATGAGAAATAGCAACTAAGCAAGTGTAAGGGAGTTATAGAGTAAGCTAAGAGCAAAGCACAAGAACACTAGATGGGTAGGGACAAATCAATTTTTTTTAGAAACCCTTACCTTTTGTCTTGGTATCAATCCTGTGTACTGGTTCCAAGGCAGAATAGTGGTAAGGGCAGGCAATGGGAGTTAAGTGACTTGCCCAGGGTCACATAGCTGGGAAGTATCTGAGGCCAGATTTGATCCTAGGACCTCCCATCTCTAGACCTGGCTCTCAATCCATTGAGCTACATAGCTGCCCCTGACAAATCAATTTTTAAAGAATTTTAAGTGTCAAATGAGGAATGCTAAATTTTATTTTAAAGTTACGAGTAATCCACTGGAGTTTAATGAAGGGAGTAATTGATTGACTAGTAAGATGACATTTCCCTCAAAAGTAATAAGGAAGTGTGGAATTTGGACAGAGAATTGGGTGGAAAAGATAATGAGATCTGTCTTGGACATATTGAGTTGGAAATGTTTATGGAGCATCCTAGGTGAGATTTTCAAGAGGTAACTGGAGATGATCGATTATAACCACGAAGAAAGATAAGTGTTAGATAATGAGATCTGAAATGATATGCAGTAAGATAATAACTTTATCCCAGAAAGCCAATCTCACACCAAGTAAGATCGTCTATAGAGAAAAGAAACAAGAATAAAAAAAAACAAGCCTAAGCACAGTTCTGAAAGAAACATCAGCGTAGTGGGTAAGGCATAGATGAAGCACCATCAAAGGAAACTGAGAGGAACAGGTAGTCTGTGAGGAGAATCAGTAGAAATCAGTGTCACAAAAACCAAGTGAAGAGTGATCATGAAAAAGAAACAGATGATTAAAAGCATCAAGTGATGCAGGCAAATGAAAGATGTGTGAAGACTGAGAAAAAGGCCACTATTAGACAAGTAAGAGACCAATGGTAACTTTAATGAAAACTATTTAAATGAGGGCATATGAAGCTAGATTGCACATAAGTTAGTAGTAAGAGATGAAGTGGGACCCTTAGTGAGGGAAGAGAAATCATAAAAGGAGGAGGGGAATTAAGAGTTCACTGAATGAATATTGGATGGTATATATTCCTCAGAATGAGAATTCTGGGAGGAAGTCACAAATGGGAAAAGAGGAGACAACAGCAACAAAGGAAAGACAGCTGAAGTATGATGGCTATTTGGAGGAAATGATTGTGTGTATATATGTACACATATGCACCCATATACACATATATACATATATTATTTGACATGCATATGTGTACATGTATATATGTGTATTTACTATATATTTGTACCATGGATTTATATATATATATATATATATATATATATATATATGTGGTATTTTGTAAACCTTGGAGCATTATATCATTAATATTATTGTATTCCTGGTGCATATCTATGTAAATCGATTTGCATTGCCATGTGAATGTATGTATATATATATATATGTACATATATATATATATATATATTTAGTAAAGTCTTTGGGTGAAAGTCTGTCCAATCAGAAGAAGACATACTGACATAATTTGTCTTTGATCAGGTTTAGAGAATCTTTTAAAAATTTTATAAATAAAAATGTCCAGGAATAAGCAAAGCAATACTTGTTTTCAAAGATACTTTTAAAACTATTTATAATCTGTAAAGTTTGTTTTGATGACTTTTGAAATTCAAAGAAAATGGTGGAATGTATTACTTATTTTGCTTACTTATTTTTCTTAAAGGCAAAGGAAAATCCTAGTGGTCCATGGATCGGAATTATCTTCTTTCATTTTTCTAGTGTCTGTTTCATCATTTAAAGGTGAGATAACATTTTAATTATTTTTGGCACCAGTGTACTTATCTTAGAACAAAATATGGATTCACAATGTAATAAAAGAGGCACTTAAAACAATAGGTGTTTCTGAGGGCAATGAGATCTTTATAACTGGAGGTATCTTAATGAAGACAATAGAGATGCTGATGAATATTAACCTAACAGGTGGAGGATCTAGCTCTATTTCAAGGCTATCTTTTCTTTTCTGTCTTCTTCCTTTAATTAATGACTTGAGTGTTTTCATAGAAGAAATTCACTTATGAAATTCACAAATTACAAGGTAAATATTTTTAAATAATATGTTGGCTAGCAGAATTAGAATCTTCAAAAAAAAACTAAAAAGGCTTGAGGAATACACCAAAAAGTTCACTATAATAAAAAAAATCTTTTTGGAAATATCAAAAAAATGTTTCACTAAAAAGGTTTGAATAGAGAGTCAGTAAGACAATAAAAGTATTTTATGATTCAGTAGTTTGACGATTTTATGGTTTGGGGACTACAATAATAAGTATAGCATATAAATTCTTAATATGGAAAAAAATCCACAACTTCAATGTCCTATGCTATTCCAATTCATCCACCTTGCTGCTAACTCAATATTAGTTAGATGTTTTGTTTATTTTCAGAAAATGCTTTCCTTACTTTGCTAAAAATTAGTTCAGATTCAAGTGTAAATGTGATTTATTTAAACTCTTCAGCTTGCCTGCTTTTGAATGAAGAAGTACAGATTCAAAGACATATTCATCATTTAAGTTCTGCTGTTAGGCCCCTCAAATCTCCTAAGACATTAATGAACCTTTGGGAGAGATCCTAATTTATAAATGCACTTTTATTAAATAAGCCAAATGTAGCAGAATCTTGAAGACAGGGAACACGGGGGGAAAGGGAAGTATTAGAAACACACTTGGATTCTTATTGAAGAGATTTTTATCTCTGGAAAGGGAATTCTTTAATCTGACTTAGAACAGAGCAATATTTCCTAGCAGAATGTTTCTGCTTCTTAAACCAGTTACCAAAGTTAAATGCTCATTGATGCTTCTTTCATCATTCAGGAAAGAAAATATGTGGATTAGAGAATTTTTAGACTAGTGAGTTCAATGCTGTTCCCCAGCAATATTTTAAAATGGATTTTGATATTGATGGCTATTTTAGAACTGAAAGGAATGACCAAAAGGAGAGAGTAAAAGTTCCCTAAAATTTAGAAATTTTATATTCAAGTTGCTTCTCTTATCAAAAGATTTATTTAAACTGGTAAATCAGAAGAATGCAATAGATATAATATGGGAATTTTAGCAAGGCATTGGGCAGAGTCCTGTAAAATAACCTTGTGAACAAGATGGAAAGATGAGGATTCAATGATAATACAAGCAGGTAATTTGTGTGCAACCGAATGAATGGCCGTTTTAGAATGCTAATCAATATCAGACTAGAGAGAAGAAAGCCTTTGGAGATGCTGCAGGGAAATTTTGTTTCTGTTTTGTACTCTTCCATTAAACAATGACTTGAGTGTTTTCATAGAAGATGTTCTTATGAAATTCATGAATGACAAAGCAAAGAGTTCTAGGTAATAATATCTAGGTAATGATGTAATGAGAACCTAGAAAAAGGTCTTAGAGATAAGAAGGGATTAATATGATAATATTAAAACTAAGAGTAAATTATCTTAATTTAAAAATAAACTCACAAAGACAGGAAGGGGAATACATACCTAGACAATCATTAATAAGAAAATAATTTAGAACTTTCATATGGCTGCATGTTTCATATGAGCTTGCACTATGATATAGCTTCCATAAAAGGATACTGTGATCTTGGGTTAAATTAATAAATATAAAACATATTTGTACCAAAAGTTGAAGGATCCAGATAATTAAGAATAAGAAAAGGGTTCACAAAAAGGTAGTCACAATCTGAGACTCAAAACACCATGGATTCTAAGTATAGTTCAAGAAGAAATGTATTTTAGGTATCTCTCGGAAATGAATTATGAAAGTAGAAGATCTAATGTCAAATAAGGACATAGCTATTTTAGATCAGTTTTCTAGAAACATGGAAAGGAAATAATCTGAAAGGAAATAGCATGAAATAAGCCTGGAAAGGTTGACTAGAGCTGAACTTTGAGAGGTTTTAAATGCTGAACTAAGAACATTGTATTTTATTTTTCAACAAATACCAAACCATTGAAGCATCTTGAGAAGGGAGAAGTGATGATATGGGCATACTTCATGAAGATTTGTTTGGCAGTTTCATAGAAGATAAATGAGAGAGAGAGAGAGAGTAAAGGAGTCTATCATAATAACCCAGATGAAAGATGGTGAGTATATCTACTACCAGGCTGAAAAATATAATGGAAAATGTTTGTTGGCTTTTAGAGACAGAAAAGTTCTAAGTTCAAATCCTATCTTTGAAACTCAATAACTGTCACCCTGGCTATACATTCAAATTCTCAATGCTTAAATTCTCATGTGAAAGTGAAGAAAATTCAAATTATAACATGTACCCCACAGGGCTATTGTGAGGATCAAATAAGATAAAACATGAAAAGCACTTTGCAAAACTTAAAGCACTATATAAATGTTAGTGACTATTTATCCTTAGATGTAAGAGCTGGAAAAAGGTGTATGGTATCAGTTTAATATAAAGGAGTATGAGTTGAAATTTGATCAATGTCTAATGTAGCACAATTGTCAAAAGTAAAAAAGCAACATGTGACATTTTAAATTGTTTCCAAATAGGTGACATATTCATGTGTGACTTCAGAAAAGAAATTAAGTTACCACTTCCTCATGCCTCCTGTTATAAAGGGAATGTGTTCTCATACCCTTAGGAATCCTCTGAATATTTCATATTCAAGATAATTGTTAAAATTAATGGAAGTTCTATTCATTTAAAGGAAAAATGTCTTCCAATTAGCTGAATGTGAGGCATGGAATATTGAAAATATTCTAGACTAGGAGTAATATTTGGGTTCTAATTTCAGATCTTCCAGTTGAATGACCTTAGGGAAATAATCTCTCTTAACTGAATTTGCTCATATATAAAGTTTGAAACTTTGATCAGATTTCAAGGTCTTAAATTTTCTCAACTGTAAAATTAGGAGTTCAGATTCTATGAATCTAAAGGCTCAAAGGTTCAATTTAAAACATACTATGACAATGAGATGGCAGCTAGATGGTACAGTGGATGGAGCATGGAAGTCAGGACAGGAATAAGGAAGACGTAAGTTCAAATGTAGCCTCAGACACTTACTAGTTGTGTGACTCTTTGAAAGTCATCTAAAACTCATTGCCTCAGTTCATCATCTGTAAAATGAGTTGGAGAAGGACATGGCACACCATTCTAGTATCTCTGCCAAGAAAAATCCAAATGGGATCATTTAAAGTTGAACATGATTTAAATGACTAAATAATGATATGACAGTGAAGATATCTATATCTGGAAAGGAGAAAGTGATATAATTGTTTAAATACTTTTATAATTTCTATAGATTCTAGATATGTGATTTAATTATGATATGAAATTTGTGATTTAATTAACATTAGTATTCCTGCTATACCCTTTTTTTTTGTCCCTTATATGTCCCTTTTGTTCATAAATTTCCCACATAGGATGTATTCAGACATGCTGGTGGCCTTTATTTCTCTTTCTCTATATAACAACTGCCAAAAGTTGTCATAATATATGACTTATAAGACAAGTACCAATGTAATTCAGACTGTTCACCTATGACTTTGATTTCTACTACATAATAGACCCAAGATCCATCTTAGTCTTCTATCCTTGAAAATTCCTTTTATGCCACTTTTCATATATAAATCTTTAGTGAAATGCTATAGCTAACTTATGTTTTCCATTCCAGAAAATAATAAAACAAATTATTTAGAAAAATCCAGAAATTCTTAATTCTTATTACATGACCTAAGTATTTAACTTAATTTTCTTATCTTTGCAAATGTGGGTATAACTAAATTTTTGAAGAAAAAAATTGTTTTCTACTCTTTGGTCTCAATGAATCTCGGCTTTCTTCATTTTGATTGCTCATATCAGTGATTCACTTTCCAACTACTCCATTTCATTCTTCTTCCATTATAGTCAAGCTAAGATGACCTGTTCATTCCACTTCCGTGTCATCATTTATCCTATTACCTTAGTGGTATGTCAATCCAGTTTATCCAGGCATGAGAGAGGCAGTTGTTAAATTTCCAATGTAATCATTGGAAATAATAGGCTTAAATAAATAAAAATATAATATGACTTCTTTCATTGTTATATTAAGAAAATTATGGAGAAAATGTTGATATATAGATTAAACTTAATAGTATCTTCTGTATACTTTTTAAAGTGGAGAATCAGTTGATATTTATCATCATATTTATTTCCCACTTTCTAAGAATACCCAAATTAATAAATCAATCTACAAATATATTGATGGACTACAATGTAAATCACTATGTTAAGATGTACATAGAATATAAATAAGAATAAGATACTGTTGACCTTGCTTTCAAGGTACTACATCTTAATTGGGGAAGAAGACATATTTACACATAAATAGTAATAACCAACATTATGAAGTAGCAATAGTGTCAAAAATAATGTATTCCTCTGAAATCTGAACATTACCATAATCAAGAAACTTCTGCATCCTGGAAGCTCATTTCAGTCCTCTGTTTCACTCATCAAAAGCATCCTTTGCTTCCTCTATTAGGAATTGTATGATTCTAGGAACCTATGATTCCAAAACATAGGAGCATATTGAAGAATCTGTCTGGTTTTGACTAAACACTCAAAATGGTCCTTTGATTCCTTAGATCCTGGAATTATCAGCAATGATGAAAGTTGTACAATATAAAAGTCTCAGCCATATCTTCCCAAAACTTTGCCATAAAGTATCCTTGAAACATTATGGAGGCGTTACCCACTTTCCACAGTATGTTTTTTCTCAATTACTAGCTGTTGTTGTACAAATAATAATAATTATAACTCATTTGTATCTATTGTTTATAGCACATAACATATAAAAGTCATGAATCTATTACCTGTATCTATCACACAATTTTCTTTTGCTGTATCATTTTCATGATTTTTATTGACAATCACCATAACCCTGCATCTTTTTTCTTTCCTCCTCTTCATCATCATTATCATTATTATTCTCACTAGCATTTATATATCACCTATTATGTCCCAAGCATTATGTGGTATACTTTACAATTATTTCATTTGATTCTCATAACAACCCTGGAAAGAATGTACTATTGGGATCCATATATTGCAGTTGGAGAAACTGAGCCTGGCAGAGATTAAAAGACGCGCCCAGAGCCACACAGTTAATAAATGTCTGGAAGAGGATATGAACTCATGTCTTCCTGACTCCAGGGCCAACAAACTATTTACTGCCTCACTTAGCTGCCTCTCAAATTGTGATGATTATAAGAAATGAGAATAAAAGGCCCTTAGCTTGGGGCTAAGGGGGTAAAAGAGAATGCTTAGAAAACAATCTGGATTACAAGATAATTTTCTTACACATTCTCACACTGTGAATCATTGTCCTAGTCAAACACAGGGACCCAAGGAATAATCAATGTGGGTACCTGAGGTTTCAAGATTCCAGCAGTGATTCAGAAAACAAAGTGACTTTCCCTTCTTAGGGTCAAGTATTAAGTTTTAAAAATAGAAGGATAATCTTTGCCTGATTATTTTTAAAGGCACAAGAAATCACAGGAATATCTTCTACTATACTCTAGTACAGCACTTGACAGACAAAATAAACTGGTTAAAAAAAAGACCACAGCAGCAATTTTGCTATGCAAAGTTCCAAAACCTTCAGGGAGTGGGGTCAGGGAATAAAACATCTTATGTCCAATTTGCCTTTGCTTAGAATGCTGAAGAACAAAGAGACGTGTGTCACAGGGAAAGACTTAGGAAAGATTGTATTACTTAACTGCACAACATTTTTTCAGATACTCTGGAACATCTGGCTACAAAATAAAATCTTCATTTTCCAGGTTCAAGTCACAGTGCACGCCTATTTGCAAACTCTTTTACATTGAAATGTAAAGGGAGGGAGGACTATAAATGGAATGTGAATATGTGCTGAGTGGGTCCCATTATTGAGAATATAATTATCATATACAGTGCCTTACCCAGTTAATAATTCAGGAAAGCTAAATGATAGGATTGCTGTGCAAGGTGGCCACAGCTTTAATGACTACATGCAAGAGGTTCCATAAATCTCCAATAAAATAAAAAGCCAAGCCCTTGAAAGAAAATGACATTAAAGGAAGAAGTGCAGGCAAGGGCCTATTACAGATGGATTGAACTGCAGAATTCATCTACAGATTTTTTTCATAGATTTTTCTCCACAAGTTTTAAAGAAATAGTGATTGCATGTATTGGCTTATAAATTCTAAGAGTAAAAAGGGGATGGGAGACACAAGGAAATAAGATCACCCTCCTCTGCTGGCATGCAAGGATTTGAGTCCTTAAGTGGTAGTAGGCACTTGATCTAGTACTGATGTCAAAATGAATGAATCCAAGTCCTTAGCATAATTCCTATTGAAGGTTTCTGAATGAATTGATTGATGCCACTGAAAAGGACAGAAGTTGTATTAACAACTCAAAAGTCTCAAATCCTACACTGATTCTGTTTATCTTCCATTTGGTAGACACATGTGGCATGTCTTAAGTTTAGCCGAAATGCTGAGGTTTTAAAAATCTTTAGAACCAGGCTCGTCTAACTACTAATTACTCTCTTTCTTCTGAAATAAAACTGGCATATAACCCTTTCCCCCAGGGTCCTGTCTTGTCCCTTCCCCTTAGAAACACTCTGGAAGTTCATCTGAGGAGGGATAAAACATGTACTCTGGAGGAAAAAAAGGTTTATGGCACTCATATCCAGCTATGAATTGGCTGGTGAACCTATGTTTAGAATGATGAATGGAGTAAGAAATGTAGTTTTTCAGACATAATAAATATACTTGGTCATTAAACTTGACACTTAGCATTTCTGTAAATGGGTAAAGGGGATTAAACTCAATGACATGTGGGATGTTTTGTAAGACTACAAATTTGTTTCTTTGACCCCAAATCACTCTGTGACCTCCCATAGTAATAAATATATGATCTTATTATCTGAATGATCATTTTAATATCTATTCAATTTATTTTCTCTGCATATAATATTGCCAAATTTATTCCTTATTATAGGTGTAATTCTGAATTTCCATTTGTCTTTTAGAAAACTCCCACTGTATATCATTAAGTATCTCAAACTCAATATGTCAAAATTGAATTTCCTCATCAATCCTGTCACTCTTCTCTAGTCACTAGGGTTACTACTCTCAAAGTTATATTCAACTTTTCATAGTCTTTACCTCCATAAATCAATATCTCTCAAATTTTAATTCCTCTCCTTTCCACCCCCATTTAGATCCATATCAGTAATATCCTAGCTGGTTGTTTAGTTTCCAAGAATTTCCTATTCTAATATATCCTTTCCATAATAGCAATATTGATATTATTAAAGCATAGGTCTAGTTAGGTCATTCCTATGATCAAGAAAATTCATTACTTTTCTTTTGCCTCTAATCTCTGACAATTTATTATCTGAATTCCCATTGGGTATACTTCCCTTCACACATTGAGTATTCCATTCTAACTGCCTTTCTTACTTTCTATTTCCCATCTTTAAGACTTTATTCAGAATGCCCACATACCTGAAATATATTACTTACTCATCTCTCCCTATGAGAATCCTTCACTTTGTTCAAAACTCTCTTTTAGTGGAACTTCTCACGTGAGATCTTTTTTCTTATATCTCAATGATAATGTATAACTGCTAATGTAATGTTCTCTGTAGCATCTGCCCATGCAGTCACAATTACTTTTTATTTACTTGATTTTTATTACATATATGTGTGTATGTGTGCATGTTGCTTCACTAGATAGAATTTAGTTTCTTAGGGCATGACCTGTTCCACCTTTGCCTCTGTATCTGAAACTTTCATGGAATTTGCCATATGACAAGCATTAAAAATTTTACTTGCATACTTCCAGGCTAAGATGGAGACAGAGTAGAAGGAAGAGCCAACCTCTCCTCACAACTGACCAATACAAAGCATCATAAAAGGACAAAAATCAAAATCAGACAAGTGAAGGGGCTCAGCCATAGGGCACAGCCTTGAAGGTAGGCAGTTTTAGGGCATTTCCATGTTATAACAGGGTAAAACTAGACATAACCAAGCATGAGCTGATCACCCCTCCCACACACCACCTACCACATCAGAGTCCAAGCAAGGAATGGGGCAATTTTTAAATTCTCAGGGCCTAGGTGAGGACATCACAGATTCACCTATGAGGGAAGCATAGTACCATGGCAGCACCACTTGGGACCTGAGGCTGGGGACCTCAGAGCATGAGCATAGGACAAGGGCATGGAGACAGGGCAAACCCAGGAGACACTACAGAGACTGGAAAAATAGCCTTAGGGAAAAATTCTTTAAAGCCCACTAAAACAAGAACTGCTTGCCCCTTTCACTCACACTTCTAGCTAAGAAGCTGAGATAATACAGGGGGGAAAATGAGCACAGTAATGGATACCAACACAAAGGAACTGTAATCCACAAATAACATAAGAATTAAACTGCAACAGAGAAAGCCTTTGACACCAGATAATTTTTTTTCTGGCAAAAAGGGACAGGGTACAAAAGTGACAAAAGAGAGTGAGCAAAAAATATCCAAACTTTCCAAAAACAATGGAAATTGGTCACAAACTCTCAAGGATCTCAAAATGGAGCTTAAGAACTAAGGAAGAAAGATAGAATACACTTGGGAAGAAAGGTGGGGAATAGAAATGAAGTAATTAAAAAAGAAAATAACAGTTTAAAAGACAGAATCTCCCACTTGGAAAAAAGAAACACAGAAATCACATGAAGGAATAAGTAAATTGGGGGCCAGAATGGACCTGCTGGAAGCTATGAAAAACAGGCTAGATCAAACAGAAGAGTGGGAGAAAGAAAGAAGACTGGAAGAAAGAAATGAAAATAATGCAAAAAAGGAAAATAACAGTTGAAAAGACAGAATCTCCCACTTGGAAAAAGAAGAAAAGAAATCACATAAAATAATAAGCAAATTGGAGACCAGAACTGACCTGCTGGAAACCATTTAAAGCAGGATAGACTAAACTGAAAAAGAAAATCAAAATATAATAGCTGAAAAAAAAATCTTTAAAGACTAGAATTAGGCAAGTAGAAGCTAATGATTTCAGAAGACAGCAAGAATTAATAAAGATAGTCAAAAAATGACAAAATAAAAGGAAATATGAAACATCTCATTGCAAAGATAAAAGACCTATAAAACAGATATAGGAGAGACAATCTGAGAGTCATTGGTCTACCTGACAACATGGAAAAAATAGAAACCTTGATATCATATTACAATGAATTATCCAAGAAAACTGCCCTGATGTTCTTCAACAAGAGCACAAAATAGATGTTGAAAGAATTCATATATCACCCTTTACATGAAATCCTCAAAAGACAAGCCCCAGGAATGTAATTCCCAAATTCAAGAGTTTCCAAGCCAATGAGAAAATATTGTAAGAAGCCAGAAACAACCAAGGATCACTTACCTATCAAAGCTGACTATGTACTTCCAAGGGAAAGTATGGGAAATTAACAAAATAGAAGATTTCCAAGTATTCCTAAAGAAAAGACCAGAACTAAATTGAAAGTTTGGTGTCCAATACAAAATTCAAAAGAAACATGAAAAGGTAAACAAGAAAGAGGGAAATTTTAAAGGCTTCAGTAAGGTCAAATTGTCTATTTGCCTATATGGAAAAATTATATTTGTAACTCTCAAAAATTGTTTTCATTATCATAGTAGGTAGAAGAATTTTTCATAGACAGAGCATGTTGTACTAAGTGGTTTAAGATAAGAAAAAGTGAAAAAGGGAGAGGGAATTGAATATGAAACCAAGAAGAACTTGAAGAAAGAAGTAAAATAGGATAAATTATACCACATAAAGAGGCGCATGGGAGGTGGAGGGGAAGAAGACTATTATAAGAAGGAGAGGAAGAGAATAATAATAGGCAATGCTTAAATCTTACTCTCAGTGGAATCAATTCTGAGAAGGAAGAGCAGCTAGATTTATTAGGGTATAAAATTCTGTCTTCCCTTATAGTGAATTTGAGAGGGAAAAACTAAGTGGGGGAGAAGGGCAAGGAGAATCAAAGGGGAGGGACAGAGAGGGAAAAGGGACTTTAATAGACCTTGAAGAAAAATAAGAGGAAAATTAGAAGGGAGGGAGTGGGAAGGAAAGTATAACAAGAGTGGGGAATAGAGGTACTGATTAAAAGCAAAAGATTGGTATAGAAGGAAATAGTGAAATAAGAAAGGGCAGAACTAGGAGAGGAAATAAAAATGGTAGGGAATAAAAGTGGTAATCATAACTCTGACTGTAAATGGGATTAACTCACCCATAAAATGGAAGCAAAAAGTAGAGTGGATTAGAAACCAAAATTCTATCATATGTTGTCTACAAGAAATACAAATGAGACAGAATAGATGTCCTTTCCTAAAAATAATAAACAGTATGTATCTAAAACCATAAGCAAGTATCATCAGCAGCTGGGGATAATCAATTCCAAAACACTTAATGAGAGGAAGCAGGTAGCTGGCCCAGAAGCCACAAGTTAGCTCCCAGTCCCCTGGTGCTGTGTCACCATCCACAGTCAGAGCTAAGCAGAATTTATTCCCAGCTATCGGATTTGCAGGGTGGAAGCAAAATGAGACCAAACATCTGCCCATGAGCATAGTGAGCTACAATTAAATACAGGTCTCCTGTCTTTAAAAATGGTATTTCTTTCACAAACAGAGAACAAGGCTTCCTGGGTAAATAAGTCTTCCCAAAAAGATCAGGAGTTAATCAAGGATGCCCATCATCATTATGTACCAGAAATATTAGCAGTGTCAATTAGAGAAGAGAAAAAATTTAAAGGAATTAAAATAGGCAATGAGGATACTAAACTATTACTCTTTGCAGATAATATGATAGTCTACTTAAAGAATCCTAGAGAATCAACTAAAAAACTAGTGGAAATAGTCAATAACTTTAGCAAAGTGGCAGGATACAAAATAAACCCACATAAATCATCAGCTTTTCTATATACATCCAACAGAACTCAGAAGAAGGAGTAAGAAAGAATTCCACTTAAAATCACCCTAGGCAATATAAAATATTTTGGAATCTATTTGCCAAGACAAACATAGGAATTGTATGAACACAACTACAAAACACTTCCCATACAATTAAACTAGATCTAAATAATTGTAAAAACATTTATTGCTCATGGGTAGGATGAGCTAACATAATAAAAATGAGAATTCTATCCAAATCACTTATTTATTCAGTGTCATACCTATCAAACTACCAAGAAATGTTTTTATTTAATTAGAAAAAAATTATAACAAAGTTCATTTGGAAGAAAAAAAAGATCAAGAACATCAAGAGAAATAATGAAAAAAAAATGTGGAGGGGAGCCTAGCAATACCAGATCTTAAAATGTACTATAAAGCAGTGGTCATCAAAAAAAAATATGGTACTGGCTTAGAGACAGAAAGGAAGATCAATGGAACAGATTAGGGGTAAATGTCTTCAGTGAAATAGTATATGATAAACCTAAACATCCCAGCTTTGGGGGCAAGAACCAACTGTTTGACAAAAACTGCTAGGAAAATTTGCCGTGGCAAAGAATTGGAAAATGAGGGGATAACCTTCAATTGGGAAATGGCTGAACAAATTGTTGTACCAGTTGGTGATGGAATACTATTGTGCTAAAAGGAATAATGAACTGGAGATATTCTATGTGAACTGAACCAGGAGAACATTGTACACAGAGTCTGATACATTTTGGCACAAACAAATAGAGTGGACTCCTCTACTAGCAGCAAAAAAAAAAAAAAAAAGATCCAGGACAATTTCGAGGAATTTATGAGGACTAAAGCTATCCACATCCAGAGGAAGAACTGTGGGAGTAAAAACAGAGAAGAGAAACATTTCCTTGATTGCATGATTCATTGGGGATATTATTGGGGATGTAGATGCTAAATGATGACTCTATTGCAAATGATTCATAATGATCTTTCTCACCTGGCTTCCATAGAAACCAACCCATTATCAGTAAAGATCAAAGCCAGGGAACAAATCAAGAAAATAGCATTCATTTTCAGTGATAGTAGTTTAAAAAAAAATAAATAACTGGCAGTGACCAGTATTGTATGATCATATTAAATCACTAGGTTAACAAAGCCATATTTATATATAGCATGAGCTTATTTTAAGCAAATGCTATACGACATAATTCTATTTTCTTCTATGCATAGATTGATTTTCCTGAATATTTGTTTCCTAAATACTGCACAAATGTGCCATCATTTATTTCGCTATCAAAACTTTCTGCCTTTTAGAAATACACACACATATACATATATAACTGTTTTAATTCTGCATATATTTGTACATGTTTTTTGATTGGAGAAGAAGAACTTTTATAAAATATTCCAGTTGATGCCAAATAGATTTGGCTACATCCTCTTATTTTCACCTTATGCATATATACCTTCCTCATGTGTGTTTCTTGTAGACAGCATGTGGTAGGGTTTTGGATTCTAATCCACTCTGCTATTCACTTACGTGATTTCATTCCATTCATACTCAGAGTTATGATTATTAGCTGTATATTTCCCAGCATTTTGATTTCTATTCCTGATACTGCCTTTCCTTCTTTCACTATTTCCTTTTATACCAATGTTTCTTTTTAATGAGTCCCCCTAGTGCCCACCCTTATTTTACTTCCCTTTCTACTTCCCTCCCTTCTTATTCCCCCCTTATTTTCCCTGTAGTCTTTCTAAAATTACCCCCCACCCTCTCCTTCCCTTGTACTGCTTCCCTCCCCAACAGTCCATTTGTTACCCTTCTACTCCCCTATAGGGCACAAATCTATTCTCTGCCACAATGGATTGGATTTTTCTTCCCTTTATAGGTCAATTTCAAAGCATGTAAGAGTTGAGTATTTCCTATCTCCAACCTCTTTACCCATTCAGTGTATTGATGTTCTCCCCCCTCCCGCCATGAGCTTCTTTGTGATGTATAAATTTACCCCCATTTGTTTCATTTCCCATTTCTTTTAGTATTAACCTCATTTTTAACTATAGTTTTGTATATATATACATACATATACACACGTATATGTATTTATGCATGCATATATCTATATACCTATTTATGTCTTATCCTTTCATCCTATACAGTTTGTCACCGTTCCCTCTAAGTGTAATTCTTTTAGCTGCCGAGCTGATAACCACAGTTTTTAAGAGTTACCAATGACCTCTTATCTTATAGGGATACATATAATTTTAACTTATTGAGTATCTTCATTTTTTTTGTTTTGTTTTTCTTTTTTCCCTCATTTTTTAATTAACTTTTGATGATTCTCTTGAGTTCTGGGCTTGGATGTCAAATTTTCTGCTCAGGTCTGGTCTTTTCTTTGCAAATTCTTGTAATTCTTCTACTTTGTTGAATGACCATACTTTCTCTGTAAGAATATAGTCAGTTTTGCTGAGTAGTTGATTCTTGGTTGTGGACCTAGTTCCCTTGCTTTCCAGAATATCATATTCCATGACTTTCGGTCCTTCAGTGTGGATGCAGCCAGATCCTGCATTATCCTCAATGTGGTTCCATGGTATCTGAATGATTTCTTCTTGGCATTTAGGGTCTATATCCCCAATCATATCCCCCTCGACTCACATAATCAAGCAATTGTTTTTCTTCAGTGTTTCTACTGCCACAGTTTTTCTTCTGAATGTAGATAGTGTTCTTTCTCATAGATCCCTCCAAGTTGTTCAGGACCACTGCATTGCCACTGATGGAGAAGGAGAAGTCCATTACATTCAATTGTACCACAGTGTATCAGTCTCTATGTACAATGTTCTCCTCGTTCTGCTCCTTTTGCTCTGTATCATTTCCTGGAGGTTGTTCCAGTTCCCAGGGAATTCCTCCACTTTATTATTCCTTTTAGCACAATAGTATTCCATCATCAACATATACCACAATTTCTTCAGACATTCCACAATTGAAGGATATCTCCCCATTTTTTCAATTTTTTTCCACCACAAAGATCACAGTTATGAATATTCTTGTACTTGTATTTTTCCTTATTATCTCTTTGGTGTACAAACCCAGCAGTGCTATGGCTGGATCAAAGGGCAGTCTTTTAGCACCCTTTGGGCATAGTTCCAAATTGCCCTTCAGAATAGTTGGATCAATTCACAACTCCACCAGCAATACATTAATCTCCCAACATTGTCACATCCCCTACAACATTCATTACTTTCCCTTGCTATCATGTTAGTCAATCTGCTAGGTGTGAGGTGATATATCAGAGTTGTTTTGATTTACATTTCTCTGATTATAAGAGATTCAGAACACTTTTTCATGTAATTATTAATAGTTTTGATTTCTTTAACTGAAAATTGCCTATTCATGTCCCTTACCCATTTATCAACTGGAAATTGGCTTGATTGTTCAGTACAATTGATTTAGCCATTTATAAATTTGAGCAATTAGACTTTTATCAGAGGTTTTTGTTATGAAGATTGTTTCCCAATTTCTTACTTCCCTTCAAATTTTGGTTGCATTGGTTTTGTTTGTACAAAATCTTTTTAATTTTATGTAGTCAAAATTATAGATTTTACATTTTGTGATTTTTTTGTGTCTTGCTTGGTTTTAAAATCTTTCCTTTCCCAAAGGGCTGCCATGTGTATTATTCTGTGTTCACCTAATTTACTTATAATTTCCTTCTTTATTTCAAGTCATTCACCTATTCTGAGTTTCTCTTGGTGTAGGGTGTGAGATGTTGATCCAAACCTAATCTCTTCCACACTGTCTTCCAATTTTTCCAGCAATTTCTATCAAATAGTGGATTTTTGTCCCAAAAGCTGGGATCTTTTGGCTTTTCATATACTGTCTTGCTGAGGTCACTTAGACCCAAATCTATTCCACTGATTCTCCTTTCTGTCTCTTAGCCAGTACCATATTGTTTTGATGACCACTGCTCTATAGTATAGTTTGAGATCCAATACTACAAAGCCGCCTCCCTTTGCATTTTTTTTCATTGTTTCCCTGGATATCCTTGATCTTTTGTTCTTCGAAATGAACTGTTATATTTTTTTTTCTAATTCAGTATCAAGTTTTTTGGTAGTTCAATGGGTATGGCACTAAATAAGTTAATAAGTTTGGGTAGGATGGTCATTTTTATTATATTAACTCCTTCTAACTATGAGCAGTTAATGTTTTCCCAATTGTTTAGATCTAGTTTTAATTTTGTGGAAAGTGTTTTGTAGTTGTTTTCATATAGTTCCTATGTTTGTTTCAGCAGATAGATTCCCAATTATTTTATATTGTCTAGTGTGATGTTAAATGCAATTTCTCTTTCTATTCCTTGCTGCTGAGATGTATTGGAGATATATAGAAATGCTGATGACTTATGTGGGTTTATTTGGTATCCTGAAACTTTGCTAAAGTTGTTGATTATTTCCACTAGCTTTTTAGTTGATTCTCTATGATTCTTTAAGTAAACTATTACATTATCTCTAAAGAGTCTTGGTCTCCTCATTGCCAATTTTAATACATCCAATTTCTTTCTCTTCTCTAATTGCTACAAGTTGTGTTTCTAGTACTATGTTAAACAATAGCGGTAATAACAGGCATCCTTATTTCACTCCTGATCTTATTGGAAATGCCACTAGTTTATCCCCATTTGCAGATGATATTGGCTGATGGTTTTAGATAAATACTCTTTATTATTTTTAGGAAAGACCATTCTATTTCAATATTTTTTAGTGTTTTCAATAGGAATGAGTGTTATATTTTGTTAAAGGCTTTTCTGGTGTCTATTGAGATATTCATGTGATTTTTGTTGTAATCCCCTCCCTTAATATGCTTCCTTTCTAGTCCCTCTCTTTTTATTCCCTTCTTTTTTTAGGGTCTATTAAGTTCACTCACCCCTCTCTTTTCCTCTCTTTTTTTTACTCCCTTCCCCTTACTTCCACTTAGTTTTCCCTTCTCATTTACCCTGTAGCATAAGATAGAATTCAAGATCCCAATGTATCTAGATGCTCATACCTCTCAGAATTGATTTCACTGAGAGTAAGGTTTAAGTATTACCTATTAGAACTCTCTTCTTCTCCTTATCATAAGAGTATTCTTCCCCTCCCCTCCCATGTGTATCTTTGTGTGATAAAGATTAATATATTTATTTTATTTATTCAAGTATCTCTTGGTGCCAAACTCAATTCCCCCCTCCCTTTTTCTTTTCTTGCATATCATCTCATTGCCCTTATTACACCAATCTCTTCCTGTGAATGATTCTTCTAATTACTATAATGAATATAGTGAATATAATGTTTGAGAGTTACAAATAACACTTTCCTCATGTATTAATAAAAATAATTTGATCTTATTGTAACCCTTAAAAAAAGAAAGTTTGAATAAAAAACATTTTCCCCCATTTCCATCTCTTTCTTATTTACTTTTTCATTTTTCCCTTCATCTTTGTGTTTGGATATCAAACTTTCCACTTAGTTCTGGTCTTTTCTTTACAAATACCTGGAAATCTTCTATTTTTTTAACTTTCCCCTGGAAGTATATAGTCAGTTTTGATGGATAGTTCATCCTTGGTTGAAGACCCAATTATCTTGCCTTTCTGAACCTCATATTCTAAGCCTTGCAGTCCTTTAGTGTGGAAGCTGCCAGATCTTGTGTAATCCTGATTGGTGCTCCTTGATATCTGAATTGTCTCTTTTGGGCTTCTTGTAAAATTTTCTCTTTAGCTTGGAAGCCCTTTAATTTGGCAATTGCATTCCTGGATGTTGTCTTTTGAGGATTTCATGTAGAGGATGTTCTATGAACTCTTTCAATGTCTATTTTGCCCCCTTGTCCTAGAACATCAGGGCAGTTTTTTTTTTTTTTGGATAATTTCTTGTAGTATGATGTCAAGATTTCTGTTTATTTCTGAGTTTTCTGTAGACCAATGATTCTCAAATTGTCTCTTCATGCTCTGTTTTCCTGATCCATTATCTTTTCAATGTGATATTTTATGTTTTCTTCTATTTTGTCAGTCTTTTGGCTTTGCTTTATTAATTCTTGCTGTTTTGCAAGAGCATTGAGAACATTGGTTTCCAGTTGCCCAATTCTGGTCCTTAAGGCCTGATTTTCTGTCAAAATCTTTTGGTTTTCTTCTTTATTTTTTTTATTTTCTGCTATAATCTTTTGAATTTCCTTTTTGGTTTGGTCTATCCTGCTTTTCATGAGTTCCAGCTGATTTTCCAATTGGGATTTTGTGTCCTTCAAACTATTATTTTCTCTTTGAACTATTTCCCACTTTTCTTGCCAGAAGGCTTCCATCTTTTTTATAATCTCCAATTTAAATTCTTCAAGAGCTTGTGGACAATTTCCATTTTTTGGAAGGTTTTGGTGCATTTATTTGAATTTCATCTTCTATTTCCTCTGTAGCCTGGGTTTTTCCTCTGTAAAAGTTTTCCAGGGTCAGTCCCTTCTTCTTGTATATCTTGCTGAAGTGTGCTTGTTGTTCCTGGACATTATTTGCCATCACTGTGGAGGATATTCCTTCCCTTTTTAGTCAGAAATCTGAGTGAGATGGGCAGGTTCTATGTGTATAGAGTTAAGGAGGAAGGATTTTGCCTGAGGCAAGCTCTCAGACCTCTGCAGCTTCTGCTTTTTGCTGCCCTTACCTGTGTTATCTTCCCACAAGCTCTCATATTCTGGGCTCTTCAGCCTGCTCGGGTTTCAGGACTAGCTGCTCTCAGGGGTAGGTCTTTGATGGTCTTAGTCAGCTTCCAAGGACATCGAAGTTCCCCTCACTCACTCTAGGGGTGCCTCTTGCTCACTCACTAATTCTGGAGAGTGCTGACTCTGACTCTGGCTCTGTATGTCAGGTGGGGTGGGGGAGGGTAGATTAGCTCACTTTTTGGTGAGAGCTTTCTAACCCCCTTACGGTGTGTCAGTGCCTAAATCCAATGTACCTTCAATGCTATACCCTACTGTAGACTTGCTTTGTTCACATGAATTTGGTTTTTTTTGTCTTTTAAGGTAGTGTATATCAGTAGGTGCTAAGGAGAGGAAGAGTCCTGTGTCTAGATTGCCACCATGTTTACCCAGAAGTCTCTAAAATAATAATATAGTGTCTCAAAATGAATTATGGGAAATGATGGACCACAAAAAGGCAATGCTAAATAATTTTTCAGTCCAAAACAACTTAGAAGGCCAGCATAAAGCATCCAGTATGCCAGTAGAAAGATAAAGCACAGTGCTCCAGGGTGGGCTGATCAAGGCAATAGTTATTTGTCACATCTAAAGCAATAGTCTAGGCTTCCACAATTCTCAGCTACAAATGGTATAGGGGATTGGACACTTATCAGAGAAGATTACAAGGGCCACTTTGCTATCTCTGGGTGCAAAATTCTTCTTGCCTTGCCTATACACAGAATCAGGTCAGAGTCCTGAGGCACAATTGTAAAATGAGGAGAAACATCAGCATACATCAGCACTTATATCCACAGGGGATCAAGAAACCCTCATCACAGTTCTATCCTAAAAAATGTTTAAGGTTAATCACAGACCAGATAATAGGCCAGAAGAATAGTAAACCTACTTCTCTCTAAGTCATATAATTTTGGTAGAACTGAAAGCAAAAAGATCACAAGTGCCTGCTCTGAAGGGAGCTGCACAAAGAACTTGAAGCTTAGAATAATTTTTCTTCATCAAGTCAGAGAGTTCAAATTTAATAGTTGTTTTTTTTTTAACTAAAGAAAAAAAGGAAGGAAAATGAGCAAACCATACACGCACAGACACACAAAGAAACTCAACATAGAAATATATTTAGGTGACAGGGTAGATTCAAATTCAGAAAAAAAAAACCAAATTCAAGACTGCCAAGGGTGATAAAAGACTGTCTTCCCTTTGATCCCACCATACCACTGCTGGGTTTGTACCCCAAATATATAATAAGGAAAAATAGATGTACAAAAATATTCATAGCTGTGCTCTTTGTGGTTGCAAAAAATTGGAAAATGAGTGGATGCCCATCAATTGGAGAATGGCTGAATAAATTGTGGTATATGTTGGTGACAGAATACTATTGTGCTCAAAGGAATAATAAAGTGGAGGAATTCCATGGAGACTAGAACAACCTCCAGGAATTGATGCAGAGTGAGAGGAGAAGAACCAGGAAAACATTGTACACAGAAACTGATATACTGTGGTACAATCGAATGTAATGGACTTCTCCATTAGTGGAAATGTGGTGATACTGAACAACTTGGAGGAACCTACGAGAAAAACCACTATTCACATTCAGAGGAAACACTGTGGGAGTAAAAACACCAAAGAAAAACAACTGCTTGAATACATGAGTTGAAGGCATATTATTGGGGATGTAGACTCTAAAAGAACATTTTAGTGTAAACAACTACATGGAAATGGATTCTGATCAAAAACACATATAATACACAATGAAATTGCTTGTTGGCTGCGGGAAGAGTGGGTGGAGGGGAAGGAGGAAAATAATGTGATTATTGTAACCAAGGAATAATGTTCTAAATTGACTAAATCAACTAATTCAAATGGGAAAAAGAAACCAGGCTAGGAAACCATAAAACCATAAATAAAAATATGCACCAGCATGTTTGTTACCAAAATTAAAAAAAAAAAAACTACTCTAATTAAATTAGATTGTTTTAAAAAAAAAAGACTTCCACATCAAATAAGAGAGAAGAAAAATTAGGAAAAGAAATGAGAGCCATTCAGGAAAATTTTGAAAAAAGAGTCAATAGTTTGGTAAAAGAGGCCAAAAATATTGAAGAAAATAATGTGTTAAAAAAACAGAATAGGCCAATTGGTGAAAGAGGCATAAAAATCCAAAGAAGGAAAGAACCTTCTAAAAATGAATTGGTCAAATGGAAAGAAAAGACATACAAAAATTCACTGAAGAGAAAAAATTCTTGAGAACTGACATTTTGGAAAAAGAGGCACAAAAATTCCCTGAGGAAAAGCAAAGTAGAATTTACAAGTAGAATATTTTACAAAATAGAATTGGCTAATTGGAAAAGGAGTTACAAAAGCTCAGTCAAGAAAATTGTGTCTTGAAAATTAGAATTGGGCAAGTGGAAGCTAATGACTTCATGAGACATTAAGAAAGAGTCAAACAAACTTATAATAATGAAAGTAAAAAGAAGAAAATGTGAAATATTTCATGGGCAAAAGAATTGACCTGTAAAATTAATCCAGGATAGTTAATTTAAGTATTACTGGATTACCTGAAAACCACGAACAAAAATACATCTTAGATATTCTTTCAAAAAGTTATCAAGGAAAACAGCCCTGATATTCTAGATCCAGATGATAAAATAGAAATGGAAAGAATTTATTAATCACCTTTTAAAAGGGATGCCAAAAAGATAACTCCTTGGAATATTATACCCAAATTCAAAAACTCATGAGTCAAAAAGAAAATATTGCAAGCAGCCAAAAAGAAAAACAAAATCAAATATCATGGAGCCACAGTCACCGTCAAGATAACATAGAATTTAGCAGCTTCTACATTAAAGTACTAGACGGCCTGGAACATAATATTCTAGAGGGCAAAGGAGCTAGAATTTCAATCAAGAATCACTTACCCACCAAAACTACGCATAATCATTCCGTACAAAAATAAGTATACAATGCAATAGAGGGCTTTCCAATATTCCTAATAAAAAGACCAGAGATGCATGGAAAATGTGACTATCAATCAAAAATCTCAGGAGAATAATGAAAAGAGAAACAGGAAAGGGCCATCAAAAGACATTGAATAAGGTTAAATTTTGTATAACCATACATAATATGCATAGACAGAGGATGAGAGTGTGAGTTGGATATAATGGGATGATATAAACCATTAAATTAAGTTAAGGTATGAGAAAGAGGTTTGCTTTGGGATAAAGGAAAAGGGAAAATTGAATGGGGTAAATCATTACATATAAAAGAGGCATGGAAGAGGTTTTATAGTAGAGGGGAAGATGAGAGATGATGGGGAAGAACATGTGAGCCTTACTCTCATCATAATATGCTCGATAAAGGAAGAACATACAAAATCGATTTGGTAGAGAAAGCTCTCTTATCCTATAGGAAAAAAAGGGGGAAAGTGATAAGAGAAGGGATTTGGGATTGACAGAAAAAAAGGCAAATTGGGGAAGGTGAAGACAGATAGAAAGTCATATACAGTAATCAGTAATGGTGGCAATTTTTTTACAAGTCTCTCTAATAAAGATCTCATTTCTCAACTATAGAGAAATGAGTTGAATTTATAAGAATACAAGTAATTCCCCAATTGAAAAAATAGTCAAAGGATATGAACCAGTAGTTCTCAGATGATGTCATTAAATTTTTCTATTGTCTTGCAAAAAATATTCTGAATAACTATAATTTTGAGCAATGTAAATTAAAACAACTCTGAAGTATCTCCCGATACATATTAGATTGGCCATTATGATTGAAAAGGAAAAGGTTGAAATTTGGAAAGGATATGGGAAACCTGGATCATGAATGCACTATTGGGAGAGTTGTGATCATTTAGGAGAACCGTTTGGATCTATGCCCCAAGTGTTGTAAAGCAGTATATACCATTTGACCGGGCAATAACATTACTAAGTGTGCATCCCAAAGAAATGAACTTAAAGGGGTGGATCTATAAATACAAAATATTTAAAGCAGCTCTTTTTAGGTGTATAAAGATTAGGAAGTGTGGGATACCCCCAATTAGGGAATAGCTGAGTAAGTTGTAGTATATGATCATATTGGAATGCTATTGTGCCATCAGAAATGACAAGCAGGGTAGCTCAGAAAAAAACTGAGAATACTTATACAAACTGAAGCAGGGTGACATAAGCAGAACCAGGAGAACATTCTACATTTTTATAGTGATACTTTACTGGTAACAACTCTGAATAACAACAATTCACAGTAATAAAATGATGCAAAACCATCCTTAAGTGCTCATGATAAAAAATGCCATCTACTTCAAGAGAAAATTAACTGAGTGAATCCAGACAAAAGTAAACTTTTTTCACTTAATTTTTTTTCTATTTAAGTTTCTTTCCACCAAAAATATATATAGGAAAAAAAAGTTTTATGTGATTGCACATGAAAAATCTATATTAGATTGCTGACCATCCCAGGAGAGGGAGGAAAGGGGGAAGAAAATTAGACTCAATATTCTTTGAAAAATGTTGGAAATTGTTTTTCATGTAATTGGGGGAAAATAAAAATTGAATATCAAAGAGGAAAAAACAATATTAACAAAAAGATTAGTGTTCTGTGAGAAGTATCCTATATTGGAAAGCTGAATATAGAAGCAGAATCCCAAACTCTAGTCTATTTTCCATAGCTCTATAAGATCTGTATCTTCAGTGAAGTCACTGAATTACTTGGAGTCTAATTACAATCATTTGTAAAAGAATAGAATATCTGAGACTAAGGGTAAAGAACTTGAAATTCTCTAATATAAATGATTTAGTCTGATTGAATCAAAAACTTAAAGCAGTAGGTGGAAAATGCAAAGTACACCTTTGCTCAATTTAAGAGAAATCTCCCAAGCAATTAAAATTATTTGCATATGTAATGGATCTCTTTAAGAAATAATGTGTTTTTCTGTATTAGACATTTTCAGGCAGATATTGGTTGAGTATTAGAGATTTTATAGATAATAGAGTTGATGCTGATCTACTTGACCTTTGATTTGCCTTACAATTCTGGTATTGTGTAATTCTGATTCTCTAAAATAACAACAAAACTTGCATCAGTGGTTGTTGTGATGATTAAATGAGATTCATGGGATAATCTAGGGCACTGGCTTAGAGAATAGAGATATAGACTCAAGATGTATTAGTAACAGGTGATATAACCTATTTGAAATGGATTACATGACCAAAGAAGTCTGAAAGATAACTCAATTGGGGAAAAGTAAACAGAAAACTGGTAGAAAGGCCAGGTGATTTAAAACATGAAGCCTACCAAATTGATCCCTTTTTAATTAATGTTTTAGGATTATGAATGTATTACTACTAATGGTGTCAATTGTCTATCTCAGTGTAGACATTAGCTGAATGGAAGATATACCATATAGTATATGGTAGGACAGATAAAGAAAATTCTAATACCACAAAGGCTAGACTAGTTTCCTTTGATTTATTTGTTTGTGGTTGGTTATTTTTTCCTTTAAAATGTCTTGAATTTGTCCTTTACACTTAATTATCTCAGGGGTTCAGAGGCTGAGACTATTGATATACAGTCCTAGTGGTTAAGATACAAAAAAAACAAAAAAAAAAAAAACAGAATAAAGAGTTAGAGTTATCAGTTCCTTTTTCAGGATACTTACCACAAGAGAAGCATGATCAAAATTAATTCAAGGAAGTTTTCCCCAACTGAAGTAAATACTGTATCCTTACTGAATGTCATGTTCCTGTTCTAATTATCTTTTACTTATTATGGTCAAGTACATTTCATTTTTGTTAACTATCAGAGAGTCTTAATTCTCACTTGATTCCAGAATTGAACCTGACTTACCAGACCATCTACATCAAGACTTATTTCTCAAGTACATTTTTCAACAGTAAGCAGATTTTGAAATTTGGAATGACATATAGAAATGATGAGAACATTAAAATATTGTTTCTATAATACCAGTCATTCAGGAATATACAATGGAATACTATACATCTTGAAACTAAGTAGCTGTGCATTGGTGGGGAAGAGAGGTGAATTTGATTTTGGCATCATCTAATCATAGTTTCACTGACAATTACAGTATTGTTGGGTTCCTTTTTTTGTTTTTCAAAGAAGGAAAATACAAATGATGTGCTGGTCTTATTTTTTACTGTATTCTTTTGTACTAAGGGATTCTTAGTAAAACTGAACAGTGGTAGTTATTTAGTATAGGTAAAGTTACCAAACATCTATTTTATTTTTTCATAATATTTTATATTTTTCCCAATTACATATAAAACAATTTTAACATGGATTTTAAAAAATTATTTATTTTATTTTTGACAACTTTTAAATTTAATATACTTAGTTATCTATTTTGCATATTATGTTGTTTTCTATGACATTTTTGGACTTAATTCTTCTTTTACCTTGTGTTCTGACAGGTGAACTATTCTATGTTCTTCTAATGTGCATATGATGTCACCCTTTATTTCTGTTTTATGGTATCAAGTGATAGTCTACAACTAGTTTGTACCATACTATTTCCCAACAGTTTTTGTCAAATGCTGACTTTCTTGGAAGTTTGGGTTTACTATTGCTTTTTGGATATCTGAATTCTTCAGCTTTTCCTCCACTTTATTTCTTAGCCAATACCAGATTATTTTTATGGTTGCTGATTTCTGATTTTTTTTGAGATACAAGAAACTATGCACCTTCATAATTTCTTTAATCAATTCATTTAATATTCTTGGCTTTTTACCTTCAAGATGATTTTAATTATTTTTTCTATTAAATAAATTTTGGTTATTTTGCTTTGGCACTGAAAAGGTAAATTGTTTTAGGTAGACTTGTCATATTTATTATATTGCCCCAGGCTGCCCATAACCAATTAATGTCCTTCCAATTGTTTAGATATTAATTAATTTATTTGATAAGTATTGCATAGTTGTGATTATATAATTCCTGGGTTTAGCTCAGTAGATAAACTACCAATAATAGTTTTTTTTAATATCTTGTCATCCATTTTCTCTCCTTTGCACCCATCCTTCCTCCCTCACCTACAGAGAAAATAATAAGAATTAGTTATACATGTTTTTATCATGCAATATATGCTCCCATGTTTATTATGTTGGGAAAGAAGACACATATCATCTATACTAAAGAAAAATTCATAAAGGAAATAAAATGAAGAATGAATTTAGACTCCATCAATGCCTTCTACATTGGTGAATAGCTTTTTTTTTTTTTAAATCATGAATATCTTAGGGTTGTCTTTGATTCTTGCCTTGCTAGCAGTGAAGTCATTCACAGTTTATCATAGAACATTATTGCTATTACCATGCACCATTATTTCATTCTTTCCAGTTTTTTCTGATTGTTCTAGTTATCATTTCTAATAGCACAATAATATTTAATTATAATCATATCCCTCAGTAAGTAATTTCACAATTGATAGGTATCCCTTCAATTTCCAGTTATTTTCTCGTACAAATATTTTGTAAAAGTAGGTCTCTTTTTTCTCTATTTTGATCAGTTTTTCTTTAATGCATATAAACTCTGATAAAATTACCCAACATACAGGAAAAATGTCATTTTTATTATTGATGATGTTATTATTTAAGATAACAGACCTAAATGTGTGTTAATGATGGAATAAATTGAATTATACCCTTGTCTCCAACCATATCAGTGTAATACACATTTTCCTACAAAAACATTATAATTGATATAATCTGTGATAGACTGCTTAGACCCTTGAAACATTTCTAAACTTTTTTTTTCTCTGAAAACCTCTATGTCTAAATCTACAAGAGAATTTTGATAAGAGAAAAATTTCCCCTGGTTAATCTCACTAATTTTTCCTCTAGAGCAAAAAGCTCTAGTAAGAAAAGAAAAAAAATGTTATTAAATGCCTAAGTATCTCCTTCATAGAGATGGGAACAAAACTTTAAAGGCCCATCCTTGGAAACTTTTCTTAAATTTAAATAGGAGTATTAATTTACTGACAGTCAGTGTTGCCACTGTTTGTTCAAAAAGCAGGATTTTGGAAATATGAGCAAGACCACTTAATATCCCTAGCACCTAAACACAACGAGACTCATCTTATCATGATTTTTATCATATTAATCATAATTAGTTTCCAAGATAAATGATGTTACTGATTCTATTTATTTTTCCCAAGTTAACCACAAAGAGAAAATAAAATAAAAAAATAAAGAATACTACTTGATGGCAAAGTTGGCAAATATATACTTCCTAATTCACAAGTGAAAAAAAAAACTATTGCAATATTAGCTCATAAGAGGTCAGTAGGAAAAAAGCTTCTTAAGAAATACTTAAGACACCATTTTACAAATGAGATGAAATATCCATGAAGGTGCATTGAATGACCTAAAGTCACATAGTTATTAAGGGGCTAGGGAATGGAACTTGAATCCAAGACTCCTAACTCCCAGTGTAGCTGTGTTTCCACTATGTCATTCCTTTTTAAAAAATAATCAATAGTTACTTAAAGAAGACAGAGGAAAAGTGGGAAATTTTTAAAATTCATTTTGAATTTGAGAGTTTAAAGGGGAAAAAGGGAATTTAATTATTGAAGAAGGAGGAGGCAAATGGAAACTTCTGGTGATTGTGATAAAGGCTCATTTTATTCTGATCTAAGTGAAAGAAAAGGAAATTTTTTTCCAAAGTTGATGACATAATTTTACTCTAATGCCTACATTCATTCAGAATTGTTGTCTTTGTTCTTCCTGGATATGGATTTATTCCTAGCATTTTTTAATACTTAACTCCAATTGAGATTCTTTTTTGAAACAAAAGAAAGAGAAAAGGTGGGGGGAGGAAGATAAGGAGGCAGGGGAAAAGTATAAATACATATTATATATAATATATATATATTATATATGTATTATATATATATTATATATATACAAGACAGACAGAAAGACAAAAAAGATAGATTAAATGGAAATAGCAAAAGGAAATAGAAATGATATGTAAGTTACAAAAAAGACTAAGAGATAAGACTTTGTGTTATATTCTTTAGTTAATGAACTGAGAGTTTGGAGGATGGGGGCTTAATTTCAAGCTCTAACACTTAACATTTGTGTAGCTCAGGTAGCTCCTCTATCCTCTCTGAAATTCAATTTTCTTATCTGTAAAATAGAAGTGCCCAAACTTGTTCTTTGTAAAAAAAAAAAAAAAACTTTTGACTCACTTTAAAATGCTACACGAATGGGAGAATATAGTAAGTGAATTAAATAGGTGACTGAGTATGGCAATCACAGCTTGGTTGTTATGTGTAGCATAGGGGATAGCAGAAGGTGCTTAAAAATAAGGAGACTGGGTGGGGTGAGGGACTGGGGTGAAAGCAAAGTGGTTGATCAAAAGGCATGAATTCACCTTATCTCTCCCCATTTCCCCTCCATACAAGTTTAAAATAATACCTCATAATGAATTCTGGTATAGCAGAATCAATAAAAGAATGGGGTGAAACAATTTTCTATCTCATGAGAACATAGAAGTTCTTCAGGAAGTCTTTATCATTGAGATGAGAGTGGAGGGTAGTTCAGGGCTGGTCACTCAGCAAATTAGCAGTAGGCCTTAGAAGTGACTAAATTCACAGTTGGGTCTTATGGCATTCTCAGTCCATAGTGGGTAATGGGGTCAAAAAACTGATCAGAAGTAGAGAACAAGGAGCCCTTAGCTACTACTGGTATAGGACATTGTGGCATTGCCGATACATGATATCAAGTCAAAATCTTTGGATAGGTAGAAACACTACCATACTAAAGTATGGATTCAGATATGCAGAGACCCTTAAAAAAGTTTCATAACAGAAAAAATATGCTCATGGCTACTCACAGACGAGGTCCATAGTATAGTGATCACATTTCTCCTTAATTCTTACCACCAGGGGACTGAGTGAATTGAGAACAAGGATCAAAGACAAAAAGGTCCTGGGATTAAACCTAACCTTATTCATTTCCAGGTCATGTAACCCTGGGCAAGTCACTTAACTGTCACAGCCTAGCCCTTACCCCTCCTTCTGCCCTATAATCAATATGTAGTATTGATTATAAGATGCAAGATATGTTGTTTTAAGGAAATAAAATAAAATCATAACACCTTTGAGGAATGGAACATTTAGAGATCCCATGAAACATCTGTGCAAACAGTAACAGGAAAAACCTGAAGTAGGGACAGCTGGGAGGCTCAGTGAATTGAGAGCCAGGTGCAAGGTTTAAATCTGGCCTTAAATGCATCCTAGATGTGTGACCCTGAGCAAGTCACTTAACCCCCATTACCTAGCCCTTACCACTCTTCTACCTTGGAACAAATAGAATTATAATTCTAAGAAGAAAAGTAAGGGTTTTTTTAAATTTTTAAAAAAATTTTATTTTTTTTATTTTATTCAATTAGTCAATTTAGAACATTTTCCCATGGTTACAAGAATCATATTATTTCCCTCCCCCCACCCCTTCCTGTAGCTGACTTGGAATGCCACTGGTTTTTACATGTGTCCTTGATCAAAACCTATTTCCATGTTGTTGATGTTTGCACTAGGATGATCAATTAAAGTCTACATCCCCAATCATATCCCCATCAACCCATGTAATCAAGCAGCTGTTTTTCTTCTGTGTTTCTACTCCCACAGTTTTTCCTCTGAATGTGGATAGTGTTCTTTCTTGTAAATCCCTCTGAATTGTTCTGGATCACTGCATTGCCACTGATGGAGAAGTCCATTACATTATATGGTACCACAGTGTATCAATTTCTGTGAACAATGCTCTCCTAGTTCTGCTCCTCTCATCTGCATCAATTCCTGGAGGTCATTCCACTACACATTGTAGGCCACCTTTCTTTACATTTTTTTTTCATTATTTCCCTGGATATCCTTGATCTTTTGTTCTTCCAAATGAACTTTGTTATTTTTTTTCTCATTCAGTAAAAAAAAAAAAACTTTTGGTAGTTCAATGGGTATGGCACTAAATAAGTAAGTTATTTTAGCTAGGATGGTCATTTTTATTATGTTAGCTCATACTACCCATTAGCAATTATTGTTTTTCCAATTATTTAGAGCTAGTTATGATTGTGAGATAAGTGCTTTGTAGTTGTGTTCATATAGTTCCTGTGTTTGTCTCAGCAGATAGATTCCTAAGTATTTTATATTGTCCAGGGTGATTTTAAATGGAATTTCTCTTTCTAATTCTTGCTGCTGAGATGTATTGGAGATATATAGAAAAGCTGATGACTTATGCAGGTTTATTTTGTATCCTAAAACTTTGCTAAAGTTATTGATTACTTCTACTAGCTTTTGAATTGATTCTCTAGGATTCTTTAAGTGGACCATCATATCATCTGCAGAGAGTGATAGCTTGGTCTCCTCATTGTCTATTTTAATACTGTCAATTTCTTTTTCTACTGCTAATGTTTCTAGTACAATGTTAAATAATAGAAGCAATAATGGGAAAACAAATAACTTGTTTATCTCCTGATCTTATTGGGAAAGCTTCTAGTTTTTCTCCATTGCAGATGATGTTTGCTGATAGGTTTGGATATATACAGTTCATTATTTTTTAGGAAAAGCCCTTCTATTTCTATACTTTCTAATGTATTCAGTAGTAATGAGTGTTAAGTTTTTTCAAAGGCTTTTTCTGCATCTATTGAGAAAATCATTTGATTTTAGTTGGTTCGATTGTTGATATGGTCAATTATGTGGATGGTTTTCATAATATTGGACAATCCTTTCATTCTTGGTATAAATCCCCTCTGATCATAATGAATAACGCTTGTGATCACTTGCTGGAGTCTTTTTGCTAGTATTCTATTTAAGATTTTTGCATCTATGTTCATAAAGGAGATTGGTCTATCATTTGCTTTCTCTGTTTTTGACCTGCCCAGCTTTGGAATCAGTACCATATTTGTGTCATAAAATGAATTTGGTAGAACTCCTTCTTTGGTTATTCTGTCAAACAGTTTGTATGATATTAGGATTAGTTTTTCTTTGAATGTTTTATAGAATTCATTTGTGAGTCAATCTGGTCCTGGTGATTTTTCTTTGGGAGTTTTTTGATAGCTTATTCAAATTCGTTTTCTGACATGGTGTTATTTAGATATTCTATTTCTTCTATTAAGCAAAGCAATTTATATTTTTGTAACTATTAACCCATATCACCTTGATTGCTACATTTATTGCCATATAATTGGGCATAATAGTTTTTTAAAGATTGCTTGAATTTTCTCTTCATTAGAAGTGACAATTCCCTTTTCATCTTTGATACTGTTAATTTGGTTTTCTTACCTTTTTAAAATTAGATTGACCAGTACTTGGTCTATTTAATTTGTGTTTCTCAGAGTACCAGTTTCTAGTCTTATTTATTAAATTAATAGTTCTTTGAATTTCAATATTATTAATTTCTCCTTTAATTGTTAGAATCTCTAATTTAGTTTTATCTGAGGATTTTTAATTTGTTCACTTTCTAGTTATTTAAGTTCCATGTCCAATTCATTGACCTATACCCTCCCTAATTTGTTAATATATGAACTGATATAAATTTCCCCCTAAGTACTGCTTAGCTACATCCCATATATTTTGAAAGGATGTTTCATCATCATCATTTTCATCAATGAAATTATTAATAGTTTCTATGATTTGTTCTTTAACTCACTGATTTTGGAGAATCATATTTAATTTCCAATTAAGTTTTGATTTGCCTTTCCATGTAATCTTACTAATTAGTATTTTTATTGCATTGTGACCAGAAGATGTTGCATTTATTATTTCTTCCCTTTTGTACTTGTTTGCAATGCTTTTATGCCCTAGTACATGGTCAATCATTGTGAATGTATCATGTGCTACTGAAAACAAAGTTTATTCCTTTTTGTCCCTATTTATTTTTCTCCACCTATCTACTAACTAATTTCTCTAAGATTTCATTCAAATCTCTTACCTCTTTTTTTTTTTATTTTTTGGTTTGATTTATCTAGATCTGATAGAGGAAGGTTCAGATCTCCCATTATTGAGCTCCAATACTTTATCCTATAGAAATTTGGATGATATGCCATTTGGTGCATACATATTGAGTATGGATATTTCCTCATTGTCTATACTGCCTTTTACCAAGAGGTAATTACCTTCCCTAACTATTTTAACTAGATCTATTTTTACTTTGGCTTTCTCAGATATTATGATAGAGATTCCTGCCTTCTTTTTCTCAGTTTATGTCCAATAGATTTTGCTCCATCCACTTACCTTTACCTTATGTATGTCTACCTTCCTCCTGTGTGTTTCTTGTAGACAACATACCGATTCCTATAGATAGGAATTTTGTTTTTAATCTACTCTACTATTTGCTTCCTTTATATGGGTGAGTTAATTCCATCCACATTCAGAATTATTATTACTAGCTGTGTATTTCCCAACATTTTGATTTCCACTCCTAGTCCTGCCATTTCTTCTTTAGCTATTTCCTTGTACACCATTTTTTTAATCCATCCCCTAATTCTGACACTTATTTTACTTCCATTTCTACCAACATTCCCTTATCATTCCCTCCTTATATTAATATTTAAACAATATTTTATTTCATCATTTCCAAACATTATTCATTGAAGACAGAGATCATTTTCTTTTCCTCCCCCCATCTCTCCATAACTGACGCATGATTCCATTAGGTATCACATGTGTACTTGATTCCAACCCATTTCCATGTGGTTGGTATTTGCATTAGAGTTTCATTTTGAGTCTATTCTCAGATATGTCCCCTCAACCCCTGTAGTCAAGCAGTTGCATTAGCTTGGTGTTTTTACTCCCACAGTTTGTCCTCTGCTTGTGGATAGTGTTTTTCTCCTAGAGCCCTGCATATTGTTCAGGGACATTGCATTGTCACTAATGGAGAAGTCCATTACGTTTGAATGTACCACAGTGTATCAGTCTCTGTGTACAATGTTTTCCTTGTTCTGCTCCTCTTACTCTGCATCACTTCCTGGAGGTTATTCTAGTCTCAATGGAATTCCTCCACTTTATTATTCCTTTTAGCACAATAGTATTCCATCACCAACATATATCACAATGTGTTCAGCCATTCCCCAATTGAAGGGCATCCCCTCATTTGCCACTTTTTGCCACCACAAAGAGCACAGCTATGAATATTCTTCTACAAGTCTTTTTCCTTATTATCACTTTGGGGTACACACCCAGCATTGCTATGGCTGTATCAAAGGGCAGACGGTCTTTTATCGCCCGTTGGGCATAGATCCAAATTGCCCTCCAGAATGGTTGGATCAATTCACAACTACACCAACAATGAACTAATGTCCCGACTGTGCCAACATCTCCTCCAGCATTCACTACTTTCCTCTGCTGTCATGTTAGCCAATATGCTAAGTGTGAGGTGATACCTCAGAGTTGTTTTGATTTGTATCTCTCTGATTATGAGATTTAGAACATTTTTTCATGTGTTTATTAATAGTTTTGTTTTCTTTATCTGAAAATTGCTATTCATGTCCCTTGCCCATTTATCAATTGGAGAATGGCTCGATTTTTGTACAACTGATTTAGCTCTTGGTAAATTTGAGTAATTAAACCTTTGTCAGGGGTTTTTATGAAGATTATTTCCCAACTTATTTCTTCCCTTCTGATTTTAGTTACATTGATTTTGTTTCTAAAAGACTTTTTTAATTTGATGTAGTCAAAATTATTTATTTTACATTTTGTGACTCTTTCTATGTCTTGCTTAGTTTTAAAATCTTTCTCTTCCCAAAGGTCTGACATGTATACTATTCTGTGTTTGCCTAATTTACTTATAGTTTCCTTCTTTATGTTCAAGTCATTCACCCAATTTGAATTTATCTTGGTGTAGGTTGTGAGGTGTTGATCCAAACCTAATCTCTCCCACACTGTCTTCCAATTTTCCCAGCAGTTTTTATCGAATAGTGGATTCTTGTCCCAAAAGCAGGGATCTTTTGGCTTTTCATATACTGTCTTTCTCAGGTCACTTAGACCCAAATCTATTCCACTGATCCTCCTTTCTGTCTCTTAGCCAGTACCATATTGTTTTGATGACCACTGCTCTATAGTATAGTTTGAAATCCGATACTACAAGGCCGCCTCCCTTTGCATTTTTTTTTCATTGTTTCCCTGGATATCCTTGATCTTTTGTTATTCCAAATGAACTGTTAAAATATTTTTTTCTAATTCAGTATAAAGTTTTTTGGTAGTTCAATGGCTTTGGCACTAAATAAGTATACAAGTTTAGGTAGGATGTTCATTTATATTATATTGGCTCGTCCTACCCATGAGCAGTTAATGTTTTTCCAATTGCTCAAGTCTTGTTTTGGTTGTGTGGAGAGTGTTTTGTAGTTGTGTTCATATAGTTCCTGTTTTTGTCTTGGGAGATAGATTCCTAGGTATTTTATTTTGTCTAAGGTGATTTTGAATGGTATTTCTCTTTCTAGTTTTTGCTGCGGAGCCGTGTTGGAAATATATAGACATGCTGATGACTTATGCAGGTTTATTTTGTATCCTGCAACTTTGCTAAAGTTGTTGATTATTTCAATTAGCTTTTTGTTGCATATCTAGGATTCTTTAAGTAGACCATCATATCATACACAAAGAGGGATAACTTTGTATCTCCTTGCCTATTTTGATGTCTTCAATTCCTTTAGGTTTTCTAATTGCTACTGCTAGTGTTTTTAGTACAATATCAAAATATAGAGGTGATAATGGGCATCCTTGTTTTACTCCTGATCTTACTGGGAATGCATCTAGTTTATCCCCATTGCAGATGATATTAGCCGATGGTTTTAGATATATACTGTTTATTAATTTTAGGAATGACCCTTCTATTCCTATGCTTTCTAGTGTTTTTAATAGGAATGGGTGTTGTATTTTATCAAAAGCTTTTTCTGCATCTATTGAAATAATCATGTGATTTTTGTTGGTTTGCTTGTTGATATGGACAATTATGTGGATGGTTTTCCTAATCTTGAACCAGCCCTGCATCCCTGGTATAAATCTTACTTGATCATGGTGAATGAAGCTTCTGATCACTTGCTGGAGTCTTTTTGCTAGTATCCTATTTAAGATTTTTGCATCTATATTCATTAGGGCGATTTGGTCTATACTTTTCTTTCTCTGTTTTTGAGCTGCCTGGTTTTGGAATCAGTACCATTTTTGTGTCATAAAAGGAGTTTGGTAGAACTCCCTCTTTCCTTATTATGTCAAATAGTTTGTATAGTATTGGGATTAGCTGTTCTTTGAATGTTTGATAGAATTCACTTGTGAATCCATCTGCCCCTGGGGATTTTTTCTTAGGCAGTTCTTTGATGGCCTGTTGGATTTCCTTTTCTGATATGGGATTATTTAAGAATTCTATTTATTCTTCTGTTAGTCTAGGTAGTTTGTATTTTTGTATATATTTGTCCATATCACCTAGATTGGTATATTTATTATCATATAATTGGGCAAGGAAATTTTTAATGATTGCCTTAATTTCCTCCTCATTGGAGGTGATATCCCCCTTTTCATCTTTGATGCTGTTAATTTGCTTTTCTTCTTTCCTCTTTTAATTAGATTGACCATTACTTTGTCTATTTTGTTTGATTTTTCAAAGTACCAGCTTCTAGTCTTATTTATTAGTTTAATAGTTCTATACATTCGATTTTATTGATTTTTCCCTTAATTTTTAGGATCTCTAGTTTGGATTTCTTCTGGGGGTTTATAATTTGTTCGATTTCAAGTTTTTTAATTTGCATTTCCAATTCATTGATCTCTGCACTCCCTAGTTTGTTAATATATGCACTCAGGGATATGAATTTACCTCTGATTACTGCTTTGGCTGCATCCCAAAAGGTTTGAAAGGATGTCTCACCATTGTCATTTTCCTCATTGAAATTATTATTTCTATGATTTGTTCTCTAACTAACAGATTTTGGAGTATCATATTATTTAATTTCCAGTTTACTTTTCATTTGGTCCTCCATGTACTCTTACTGATCATTATTTTTATTTTCTTGTGATCTGAAAAGGCTGCATTTATTATTTCTACTTTTCTGCTTTTGTATGCCATGTTTCTGTGACCTAGTGTATGGCCAATCTTTGTGAATCTGCCATGTGGTGCTGAGAAGAAGTTGTATTCCTTTTTGTCCCTATTTATTTTTATCCATATGTCTATTAACTCTAATTTTTCTAAGATTTCATTAATTTCTTTTACCTCTCATTTATTTTTTATTTGATTTATCTAAATTTGATAGTGGTTGGTTCAGATCTCCCACCAATATGGTTTTACTGTCTATTTCCTCCTTCAATTCTCCTAGTTTCTCCATAAGAAATTTGGGTGCTATACTATTTAATGCATACATGTTGATTAGTGATATTTCCTCATTATCTAAAGTCCCTTTTAACAAAATATAATTAACTTCCCTATCCTTTTCAATCAGGTCTATTTTTGCTTTGGCTTTGTCAGATATCATGATTGCAGCTCCTGCCTTCTTTCTATTAGTTGAGGACCTGAAGGTCTTACTCCATCCATTAATTCTGACCTTGTGTGTGTCTACCCACCTCATGTGTGCTTCTTGAAGAAAACATATTGTAGAGTTCTGGATTCTAATCCATTCTTCTATTTGACTACATTTTATGGGTGAGTTCATCCCATTCACATTCAAAGTTATGATTTTCACTTGTGGACTCCCTGGCATTTTGATATCCTCCCCTAATTCTGACCTTTCTTCTTTAGCTATAACCTTTTAAGTCAGTGATTTACTTTAAATCAGTCTCTCCAGTCCCCTCCTTTAATATGTTTACCTTTCTTTCCCCTCCCTTTTTGTTCCCTCCCCCTCACCCCTCTCCTTCACTTCCTTTTTGTGTTCCCTCCTCCCCTTCCCCCCTTGCTTTTCCCTTCTCCTTACCCCTGTTTGATAAGATAGAATTCAAGGTCCCAATAAATCTGTATGCTCTTCCCTCTCAGAGTTGATTTCACTGTGAGTAAGGTATAAGTAAAAACTCTCTTTCTCTCCTTCTTATAGGAGTTTTCTTCCCCTCCCCTTCCCATGTGTATCTTTGTGTGAGAAAGATTATTCTATTTAGTTATTTTTCTCACCCCCCCCCCCATTTCTTGGAGTACATCTTAGTACCATCAACAATTCTCCTCTCCCTTTTTCTTTCTATCCCCCCTTTCTCCATATTATCTTGATGACACAAACATTCCCTATGCGTGATTCTTCTTACTACTCTGATGATGCATAAAATTTTTGAGAGTTACACATTACATTTTCCCCACATATTAACATATATATATATATATTGATATATATGTAGTTCATATATAAGAGAGTTTGAATAAAAGAAAAAGATGACATTTTTCTCCTTTTCCTTCATATTTAACTTTTCAGGTTTTCCATGCTCTTTGTTTTTTGATATTAAATTTTCCACAGAGCTCTGGTCTTTTCATTGCAAAAAGTTGGAAATCTTCTATTTTGTTGAATTCCCAAACTTTCCCCTGGAAGTATATAGTCAGTTTTGATGGACAGTTGATTCTTGGTTGAAGACCCAGCTCTCTGGCCTTTCTGAAAATCATATTCCATGCCTTACAGTCATTCAAAGTGGAAATTGCAAGGTCTTGTGTGACCCTGATTGGCATTCCTTTATATCTAAATTGTCTTTTTCTGGCTTCTTGTAAGATTTTTTTCCTTGAAAGCTTTGGAATTTGGCAATTACGTTCCTGGTAGTTGTCTTTTGGGGATTTAGTGTAGACGGTGTTCTTTGACCTCTTTCAATGCCTGTATTGCCACTTTGTTCTAGAATCTCTGGGCACTTTTCTTTGATGATATCTTGTATTATAATGTTGAGAGTATTTATTTCTGGTTTTTCTGGTAGGCCAATTATTCTCAGATTGTCTCTCCTTCCTCTATTTTCCAATTCTATCACTTTGTCAGTGAGATATTTTATGTTCTCTTCTAATTTCTTGGTCTTTTGGCTTTGATTTATTAATTCTTGAACTTTTGCAAGATCATTGTCTTCCAGTTGCCTGATTCTGACCTTTAAAGCCTGGTTTGCCTTTTCAGTTTGGTCAAACTGTTTTTGTAGTTGCATTTTTTCATGCTTCAGATTGCTGAATTCCTTTTGCATTATTTCCCACTTTTCCTGCCAGAAGGCGTCCATCTTTTTGATCATTTCAGATTTAAATTCTTCAAGAGTTTGTAGAGAGTTTCCATTTCCTTTGGAGGGTTCCCGAGCATTTGCTTGTGTTTCCTCTTCTATCTCCTCTGTATTTTGTACTTTTGCTCCATAAAATTTGTCCAAAGTCACCCCCTTCTTCTTGTTTTTCTTGGTGTTTGGAGGTTTTTGTACTTCTGTACTGTTTTCCATCTCTATCTGAGTGAGGAGGATTGGCTCTTAGTATATCTGTCTGATGGTCTCAGGCTTTTGCCCCAGGCCAATTGTCCATTCTCCGCAGCTGTGCTGTCTTCCCCAGGAGGCCCAGTGTCTGTCCTCCCATGCCTGCTGGTGTTTTCAGTGTTACTGCTCTCAGTTCCCTCTAGTTTCTTCTCAGCTGCCTTACTTCCAAGCTCTGGGCCTGGCACAGCACTGTCTGCAAGGTATCTCAGTGCCTTTCCGGCCCTGAGGTTTCTGTTCTTTTAGAAGACCCTGCTCTCTAAGGGGGGAGGGGTCGTGGTCTCCCTGAGTTCTGAGGGCTCCTGATGGGATTAAGTTCATCTGGTTTGGGCTGAGTGAGCCCTGAAGCCAAAAAAAAAAAAAACCTCCTCTGCAGTCTGTGTTGAATGCCCTGAGACTAGCCCAGGTTACTTTCAAGGAACTCCCTTTGCAGCAAACACTTTGCCGGCTCTGAGGTTTCTGTCCTTTCAGAAGCTCTGAAGGCTCCTGATGGGATTGGGTTCAGCTGGTGCCCTAAAGCTTGAACCTCCCTTGAGACTCAGATGGAAGGACCCAGCCAGGGGGCTACCGGCTTCCCCCTTCTCTCTATGTTTCCCTGCCATCTGTGTTGGGTGCCCTGGGGACTGGCTCAGGTTGCTTTCAAGGTGAGTCCTTCAGAATAGCCAGCCCCGAGGCCCTTTTGCCTGCCCTGAGGTTCCCGCTGCTGTTGCGGGCTCAGCACTCTGGGTTGGGGGGGATGGGTCCTGGGATCTTCCTTCTGCCTACCCCTTAGATCCGAGTGATCTAGGGTTCTGGCTTTTGGGGGGCCTTACCTTTTGATCCAGGTCCAGGAGGAGGGTTCCCCGGGTGTGTCCTGTTGTTCAGTTTGAATTTCGGTGACTTAGGAGCATTCAGTTTGTGATCGGTAAGGAAGGGTTTTCAGATGTCTGAACTTTCGCTGCATCTAAACCACCATCTTGACCGGAAGTTCCCTCCTTATTTTCTTTACAAACTTTTTAAAGTACCCCCACCCTCTCCTTCCCTAATATTGCTTCCCTACTCACCAGTCCATTTTTTACCCTTCTACTTCATTTTAGGGCATGAATCAATTCTCTTCCCCAATGGATCTGATTGTTCTCTCTCTGAGTCAATTTCAATGCACATAAGAATTAAATATTTCCTGTCTCCAACCTCTTTACCCTTCCAGTGTATTGGTATTCTCTATTCCCACCATATACTTATATATACTTATTTATGACAAAAAAAATTTACCCCATTTTGTTTCTTTTCCCATTTCTCTTAGTATTAACCTCTTTTTTAACCTCTAGTTTTATATATATATATACATATATATATATAATATCTTGGCATTTCATCCTATACAGTTTGTCACTGTTACCTTTAAGTATAATTCTTCTAGCTACCCAGGTGATAATAACAATTTTAAGATCCTCTTTTCTTGTATGAATTACAATCATTTTAACTTATTGTGTCCCTTAAAAAAGTTTTTTTTTTTTACTTTTGTTTTTTATTAATTATGTTTTGGTTATTCTCTTGAGTTCTGTTTTGGGGCATCAAATGTTCTGATCAAGTCTGGTTTTCTTTATGAATGCTAGGAAGTCTTGTATTTTATTAAATGACCATATTTTCCTCTACAAGAATATAGTTAATTTTGCTGGATAGTTGATTTGTGGTTGTAGACCACATTTCCTTGATTTTTGGAATATCATATTCCATGCTTTCAGACCTTCAGTGTAGATGCATCCAGATCCTATGTTATCCTTACTGTAATTCCACAGTATCTTAATGACTTTTTCTTAGCAGCTTGTAATATTTTTTCCTTTATCTGCTGGTCATTGAATTTGGCTATAGCATTCATGGGTGTTGTCAATTGAGAATTAAGTACAGGATGTCATCTGTGGATTCTTTCAATCTCCCCTTTTCCCTCTTTCTCTAGAATGTTGAAGCAGTTTTCTTGGATAATGTCCTGTAAAATGACTTACATGCTTTTTTTTTCAGGCTTTTTCTTTTGTCATGATCTTCTGATTGTCCAGTGATTCTTAAGATTTCTCTCCTGGACCTGTTTTCTAGATCTTCTGCTTTGTGGATGAGGTTTTTCATATTTTCTTCAATTTTTTTTATTCTTTTGACTTTGTTTTATAGTTTCCTTCTGCCTTGTAAAGTCATTTGCTTCTAGTTGGGATTCTAATTTTTAAAGACTGAATTTCATCCCTGGCTTTTTGGTCATCTTTCTCCTTCTGATCTTTCATCTTCTTTGCCTCATTTTAAATCTCATTAATTTTGGCTTTCAAGACACTGTTTTCTCATTTTAGTTCAAGGGCTTCTGTTTCTAGATGAAATCTTGCTTCTTTTTCTAGTTGTCCTCAGCCTCTCTTTGTTGTTTTTAATTGTATTTTAAGTTCTTTCAAAGCCTGTGTCCAATTAGCTCTAGTTTCTGTGTTTTTCCTTGGTGTTCCTTGATCTTCCTCTGTTCCATTGATCCTCCTTTTTTCATTGACTGCATAGAAGCTGTTGATTGCAATTTCTTTTTTTTCATGTTGTTTACTTATATATTCCTCTTATTTCTTCTCTGTAGTTGCCTGTAGTTTTGTTCCTCTCATTATGTACTGGATCTGTGGGTTTGGGCTATTATGCCTTCAAGGGATTTCTTCTCTGTTCTACTGATTGACCAAATTAGTCAGATCTTCCCCAGCTGACAGCAATTGAGAAGGATCTGAGGTTCCCATCCTGTTATCATAGTTGTTGCCTTTGCCCTTTGGAGCTTATTCAGAAAGGTTCTCAGATCAGTCTGTAGGGGAGGGGTGTTGGAGCTTGAGCTCCCTTCCCTCTGAAGGCTTCTTATGTTCTCTATTAATGAGATTGAGTCATGGAGGAGTTGTTCTGCAAAGCTGGCAGTGCCCTGAGTCCAAACCCTCAGGAAGAGGGGGGAGGGCAAGATGGAGCTTCTTGGCTGCAACTAGGATGCCTGTTCTGTGCTTCTCCTCCAGCTGCCTCTATGTTGCCTTTGTTCAATGCCCTGAACCTGGCACAGCTGTGAGATTAAAGTTCTCTCTTCAGATTAATGCCCTTGTGTGCCCAGAAATTCCAGCCACTGCTGGAGACTCAGCACTGTAATTGGGGGAGGGGTCCTTGTACCTTCCTTCTTCCTTTCCTTTAAACCTGCATGTTTTTGAATTCAGGCTTTTTTGGGGAACTTACCTTTTAAGTTGTGTCAAGGATTCCCTAGTTCTGTTCTGTTGTCAGATTTGGTTTTCAGTGCCCTTATAGTATTGTGTTTTTGATTGGTGAGGAAGGGTTTGCCAGAGGTCTGAGTTGTTGCTGTCTCTAAGCCACCATCTTGAGTCTGAGTGGAAAGTAAGGGTTTAAAAAAAGCAGAACAGAAGCTTTGGAGAGTGACTCTTCCACCCTAAGAGTAAAGCCCAAATTTAAAATAAAGCTGAAAGTGAAGAGATGTTTGGGAAAATGAACAAACAATAACAAGAAATAAATTACTTTGGTGACAGGGAAGATCAAAAAACAAATTTAGAAGTAGACAACAAAGTGAAAACTGTTATATATAAAGCCTGAAAGAAAAATTGAAATAGGCCTTAGGTTCAAAAATAATTCCTAAAGGAGCTCAGAAAGGATTAAAAAATAAAAACAAATATGAGAGGTAGAGAAAAATCAGAATTAAAATAAGAGTAACACAATAAAATCATGTTTAAAAGTCTTGACAACTTGATAAAGGGGGCAAAAAATATTATAAATAAAATGTTTTCTTAAAAAGCAAAATTAGTCAAAAGGAAAATAAGGTATTAAAACTGATTGAAGAAAATAATTTCTTAAAAATTATAACTGGTTAAAATGAAAATGATTCCATAAAACAATAATAAACAATAAAAATAATAAAAAAACATTGAACAATAGGAAAATGTGAAATATCTCATGAGATAAAATGACTTAGAAATAGATTAAGGAGAGATTAAGAATTACTGAACTACCTAAAATTCATGATCAAAAAAAAAGGAACTGATACCTAACATTTATATAAAATATCAAAAATACCATTTTATATCCTAGAAGCCAATGGCAAAATAGAAGATGAAAGAATTCACTGATCACCTCTTGAAAGAGATCTCAAAACAAAAACTTTCAGGAATATTCTGTCATTTTTTGTCATATAATTATGACCCAATACTATTTTACTATAAAAAATGATTATATCTTTATATAGTTCCAAGCTCCCAGTTGAAGGAGAAAATATTGCAAACAGCCAAAAGAAACAATTCAAATATCATGAAACCACAGTCAGATAACAGAAAATTTATTAGCATCTAAATTAAAGGATTAGAGGACCTGGAATATGATATTCTCTAAAAAGATCTCATTTCTCAAATATACATTGAACTGAGTCAAATTTATAAGAATACAAGTTATTCCCTGAGTGATAAATGAAGGATATGCACAGGAAAATTTCAAATGGAAAAACTGAAGCTCCCTATGCTATTTTTTTAAAAAAAGAATTTTTAAACCATTAATTATTAGAGAAGTGGAAATTAAAACAACTCTGAGGTTTTCTTCCATACCTCCTCTATACATATATAGATCTAAACCTAGAGGTTGTCTAATAAGATAGAAAAGGGAAAATTACAAGTGTTCAAAGGGATGTGAAAAATCAAGTCCTTAATGTACTGTTGATGAAGTTGCTAACTTCTTCAATTATTCAGGAAATTTGGAGCTATGCCCAAAAGACTATAAATCCTTTCAAAACTTTTGATCTAGCTATACCCCTACTACATCTGCATCCCAAAGAAAACAAAATGTAAAAATGTTTTGTGTATATATATATATATACATACTTATATAAATGGATATATGTATATGATATATATATATATATATATAATTATATAAGCTTTTTGTAGTGGCAAAGAATTAGAAAGTAAGAGAATGTCTATTACACAGGGAATGGCTGAATGAGTTGTGGTATATGATTTTTAAAAATAATAAATAAATATGCTTGTTACATTAAAATTCCCAACTATTTCCTTCCATTTCTCCTTCTCTTCACTATAGAAGGCATCATTTGAAAAAAAATAGAAGTATAAATAAAACTTTGTTCTGCTTGTTTCTTTTAAGTAGTTATTTCTCTATAAATGAACATTCACAAGTTATTTTTCAAACAATATTTATATTGCTGTATATAATGTTCTCTTTTTTTCTATTCATTTCACACTTCATAATATAATGCAGGTCTTTATGATTTTTTGTATCCTTTAAGTTAACCATCTCATCCTTTCTTATGGTGTAATTGTTTTCCATTATAATCATACATCACCACTTGTTTTGCCATTCCATAATTAATAAGCACTGTCACAATTTCTAGTTGTTTTTTGCCCTAACAGACCCTATATACACATATATAATACATTTTAATATGTTCAATTTATTAAAAAAGATACATTGCTCAAACTAGAGAAAAATTCATGGAGGAAATAAAGTGAAGAATGATATGTTTCAATTTGCATTTAGACTCCATCAGTTCTTTCTGTGGTGGTTAGAGAGCCTTTTTCATCAGGAGTTCCATAGTGTTGTCCTAGATCCTTGCATTGCTGATAATGGTTAAGTCAATCACAATTGATCATTTTATATTACTGCTATTACTGTGTACAGTGTCCCCCTGGTTCTGCTCATTTCACTTTACATAATGTTGTATATAAAATAGATATTTTCTGTTACATATTCCTTTTAACAAAGTGCCATTGAGTTTGAATTGGGAAATTTTTTTCTATCTTCAAAAAAGTCTGGGAGAGAGTTAGAGCTAAGGGAAGTATGTTTATGAATGTCCTTTGTAGAGAAGTGCACAGGAGAATATATTTAGAACTGGAAAGGACATCAGATACCACTTAATCCAGTAGTTTAATTTCAGAAATAAGGAAACTGAAGTGGCATTTCAGAGGATAAATGCCCTGCCCCAAACTGCATTTATTTCAATAATATCAAAATCTTTTTGAGTATAACATGTTTAAATTTCTCAATATATGAATTCAGTGGAAAATCGCCTCAAAGTCAAATTCACTAAGGGGGTGGGACTCAGAGAAGCTATAGCCAACAGATTTCAAATTTTAATATTTCAAGCAATACATCATTTCACAGTCCTAGGCAACTTTCCAAGACTATAGGTTTCAGAACAGTGTTCATTTACATCCACATAATCTTCCCCTAGGAGGGGATGTTTCTTTGAAGAAATTCAATAAATTATAGATCCAGAACAAAAGAAGTCTATTACCACACCTAGATTTAATTAGTGCCCAGACTAAAATGGGAGGCTCATCAAAGTTGTTTTAGTGCAGCAGTCTTTGCAACTGGCACAGGATAGTGAATAGTGGGTGTTGAGAGGAAGGGATACTCTAACTCTTAGGAGACTTTGACACTATGATTGTCAGATAAGATATGACAGATTCATTGGAAAGGGTCATTCCTACAAATATATACTAGAGACCATTCAACAGTGCCTTTAATGGTGGTTCAAATAGAGGGTCAAATAGTAATCAATTTATATATTACACTGTTATTTAAAAATCCCTGCTGAATATTTAATAAAGGATGTTTTTTCTATAAGCTAAAGGAAAGAAAAAATTGAGCCATATAAGGAAAAGTCATCAGATAGGGAATGTGCAATACATTATTTAATTTGATCTTCACTTAAAACACTTTATAAACACAGAACTCTTACCTGATATAGATACACCAGAGAGAAAGTGAGTTTGATAAGGATTGTTTCCACAGTTTCTGGGAAGAATGCTCTGCTCCTTTAAAGAGATATTATATTTTAAAATATCCTATGTGGCATTAGCATATTTTATAATTTTTGTTCCCCAAGATATTTCAAGAAGTTGTTTGTTTAGGATATACTTGCTCTACCAACATGATATATTTGATAGTCAAGATAACTCATTTTATTTGCCTGGTAACAATATGTAAAAGTTATATAAGAAACTGTTTCTAATCTCTTTAACTGCCTTTTATAAAGAAATAATAAGCAACCCTATGAGACCACAGAATTGTCCTTCAGATTATAAGAATGACACAAAATATTGGTGATCCATTATTAAGGGTCAAAACAAACCTAGAGAGATTTATTCAGTATCACTGGGAAGTGTGGTCATGCAAGTATACAGGAATTTTGTTTTCCTAGCTATGAAAAACTGTAAACAATTACCATCTCACATTCAAATCTCTATAAATGCAAAGAAAATTTTTAAACATCTAGCATATATTAGTGTGCCTTTTAAATTTATACCTTTGTGTCCTAATTCTCAATTGTGAAATTCTTCCTATAAGATTGCATTTAATTTGCTTTTTTCCATTCCTTTAAAAAATCTTTACATTGTGTTCTCATTATCCTTGACTCTAATTTTCAATTAAAAGAAATTTCTCAGAAACAGACAAACAAGCAGGAAGAGGTAGATAATCTCATAGATGATAGCACAATGCTATGAAACTCCCCTAAAAGGAGCTCCCTTGAACAAAGATATGTAGTAACTAAGATTCATTCTTATATTCTAAAAATAAGCCAACAGAAACCTGAAGCTTCAATAATCTACTCTTTCACAGATCATGATCATCTCACACAAACTGAACTGACACCTAAATGAGGAATTTGAATCTTTCTGATGGGAAAAATAATTTGGATGAATGTGGAAAAATCACTTTTCTTCCTAATATAATAACCTCAAACAAAAGTTCTAAACAGCTCTGGATTTTTGTTCAACTAAAACATTATTCCTTTTAGGCTACTTCTTAATTCATAGATGAAAGCAAAGACATACTAGTTATAGAAAGAAGTGACACACTGAATTACAAGTAACAGAAAAAAAAAAGAATTTCTTATTAGGATGAGAGTTTTCACTTGATAAATAAACCTTTAAAATAGTACTTTAATAATAACATTTTGGGACATTTCATTGGTGTGAATTAACCAGGTATGGCACAGTTAACTACCTGTCATCCCTCTATAAAAATGATGTATATTCATTTTACAATTTCACATTGCTTTTATTTGCTCATGTAAAGCTAGGTGCCATGAGTTCCCATAATCCAGTTTTTTTTTAATTGAGTATGAAACCCAGTGCACAACACTGTATAAATATGTAGCTTTTACCAAGTGCATTCAACTAACATTTTTTAAACAATCTCCCAATTTGCATGCTAGTAGTATAGCAAAAATGGGGTCAATTACATTCTGCAGTATATTGTTCAAATATAGATAATATTGATGGGAAATTTCATGTGTTTACCAGATGAAGAAATGACATCATGTCATTCTGAAGGAAATACGAATTATCTAAAGTTACTGTCTTCTTTTCTTCTTCAGTTTATGGGACACAGGTACTTGGCCAATACACCTGTCTCTTTTCAATTCCTTCAAGTGAGATAAAAAAGAGGTTTTCTTATCCTTTTCTTCTACTCTTCCCCACCCCTCTTTTTTGTTTGTTAATAGAAGATTGAGAATAATAGGAAGCTTACAGGTGGGAGGATGCTAAATCCATCTAGATCAATAGTGATTTCTCAAATAAAAGAGCAGATAGAATCCTGATAAGATGTCCCTACAACAGATTTCACAGTAGAGAAAGATAAACTAGCTCAACCAAACACTCATATTATGGATTTAGGGCAGGAAAAGCTTATTAAAAAAAAAGAATAATAGAGATCTAGGAATCTGATACTCACTGTGGTTATGCCAGGATATGTTAAAAAATTATTTTGGAGCATAAATAAGTAAACCATAACCTGTGTCTTTGAATAATTTTAATTTTGCTTAAGACAAATGGAAATAATGCTACTGCTAATATTAGAGGGTCTGGAATCAAATTCTACCTTTGTAATCCAAGGGAAGTCATTTAACCTTTGAATCTCAGTTTCCTGAAACACAAATTGAGGATGTTTGAATGATCTCTGATGCAATTTCAGATTTAAATCCAAGATCCTAGCATAGTGGTATTTATTTTATTTCTTTTGATGTTTTCATAAAAATATTATTTTGATAATCATAAAATTATTAAATATAGAAAAGTGAAAGTTTTGCTTTTTAATGTAATGTGCACAAATATTTTTCTTTTGTAAGATTTTTAGAATAATAAATGTGTAAGTTGTTTACTCATCCATTCCTCATATTTTGCCTCTATTACAGGGTCTAGCATTGTGATGCTCAAATAAAGTGATTACTAAATGTCAGAGTCAAAAGACAAATAAGAATATGTACATTAAGGATTTTGTACATATATTTTTTACCAATTTTTCACGTAGACATGTTCAGAGTATGTTAGAATTTGGGTGATTGTATGGAAATTGAAAATATGTTTGCTAAAAACTGGGAATTTTTAAAAAAATGACTAGACTGTCAGCCAATATATGTCAGAGAGAACAGTTGAACCCATCTCTTCCTATCATTAATGATGGTTTTCTGTTATGTCATGATGTCTCATTGACACAGAATTATTGTTGACTGATATAGAGGAGGTGTTCTATCTAATTTCAGTTCAACCTCAGGAAAACATTAAATCTAAATTCTTCATTCTCTCCAAAACTTTCATACAATTTCCCATTTACTCATGACAATCACAATGTAAATGAATAACAACATTTGATAGGACAGCTGAACAGAACTAGAATATAGCAGGGGAAAGCTTGCTCTATACCTGAGTGCATTTTAATTGCCTTCATTTACTGTGCCAATCTTTGGATTTTTAAGCAGAAGGGAGACTTCAAAGTCTCTTAGCTTATCTGAATTAGGTATATAGGTAGGATATATGTTTTCACAATAATCATTAAAGCATATTGTTCAACTTGTTGGTTGACTTTAGTTTCTGATTGATTTTAATGTAGAATTCATTTCAACATAATATTTCAATGGCCATTTCCATGAAGAGCAACTACAACATAAGGAATACTAAATAAGATTTGTAGACAGAGTGATATGTTCTTTCTTTGGGATATAACTCAGGGTTTTAGTCTGAGCAATTCTTTTATATTGCCTCTAATTTTCCTTTAAAAACAATCTTACAGGGACTATAATTGTCCCTGATTCTTCTGTATCAGCATTTATTAACCAACATCCCTTTTCTACAACTCCCAGCATGTATTTTATAATTTTTATAATATATATGTACGTGTTTGTGAGTGATAAGCTTAATTGTCAGAGGAATGAGTGAACAGTGCTTTCCCCGAGTGATGTGGGACTGTTAAGTTGATTTATACTGGAGGAAAGGTTTTTTGTTTTTTCCTAAGAATTCCATTATTTCTTAATACTACCGTCAAGTATCCCAAGTCCTGGAAGCAGAGAAGAGTTTCAAACTCAGGTCCTCCAATTATCAGTTCAGGATGATTTCCACTCTACTGGACTAATTGCTACTTGCAAACATGCTCTTTTCCCTCTACTACCAGCACCACCATAACTCTTTCATTTAATGTACTTCAGAATATGAAATGTATATATGCTGATAAGTTTCAACACATTAGAAAGGAATTAAAGAATCTTTAGGAAGCAGAGAAGCAGGAGATGTATGGATGCCTGTAACTAAGGAATATTAAAAGGTGAACAAATATTAATACCGATGAAAGTTGGGATAAGAGTTGCTATTTCATCATGGGTTTCCCTCTATGAATATTTGAAATATAACATGATTAGAAATTTTTTTTTAGTTTTCCAAGTGAACAATGTGTCATTTTCTTCAGATGTTAATTTTGAATGAATTATTTATGACTTCATACCAATATAGATATGTTTACATATCTATATATCTAATATTTCTTCAAATCATATCTAATGAAGATCTATTAAAAATAAAAACACTAATGTATTGAATCTCAGTTTAAGTAGTTTTATTGAATTTCTGACAAAGATGAAGATACACTGACATCTGTTTGTAAGGATATATTATATTGAAATGATGGGTTTCACTTACCACCAATCAATATCATCCAATAATGTGGTATTAAAGAGTAATCGATGGGCATTTTAATACCAAGTTTTATGTAGGTGTAAAGAATAAGATGAATCAGAGATTTTGCAATAATACAGTTGAGTTTTTTTAAATGCAAAGTATTTTAAATCTGAAAGGAACCATATAGATATAAATATACATATAATCTAGGGAAGCTCATTTTCTTTATAGAAGAGGAAATAGTTGCAGAGGTTAAGTGATTTGACTAAAATTATATAGCACTTTTTAGGCCGGACTAATATCACTTTCAAAATTTCCTGTTTCATGATCCAGTCCCATCTCTAATAGAGTTTGCTATCCATGCAGACCAATCAAAACAAGAAAAATATAAATTAAAAAAAAAACCTATTTGGGAGATAAATGACCTGGTTCGAATGATTTAATTAGGAAAATTAATGAGCTACACTACACATGACACAAATATTCTGTGTATTTTTTCTAAAATATCTCTTAGACATCTGAAATTAATTGTCCTATAGATATCTCAAACTCATTATGTTCAAAAGAACTCATTAGTTTTTTTTCTTTCTAAACCATCCTTCCCTTCTGAAATTCTCTATTACTGTCAAAAGTAAGACCATTTCTCTAATAATCCAGGCTTACAATGTAGGTGTCAGTCTGGACTCCTCACTCAATCCCATTCCACTCCAATCAGTGGATTTTCTTCTTTTACTCTGCAAATGGAACATATCTACTTGATTCCCCTCCTCTCTTGTGACTGTTTCACAACCTTGGTGCAGGCTCACATTAAATCATTTGTGAACCATTATAAAATTTGCTTATTAACTGACTTATTGACTGACTTGTTTCAAGTTCCAATTCCAGTTCACCTTCCACTAATCAGTCAAAATGATCTTCCAAAATGCTGACCTGATCATATCATATTCTAATTTAATAACTTCCACTGGCTCTCTGTCATTTCTAAGATCAAATAATGAGGCAAAACAAATCAAGTCAGCTCGCATTTATTAAATATTGACACATTCAGGTAAATGAATTGGGCATGCAAATTAAAAAAAAACTAGAAAGTGAACAAATTAAAAATACTCAGATAAAGACTAAATTAGAGATCCTAATAATCAAAGGAGAAATTAATACAATTGACAGTCAAAGAACTATTGATTTAATGAATAAGATTAGAAGCTGGTACTTTTAAAAAAATAAAAAAAATTCTAGTCAGTCTAATTAAAAAAAGGAAAGAAAAAACTAAATTGACCATATCCAAAATGAAAAGAGAGACCTCATCTCTAATGAAGAGGAAATTAAGGCAATCATTAAAAACTACTATGCCCAATTATATGGCAACAAATATGGCAATCAAGGTAATATGGATGAATACTTACAAAAATATAAATTGCCTAGACTAATGGAGAAAGAAAGAAATTACCTAAATAACCCCTATCTAAACCAGTTGTACAAAAAAATCAAGCAATTCTCCAATTGAAAAATGGTCAAGGGACATGAATAGGCAATTTTCAGATAAAGAAATCAAAAATATTAATAAGTACATGAAAAACAGTTCTAAATCTCTTATAATCAGAGATGCAAATCAAAACAACTCTGAGGTATCACCTCATACCTAGCAGATTGGCTAACATGATAGCAAAGGAAAATAATGTATGCTGGAGGGGATGTGGCAAAATAGGGACATTAATTCATTGCTGGCGGAGTTGTGAATTGATCCAACCATTCTGGAGGGCAATTTGGAACTATGCCCAAAGGTTGATAAAAGACTGTCTTCCCTTTGATCCAGCTATAGCAATGCTGGGTTTGTATCCTAAAGAGATAATAAGGAAAAAGACCTGTACAAGAATATTTATAGCTGCACTCTTTGTGGTGGCAAAAAAATTGGAAAATGAGGGGATGCCCTTCAACTGGGGAATGGCTGAACAAATTTTGGCATATGTAGGTGATGGAATACTATGGTGCTTAAAGGAAAAGTAAAGTGGATGAATTCCATGGAGACTGGAACAACCTCCAGGAAGTGATGCAGAGCGAAAGGAGCAGAGCCAGGAGAACCTTGTACAAAGAGACTGATACATTGTGGTACAATCAAACATAATGGACTTCTCCATTAGTGTCAATGTAATATCCCTGAACAATCTGCAGGGATCTATGTGAAAAAACTCTATCCACAAGCAGAGGACGAACAGTGGGAGTAAAAACACCGAGGAAAAGCAACTGCTTAACTACAGGGGTTAAGGGGTCATGTCTGAGGAGAGACTCTAAATGAATACCCTAATGCAAATACCAACAACATGGAAATGGGTTTGGATCAAGGACACATGTGTTACCCAGTGGACTCGCACATTGGCTATGGGAGAGGGGGGGGGAAGAAAATGATCTTTTTTTTTCAATGAATAATGTTTGAATATGACCAAATAAAATAATGTTTAAAAGGAAAAAAATAATTGACATGTTCAAGGCATGGCACCAAGTGCTGTGATATAAAGAAAAACAAGCATGAGTTTTTTTTTTCAAGGTGCTCATAGTCTAATGTGAGAGATAACAAGTAAACAACTATCTATTATCAAGCTATATGCAGAATAAAATAACAATATTAATAGAATAAAATTGATAATATTATTAAGGTAGGAGGAGTTAGGAAAAGCTTCTTGCAAAAGGTAAGACCTTGTGAGATCCTAGGAAGGCAGAGAAGATAAAGATAGAGATGAAGAGAAATCTAAGTTTGTGAGTGGGGTGGAAAACAATGAAAATGCACAAATTTGGGAGATGGATTTGATTGGAATAACAAAGGCACCAGTATCACTATCAAAAGATAATGAGGAGAGGCTGCTAGATGGCTCAGTGACTGGAAAATCAGGCACTGAGACCAGATGTCCTAGGGTCAAATGTAGCCTTAGACAAATCCTAGCTTTTTTAACCATGAGCAAGTCACTTAACAAAAGAAAAAGCCTGGACAGGAAATTATTTAAGAAAACTGCCCAATAGTGTAGAACAAGAGGGAAAAGTGGAGATTGAAAGAATCCACAGATCACCTCCTATACTTAATCCCTAACTGACAACACCCAGGAATGTTACAGCCCAATTCAAGAACTATCAGACCAAAGAAAAAAAAAATTACAAGCTTCCAAGAAGAAGTTAACAATCAATAATTTCATTGAAGAAAATTACAATCATGAGACATCCTATCAAAACCTATGAGATGCAGCCAAAGCAGTACTCAGGGAAAATTAATATCCTTGAGTTCATATATTAACAAATTATGGAGAGCATAGGTCAATGAATTGGGCATATAATTTAAAAACTAGAAAGTGAACAAATTAAAAATCCACAGATGAAGACCAAATTAGAGATCCTGAAAATCAAAGGAGAAATTAATAAAATTGAAACTCAAAGAACTATTGATTTAATAAATAAGACTAGAACCTGGTTGAAAAAAAAAACAAATAATACAGACAAAGTACTGGTCAGCCTAATTTAAAAAAGGAAAGAAGAAAACAAAATTGATAGTATCTAATATTAAAAGGGAGACCTCATCTCTTATGAGGAGGAAATTAAGGCAATCATTAAAAAACTATTATGCCCAATTATATGGCAACAAATATGGCAATCTAGGTGATTTTCATGAATGCATACAAAACTACAAAATGCCTAAACAAACAGAGGAAGAAATAGATTACCCAAACAACCCCCTATCAGAAAAAGAAATTGAACAAGCCATCAAAGAACTCACTAAGAAAAAATCCCCAGGTCCAAATGAATTCACAAATGAATTCTATCAATCATTCAAAGAACAACTAATCCCAATATTATACAAACTATTTGACAGAATAATCAAATGAGTTTTACCAAATTAATTTTATGACACAAACATGGTACTGATGCCAAAGCCAGGCAGGTCAGAAACAGAAAGGAAACTATAGATCAATCTCCTTAATGAACATAGATTGAAAAATCTTAAATAGGATACTAGCAAAAAGACTCCAGGAAGTGATCATGGGGGTTATTCACCATGACCAGGTAGGATTCATACCAGGAATGCAAGGATGGTTCAATATCAGGAAAACCATTCACATAATTGACCATATTAACATGCAAACCGACAAAAATCACCTGATTATCACAATAGATGCAGAAAAAGCCTTTGATAAAATACAACATTCATTCATATTGAAAACACTAGAATGTATAGGAATAGAAGGGCCTTTCTTAAAAATAATAAACAGTATATATGTAAAACCATCAGTAAACATCATCTGCAATGGGGATAAACGAGATTTCCCAATAAGATCAGGAGTGAAACAAGGATGCCCATTTTCACCTCTATTATTTAACATTGTCCTAGAAACAATAGCAGTAGCAATTAGAGAAGAAAAAGAAATTGAAGGTATTAAAATTGGCAATGAAGAGACCAAGCTATTACTCTTTGCAGATGATATGATGGTCTACTTAAAGAATCCTAGAGAATCAATCAAAAAGCTAGTCAAAATAATCAACAACTTTAGCAAAGTTGCAGGATACAAAATAAACCTGCATAAGTCATCAGCATTCCTATATATCTCCATCCCAGTTCAGCAGCAAGAATTAGAAAGAGAAATTCCATTTAAAATCACCCTAGACCATATAAAATACTTAGGAATCTATCTCCTGAGACAAACATAGGAACTATATGAACACAACTACAAAACACTCTCCACACAATTAAAACTAGATCTAAACAATTGGAAAAACATTGATTGCTCATGGGTGGGATGAGCTAACTTACTTACTTATTAACTTACTTAATAATAAAGTGGAGGAATTCCCTGGGAACTGGAACTACCTTCAGGAATTGATGCAGAGTGATAGAAGTTGCTTTGATTTGCATCTCTCTGATTATAAGATATGTAGAGCACTTTTTCATGTGCTCATTAATAGTTTTGATTTCTTTGGCTATGAACTGCCTGTTCATGTCCCTTGCCCATTTATCAATTGGAGAATGGCTTGATTTTTTGTACACTTGATTTAGCTCTTTGTAAATTTGAGTAATTATACCTTTGTCAGAGGTTTTTATGAAGATTGCTTCCCAATTTGTTGATTTCCTTCTGATTTTAGTTACATTGGTTTTGTTTGTACAAAAACTTTTTAATTTGATGTATTCCAAATTATTTATTTTGCATTTTGTGACTCTTTCTAAGTCTTGCTTGGTTTTAAAGTCTTTCCCTTCCCAAAGGTCTGACATGTATATTATTCTATATTCGCCTAATTTTCTTATAGTTTCCTTCTTTATGTTCAAGTCAATCACCCATTTTTTAATTTATCTTGGTGTAGGGTGTGAGATGTTTATCTAAACCTAATCTTTCCCACACTGTCCTCCAATTTTCCCAGCAGTTTTTATGAAATAGTGTATTTTTATCCCAAAAGCTGGATTCTCTGGGTTTGTCGTATACTCTCCTGCTGAAGTCACTTACCCCGAGTCTATTCCACTGATCCTCCTTTCTGTTTCTTAGCCAGTACCAAATAAAATAATGTTTAAAAAAATTTTCTGAGGTATGGTGTACAACCCCTTAGAAATTGCCTTCTCACATGAACTACAGATTACTCAGAGTCTTTTTCTATTCCCATAGTAGACTCTGTGGTCTCAGAGAGGCGATCAATAAATGTTGCAGGGTGTTCCTTTTTTTTCCTGAACTAGTTCATCAAATTTACTGCATGCATTTGGTTTGGAGAAAATCATTTTAATTGCCTGGAGCAAATCCTCCCTATATTTCCCAAGATAAGTCATGCATGCCGGGTTAGAGAAGTCAAAATGTTCCCTTTGCTCTTCTGTTGGCCAACTAGTCAGGGTACTGTTAGACCTAGTTCATTCAATAAACTGACAGTGTTCACGGGGGCTAAATAACTTGGATAAAGGAATTCTGTATCCTCAAAACTGGGCTCAAAGATTCAAAATGCCCTTTTTAGCTCCTTGTATGATCTATGGGACTCAGAAATAAATTTTGGAAATCGTTTCCTAACCTAATCCAATTTCTGTGTAGTGAATTATTTGTGAATTTTGAATGTAACACTCCTGCTGTGTCTGAGATTTTAGTGATGTCTTTCAAAGCAAATAATTTTTTAACATCCTTGTTGGTACTAGAGTCCTTATCCTTGTCATTGTCCTGTGTACCTGACTTATTTTTCTTAGCCTTCTTGCCCTTATCTTTAGATCAGTTGTATGCCTGTCCATTTCCCACTTTGACCTGAACCAAACCCTTCTTTAAAAATTCTTCACACATGGTTTTTACTATATTTTCCAAATTAGTATCTACTACCATAAGTTGTGCTACTATCTTTGGTACCATGAACTTTGGTACCATAATTAAAAATGTGTATGGCAGTCATGGTGAAGATGTATGCCTGAGTGATAATTTGCCATAGGGCAGTATTATTTTGAAATGGTACAGTCATAAGGAAAGAGGTATTGTTCAACATATATCCCATTGTTTCTAGTACAACATTGGTTATTGTACTATATAAAATATCATATATCCATCCAGTAGCAGGCTATGATGGATAGCACTATCATACCATAAATTATTTGCATGACCATTTTCTTGTGTTTTTCCCCCTCTGGCTTCCTCAATATAAGGTAGGGTGCCAAATTTTCAGGGTGCCAAATTGTATTAGGTAATTGGTTTAAGGGTTATGGTGATTGAAAGATCAGATCTGTCACCCTCCTCCCTTTTCTCCCTCTTCCTTTTCCTCCTTCCTTCTGCCCCCCTCCCCCATCAGTTGGTTTCTTCAGTTGCTGACACTGGAAGACAACTCTGAGTGAATTTCCTGATTAATCTAATAGATAACTCTCTCTTTGGATAGTTTAAACAAGAGTGTTTATTTAGGACAAGGAGAAGGACAGGGAAGTTTGATGGGAGAGAGGGTTTAGGGTTTCCCTAATCTTAAAAGACTCCTAAATTGAAGAATAATAGAATAGAGTCTTAAATTGAGGGATATGGCTAACAGGTTGAGGAATTTTAGTCACTTTTGTCCAGTAGGAAGAAATCAATAAGAGAAGAATCTTCTTAGTCCTTACTCCTTCCTGTCTCAAGAGCAAGAGTCCCCTTCTCACAGGTTGGATGTTCCTTTCAACAGTCTCCCCCTGGTCACCATTCCATTCCAGAATGCTTCTTGATTGGCAGCTTTTGTAAATCTTACTCCTTCGGCTCTGTTGCAGGTTTTTTCCAACTTTCCCATTCATATAGCCATTCCATAACTGATAGATATCTCTTTAGTTCTTAGTTCTGTGCTACCACAAAAAAAAAAGAGTTGATATAACTACTTTTGAACATATAGTTTATTTACCTTTTTATTTTGATCACTTTAGGAAACCAAGTTAATAGTGGTATTACTAGATCAGAAGATATAGTCAATTTTAAAACTCTTTATATATAATTCCAGATTGCTCTCCAAAATGTTTAGATCAGTTTAAAGTTACACAAAAATATATTAGTATTCCTATTTTTATATACTTTCCAACATTTGCTATTTTATCCTTTGATCATTTTAGCCATTATACCTTTTCTGAAAGAAGTCTTTCATGATCCCCCATTTTAATGTCTTCTCTATATTGATTATATCTAGTATATATCTTGTATACATCTTATTTGTACACTATTGTTTCTGTTTACTTCCCCATTAGATTGTAAATACCTAACGAGCATTGATTATCTACTGCTTTTCTTTGAATTCACAGAGTACAGCACCATACACATAAAATGTGTTTAATGAATTCTCATTGATTGAATATCTGGTACCTGTATCAGAAGAATATTGTGGCTCAAATGAAATAATGTACGGCAATTTGCCAGTAACTGATCTATTTTGGCAACTGAAGAGAAGTGGGACAGTACCTCTCTCTAATGAAAAAAGTTAGTCATTCATTGCCTTATTCTTTGCTGACCACACAGCATTATTTAAATTATGGCTGTTATCTAGAGCCTTTCATCTAAAAGAGTGAATATTTTTAAAAATTCTTAATGTATAACATAGAATCTATATGGGATAAGTAATTTATTCATGCATGCGAAAGACATACTAATGTAGGACATGTAAAATCATGCATTAGATAAACAACACAGAATTCAGTAACAATTTTTTCTTCTTAGAATCTGTTGAGAAGCTGATATGGAAACATCATCGAACATAAAACAGTTTATAGATTTGCTGATTAGACATTTATGTCTTACCTCTAACTGCATCATCATTTCTCTCTTTATCAATATTTACTCTGAGTTTTGCTTTCAGACATTTCCACAGTCAAACATAGACCACAACCATACAATCTTTTCACTGGGTGGAGGATCTCTAGACTTTTTGAGATATAATACCATCTCCAACAATAGACATGTCTACCTTAAAATACCTGTTTAACTAAGGTCAGGAAAAACTGGAAAATGTAGCAAAGACAGCCAGGGACACCTGAAAATTCATTTAGTTGCCACCCTTTTCTCTAGCTGCCAAAGAAGTCAAGATTGCCATAATGCCAAGGCTTAAGAGGTAGGGCATTGTGGAAGGCTTGGACACTTAACATTTAATAAAACTCTTTGAAGTTAGTTTAGTGTGGCATGAACTTTGGTAAAGAAATTGTTCTGGCTATTTGTAAAAATTGTTTTCCTTGACAGATTTTCACTAAGAACATCATTTAATTTATTTCTTTTATTGTAATTATTACCTAAAAATAAGTAAGATAAAATTCATAAATTCTTTCCTACTGTCCTATATCTACATCCATTTATCAGGCAATGAGTCAGCTGGCATATCTTAAGTACCTTGTGTGGGTCATGTCCTATGCTAAATGCTGGGCACAAGAACTATTGAATAAAAGAGATAGCAAATCCATTCAAATATTCAGGTAAAATGAGAGAATTTGACTTAAAACCTCTGATATGTCTTCTAGATCTAAATGTTATGATCCAACAATTATGCTTATTACCCACAATTTATACATTTTAGATGAAAAGACAGATAGGGTGCCAACTATATGTCAACTTAGACAAAAAGTGAATATAAAAGTTGAGGCATTGTATATATATATATATATTTATATTTCTATATATATAAAACTATAAATATTTGTGTGTCAACTATAAGAAAAGAAAGGATTGAGGTTAACCTTTCATTCACACATCAACACTCAACTGGATTAGCAGAAGTAAGCTTTGAGAATAAGTTAGTTGTCCTTTCTAACAGATGAATGTCAAATTTCATATGGAAGGGGTATGTCTTTGTCTGTGTTTATATGTGCCTGTGTTTGAATTTGTCCAAAAAATCTGGTGTCTATTCCCTGGAAAAGTTATATCTGAGGGTTAAATCAGTAGGTTACCTATGCAGCTGCTGTAAACTGTTAAATGGAAAAACAAACAAACAAACATAGTGCTCTAAACAGATTTTGCCTTACTTTAATTAAAATTCAAGATTTTTGCAGGAATTTCTCTTGATGTAAATATATGATGAGAATTTTCACGAATCTGTGTCATATGTAGCATTACTATGTGAGATTTCAAATATGGGAAATGGATTTCAATGAGATTATGTCTAATTGTGCATAGAGATGTTAAAGCAATATGGGAGATGTGTGTAATCAGGAACACCAGCCAATACAATCATCACATAGTCAGGAAAGGGGAAATGTTTTTTTTTCTTCTTCACCTGGCTTCTTATTCTATTTCCCCAATTACATGCAGATAGAATTTTTACTAATTGTTTTCTGGCATTTTTGTGTTCTCTCATTCACTCCCTCCATCTAAAACAGTGGTTCTCAACCTTTCTAATGCCATGACCCTGCAATACAGTTCCTTATGTTGCAGTGACCCCAAACCAAAAAATTATTTTGGTGGCTACTTCAAAACTGTAATTTTGCTACAGTTATGATTCAGAATGTAAATACCTGATATGCATTATGTATTCTCATTGCTACAAACTGAGAGGTTGAGAACCACTGATCTAAAAGAAGGCACATAATATGATATGGGCTATACAATGACTATAATGTAGCACATATTTCTTTCTCTTTTTGACCTTTTATTTTGTTTCATTTTTAATCAATTATTTTATTTTATAATTTTTAAAATATTTTTTCATGGGACTTCTGGGTAAGCATGACAGCAGTCTAGATGTGGGATGCTTCCTCTCCTCAGCACCCACCGATATAGACTACCTCAAAAGACCAAAACAAAAAAAAAACAAATTCATGAGAATGAGGGGACTCTACAGTATGGCACAGGATTGAAGGTACGTGGGATTTGGGCTTTCCACACTATAAGGGGTTGAAAAAGCTCCCACCCAAATGTGAGCTGATCTGGCCCTCCCCCACCCCACCTACTGAACCAGAGTCAGAGCCAGCAAGCACCAGAATCATCGAGTGACCGAGGGGCACCTCTAGAGTGAGCAAGGGGCACCTCAAGGTTATTGGGAACTGACAAACACCACCAAAGACCTACCCCTTAGAGCAACTACACCTGAAATCCTGGTAGGCTAGGCAGCACAGACCATGGGCACACACAGGAAAGTAGTGCAGAGAAGGTCACAAAATATCTGAAGAAGCAGAGATTCGAGAGCTTACCTCAGGCAAATTCCTTGCTCCTTAACTCCATACACTGAAAGCCTGGTCATCTCACTCAGATATCTGACTAAAAGGGAAGGGAAAACCTCCACATTGCTGGAAAATTGTGCCCTGGACCTTCAAACAACCTCCACCAAAAATAAACAAGAAAAAGGCATTGACCCTAGAAAATATTTAGGGAGGAAAAACCCAGGCTACAAAGGAAATACAGGAAGAAATTCAAGTAAACCCAAAACCTGTCAAAAAATGGAAATTGTCCACAAGCTTTTGAAAAATTTAAATAGGAGCTTATCAAAAAGCTGGAAACCTTCTGGCAAGAAAAGTGGGAAATAGTTCAAAGAGAAAATAATAGTCTGAAGGACAAGAACTCCCAATTGGAGAAACAGCTGGAAGCCATGAAAAGCAGGATAGACCAAACCAAAAAGGAAAAATCAAAAGATTATAGCAGAAAATCAGTCCTTAAAGACCAGAATTTGGCAACTGGAAGACAATGATTTTGCAAAACAGCAAGAATTAATAAAGCAAAGTCAAAAGATGGACAAAATAGAAGAAAACCTAAAATGTCGCACTGAAAAGATAATGGATCAGGAAAACAGAGCACTCAGAGACAATTTGAGAATAATTGTTCTATCTGAAAATCCAGAAATCAACAGAAATCTTGACATCGTACTATAAAAAATCATCCAAGAAAACTACCCTGATGTTCATGAACAAAATAGGCACTGAAAGAGTTCATAGAACACCCTGTACACTAAATCCTCAAAAGACAGCTCCCAGGAATATAATTGCCAAATTCAAGAGCTTTCAATCTTAGGATAAAATTCTACAAGAAGCCAAAAGGAGACAAATCAGATACCAAGGAACACCAATCAGGATCAGACAAGCACTGGCAGATTCCACACAAAAGGACTGCAAGGCCTGGAACATTATATTCAGAAGGGCAAGAAAATTGGGTCTTCACCTGTCCATCAAAACTGACTATATACTTCCAGGGGGAAAGTATGGGCATTCAACAAATAGAAGATTTCCAAGTATTCCTAAAGAAAAGACCAGAACTAAGTGGAAAGTTTGATATCCAAACACAAAGATCAAGAGAAACATGTAAAGGTCAATAAGAGAGGGAAAAGAGGACAATGTTTTTATTGAAACTCTCTTCTTTAAAGACTAAAATTAGATCAAATTATATATATATATATATATATATATATATATGTATATATATATATATACATATATATGGAAAATGTTATTTTTAACTCTCAAAAATTTTATTCATTATTATAGTAATTAGAAGAATCAATCACAGAAAAAGACTGAGGCATTAAGGGCTATAAGATAATATGCAAAAAAAGAAAAAGGGAGGGGGTAATCAAAGATGGCACCAAGAGATACTTGAAGAAATAAAATAAAGAGGATAATCTTTATCACAAAAAAGGGAATACTTTTATAAGAAGGAGAGGAAGAGAGTGCTAATAGGTAATACTTAAAACCTACTCTCAGGGAAATCAATTATGAGAGGGAAGAACATCTAGATCCACTGGGGTCTTGAATTCTATCTTATCCTACAGGGTAACTGAGAAGGGAAAACTAAGGGGGGGGTAAGGGAGAGGAAGTACAAAAAGAGAGGAAAAGATAAGGGGGTGGGAACTCTTAACAGACCCCAAAAAATCAAGAAGGGGATAAAAAGGGAGGGGACAGAAATGGAAGCATATTAAGGGAGGGGATTAGGGGAATTGATTAAAAGTAAACCACTGGTTTAAAAGGACATAGCAAAAACAAAGAAAGGGCAGATTGAGGAGAGGATATCAATGTGCTAGGGAATACATAAGTGACAATCATAACCTTGAATATGAATGGGGTGAACTCATCAATAAAATGAAAACAAATAGGAGAGTGGATTAGAATCCCAAATCCTATCATATGTTGTCTACAGGAAATACACATGAGGTGGATAGGTACTCAAAGGGTTAGAATCAAAGACTAGAACAAAACCTATTGGGCCTCAACTGATAGAAAGAAGGGAGGAGTTGCAATCATGATACCAGACAAAGCCAAATTAAAACTAGATCTGATTAAAAGGGACAGGGAAGATAACTGCATCGTGATTAAAGGGAGTATAGACAATGAGGAAATATCAGTAATCAACATATATACACCAAATGGTATAGCATGCAGATTTATAAAGGAGAAATGAGTGTAATTGAAGGAGGAAATAGATTAGAAAACTACACTAATGGAAAACCTGAACCTACCACTATCAAATTTAGATAAATAAAATCAAAAAATAAATAAGAAAAAGGTAGAAGATGTGAATCAAATCTTAGGAAAATTAGAGTTAATAGATATATGGAGAAAAATAAATGGGGACAAAAAGGAATACACTTTCTTTTCAGCAGCACATGGTACATTCACAAAGATTGACCATGTACTAGGTCCGAAAACATGGCAAACAAATGCAGAGAAGCTGAAAAGATAAATACAACTTTTTCAGATCATAATGCAATAAAAGTAATTATCAGCAAGGGTACATGGAGAAGGAGATCAAAAATTAATTGGAAATTAAATAATATGATTCTCCAAAATCTGTTAGAGAACAAATCATAGAAACTGTTAATAATTTAATTGAAGAAAAATGACAATGATGAGACTTCCTTTCAAAATCTATGGAATGCAGTCCAACCAGGGGAAAATTAATATCCTTGAGTGCATATATAAACAAATTAGGGAGGGCGGAAGTCAATGAATTGGACTTGGAAACTAAAAAAAAAAAACTTAAATGCGAAAAAATTAGAAATGCCCAGTAGAAAACTAAATTAGAGATCCTAAAAATTAAAAGAGAAATTAATAAAATCAAAAGTGAAAGAACTATTGAAGTGATAAATATGACTAGAAGATGGTATTTTGAAAAAACAAACAAAATAGAGAATTTACTGGTCAATCAAAAAAAAAGGAAAGAAGAAAATCAAATTAAAAGTATCATAGATGAAAAGGGATACCTCACCTACAATAAAGAAGAAATTAAGGCAATCATTAAAAACTATTTTGCCCAAGTATATGGCAATAAATATGCCAATATAGGTGATAAGGAAGTATATATACCAAAATATATTAGATTAACAGAAGAAGAAATAGAGTTCTTAATTAATCCCATAGCAGAAAAATAAATTGAAAAAGTCATCAGAGAACTAGCTAAGAAAAAATGCACAGTGCCTGATGGATTCAAAATTGAATTCTATTAAGCATTCGAAGAAGAGCAAATACCAATACTATACAAACTATTTGACATAATAAGCAAAGAAGGAGTTCTACCAAATTCCTTTTATGACACAAATATGGTACTGAATACAAAGTCAGGCAGGTCAAAAATGAAGAAAGAAAACTACAGACCAATCTCCTTAATGAACATAGATGCAAAAATCTTAAATAGGATACTAGCAAAAAGACTCTAGCAAGTCATCAGGAGGGCTCTTTGCTATGATCAGATGGGATTTACACCAGGAATGCAAGGATGGTTCAATATTAGAAAAACCATCCAAATAATTGACCATATGAACAAGCAAACCAACAAAAATCACATGATAATCTCAATAAACGCAGAAAAAAACCTTTGACAAAATACAATACAATACTCATTCCTATTGAAAAAACTAGAAAGTATAGGAATAGAAGGGTCTTTCCTAAAAATAATAAACAGTATATATCTAAAACCATCAGGCAACATCATATGCAATGGGGATAAACTAGATGCATTCCCAATATGATCAGTAGTGAAACTAGGATGCCCATTATCACTTCTATTGTTCAACATTCTACTAGAAACACTAGCAGTAGCAATTAGAGAAGAAAAATAAATTGAAGGTATTAAAATTGGCAATGAAGAGACCAAGCTATCACTCTTTGCATATGATATGATGGTCTATTTAAAGAGTCCTAGAGAATCAATTAAAAAGCTAGTGAAAATAATCAACAACTTTAGCAAAGTTGCAGAATACAAAATAAATCCACATAAGCCATCTGAATTTCTACATATTTCCAACACATCTCAGCAGCTAGAATTAGAAAGAGAAATTCCATTTAAAATCACCCTACACCATATAAAATACTTAGGAATCTATCTGCTGAGACAAACACAGTAACTATATGAACACAACTACAAAACACTTTTCTCACAATTAAAACTAGATCTAAACAATTGGGAAATCATTAACTGCTCATGTGTAGGACAAGCTAACATAATAAAAATAATCATCCTACCCAAATGTATTTACTTATTTAGTGCTATACCCATCGAACTGCCAAAAATTTTTTTTACTGAATTAGAAAAAAACTATAACAAAGTTCATTTGGAAGAACAAAATATCAAGGATATCCAGGGAAATAATGGGAAAAAAATGGAAAGGAAGGTAGCCTTGGATTCTCAGATCTCAAACTATATTATAAAGCAGTGGTCATCAAAATAAATATGGTCCTGGCTAAGAGACAGGAGTATTAGTGGAATACACTTGGGGTAAGTGACTTCAGCAAGACAGTCTTTGAAAAGTCCAAAGACCCCAGATTTTGGGACAAAAATCCACTATTTCATAAAAACTGTTGGGAAAATTGGAGGACAGTGTGGGAGGGATTAGGTTTGGATCAAATCCTCACACCCTGTACCAAGATAAACTCAGAATGGGTGAATGACTTGAACATAAAGAAGGAAACTAGAAGTAAACTATATGAACACAGAATAGAATAGTTGTCAGACCTATAGGAAAGGAATGATTTTAAAGGCAGACAAGAGTTAGAAAGAGGCACAAAATATAAAATAAATATTTTTGATTACACCAAACTAAAAAAAATTTGTACAAGCAAAATCAATGTAACGAAAATTAGAAGGGAATCAACAAATTGGGAAACAATCTTCATAACAAAAACATCTGACAATGGTCTAATTACTCAAATTTATAGAGCTAAACCAATTCTACAAAAAATCAAGCCATTCTCCAAATGATAAATGGGAAAGGTACACGAATAGGCAATTTTCAGTTAAGAAATCAAAACTATTAATAAGCACATGAAAAAGTGTTCTAAATCTCTTATAATCAGAGAAATGAAAATCAAAACAACTCTGAGGTATCACCTCACACCTAGCAGATTGGCTAACATGACAGCAAAGGAAAGCAATGAATGCTGGAGGGCATGTGGCTAAGTCAGGACATTAATTCATTGCTGGTGGAATTAGGAATTGATCCAACCATTCTGGAGGGCAATCTGGAACTATGACCAAAGGGCATTAAATGACTGTCTGCCCTTTGATCCAGCCATAGCACTGCTGGGTTCATACTTCAAAGAAATAATAAGGCAAAAGACCTGTACAAGAATATTCATAGCTGTGCTCTTTGTGGTGGCAAAAAATTGGAAAATGAGGGGCTGCCCTTTGATGGGGGAATGGCTGAACAAATTGTGGTATATGTTGGTGATGGAATACTATTGTGTTCAAAGAAATAATAAAGTGGAGGAATTCCCTGGGAACTGGAACAACCTCCAGGAAGTGATGCAGAGCGAGAGGAGCAGAACCAGGAGAACATTGTACACATAAACTGACACACTGTGGTACAATTGAACATAATCTACTACTCTATTAGTGGCAATGCAGTGTTCCTGAACAATTTGGAGGGAATTATGAGAAAAAATGCTATCCACATTCAGAGGAAAAACTGTGGGAGTAGAAATCCAGAAGAAAAGCAACTGCTTTATTACATGGGTTCGAGGGGATATGGTTCGAGATGTAGACTCTAAATGAACTCCCTGATGCAAACACCAACAACATTGAAAAAGGTTCTGATCATGGACAGATGTAATATCCAGTAGAATTGCACATGGGCTACAGGATGGTTAGGGGAAGGGGAGGGAGGGATAGAATACCATTCTTGTAACCAAGGAATAATGTTATAAATTGACTAATTAAAAATTTAAAAAATACATTTTTTCATGTTAACATGATTCTTTTTCTTTTCCTCTCCTCTTTGTTCCCCCTCCCAGAGCTGACATGCAATTAATTCCACTGTGTTATATAAATATTATCACTTGAAACTTGTTTCCGTATTATTCATTTTTGCAATAGAGCCATCTTTAGAGCCAAAATTCCAAAACAGTTATCCATATAAACAACTGATAAGTCATATGTATTTATTTTGCCTTTCTACTCCCACAGATCTTTCTGTCGATGTGTAGAGAATTCTTTCTCATAAATCTCCCAGGATTTTCCTGGATCATTGCATTGATAATTTAGTAAAGTCCATTTCATTGGATCATTACATTTCACTTTTGGTGTACAATGTTTTCTTGATTCTGTTTATTTCAATCTACATCCGTTCATGGATACTGGTTCATCTTTTGTTCTTCAAGATGAACTTTGTTATATTTTTTTCTAATTTAATAAAAAAAAGTTTCTTGGTAATTTGATAGTTATGACACTGAGTAAGTAAATTAATTTGGCTAGGATAGTCATTTTTATTATGTTAGTTCATCCTATCCAAGAACAATTAATGGGTTTTTTTTCAATTATTTAGATCTAGTTCCAATTCTGTGGAAAATGTTTTATTGTTGTGTTCATATAATTTGTGTGCTTGTCTTGGTAAATAGATTTCTAAATATTTTATATTGTCTAGCGTGATTTTAAATGGAATTTCTCTTTCTAACTCTTGCTGCTGAGATGTGGTGGAAATATATAGAAATGCTGATGATTTATGTGGGCTTATTTTATATCCTGCATCTCTGCTAAAGTTATTCATTATTTCTACTAGCTTTTTAGTTGATTCTCTAGGATTTTTAAAATAGACCATCATATCATATGCAAAGAGAGATAGTTTAGTCTCCTCATTGCCTATTTTAATACCTTAAATTTCTTTTCCTTCTCTGGTTGATACTTCTAGTATTTCTAGAACAAAGTCAAGTAATAGAGGTGCTAATGGGCATCTTTGTTTCACTCCTGACCTTATTGGGAAGGATTCTAATTTATCCCCATTACAGATGATGCTTGCTGATGGTTTTAGATATATATTGTTTATTATTTTTAGGAAAGACCCTTCTATTCCTATACTTTCTAGTATTTTCAATAGGAATAAGTATTGTATTTTGTCAAAGGCTTTTCTCCGTCTATTGAGATAATCATGTATTTTCTGTTGGTTTTGTAACTATGGAAAATGTGGTTTGCCAAGACTGTCAATTTCCAGAAATGTAAAGGTTTCTGGCCAAACTGCAAAGATAATGTTTTGTGTTTTAATTTAAAATCTAAAATTAAGTGGTTGCCATGGGAAAATTCCCAAATATGAAAATACCCAAGTCAGCTGGGTTTTATGGAGATTTTAATTAATACAAATGAAGGAATTAAGGGAAGGAGAGAGAGAGAGAGAAAGAGAAAATAGTAGAAAGGGCATAGGTCAAATGGCCACTCACCACAAGATCATCTCATGCAAGCTCCAGTCCTCCACTGAACTCCTGAACTCATCAACTGAATTCAATCCTTCTTTTAAAGAAATTTTCTCTTATGTCACCTCCCTTAAATTTTCACATCTACCAATCACAGTAGACACTTTTCCCCAGGATTTCCCATTCTTAGTTCTCATCTTCTTTGTTCTCACCTTCTATGGTTAGATAAAATCTACTGAATACTTCACACCTCTTTTGTTAAGTTTACATTTTGTAAGTTGCTTGACCTTTTAGTGATTAATTTACCCTTTATAGGTACTTAGCACACCTTTGTATTAGATCTAAAAATAGACCTAGCTTAAGGTTCTAGCTTTACTATATGTATGAGTTAGGGACTTTGCATTGTTCAGTCAGGAATTTTCAAATTTATCTTCCCCTAAGGCACTGTCTGAGTAGGGTGGAGTAATTTTAGAAGTTCTCAAAACATTCCTGATCAAGTACCTCCATTGTTAAAAATGGGGAATAGCTTAATCAAATATTCTGAAGTAGAGTCTGAGCAGTTTTAAGATTCACAGTTTGCTTGTTGATATGGTCAATTATGTGGATGATTTTCCTAATATTAAACCGTCCTTGAATTCCTGGTATAAATCCCACCTGATCATAATGAACAACCCCTGTGATTACTTGCAGGAGTCTTTTTGATAGTATTCTATTTAAGATTTTTGCATCTATGTTCTTTAAGGTGATTGGTCTCTAGTTTTCTTTCTCTGTTTTTGATCTGCCTTGTTTTGGAATCAGAACCATATTTGTGTCATAAAAGGAATTTGGTAGAATGCCTTCTTTGTTAATTTCATCAAATAGTTTGTATAATATTGTGATTAGTTGTTTCTTAAATTTTTGATAGAATTCACTTGTGAATCCATCAGACCCCATGGATTTTTTCTTAGGGAGTTCTTTGATGGTTTGTTCAATTTCTTTTTCTAATATCAGAATATTTAAGTATACAATTTCCTCTTTTGTTATTCTAGGCAATTAAGATTTTTGTAAATATATGTCCATTTTGCCTAGATTACCATATTTAATTTCATATAATTGAACAAAATAGCTGTTAATAATTACCTTAATTTCCTCTTCACTAGAGGTTAGATCCTCTTTTCATACATGATGCTGTTAATTTTATTTGTTTCTTTTTTATTAGATTAATGAATATTTTATGTATTTTATGTGTGTTTTGTTTCAAAATACTAGCACCTAGTGTTATTTTTTGTTCAATAATTCTTTGATTTCAATTCTATTAATTTCTCCTTTGATTTTTTAGGATTTTCAATTTGGTCTTCATCTGAGTCTTTTAATTTATTATTTTCATTTTTTATCTTCATGCTTAATTAATTGATCCACTCTTTCTCTTTTTTATTAATATAGGCACTCAAGTAAATAAATTTTCTCAAGAATTTGCTCTGACTGTATGACATAAATTTTGATATGTTGTCTCTTCATTGTCATTTACTTTAGTGAAATCAGTAATTCTTCCTATTATTCATTCTTTAACACATCAATTTTGTAGAATTAGATTATTTAATTTCTAATTAATTTTTAATTTGCCTCTCAGTGAACCTATACTAATCATAATTTTTCCTTCACCATGAGCTGAAAAAGTTACATTTGTTATTTCTGCTTTTCTGAATTTGTCTGTGATGTTTTTATACCCTAAAATATGGTCAATCTTTATTTACCATGTGCTCCTGAAAAGAAGATATAATCATTTTTATCCCTATTCACATTTCTCTACATATGTATTAATGCTAATTTGTTCTAAAATTTCATTCTCTTCTCTTAATTCTTTTTCATTCATTTTTGGTTCTATTTATCTAGATCTGATAGGGAAAGTTTGAAGTCTCCCGCTAGTATAGTTTTACTATCTTTTTCCTTCTTAAGCTCTTGTAGATTCTCCTTTAATAATCTGGATGCTATACCATTTGATGCACATATTTTAAGTAGTGATATTTCTTCATTATTTATATTGCTTTTAACTAAGGTATAATTTCTTTCCTCATATATTTAAATCAAATCTATTTTGGGAATGTAGACAGTAAATGCTCACTGTATTACAAAAACTAATCATATGGAATTAGATCTTGATTAATGATATATGTAAAACCCAGCTGAATTGCTCATTGACTATGAGAGGGGAGGAAAAGAATATGAATCATAGAACCACAGAAAAAATACTCTAAATTAATTAATTTAATAAATATTTTAAGAAAATAAGTAAATAAATTAAATCAATTTTTTTGTTTTAGCTTTCAGAGATCATGATTGAGACTCCTGCCTTCTTTATCTCAGTTGATGCCTCCAAAATTCTGCTCAAGCCTCTTACCTTTACCCTATATGTGTCTACCTGCCTCATGTGTATTTGTTGTGAACAATATATGGTTGGATTTTCATTTTTAATCCACTCTGCTATCCACTTCTGTTTTATGGGTGAGTTGATTCCATTCATACTCACAGTTAAGATTGCCATCTGTGTATTCTCCATCACTTTTATTTTCTCTTTCAATTCTGCCCTTTTTTCTTTCACTATTTCCCTCCAGACCAGTGTTTTGCTTTTAATTAGTGTCCATTACCCGCTCCTTATATTACTCCCTTCTCCACACTCCCCTTCCACATTCCCTTCTATTTCTCTATAGGGTAAGATAGAATTCTATACCCCAATAAATCTGGCTGTTCTTTCCTCTTTGAACCAATTCCAATGAGAGTAACTTTGAAGTATTACTTGTCCCACATTCGTCTTCCCTTTTTTGTAACAGTATTCTCCACCACCTCCATGCACCTTTTTGTGTGTTATAATTTGCCCCTTTACACCTTTTCCTTTCCATTTTGCTTAGTACAATCTTTTTTTTCCCCTAATTTGCTTTTTACATATCATCCTAAACAGCTTAATTTTATATGCTCTACATAGGTATATTTTTTCTATTTACTATTAAAATGAAAATAATTTTCAAGAGTTACAGATATTGTTTTTCAATATAATAGTCTAATCTATTTGACTTTATTGAAGCCTTTAAGGATTTTTTTCTTTCTTTCTTATTTACCTTTTTATGATTCTCTTAAATTTTGTATTTGGGCATCACATTTTCTGTTTAAGACTGGTCTTTTCTTCAGGAATTCCTGAAAAATCTTTTATTTTATTAAATTCTCATATATTCCCCTGAAACAATATAATAAGTTTTGATGGGTAGGTGATTCTTGGTTATAGACTCAGTTCTCTTCACTTCCAGAGTCATATCCCCACCCTTGCAGTCCAGGTAAATTTGGGTTGTTAATATGAGTATTACTTCATTTGATTTCTGTTACTCTCTTTCCATTTGAACAATTTTGCATTTTAAGCTATTATTTTCTTTTCATATTACTTTCATTTCTTTTTCTCACATTTCTTTCCATTTTTTTCTATCTTACTTGGTTCTTGAACTCCTTTTTCAGTACCTCCACAGCTTGTGGCCAGTTAGTATTTTTTGAGAGTTTACCTGTATTTACTTGTTTTTACCTTCTCCTATTGTTTCTGTTTTTTGCTTCTTTTCTCCATATACATTTTCCATGATCAAGAACATTTTTTTTACTACTGTTTACTCATTTTACTGCTGAGGTACTGGGAAATTTCTGTGTTGCTCTTCATTTCTATCTTAGCTTCTATCTCATAGGGCTTTTCCTTGGGGCTGTCTTCCCTGCCAGAGGCCTCATGGAGTCCAATACTATAGATCTCTGGCCCTCACCTCCAGAGCCAGGGAATTCCAGGAATAAGTCTGTGGTGCTTTTATGCTGTTTTTTTTTTTAATTTGTTTGTTTGTTTTGTAGGTGTGGCAATCTTTGAAGTGTTTTTCACTGAGGCTGCCTTCCTCTATTGCTGCTGCCACTGCCTGCTGCTATTGCTGCTGCCCTGCTGCCAGCTGCAACATGAGGCCATTGCTCTGTAGTTCTGAAAGAATACACCATGGAGAGACAAGAGAGGTGGCTGGCCTGGGTATTCTTCTTTAATGAAGGATCTGGAAGGAACTATATAATTGTTAGAAAATGACAATGGGATGAAGGATAATTCCAGTGTGAATTACAGGCCCAGAGTGAGCTTTCATGGTGAAGAGGTTTCTGAGATAAAGTAAGGGAGGTCTGGGACTGCAGTCTGTAGTTTCTTAGATCTAGTTGTTTCATTTAAAGACTATATAAAGCTCCATGTTTTTTGGTCTCAAAAATTGGAATATCAGAAAATAAAACAGATGAGACTGGCCCTTTAATCCCTTTGCCTCAAAATATCCATTATATTTCATCACTTAGGCAATAATTTCATTTTCATGCTTTATTTTGTTTTATCTTGATTTCTTTAAATTACAGTGGTCATTGTGCACATTGGTCTTCAAGTTCTGTTTATTTTATTTGCATCCCATGTTTCTCTTAATGCTTTATATTTATTTGTTCTTAATATGCAAGAATATGTAATTATACTAATTCACCAATTTTTTTTTTATTTCACAATTAACAGATACTCCCTTGGTTTCAATTTATTTGCTTCCATTTAAAAAGTACTTATGTAGGATTCTTTTTTGTCTTTGCCTTCCTTTAAAGCATATAAACAACTAAGAGCTTATCTAGAGTGACCTCTTCTATATTTATTTTAGTTTTTAGAATCAGAAAAAATCTTAATGATCATATTGTCTAAGTTTCCTCTAACCTGAGGACTAGGATGCTTAATGGACTTGTTCCTTATCACAGATTAAAATCACAGAGACCAGATTTAAACTGAGGTCTTCTATGTTAAAATTCTCCTCACTATACCCTAGAGCTTCCTAGGGCTTTGAAAGCACATGCAGAGGTAAAACAAAATTTGAAAGTATCAGGAAAAAATAATCATTCTGATACTCAGTGATCTTTCAATATAGTACTAAACATTCACAAGTCCTTAACATTTAGTTTTCAGGATCATAGTGCTTTCAAAATAGCCCATGGTCCGATTTGGAACTATGCCCAAATGTCTTTAAAAGATTGCCTGCCCTTTGATCCTGTAATAAAATCGTAAACTGACTGGAAACTTTTATGTCTTGAGATGGAGAATGATAAACTGAGGGAAACCCGTTACTTCACAATGGCTGCTGTTCTCTGACTGGCTATGACAAGAGAGGACTGCCACAGGAACCTAAACCTGCTTATTTATAATGGAGGTAGAACAGAAATGCTGGGGGATGCCAGGTACACGAAGGACACTATTTATAAGAGATTGTCCTGGGGTTTACTCTAGGGTTTGCCTATTGATCCCTACTGATTAGGAATCAACTTCCTAAACCCCTTCCTCCCTCACTCCCTCCCTTCCCAATCTCTCCCTTTGCCTCCCTCACCTCTCAAATCTTCTTGAAGCCTTTTGCTTCTTCCCTCCCTCCTGAGTGAACTATAAAGATACTCTAGTTGCTTTCTTAGTCAAGGGGTTTATTGGGATAACAGGATGGGAAACTGAAGTAAGAGGGATGAGGAATTTCCCTAATCTAAATGAGGTAAAAATTGAGGGAGATAGAGGACAACAGCAGTTTAAATCTTCTTTCTTCTTCTTCACACATTAGCCAGATCTCTCAGCTTAACCCCAGAAAGAAACAAAGTTCAAAGTCTCTAAGTTTCCTCTTGGCCAGCTCAACTCTCTTATAGACCACCAACTCAAAAGCTTCTCTCCTGATTAGCTTTCACTGCTCAGAGCCAGAGACAAAGTCCAAAATCCAAGTCAGACTCACTAAAGTCTCTCAGCCAACTTTCAACCTCCAGAGAGCAAGACTGTGACTTCCAGTCAGAGACCCAGAGACCGAAAAGCCCCCTTGTTAACTCCAACTGCTCAGAGCCAGAGAGACAGAGACTAAGTTCAAAAGTCCAGTTTCTCTTCTGTGTGGCCAGCAAAAAACCTCCAGGGAAAAGAGTGGCCTCCCATCAGAGACACAGAGACCAGCGGCCCCTCCCCCCATTAGCTCAAACTGCCTCCAACAGGGGACATTCTATTGGAAACTTCTTTTGCATCTTGGTCCACAGGTCCTGCAAAAATCTCTCTCTCTCATATCTCTGTTACAATCCAGTAATACCCCTACTGGGTTTGTACCCCAAAGAGTTAATAAGGAAAAATAGTTATTAAAAAAAGGATTTATAGCCAAATACTTTGCAGTGGCAAAACATTGGAAAATGAAGGGGTATCCATTGATTGGGGAATGGCTAAACAAATTGTGGTTTCTGGTGGTGATGGAATACTATTTTGCCAAAAGGACTGATAAATGAAAGGAATTCCATGTGAACTGGAAAGACCTTCAGGAATTGATGCTGAGTGAAAGAAAAAGAACCAGGAGAATATTGTACACAAACTGATACACTGAGGCACAATCGAATGTAATGGACTTCTCTACCAGCAGCAATGTAATAATCCAGAACAATGTTAATTTTATGGTTGACTGAATATTAAATTGGTGGTTGCCAAGGATTTGATTTCTAAATCCCCAAAATGAATTATTAAGGTAAAATGTAATTTATCATAGTTTATTTTACAACAGAGGGAAGATATTAAGGAAGAGAAAAAAGGAGAGAGAGAGAGAGAGAGAGAGAGAGAGAGAGTGAGAAAGTTTGGGCTTCCTCCGAGCCAGTTAGAATTTTTAAGGCACCAGTCAGGGAAAAGGAGTCTCAAGACAATGGGCCTTTCTCAGAGATTCAAACCTCCAGAAAGGTCAAGGAACAAAGTCAGACCTTACACTCACCATGGTGACAGTCTAAAAGGAAAGTAATCTGAGGTCTCCTGCATAAGCTCCTCCAGGGGTTCAGTTCCACCACCAAGTGTCTTCACTCCAAGTCTGAGTGTCTGTCTTCCAGCCTCTCCTCAAGTGTCTGTCTTCCAGCCCAACTACAAGTGACTGAATTACTCCTGTGTCTCTGTTTTCACTATTTAAAAACCCTTTTCTCTCGCATCACCTCCCCTAAATTTTATGCCTACAATCACAGCCCCCTCCCTAAGCTGCTGAGCAATTCCACTGGGTTATATAAGTATCATTATTCAAAACCTATTTCCATGTTATTAATATTTACAATAGCATGATTATTTAAAGTAAAAATACCCAATCATATACTCATAGAACCATATGATTGATAATATGGATTTCTTCTGTATTTCTACTCCCATAGTTCTTTCTCTGGATGTGAATAGCTTTCTGTCTCATAAGTCTCTCAATGTTGTGAATATTGGATTTAGCTCTCCCTTGATTGTAACAATGAAGGTTCTTAGCTCTTCCTTTATTGTGCAGATTAAATTGTAATCCCCTGCCTATTTTTAGATTTTAATCCCCAAAGTGTAAACCTAGTATTTAAAGTAGATCTACCCATTTTAACCACAAAAGGTAAGAACTAATCACAAAAGGTGTGAACATCCATTTCATACATTGAGTGGGAGGTCTGAGTGTGAAAGAATAGGCAGTCCTGGAAAGGAGCATTGCTAGAAGAAAGAAGAAAGAGAAAGAACATGAATCACGTAACTATGGAAAAATACTCTAAATAACCAAACTTAAAAAATTAGAATAACCCATAGTCAATATGATTAATTATTTTTGCAGTTCTGCTGATTTTATAGCTGTCATATAAATACAGTATATGTAGCATGTGTTTAACAATCATTTAGTTATTTTATTAAAAAATTTTTGCCTATGTAGTTAGTCATAACATAGATCAAAATTACCAGGTAATTATTAGTTATATACTACTTCAAAGTGACTGATTTCTTTGAGGAGAATGGGGTATATGAATCACTCAATAAATATTTATTAAATACCTAATGTGTTTCAGGAACTTTGATATATTGACATAAATACATGTTTTATATGTATACATAGATATAAATAATATATATGAAGATGTACATATATAAGTTAAACATTTACATACATATAAATATTTGTGAATGCATGTATATATGCAAATATTTATATAGTGTGAAGATGTATATATACTAGAATTTTACTTACATTTTCATTCAGATGGGAAATTAACAGTGAGAAAACTCACTTAAGGAAAATTGATGGGCAATTCTTCATCCTACAGCATCAGAGAATTATCTGGGTAATCAAAGGACTTGACCAGGAACACATACATAATATTTGTGAGATTCTGGTTTTGAATTCAGATTTTAATTCCTAAAACTACTCTATCTTGATTATGAAACATTATCCCCTGCATTAAATAACATTTTTAAACAATTGTAGAACTTGTCCCTTGGATTTGTATGATTTAGGAAGAGATACAGTACCATTAAATGAAGAAGTGACTGTACTTTTATAGATATCTGTTCATTTTGTTGTTCTCAGATGAAGGTGGAATATGAAGGTAAGAAATTTCATACTCTCCCAATTTTTATTGCTATTAATTTTGCTATTGTTATTGTTGTTGTTGCTATTACTATTTTTACTATTATTTCTCTTAGAATAAAGTAAAACAGTTAAGTAAAACTAATGACCTAGGTGACCCCATCTGAAAGTGCATTCAATAAACAATTAATAGTTAAAAAAGGGGGCAAATGTGCCCTTGAAGTGACAGTTGTACATAAACCTTTGCTTTTATGCAATTTCATCTCAATGTGTGCCAAGTATGATGTGATTTCCTTGAATAACAATGGGAGAAATATTCTTATGTTTCAGTCTCAAGATAAAGGCACTAATAAGTGAGATATTGTAACTATGATTAATTTTCATTGATATTGTTTTAAGGGAATAGGCAAATGAAAGTTGTCCTGCATGTTGATTATTTTCATTCTTTGAGTTATATTGTGAACTCCTGTTTATCTGACAGTGAGATCGATTATTATTTTCCTGTATAAAGTAAGGGTCTTGTCTATTGTTGTCTCCCTTTGAGAGATCCTCTTGGGAGATACACCAGCTGGGAAACAGATGAACAAATTAGAAAATGCTTATAATTAGATGATGTGTGGTTGATTTTTTTCCTTTAAGGACAATGCTGATTTTGCAGTAACTTTATACCAGCAGGCTAATTTTCGTGTAAAATGGATATTTGATAAACAGTTTCACAAATGAGACCTGAACAATCTTCCACAATACTATTTTGCCATATTTAAAGAATTTTTTAGTTTCCTGAATGCCATATGAATGAAGATGATGGAATATTCCCATTGGAAGCAATTCCTTAAACACCTATAGATGTTTTCCTCTGGGAAAAAGAACATTTCCAAGTTTTGGAATCTATCCAAAGGATTAAGCACAGATGTTAGAGTACATATTGATAGCAGCTGAAGCTAACACATGTCTGATTTAGGAGAACTATAGAGTAGAACTACAATCTTGGAAGTAGAGCTGGTAAGCATGCAAAAGCAGAGGGGGAAATAATTGGCTTTCTTCAGTATTCAACTATTCCATTAAAACTTTGAAAAACATCTTCATATCAGTTCTAATTTCTTTCTGAATTCAAATGTTCTTACTTTCATGAGCAAATTAACAAGACACAGTTTTAGGGTCAGGAAGAACTGGATTTTAATTATTCCACTAATACATGCTATGTGTTTGGATGAGTTGTTTAATTGCTCCATAGCACTGTTAAATTTTAAGATTGGACTGAATATTTAATTGTTCACCAGATATTTAATTTCAAAAATCCCAAAATGAATTACTAAAGTAAAATAGAATTTATGGTATTTTATTTTACAATAGAGAGAAGATATTAAGGAAGACAGAAAAGGGGGGAGTGGGAGAGAGAGAGAGCTCCAGCTTCCTCTGAGCCAGGTAGAAATTCTAAGCTCAAACCAGGGGAAAGGAGTCTCAAGACAATGGGCCTTTTCCAGAGGCTCATGCTTCCAGAAGGGCAAGGAAGGAAGTCAGCCTTTACACTCATGACGGTGTCAGTTCAATCAGCAAATTCTTTTATCAGCCTCAACTCCAGCAGGCTTCAATCCAAGTGTGTCTCTTTCAAACTCCAAGTGTCCCTCTTCATGCCAAGTCTCTCTTCACTTCAAGTGACTCTCTTCACTTCAAGTGTCTCTTCACTCCATGTCTCTTCTTCTCCAAGAAGCTATGTTCACTCCAAATGTCTCCCTTCAAATCTGTCTCTGTGTGTCTCTGTTTCCACTTTTAAAGACCTTTTTCTCTTGTGTCACTTCCCCTAAATTTTTAACTCTACCAATCATAGCCAACATTCCACTACAGGACTGCCCACTCTTTCACATGTGGGTCACAGACCTCCCACTCAATGTATGAAATGGATGTTCACACCTTTTTGTGTTTAAAATCCAAAATGGGTAGATCTCCATACTCAACTTTAAGTAATGTGTTTACACATTGGGGATTAAAATCTAAAAATAGACAGGGAATTACAGTTTAATCTTCACAATAAAGGAAGAGCTAAGTACCTTCACTTTACAATCAGGGGAGAGTCAAAGCAAATCTTCACAGCACTAAGATCATAAATTATACACAAATTGCTTTTCTCTACTGATCAAGGAAGTTTATTCCCTGGGAGTTCCTCTTATTCATGAAATCCCAGATCTTATTTAAATGTGTGTGTATGCAATCACATTTAAGAAAATTCATGGAAATTTTTTTTGTCATAAACCATGGAAATCATAGTTTAGACCCTCCTCATCCCTGCCCTGTATTGTTTTAGTTGTTATCTAACTAATTTCTCTTCTGTCAATCTCTCTCTTCTGCAATATTTATTTTCCACAAAGCTCTCAAAAAAGTCCTTATTTTGTCAGTCACCTAATAATTTCCTAGTCACTTATGTTATCCCATGACTTTTGTACCTAGCTCACCTTTCCTCTCCTGTTATCATCCTGAGAGACCCCACAGATTAATTTGACAGCCCTTGTGTGAATTTTAGATTTACTCCACCCTGCTTGGTTTTTAGAATTCTAGTAATCAGGAATGTATACACCCCCACTTAAGGATTAAGTGTGGGGGAGGAAGGTCTATAACCCATGTGTACTAGCAAGTGACAAATCAGAAACAATTGACTGACCACCTGGTACATCCAAAATCAAGTTTAAGCAACCATTGGTACATATAAGACACAGGAAGTGACATAAGGAACTGCCTTTATATTTTGCATCACTTCCTATGAGAGGAGCTTGGCCGGGGAACTCAACTGTGGAGGAGCTTGAGCAGGAGACCTGAGACTGGTCCCTTAGATGATCACATGGTGAGTGATAAGACTGATTCCCCTTTCCTTGGCTTTTCTGGAGGCAACAGCCTTTGGAAAGGCCCATCTCTTGAGACTCTCCTTTCCTTGGCTTTCTGGAGTCACTAGCCTCTAGAGAGACCTCTTGGCTCTCTCATTCTTAATTTCTTCCTTCTGTTGTAAATAAACCACAATGTAATTCAATTCTGATTTGAGTATTTCATTGGGATTTAGAATTTAAAACTAGATAGATAAATAGATAGATAGATAGATAGATAGATAGATAGATAGATAGATAGATAGATAGATAGATAGAGATATTTACTAATTCTGAAGTTATCCATTCCTTATCTCCATTTGCCAAAACTAACAATATTTATTTCTTCTCTTTAAAATATTTCTATGCAACAGTTCATGTGAATATGTTCAATCAATCATACACTCATCTATCCTTACTCTGATACTGACTTCAATGACTTGGAATAAAGACATTTTCAGTTGTCACCTTTCCTAACAAAAATAAATCAATAAAATGATTTCTTTGGCTCTACCATTCTGTCATGCCATTATTTTAGTTTTCTACCTTCCTTCAATGAAAAGTTTCCAAAAGTAGGACTTTTCCCACCCTCATCTTGCCACTCATTAATTCCTTAGCCCTTTACAACCAGTCTACAATTTCCAACTCCATCCTAAAATTGTTCTCTGAAGATTACTGCTTTTTGTTAAATCCAAATGCTAGCATGATGAATGGTGAAAGCACCAAGAATGGAGAAACATTATCACAATACACTTGAAAGTACCTAATATTGTTCATAAATTAAATAAAGGAATAACTGGCATATAGAAATAAGACATTAATATTAATGAAGGCAAAGATAGGACTCTAGAATATTTTGTAGAAATTCTTACAATCATTCTATGGAGAATGCAATAACTTTTTGGTGGGGAATAAAATGAAAGAAATGAAAGAGAGGAACTAAAAACAATCATAGAATAGCAAATGAAATAGAAATTTTATTTTATTTTAAAATGAAAACATTATAAATGGACATATCAAAACTAAAACAGATAGTAAAAAGAAAATTTTGCTATTATTTCCCAGAAAAAATATGAAAAGATAGAAAGATCAATAGTTATTTTTCGGAAACTATAAGATAATGAGTATTAAAAGTCATTAAAAAAGAAGAGAGAAGGAATATCCAGATTATACCTAAAAGTAGCTTATTAGTAGAAGAACCACATATTGAGTTCAGGAGTAAATATAGTCATTAAAATATAGTCTCTTAATCAATTAAAATTCTTGAAAATGAACACAAAGAAATATATTACATTTTTAAATGTTAATAACATTTTTCTTTTCTTCTAGAACAAGAAATTGAAACAAAGAAAATTGTAAAGAAATAAGTAAAAAGGAGACAGTCAATAATATGAATAATTATGGGATAAAACAAAACTAGGAGATTAATCCTAAAAATGAGCAGTATTGCAACCATATCTATATCCCTACTGAAAACACTCAACATACCTTAAGAACCTGTGGTTCTTTGTTATAAGAAAAAAATAAAGGAATATGTTGGATCTATGAGTTTGAAATTGATTATTAAAGGGAGGTCCAAATATATTAACATAAGAAATGACATGAGAAAACATACCAGAAAAGAATAGAAGTAATGGACTTTCTGAAGTGTCAAATGACTCAATGTATGAAAAAAATATCAATGGTTGAAACATAATTAAATACTAAATAAAGATTTATGAAGCACTTATTATATGTCAGGTGTTGTGCTAAGTACTGTGTATACAAAAGGATGTAAGAGCCAGTCATTTCCTTTAAGGATTTTATAATGGGTGAAAAAACATGTTAAACATATATAAACTGAAAGAATCAATAGGAAATAATTAACTGAGAAAAAACATTGTGATTAAGAGAGGTTAGGGAAGTTTTCCTGTAGAAGATGGTATTTTATTTGGGTATTCAAAGAAGCCAAACTGGTACATAGTAGAATCAGAGGAGAGAAAATGTTCCAGATAGGGAGGGAATCCAGAAAAAAATCCCCAGGGACTAGAGATATATTGGTTTACTGGGGAACATACGGGGGATCAGTATCACTAGAAAGAAGAATATATAATGGGGAGTAAAGTGAAAGAATATTAGAAAAGTAGGAGGAGTCTAGAATATGAAAGATATTTTAATTCCAAACATTTAGTATTTGATTTTTAGAGGCAATAGAGAGTTAAAATAGACTGAATATTTCAGGATATTTCCCTTGTTTTGTTTCATCTCATTTTTATTCAAGTTTGAGTTTAATTTTTATTTAGTCATTCATTTTGATCATTGTAACTTTCCTTTGAGAAGTTATTTTCTCTCATTTCATCTATTTTTCTCCTGCTATCTATTATTGAGTAGGAGAAGTATAATCAGAATTTCACTTTAGGAGAATCACTTTGTTACTGAAAAGAGGAAGAATTGGAGTGGGGAGAGCCATGAGGCAGGCAGAACCAGCAGCATATTATTGCAATAATCAAGTGGGAGGTGTTGAGGGTTTACACTAAATTCTTGGCAATGTCAGAGGGCAGAGAAGGTGGTATATTCTAGAAATTTTCTAAAGGTGAACTGGCCTCTGCAGCAAATTGGATATTGTGATGAGAAATATTAAGGGATCCATTATGCCTTCTAAGTTGTGAGCATGAGGGATTCAGAGAATAATATTGTCTTCTACATTTAAAAAGAAGGAAGAATGAGGGAGGAATGAAGACCTGAATTCAAATCCAGACCTAGACATTTAATATAAGTGTGAATCTATTAACTACTATCTGCCTCAGTGGCTAGAAACAGGGGAGGGTGTCAAGGTTTTAGAGAATTTGGACATATTGTTTGGACATATTATTTCTAAGGCACATGAGTTTGAGATGTTTGAAGGCAGTTAAGGATATGAGAATGGAAGTGAGAAGAGAGTTTGAGTCAAGATAGGTACATTGGGTGGGCAATTAGGTGGCAGAATGTATTGAGTTCCATGCCTGCCATTAAAAAGACATTTTCATGAGTTTAAATCTGTCCTTAGATATTTACTATGTCTGTGGCCCTCAACAACTCACTTAACCTTGTTTGCCTTGGTCTCCTTATCTATAAAATGAACTGGAAAAAGAAATGTCAAACTACGTCAAACCCAGAATGGGGTTACAAAGAGTCAGACAAGACCAAAATGACTGAACAACAAAAAAGTGTTCTTGAGAAACATCAGCATAGAGATGATGATGAAATGGGGAAAAATAAATAGAGGAAAATGGTTTAATAGTAAAATTGGAAGAAAATGGGACCTTAGTTAATGAAAGAATTCATGTATGTATGAATATGTTCACATAAGAATTTATATATGTGTGTGTAGATATATGCATATATATTGTATATTTGTCTATATATGCTTGTGCATATGTTTGTGTGATTCTATACCAAACTACATATATAGTGAAAAATTTTGAATTGATACATTTAGAAACTGGGGGTCAGAAGGATTTGATATACAATCTTCGTTTTTTGACCTTCCGTTTTCATATTTCTTAACTTGTCATTTAGCATCAACTTGTTGATGTGTTTATGTGTTTTCTATTCCCTGCACAGTATAGATAAATGTGTTAAAGGTATTTCAGTAGAATCTATATTACTATTTAGTAATTTTTCCCTATTGGGTCATTTTACATTCACCTAAAGTAATAGTATTGTCCCTGAGGCCTATTAGGCCCTAATATTGCAATAGTTTTAATAGTAAAACAATGGAGCCCAATTTCAGTTGGTACTTTTTTACCAGAGTCAGATTATTTAGGAAAAAAATAATAAAAACAAATCATTGTTTCTTGGTATTCAGTTATTTTCTACTAACTTCTCTACTGTACTTAAATATTTTAGTATGGCCAAAGTAAAAAAAATAGATTTATGCTGGTATTTTACAATATAAAAAAATCTCTAAGTAAAAGTGACTTGTTACAGAAGTTTTTTGGTTATTGCCAACATTAAGGGGCCATTTGCAAATATCAAAACATTCATGCCATATACTTAAATGTAAAGTAATGTTTCAAAAGATATGTTTAACCATGAAAATATTATACTTTCAGGAGTCATCTAATCTATTTCCATTAATGCATTCATTAATATTTATAAATTATTTTAAAATAGTGTCATTCTATGTACCTTTTGACCAATATTCTATCATTTTGCCATTCTGTGGATAGAACTTAAAGAAGTTTTAAAACACATAAATTAGGCATACTGTTAATAATATATTTATAAATCACTTAGCATGATATTTGTCACATAGTAGATATTTAATAAATTCTTATATTCTTTTTGTTTCCTTCCCCAATAAACTTAGATAAAGAACTGAGTCAAGAAATCAAATAATTATCTCCATACACACAACACACAAAGCACCTTTCTCAGACAGATTTCATAATAGAATTCTTTCATCATGTTGAGAAAAACATAATTATGTAAATATAATTCCTCACTATGGATGTCATCCATATCTTCCAAAGGAAAACTATGGTATAAGTTTTATAACCAAATTAAATCAAGTAAAATAATAAATTAAAGCCAAACTTGACAAATGGGCAGATCTCTAAAAATAATTAATAATATTTCAGAAAAGAAAATATAGGAATCCAAAAGCACAATTAGTTATGACCTCAAAGCCATTAAAATATATATTCTAAGGCTAACTTCTCTAACATCAGAAAAATGCATATAACTATGAAGCAGATAGGCAAAAAATTAAATAAGCATATAACTAAATATATAATTGTGTGATAAAATTCAAAATCCAGTCATAGGAAATTTTCTAAAAGAATAGATACGAAAAGGTTTTCCCTCAATGAAATAAAAGTAACTACTTTAAATAGAAAGTCATATTAATCCCAAGAGAAGCAATGTAAATATTATCATTAATAAATGTTTAAAAAATGATGCCTACTGGGGGCAGCTGGGTAGCTCAGTGGATTGAGAGCCAGACCTGGAGATGGGAGGTCCTAGGTTCAAATCTGACCTCAGCCACTTCCTAGCTGTGTGACCCTGGGCAAGTCACTTGACTCCCATTGCCTAGCCCTTACCACTCTTCTGCCTTGGAGTCAATACACCGTATTGACTCCCAGACAGAAGGTAAGGGTTTAAAAAAAAATGATGCCTACCTTCACTTTTTTATTTCACCTTTTTGCTAGCTCTAGGTAATTTAATGAGACAAAAACAAAACAAAATAAATAACAGAGTAATTAACAATGGAAACAAAGAGACCAGAATATAATTATTTATAGAGCATTCAATATTATATCTAAAACCTTTACCAATCTCACATCAAAATAAATAGAACCAAAAAGAATTTATATGAGGAATACATAAATGGATTAATATAAGAAAAAACTATCAAATTAATTGATTATCTCAATAATGTAATAATAAAAAATGGCTTGATTATTTTATTAGATGCAATTAAAACCTTTAACAAAATACAAAACTCACTCCTCCTAAAACACTGCAAAGCATAGGATCAAATAATTTATTAATCTTAAAATGATAAGAAATATTTACCCCAAACCATTAACACATATCATTTGCAAATGGGAGAAGCTAGAAGTGTTCCTGAAAAGGTCAAAAGTGAAATAAAGATGCCTATTTTCATCAGCATAATTTAACATAGTATTAGAAACACTAGCAATAGCAATGAGAAGAAAAAGAAATTGAATGAATCAGAATGCACAGAGAAGTAATAAAACTTTCTCTGTTTAGAGATGACAAGATAGCGTATGTGGGAAATTCTAGAGATTCAATAAAATTTAGCTTAAATTACTAATTTTAACAAAGGAGCAGGTTTCAAAATAAAGCCACATAAATCATAATCACGTTTTACTTAAGAATCCTGCAAGAAGAAAAAGAAATACTCCATTTAAAATAACCACATAAATTAAAATATCTAGGCATATTACTGGCAAAACAAAACCTGAAATTACATGAACATAATTATAAAACATGTTCTAAACAAATAAAATCAGATCAAAATAATTGGAGAAATATTAATTGTTGATGGAAGGATAGAGCCAATATAATTAAAAGAACAATTCTACCTATACTAATCTACTTATTCAATGACTTCCCAATAAATTACCAAAAATTTATTTTATTAATTTAGAAAGAAATAATAATAAAATGCATTTGGAAGGAAAAAAAATTAAGAACATCAAAAGAATTTTGAATTTTGTCCAGAAGACCCAGATATTTAAATAGTCTGATAAGGCATAATTATCAAAATTATCTGAGATTGGCTAAATGACAGAAAAATAGATGAAAGGGACAGAACAGACATACAACAAACATCAAAGATTATAATAACCTTGTATTTTATTTTTGGACATCCAGATTTGGGGGATAAGAAATCATTGTTTAGTAAAAATTGTTAGGGCAATTGCAAAATAGTTTTGCAGAAAAATGGTATAGACCTATATCTTATTCCAGTCACTAAGATGAAATCAAAATAGATATATGATATAGACATAAAATGAGATATAAGTAAATTAGAAAAAATGATCATATTACGTATCAAATATGTGGGTAGGAGAGGAACTTATGAATCAAAAAACAGACAGGGCATTGTGGAAAGTAAAATGGACAATTTTGAGTACATATAAATACAGCAAGAATGACAACACTTTTTAAATTTGTGTATATATTTTTAATACCAACAAAGCAGCAAAAGTCTATGCTCTTGAACTAGACTAGTTTGTAACAAAACTTATACAAAAAAGCAATTGAACAAGAATTTCAAGCACATTGAAAAGTTGATTAACATGGATCTTACATGTTTAGATTTTAAAAGTTACAAAAAAATACTCCAGTAAAGAGTTATAAAAAATAAGAAAAATGAATCATTGATTTAGTATACTTTTCATACAATTAAAGTGATCCACATTAAATAGTGTTTAATAAACCTATAAACATAAAAAGAAGAAAATATCAATTCTGAAAATTTGAATGACTACATGATAATCAAGGAATTAGGATGTTATACGCAAAATGGGTTAGAAACTTAGATTTGATATATCTTTACTCTCACTCTGACTTTTCTCCTCATTTTGTATGTAGAATAGCAAGTATTGAGTCTAGCAATAAAGATAAAAGTTACAATGAAATGAGATATTCAGCATAATAAAGTTATAGTCCCAGACAGAGTGAAAAGGCTACAGGGACACGGATGTCTCTCTTTTAAAGTCTTTCACTTTTCTATGCAGGAACCAGTTAAAATGTCAAAAATCATTGGTTCTAGTTAGATTGGTTCACAGTTCAAAACTGCACTGGTTTTGTTTGGGCAAAAACTTTCTGAGTCAAGTAATTTAAGATCATCATCCTTTAGATTTTTCCAAAATTCTGTCACCTGGAATTCTGTCACCTCTACTAGCTTTATGTATAATAATGCTTTCTGAGGCCGACTTAACTTCATTTTCCAGGCTGTCTAAACTAGATCAGTAACCATATCTTGGTGGTTATTGGTGATTTAATGATCTTTCTTGTAAAACTTTTCAGTATTTTCCAGCCATTCCTCTTAATCTCCTCTTCTTCTATTAAATCGCTATCATTGTTGTCTTTTATCATGTCCTTTTTTAATTGAAATGTTCCCTTGATATCTCTATTTTAAGAGATCTCTTATCTTTCCTGACCTATTGTTTTCTTCTTCTTCGAATTAAGAAAACCTATCTCTCTTTACAATTCTCTGGAATTCTGCATTCAGGTGAGTAGATATTCCCCTTTCTCTTTCTATTCTTAGTCAGTTTTTTTGCAAAGCTTTATCAAAGAGCCATTTTTTTCTTTTCTTGTTCTTTTTCTTTAGATTTTTTTTTCTTATGCCTCCTCTATGATATTTCAAACCTCTGACCACATTTCTTCAGGTACTTTTTCTACCAGACCTATTATCTTATATCTATTAATCACTTCCATCTCATATTTATAAGGGATGCTACTTTTGGTATTGCCTAATGGTTTTCCCTTCTTTCTTCCAAGACTGAATTTTACAATAAGAAGCCTTAGATCTGAGTCACAGAAAGCTCCAGTTCTAGATTTTTAATTTTCTGTATAGAGCTTCTCCACATTTTGCTATAAAGTATATAATCAGTCTGATTTAGGTATTGACAATCTGTTAGTGCCCATGTGTAGAATCCCCTGATGTTTTTTTGAAAATTGACATCTAAATATGTAATAAAATGTTGCAAAAAATACAATTGCAATAATAATATTTAAAGAAAAAAATTTTACAACCTTACCTTCCATCTTGGAATCAATACTGTGTACTGGTTCCAAGGCAGAAGAGTGGTAAGGACTAGGCAATGGGGGTTAAGTGACTTGCCCAGAGTCACACAACTGGGAAGTGTCTGAGGCCAGATTTGAACCTAGGACTTCCCATCTCTAGGCCTGGCTCTCAATCCAATGAGCTACCCTCCCCCAATGATACTTTTTTTTAATTTAAAACCCTTACCTTCCTTCTTGGAGTCAATACTGTGTATTGGCTCCAAGGCAGAAGAGTGGTAAGGGCTAGGCAATGGGGGTCAAGTGACTTGCCCAGGGTCACACAGCTGGGAAGTGTCTGAGGCTAGATTTGAACCTAGGACCTCCCTAGGCCTGGCTCTCAATCCACTGAGCTACCCAGCTGCCCCCCCAATGATACTTTTTTAAGTGATGAAGGCAGACTTTTTTAAAGGGAGAAAATAATTAATTTTTACTTGAAACATGCTTAACCTCAGTAATAAGTGATTCAAATTAAAACAGAATTGATATTCAATTCACAACTATTAAACTGACAAAGATAAGTTAAAGCAATGAGACCTAATGCTGATTAGCCTAGAAAACTGGTACATTCATGGTATTCTTAAGCCTATTCTCTCAGCTCAAGAAAGTTCTGTGGCTCATTATTCAGTCAAAGATCAAATATGAAGTCCTCTACTTGACATTAAAACTTTTAATAATATGAGCCTATCCTGTCTTTCTGGTATTTTTGTTGTTCATTCTTCTATACATTATTGGACCATTCATTTTGTCCTACTTGTAGTTCTGCAAATAAAGTTTTCAATCTTCCATTATCATGATTTTTGTACTTACTGTCCCTATTCCTGGAACACACACTGTCCTAAACACAGCCTCCTAGAATTTGTGTTTCTTTGAAAAATCAGAACAAGTACTATCTTCTACCTAAGGGATTTCTAGACTATTCTTTTCCCCAGAGATTATGCCTTTCCTCCAATTCTATTTTATATTTATTTTACATTTAATTACATATCCCTTCCTCATTAGAATCTTGCATACCATAAAGGCATAGAGAATTTACATTTGTTGATATCACCAAAGAGGATTACAGTGTCTGACATATAATATGGCATGTAATAAATGTTTAGTGATCCATTCAGTGAATGTGAGATTTAAACTTTCTATAATTTCTTCCTATAGAATTTTGACAGAAAACAGTAAAACTTATAAAATTAAATTTACTTTTTACACAATCCCACTGTTTCAAAACATTCTCAAATATCTATAGTGAAAATGAAGACTTTAATGTTTTTCATGAGTATTAGCTTGTTTTAATTTTCTATGCCATTCACATATAAATAATTCTAGAACAAGTTATTTTCCTCCTAGTTTTCTTTTATAATTGTCCTATGGAGTATTTTGCAGATAAATAAAATATTTTTAATTAAATAAAAGTATTGAGATGTAAGTTCATCTTCCATAGGCCTACTGAAGGCATTCTCAGGAATAGCTATAGTAGCAGAGTTAATGACCAATAATGCTGTGTGCTTATTTATTCTTATTTGTATCTAGAGTTTGGCATTATTTTCATTGCATTATTATTGTTCATTCTTAGCATTTTTTGTGAACTTCAGATAAAAATGACCATAAAAAATTTGTCTTTGCTAATCTTATATAGATATAGATACATATATAGATTTATCTATGCACAGATATTTCCATGTATACATAAAATATGTGAATCATTATATTTAATGATTTTCATTTAAAATAGATTTAGTGTAAAATTGCATTTTTGCATTGTTGTTAAATTACTTTTTTTTTGTTTAAGGAATATCAAGAATTTCCAATAGCCTTTTCTTTTTTAGATTTATTTCATATATTTCTTTTTTATCTCTCATAATTTTTAAGAAGGGAACTGTAGATGTGGCAGAAACTGGCTATTCTTTTGCTGCCATTGGATGGTTATGACCTTTCCCTTCTTTTATCATCCTCTTGAAGAGTTCCCAAACCTGGACCATTATTTATTTATTTTTTTCCATTTGAATAAATTTATTTAGTAAATTTAGAATATTATTTCTTGGTTACAATAATCATAATATTTCCCTCTCTCCCATCCACCCACTCTTCCCACAGCCAACACGCAATTTCATTGGGTATTTCTTGTGTCCTTGATCAGAACCTATTTCCATGTCGTGGTTTACACTAGGATGTTCATTTGGAATCTATATCCCCAACCATATCCCTTTGACCTATGTATTCAAGCAGTTGTTTTCTTCAGTGTTTTTACTCCCACTGTGTTTCCTCTGGATGTGGATAGTGGTTTTTCTCATAGGTTCCCCCAAGTTGTTCAGGGTCATTGCATTGCCACTAACGAAGTCCATTACATTCGATAATATCAGAGTGTATCATTCTCTGTGTATAATGTTTTCCTGGTTCTGCTCCTCTCACTCTGCATCAATTCCTGGAGGTTGTTCCAGTCCCAATGGAATTCCTCCACTTTATTATTCCTTTGAGCACAATAGTATTCCATCACCAACATATACCACAATTTGTTCAGCCATTCCCCAATTGAAGGGCATCACCTCATTTTCCATTTTTTTTGCCACCACAAAGAGAGCAGCTATGAATACTTTTGTACATGTCTTTTTCCTTATTATCTCTTTGGGGTACAAGCACAGCAGTGCTATGGCTGGATCAAAGGAAAGACAGTCTTTTATCGCCCTTTGGGCATAGTTCCAAATTGCCCTCCAGAATGGTTGGATCAATTCACAGCTCCACAAGCAATGAATTAATATCCCAACTTTGCCACATCCCCTCCAGAATTCATAACTTTCCTTTGCTGTAATGTTAGCCAATCTGATAGGTGTGAGGTGATACCTCAGAGTTGTTTTGAGTTGCATTTCTCTGATTATAAGAGATTTAGAGCATTTTTCATGTGCTTATAAATAGTTGTGATTTCTTTAACTGAAAATTGCCTATTCATGCCCCTTGTCCATTTTTCAATTGGAGAATGGCTTGATTTTTTTGTACAATTGTTTTAGCTCTTTATAAATTTGAATAATTATACCTTTGCCAGAGGTTTTCCTAATGAAGGTTGTTTCCTAATTCATTGCTTCCCTCCTAATTTTGGATGTATTAGTTTTGTTTGTACAAAAAATTTTTAATTTGATGTAATCAAAATTATTGATTTTACATTTTGTGATTTTTTTCTAGCTCTTGCTTGGCTTTAAAGTCTTTCCTTCTGAAAAGATCTGACAAGTATACTATTCTGTGTTCACCTAATTTGCTTATAGTTTCCTTTTTTATATTACGGTCATTCACCCATTCTGAGTTTACCTTGGTTTAGGGTGTGAGATGTTGATCCAAACCTAATCTCTCCCATACTGTCTTCCAATTTTCCTGACAGTTTTTATCAAAAAGTGGGTTTTGGTCACAAAAACTGGGATTTTGGGATTATCATAGACTGTCTTGCTGAGGTAATTTATCCCAAGTCTATTCCACTGATCCTCCTTTCTTTCTCTTGGCCAGTACCAAATTGTTTTGATGACCACTGCTTAATAGTATAGTTTGAGATCTGGGATTGCAAGTCCTCCCTCCTTTGCATTTTTTTCCCATGATTTCCCTGCATAATCTTGATTTTTTGTTCTTCCAAATGAAGTTCCTTATGTTGTTTTTTCTAATTCAGTAAAAAAGTTTTATGGTAGTTTACTTTGGCACTAAATAAGTAAATTAATTTGGGTAGGATTGTCATTTTTATTATTTTAGCTCATCTCACCCATGAGCAATCAAAGTTTTTCCAATTGTTTAGATCAAGCTTTAATTGTATGGAGAGTGTTTTGTATTTTTTTTTTCATATAATTCCTGTGTTTGTCTTAGCAGATAGATTCCTAAGTATTTTATATTGTCTAGGGTGATTTTAAATGGAAATTCTCTTTCAAATTCTTGCTGCTGAGATGGATTGAAGATATAAAGAAATGCTGATGACTTATGCAGGTTTATTTTGTATCTTACAACTTTGTTAAAGTTGTTGATTATTTCTACTAGTTTTTTTGGTTGATTCTTTAGAATCCTTTAAGTAAACCAATATATCATCTGCAAAGAGTGATAACTTGGTATCCTCATTGCCAATTTTAATACCTTCATTTTTTTTCTTTTCTAACTGCTACTGGTAGTGTTTCTAGTACAATGTTAAATAATAGGGGTGATAATGGGCATTCTTGTTTCACTCCTGATCTTATTGGGAAGGCTTTTAGTTTATCCTCATTCCAGATGATATTTGCTGATGGTTTCAGATATATACAGTTTATTATTTTTAGGAAAGGCCCTTCTATTCCTATACTTTCTGGTTTTTTCAATAGGAATGGGTGTTGTATTTTATCAAAGGCCTTTTCTGCATCTATTGAGATAATCATGTGAATTTTTGTCGATTTTCTTGTTAATATGGTCAATTATGTGGATGGTTTTCCTACTATTAAACCATCCTTGCATTCCTGTTTTGAATCCTATCTGGTCATAATGAATGACACTTGTGATCACTTGCTGGAGTCTTTTTGTTAGTATCCAATTTAAGATTTTTGCATCTATATTCATTAAGGAGATTGGTCTATAGTTTTCTTTCTCTGTTTTTTGACCTGCTTGGCTTTGGGATCAGTACCATGTTTGTTTCCTAAAAAGAATTTGGTAGAACTCCTTCTTGGCTTATTCCCTCAAATAATGTGCATAATATTGGGATTAGTTGTTCTTTGAGTGTTTGATAGAATTCATTTGTGAATCCATCTGGATCTGGGGATATTTTTTCTTAGTGAGTTCTTTGATGGCTTGTTCATTTTCTTTTTCTGATATGGGGTTGTTTAGGTAATTTATTTCTTCCTTTGTTAATCTAGGTAATTTATATTTTTGTAAGGATTCATTCATTTCACCTAGATTGCCATATTTGTTGCCATATAATTGGACAGAGTAGTTTTTAATGATTGCATTAATTTCCTCTTCATTAGAGGTGAGGCCTCCCTTTCTATCTTGGATATTGTCAATTTGGTTTTTTCTTTCCTTTTTTTTTAAATTAGACTGACTTGTACTTTGTCTATTTTATTTGTGTTATCAAAGTACCAGCTTCTAGTCTTATTTATTAAATCAATACTTCTTTGACTTTTAATTTTATTAATTTATCCTTTGATTTTTAGGATCTCCAATTTAGTCTTCTTCTGAGTATTTTTGATTTGTTGGCTTTCTAGGTTTTTTAATTTGCATGCCCAATTCATTGAAATCTGCCCTTCATAATTTGTTAATATATGAACTCAAGGATATAAATTTCCCCCTCAATACTCCTTTGGCTGCATCCCATAGGTTTTGAAAGGATATCTCATCATTGTCATTTTCTTCAATGAAGTTATTAATTGTTTCTACAATTTGTTCTTTAACCGGTTTTAGAGAATCATATTGTTTAATTTCCAAATAATTTTTAATTACCTCTCCATGTACAGTTACTAATTATTTTTTTCATTGCATTGTGATCTGAGAAGGTTGCATTTATTGTTTCTGCTCTTTTGCACTAGTTTGCAATGTTTTTATGCCCTAATTCACGGTCAATTTTTGTGAATGTACCATGTGCTGCTGAAAAGAAGGTATATTCTTTTCTGTCCCTATTTATTTTTCTCCACATGTCTCCTAACACTAATTTTTTCTTAGATTTCATTCACTTCTCTCATCTCTTTCTCATTTATTTTTCTGGTTTGATTTATCTAGTTCAAATAGAGGGAGGTTCAGGTCTCCCACTAGTATAGTTTTTCTATCTATTTCATCCTTGAGCTCCTTTAGTTTCTCCTTTAGAAATTCAGATGCTATGGCATTTCATGCATACATGTTGAGTACAGATGTTTCCTCATTGTCTATACTGCCTTTTATCAGGATGTATTCACCTTACCTGTCTCTTTTAACTAGTTTTATTTTTACTTTGGCTTTGTCAGATATCATGATTGTGACTCCTGCCTTCTTTCTATCAATTGATGCCCAATATATTTGGCTCACCCTCTTACTTTCACCCTATGCTTATCTACCTTCCACATGTTGTGATATTTAAAATGGTTGAGGTCTTAAACTGTAGTGATTAAAATAGTGGAAGATATAAATTGTGATAGATATAAGAGAGGGTGAGTAAATTTGACAGCAGAAATATGTTTCACTACAGGGTCTTGGGTTTTAAAACCAGGGAAATATTCCCAATTATTCAAATACCCAAGTAAATTGGGTTTTATAGAGATTTTAATTAACAATACAATGAGTAATCAAAGAAAGAGAGAGAGAGAGTAAGAAAGGAATAAGTATGAAGGGCCTCAAGCCAATATGGCCTAGACCTGAGTCTTAAAAGAGAAATCAGTCAGTTTTTTAGCACTCACCACAAGGTCTGACAAAACAAGGATACTAGTGACACCAGGCCAGCATCCTTCCTCAAAGAGTCTTCCAGCCAGAGATTGTTTCAAAGGGCCTCTCTCAAGAGCCTCCAGAGCTCCTACCGCAGAGGGACAGAGCCCCTCAGAGGAGCTCCTCAAGGAGCTCTCCTTCAGAATGAGATTTCCTCCAAGAGCACTTCTCCTCAAAGAGATCTATCTCCAAGGACAGAGCCCTCAAGCATCAATCCTCAAGGAAATGAGTCTCTCAGAATGAGATCCTCCAGAATGAGAAGCAGAAATCGAGATCCTTTGCTTTTCTCTGAGCTCTTATTTTTAAGGGCAAAATCTCCTCTGTCACCTCCCCTAAGTCCTTACATCTACCAATCACTGTAGATGTTTCTAAAGGACCACCCATTTTGAATTCACATCTGAGTAGTTTTAATCTCTTTAGTAAGTCAAAAAAAAATGCTGCTGTGTCGACAAATTTCATTAGAAAAAACCTCTGAATAAGTTATCACCCTTTTAGATTTAAGTAGTTTACAAGCTGCCTCACCTTTATAGGTACTTAGTATCCCATTGTATCAATTCTAAAACAGTCATGACTCAAAGAACTTCCTGTCCTTTCCATAAGCATGGATCAAAGTACTTTCATTGTTTAGCAAGCAGTTTTCTGTCCTAAAGCAGTCTTAAGTAGGGTGGAGCAAGAACACTCCCATAGCCAGGAGCCCCCACACTCAAGTAGAGTTCTCACCATCTGCTAGGGAATTTTTTTAAGTAGAAGATTCCCCAATGGGGGAAACTCCTAACATTCATAAGTCTGAGAAATTTTGAGGTTTACAATGTCTGTTTTTTGTAAATAGGATATGATAGGGTTTGGAATTCTAATCCACTCTGCTATTCGCTTGCTTTTTATGGGTGACTTCATTCCATTCACATTCAAAGTTGTGATTACTAGCTGTGAATTTCCCAGCATTTTGATTTCTATTCCTGGTCCTGCCTTTTCTTCTTTCACTATTTCCTTCTACATCAATGTTTGTTTTTAATCAGTACCCCTAGTTCCCACCCTTATTTTAATTCTCTTTCTACCCCCTCCCTTTTTATCCCCCCTTATTTTCCCTATAGTCTTTCTAAAATTGCCCTCAACTTCTCCCTGCCTTGTACTGCTTCTCTCCCCATCAGTCCATTTGTTACCCTTCTACTCCCCTATGGGGTACAAATCTATTCTCTGCCCCAATGCATTGGATTGTTGTTATGTCTTTGGGTCAATTTCAAAGCACATAAGAGTTGATTATTTCTTATCTCCAACCTCTTTAACCTTCCAGTGTATGGATGTTCTACCCCCTCCCACCATAAGCTTCTTTGTGACATATAAATTTACCCCCATTTGTTCTTTTCCCATTTCTTTTAGTATTAACTTCTTTTTTAGCTGTAGTTGTATATATATATATATATATATATATATATGTATATATATACATATATATGCATACACATATGTATATGTATTTATGAATGTATATATCCATATACCTATTTATGTTTTGTCCTTTCATCCTATAGAGTTTGTCACTGTTCTCTCTAAGTGTAATTCTTTTACCTGTCCAGGTGATAGCAACAGTTTTTAAGAATTACCAATGACCTCTTTTCTTATAGGGATACATATCATTTTTACTTATTGAATCCCTTAAAATTTGTTGTTGTTGTTGTTGTTTTGTTTTGTCTTTCTTTTCCCCCTCTTTTTTAATTATCTTTTGATGATTCTCCTGTGTTCTATGCTTGGACATCTCATTTTGTGTTCAGGTCTAGTCTTTTCTTTACAAATTCTTCAAATTCTTCTATTTTGTTGAATATCCATACTTTCCCCTATAAAATGTGAGTTTGGGAATCTCCATCTTGCTTGGTATAGCATTCACAAAATTGTGTACACCCACGCTGTATGGGCATATGCTAGTCAATGACAAATCAGAGATGACTAACTGACCACCTGGGCTGTCCTAAGCCAACCTTGAGCCACCATTGGCACTTGTGAGGCAGAGGAAGTGATGTAGAAATTAGCCTCTTGAATTTGCTCACTTCCTGTGGACACAGATGGGCGGCAGTTCGTGCTGGGAGCTTGAGCAGGGAGAGGGCCCGAAGAGAGCTTCTTTTAGATCAGTCACGTGAGTCAAGGACTGATTCTCCTTTCTACCTTGGATTTCCCAGCCTAAACTCCCTCTGGCTCTGCGAGAAGGTTGAGTTAACCTCTTTCCCTTTCCTCCTCTCTCCTTCTCTCCCTCTCCCTTTTCTTACTCCCGTTGTGATTAAACCACCATAAACTCCATTCTGACTTGAGTGTTTCATTTAGGGAATTACATAGCTGAATTCCTTGGTCACCATAAATTAATACATATCAGTCTTTTAAAGTGATTTCGATATCACAAATGAAAGAGTTCCCTCAGTAAATTTCCTGAATTTTCTTGCCTATTACTCTACTTCCTCCTCACTCACTTAGTCCTTTTAACAGCTAACTCATCTTAAAGACACAGCTGCTAGAACAGGTGAGTATATATTTTTTTCCTTTCTTCCCTTTTCTCCTTAAGTTAAAATTGGAATCAGCAGTTTTTTTTTTCTTCTCTTTTAATCTTAAGGGGCTGCTGTGTGGCTCAGTGGATTGAGAGCCAGGCCTAGAGACAGAAGGTCCTAGATTCAAAATCTGACCACAGACACTTCCCAGTTGTGTGACTCTGATAGCTAGATAAACAGCAAAATATAGTTAGCTAATCCTTGTTGATTAGCAGCGAGGAAACTCTGGGAAAAGGAGCCCTTGCTTCAATCTTGCAACATATAACATCTAGACCACCAGAATACAAAGCCCATTTTCCTACTTTTGGGCTTCTCTCCTTAAATTAAATAGAACACAGCAGTTTTAAATCTTAGCAACAGGGCCCTAAGGTCCTGGCTGGGAGAATTGTTTCTAAATCTCCTTTCCTTTAGGAAACCACTACCTAGATTAGGAGTAACAAACAAACAAACAAACAAAAACCTATAGATACTTTTGGCTTTGTCCTGCTCCCCACATGTTTTGTGAAGACCGTTAGAAAAATAATTACAAAACATATATATATATATATCATATAAATGATTACTACACTCTTTGACATTTATATGGCGGTTGAAGAATTAGGGGCATTGAGGAATAAAGGATGCCTCCAATTTTTTATATTAACAGGTAATGTCATTTTTTCACTCCTCGGCACTGTGTTTAGAGATGCTAATATACAAAAATTAATTGAAGCTGCAGTTCAGAAAAACACTCAAAAAATTGAGGATAAGATGCAAACCCAATTAGAAGATCTAAAATGTTTCTTACAGGATCAATTGGCAAACATCCATCCTACCAGAAACAGACCTGTTTCAGAACCTTTGAATGAGGAAATTTCCTTCCCTGAAATAGAGATGGAAAACATCTTCCCTATAACTCAGTTAACAGTCTGCTTCTCTTGTGTAGTGCAAATTTTAACTGAATTTAATCCCCAAAACCCTTCAGCTGCAATCCCAGCTTCTCATGTTCCCTCTCCTACAGAAAACCAAATTCCAGCCCAATGGAAATCTTGTCCTCCTAGAGAAACTTGTCCTAGTCAAACTGACCCACAGTTACAAAATTCAACTAGAGCCCTGTTTCCTCTAAGAGAAGTACCTGAAATAGGACGGAATGGGGATGTAGTGACTTTAAGACACAAGACACCATTTACTCCCCAAGAAATAAATGAGTTTACATGAAATATCCCCACATATGAACAAGATCCCTTTCTAGTAACAAAAAAGATGGGAGACATTTTTTCAGTATAATCCATCTTACAAGGACATTGAGAACTTGCTACAGGCTTTTTTAACTGAATGTGAGAAAAATAAAATAATTGCTCATGTCAACAAAACCCGGGAGAGAAATGTAGCACATTGGCCATGTCAGGATCCCAAATGGGACTATAACAACCCTGAGGATTATCTACAACTATACCATTGTAGAGAGGCTATCCTTACGGCAATGAACAAATGTGCAGACAGTACAGATAAGTGGATGGAACTTGAAAAAAATTAAAGAAAAGGAGGACGAAACACCCTCCAGATTCATGGATAGAATAATCGAGTTTGGGAACAGTTACCTGGATTGGGACCTAACTAAAGAGAATAGTTTAAGACAAGTTAGTAAGATCTTTGTCAATAACTCTTGCAAAGCAATTAAGAATTATTTTAGAACACATTGTCCAAGATTGTCAGAGATGGACCTTGAAGAATTGCAAAAAACAGCTATATATGTTCTAACAGGAAACAAAGAAAAGGAGGAAGAAAATAATGATGACATGGAGGAAATGAAGAAAGAAATGAGATGTGTAAATGATAAGATAGCTAAGTTAGAAAGTGGGCATGATAATGAACCAATGACACTTGCCCCTCTCCAGAAATCTAATTATCAAACCATTACCTGCCACTTCTGTGTGAAGAAGGGCCACAATGTGGAACAGTGTAGAGCTTTTCTCAAGATTATAGGAAGGAATATGCAGTTTAATAACAACTACAGAAATGATAATTATAAAAATACATATAATTATTACAATGAAAACCACAACTTTAGAAATGATGACTATAGGAATAGATATTGGGAAAATGATTACTCACAAATGATTCAACAACAATATATAAAAAATGGTGCTTGTCCAAAAAATACTGGAGGTGCTAATGTCCCTCAGGGGGGTGCCCTTCAGAGGGGTGCCTTTCAAGGGGTGCCCAAGGAACTTCCCAAACACAATGAAGATGTCGGAGGGGGGGGCTGGGCACAGGAATCAGAGGATACAACCTTTGATTTTCCAGACCCTGAGTTTCTACTACCCGCTGTCCCTATCTACTGCCCCCCCATACTAATGAACCCCATGTTACTTTAAAGGTGGGTAATACCTATTATGATTGTCTATTAGACACTGGAGCTTCCTGGTCTGTATTAAAGAGAACACCTGATTGACAATGTTATTCTGTTGGCTCAGAGAATGTAATGGAAGTATCAGGAATACCCCAAAGATTTAAAAGACTTCCCCCTAGAATGGTGTAGGTAGGACCCCTAGAGGTACAACATTCTTTCCTTTTGATGCCTGACTCCCCTTTAAATTTTCTGGTACAGGACCTTCTATGCAAACTCAGAGCCACAATAACTTGCTCTCCAGATGGTTCCTTATCATTGGAAATACCAGAGGAATCTTTAAATTTACTCCCTGTAATTCTCTCAGAGAGTCAGGAGAAAAAGGAGCATCCCACCTTCGCAATACTTGAAGATATACCAGAGTCTCTTTGGGCCACATCTTCTTCCGATGTAGGCTTACTTAAGCCAGCTGTTCCTGTGCAGATAAAAACTAAATCTAGGCCACCTCCTTCCATTCCTCAGTATCCCCTCTCAAAAGAGGCAATAGAGGGAATTACCCCAGTAATTAACTCATTAATTGATCAGGAAATACTAACCCCTTGTAAATCTGAATACAATACTCCCATCCTGCCCGCTAAAAAAACCAAAAAGAAGGCCTGATGGCAAATACCTCTATAGATTCGTGCAGGATTTGAAGACTGTGAACAATCACATTATAAAGAGATACTCCATAGTTTCCAATATCAATACTATTATTTCTTCTATTCCTAGCACAGCTACATACTTTACAGTAGTAGACTTGTACTCAGCCTTCTTTTCAATACCCATACATGAGAACTCCAGTCATATCTTTGTTTTCACCTGGCAGGGCAGTCACTACTCCTGGAGTTGTTTGCCACAAAGTTTCATAGATAGCCTGAGCTTATTTGAGCAAATTTTGAGCCAAGATACAGATAATATAAAATTTAAAAACAGCAAATTAACAAGTACCTAGATGATCTACTCTTGGCTTCAACAGATGCAGAAACATGTCAGGAAGATAGCAAACACCTTCTTTTAGAATTGCACAAAAGGATCTCAAAGGATAAGGTTCAGTGGTGCCTCCCTAAAGTAGAATATTTGGAATTCATCTTGACTTCGGGTGCCTGCTTTATTTCTCCCAAACAAATTGAGAATATTCAAAATTTAAGCTCTTCACTAAGAAATAATTGAGAGCAATTTTGGGAGCAACAGGGTTTTGTATACAGTGGATTCCTTGCTATGGGGAAATTACTAAACCCCTTATAGCACTAACAAGGGATTCGGTCCCTGAACCCCTCAAATTTGTACCAGAATACTTGTCAGCTCTATCAGATCTAAAAAAAGGCTATCCTGTCTTCCCCCACTCTAGGCATCCCAGATTACAACAAGCCATTTACTTTGTATGTACATGAGCGAAGAGGGGTAGCTTCAGGTGTTTTAACTCAGACTTTGGGACCTTCTCAATGCCCAATTGCTTATTATTCTGCCCAACTGCACCCAATACCATCAGGAGCACCAACATGTCTTAGAGGAATAACTGCTACAGCCTTACTATTGACAAAAACTGTTGATCTAGTATTGGGATGCTCATTAACAATTATGTGCCCACATGAGTTAGAAGCATTGTTGCTAAGATATAGAACACAGGCATTTTCTGATCAGCGAATTACAAGGTATGAAATAACCTTGTTAAACAATGAAAACATTACCTTGAAGTCCTGTTCAACTCTTAACCCTGCCACCTTGCTTCCAGATTTACCAACTTCAGGAGAACCATTACATAGTTGTGAAACACTAGGGTCAATGGCAGAAAAGCCTAGAGAAGATCTCTTGGACAGTCCCTTAAACAACTCAGATCTGGTCTTATTTACTGATGGTTCATCTTTCATGACAGACGGCATATGCTACAGTGGAGCTGCTGTAGTCACAGAATTTGCCACTGAGTGCTCAGCTTCTCTGCCCTCTAATATTAGAGCTCAAGGAGTAGAACTCATAGTTCTCAAACATGCCTGTATAATTCCCAAGGGTAAAAAGGCAATAATTTATATGGATTCTAGATATGCTTTGGGCATTTGTCACTCAGTTGGGATGCTATGGTTTCAGAGAGGATTTTTAACCTCAGCTGGAAAATTTATAGCTAATGCAGAAATTATTAATGATGTTCTTTCTGCTCTAAAACTGTCTGAAGCCCTAGCTGTAGTAAATTGCTCTGCCCATACAGGTGGCTCTGACCCTGTCTCTAGGGAAAATGACTGAGCAGATGCCAGCTGCAATAGAAGGACCTGGTTTAATTTTAACATTAACAACCACTGATGATTTAAATTTATCACTTTCCTATAATGAAAAGGAAGTGGAAAAATGGAAACAAAAATTTAAACCAAAACAGATTAATGGATATGGGTGTTGTCTGAAGGAAAACCCCTGCTCCCTAGAAGTTTATATCACCAAATTTGCCAATCTGTTCATAAAAATGGTCAGTTTGGTACCAGGGCATCATAGACTCTGTTAAGAGAGTATGGATAGCCCCCAGTAAAACTACCATAGCCCCTAAAGTGTGTTCAGCCTGCTCTACCTGGCAGGCATATAACCAAAACGCCTTTCATGGCAAAGCCTTTGGTGGGCACCCTCTGGCTTACACACCTTTTGAGCACCTGTAGATAGATTTCATAATGATGCCAAAGGTTGGACAATATAAATTTTGTCTGGTCATAGCAGACCAACTGACCAGATGACTGAAAGCATTTCCTACAGCCTGAGCCACAGAGACTTTTGTTGATAAGGTGCTTTTAAAGGAAATTATTCCTTGCTTTGGCCAGCCAGCATGTATTGATTCCAATAGGGAAAGTCATTTTACTGATTCTGTTCTAAATCAGATATATTCTTGCTTGGGGATAATGCCAAAATTCCATGTTCCATATCATCCCCAGAGTTCAGGCCAAGTTGAAAGGATGAATAAAGAACTTAAAACTATGATTTGCAAATTATGCACTGAGACCCATTTCAAATGGCCTGAAATTCTCCCTCTGGCCCTATTTTATGTTAGAATCAGGTCTAGAGGAGACTTACACATCTCACATTTTGAAATGTTTTTTGGACATCAGCCTATATAGGCTAAGCCTTTCTCCCCAGCATATACATCACTATTAGGGGGAGATACTACTATTGATTCCTATATACAGGAATTACAGCACAAACTGCATGAGCTACATGAATCTGGAGCTTCAGTACAAGCCAGACCACTAGACTTCTCACTTCATGACCTGAAGCCAGGAGACAAGGTGTATATAAAGAACTTCCAGTGTACAGGAGCAACTCAGCCTTCCTGGGAAGGACCATTCCAAATATTGTTAACTACTCCAACATCTATAAAGGTTGGAGAAAAGGACTCTTGGATTCATTGCTCACATGTAAAGAGAGCATCTTCTATTGAGACTGATTGACTGTATCCTATATATGCATTGGAGATAACTACCCATTGACAAGTGGAACTGTTTTATTTTGTTTTTAACTCATTGAATTCCTGAATTTATTTTTCTTCCTTTTTCTCTTTTCCTTATTTCCTTATTATTTTTATTAAAATATTTATTTTTCCCTTTTCTCATTTCTATGTACTTAAGGTACATAAAATCAATATTAATTTTTATTCCACAGTAATATTAGTTTAAATATATATATATATATATATGTGTGTGTGTGTGTGTGTGTGTGTGTATATATATATATATTTGTGACACTTGACATACTTTAAGATGTAGGCCTTCCTCGTATCCACACTCCTCATGAAAATACCTACAGACAAGTATCAAAGGTTGGCTACCATCCTGGCTCCCTCCATCCCTGAAAATGAAGGTAAAATTAGAACAGGGAAGGACACTTCCCTGTAAAAATAAAATATCTGGTCCTTTTTTGTCTCCTATACTATGGCAACTTCCTGTAGTCTTGGCTGCAAATGGGTAAGTGAAATTTACTGTATTCTGTCCTACAGAATTCTGGGATTCGAAATTACTTAACTGGTGCCTAATACAGGGGCCTGTAAGAAAACTTATTTTTGCCTTCTCAAAATTTTATATACATAGATTTTTGATATTTTGATATTTTGATACTGATTTTAAATTCTTCTTTAATATAAATATATGTATATATAAAGGGTTTATATTTTCCCCTAAAATTTTTCTTTTTTTTGTTTTTTTGACCTTTGTTTTCGTTTTTGTTTTTATTTTCCTTATGAATTAACTCACACCCCCCCCCCCCCACAACTAAACCTTGCATCCTCAGCTGGACTTGGTTGTTTTTTGATTTTTTTTTCAACACTTTCTTCAGGGGGGATTGTATTTTCATAAAATTCAAGATTTAAATTTTGTTCAAGATAGATCTTCAGAGAAAAAGCTTGCTAACTGACTGAATCCAGAGAATGATCTGTTTGCAGAAAGATATCGAAACTCTTTCACTACAGGAAGATCCAGAATGAAACTTGGGATGCGGTTGATTGAACATATTTTTGAATGTACACTCTTATGCCAAAAGGGGCTGCCCCCTAATTGGCTTTTGCCAATGTGCCCAGCAAAACATTGGTTTGCTGTCTTTCTCTCTCCTCTATTTCCCCTAATCTAAAACTATTGTAGTTTTCCTCTTAGTGGGTAAAATTTTGTATACACTTGCAATTAGAATTTTTTGGCGTGCAGGACGCTTATGTTTAGTGATCAATTGGGGAGACTAGTCCCCCAATTATCATCAGAGGGGATTGTGAGTTTTGGAATCTCCATCTTGCTTGGTATAGTACCCAAAAAATTGTGTACACCCATGCTACAGAGGCATGTGCTAGTCAATGACAAATCAGAGATGACTAACTGCCAACCTGGGCTGTCTTAAGCCAACCTTGAGCCACCATTGGCACTTGTGAGGCAGAGGAAGTGATGCAGAAAGCAGCCTCTGGAATTCGCTCACTTCCTGTGGACAGAGCTAGGCGGCAGTTTGTGCTAGGAGCTTAAGCAGGGAGGAGGCCCACAGACAGCTTCTTTCAGATCGGTCACGTAAGTCAAAGACTGAATCTCCTTTATACCTTGGATTTCCCAGCCTAAACTCCCTCTGGCTCTGCGAGAAGGTTGAGTTAACCTCTTTCCCTTTCCTCCTCTCTCATTCTCTCCCTTCCCCTTTTCTTACTCCCGTTGTGATTAAACCACCATAAACTCCATTCTGACTTGAGTGTTTCATTTAGGGAATTACATAGTTGAATTCCGTGGCCACCATAAATTTATATATATATATATATATATATATATATATATATATATATATATATATATATATAACATATCAGTCTTTTAAAATGATTTCGATATCACAAAGAATATAGTCAGTTTTGCTTGGTAGTTGATTCTTGATCGTAGACCTAGTTCTCTTGCTTTCCAGAATATCATATTCCATGCCTTTTGGTCCTTCAGTGTGGATGCAGCCAGATAGTGCATTATCCTCACTTTGGTTCCATGGTATCTGAATGACTTCTTGTTGGCAGCTTGTAATATCTTTTCTTTTGTCTGATAGTTCTTCAATTTGACTATAACATACCTGGGTTTTATCAGTTGGCAATTAATTATAGGAGGAGATCTGTGTATTCTTTCAATCTCCACTTTTCCCTTTTGTTCTAGGATATAGAATAATTTCTTGTAGTATTATGTCCAGGCTTTCTCTTTTGGCATGGTATTCTGGTAGACCAATGATTCTTAAATTTTCTCCTCTAATGATTTTCTAAATCCTCTGTTTTGTAAATGAGTTGCTTCATATTTTCCTCAATTTTTTCATTCTTTTGGTTTTGTTTTATAGTGTCCTGCTGCCTTGTGAGGTCACTTAATTCCTGTTGTTTTATTCTGGTTCTTAAAGACTGGATTTCATGCCTGGCTTTTTGGTCATCCTTTTCCTTCCATTCTGAATTTCTTTGAAGGTCATCTTTCATTCTCTTTACCTCATCTTTCATCTCCTTTGTCTCATCTTTCATCTCCTTTGCCTCATTTTCCAGGTGGTTGATTTTGGCTTTCAAGACACTATTTTCTCATTTTAGTTCAAGTTCCTCTGTTTCCAGATGTCTTATCTTAGTTTTTGAGTTCTTTTCCCATTTTTCTTCAGCCTCTCTTAATTGTGTTTTGAATTGCATTTTGAGTTCTTCCACTGTCTGTATCCAATTTGCTGGGAATTCTGATTTACCGTTTGCTAATCCCTCCTCCTCTGTTCCGTTTGCTGTATAGAAGCTGTCTATTGTAATTTCTTTCTTCTTTTGCTGTTGTTTGTTCATATTCAGCCCTTCTTTGCTCCCCGTATTTGTCTGTGCTCTCGCTCCTCTCATTTTTTTTTGGTTTTGGGGGCTTCTGTCAGTCTCCCCTCTTGAAGCTTTTACAGAAGATCTCTCAGTGTAGTCTCTGGGGAAGGTTTGTTGGGGATTTGATCTTCCTTGTCCTCTGGAGGCTTTTAATTGGATTAAAGTCCAGCAGTCATTTAGGAGGATTGTGGATACTGGGCTTCCATAAATTCTGAAGACTTTTCATGGGATTAAGTTCAGCTTAGTTGGGCTGGGTGTGGTCTGAGTCCAAAACCTCCAGGAAGGCTGGAGCAAATATGGAGGATCTCTACAGCTCTGGCCAGGCTGCCAGGTCTATGCTCCCTCTCTAACTCCTTCCCCACTATCTGTGATAGACTGTCTGAACTTCGCACAGGCCTGCCTGCAAGGTACACCCTCCAGACCAGCACCTTTGCCCACCCAGAAATTCCCCCTGCTGCTGGAGTCTCAGCACTGTAGGTGGTCGGGGGATGGGTCCTGGGACCTTCCTTCTGCCTTTCCCTTAAACCTGAGTGTTCTCAGATTCTGCCTTTTGGGGGGTCTTACCTTTTGAATTGAGTCCAGCAGGATGGTTCTTTGGCTCTGTCTTGTTGTTAGGTTTGATTTTCAGTCCCCTAGAAGCATTCAGTTTGTGATCAGTAAGGAAGGGTATTCAGAGGTCTGAACTTCTGCTCCTTCTAGGCTTCCATCTTGACTATGCCTCCCCATTATTTATTTTTAAAAAACACACTTTTTATTACCTATAACAGTTAGTATAATTGGAGCCAGAAAACCCCTTACCAATTCTGATATTTGATGTTCAGTTTTGCTAATTCATTCACATATAATTATAAATACTCTGATTTCAACTTTTTACTTATTTTGTATAGGGTTTCTCTGTTTTGTCCAAGATGTAACTGAAAAAGCCACTCACTATGTGATCATCATGAGCTTTTATCTGCTCCTCTTCACTAGATTCCCAGTTTGTTGACTAGCCTATTCTCTTAGACTCCCCAAATTATAGCTTGGCTTAGTACTATTACATCCCATCACCTCTAGTCCTTTGTGTAAAAACGGACCAGAATCCAGGACTTCAATCCCCACAAGCCTTTGCTCCACTTCCCCAGAATGCTTTGTAATCTCACCTGGGCCAAGATCGAGAAGGTATTTAACCTGGTGGCAAAGGTTTTTGGGCCTCTTTTTGGACTTCCATTTTGGAGCAGAGGCATCTCTTCCATGATGTGAGATTATCTTGTCTAGGCCACTCTGGCCTAGGCATGTGTTTCTTATCCTGTCTTTTCTTTAATCCTTAATTTTTAATAAACCTCTAAAAAATATAATACTCCTTGTAGAGAGAAACTAATTGCTACCTGCCTCAGTCTCCCCTAAATTTTAATCTTTACATTTGATAATTCAGAATACCTGAGATCAATACGTTCAGGATACCTGAGATCAATAATCCCCTTTAGTAATAGGGATGAAAGACTTGTGCCATGAAAGTTGACTACTTTTAGAAAACAATTGTCTTTTGTCATTTAATGTAAGAGGCAGTCTGGTTCAATAATATTCTTCCATAACTGTTCGCTATATAAATTAAATCAGAATTCTGGCTACAGATACACAAATAGATTTCCATATGGTGTGTATTTATATATTCATGCAGACATCCTCTTATAAAGAATATATAGTTATGTATATGTATGTATTCAAGAACTATAAATTGAAATATGTCAAATAAATATGAAGACTACAGCAATCTACCACCTTATTTCATCACTTTTGTTAATGAGAAATATTCCAGAGGTTGTCCTTTTCAAGTAATTGTAGCTCTCAGTTTTAGATAAAACTTCTGATTGTGTTCATTTTCATTCTTTTTTCAGGATTTTTAACTTAAATTAATTCTGTAATTTATTGAAGTCTTTTCTGCATCAATTGACAAAATTATATGATTTCATTGTGTTTCTTATTATCGTGATATATTAGGACAATTATTTCCTAATGATGAACCTTGTATTCCTAATATAAATCCACAGTTGTCATAAAAATATTTCAGGAGAAATATCATTATAATCTTTTGTCACTATTTTATTTAGTCTTTTGCATCAATATTCATTAGAAATATAGTTCTATATTTCTCTTTCTATGCTTTAATATTCCATCATTTATTTATCAGCCCCATATGTGTCTAAAAGAAAGGGTTTATAGATTACTTTTATATATTTTTGAAAAGAAGTTAATGTAGTATAACAATTATTTGTTCTTTATATATTTGCTAAAACTCATTTTTAAATAAATCTGCATGATCCTGCAACTTTTTGTAATTTGGAGTTTGATTTATGTATTGATCAATATTTTCAAAGATTTAATGGTGGTGCCTTTTTCATATTTTTAAATGTCAGTGTTTCTGAGCTATTAATTGTACAATTCCCATTCAATCAATCACACTTTTGTTAAGATCCTACTGTATGACAGAGATTCGCCACTACAGTTTTGAAAAATGAAATAGTCATTGCCTTCAAGAACTCATATACTATAAAATATACTATGTATATTTTAGATATACTTAGATATTCTTAGAAAAGAATACACAAAATATGTGCAAAATAAATAAAACAATAGTTTTCAGACGGCGTAGTGGATGAAGCTTAGAGAATAAGAAAATATTTGATTCAGAACATAATGTTTAAGTATAGTTTTGAAGGATAATAGGCAATGTAAGTGATATTGCAAGCATGGCTAACTAGAAGAATAGAGGAATCAGCAACATAAATACAAAATAAAATAATCAATTGTTCTGGGGAAAGGTATGGAAAAATGGAATAATTTCTCTTTCATGAATATTTCAGGTGAAATATATAAAGAACAGCTAGTTTGCAATGTCCAATAAATATGTAACAAATTGTGCTAGGGGCTCAAAAGAAAACGATGAGATTCATTTTCACTGAGAATACATTTAACCATCCTTTGTTAACTTCATAATACTTTTTCTCCATATTAAATATGCATGTCATAAAATTTGCCCACTTGTTTTCATAAGAAATTTTATCACACTTATTAAATATATAAATGTAATAATTTTATTGTTTATTTTCTACTTTCATAGTATGAGTGACATCACAAGTTAATGTCTTGAGTTGCCCAAGAATTATGTTTAAGTGAAGTAGAGTTTCACAAAATCATAGCCTCACTCTCTTCCAGTCACTGAAGTCCAGGGTCAAGACAAAAGTCACAGTGGCTGGTGATGCCTGGAATGAAGTGGGTAAACTTGGAGCCTTCAATATCTGACCAAGCCCTAAGCATTACTCACCTCCTGTGTTAGCTGTCTTCATGGCAACTGGAACAAATTAGAGAAGACATAGCCATAATTCACTGATAGGTTTGAGGTCTATTGATCATCCTCAACCTGATTTAGCCCATCTGTTGAGACAGTTTTACTGAGGTGTGGCCTCTGTGCATACTACAACTTCTTGAAGCCAAAGGAATCACCTCATAAAAAAGAAATATCAGTTTCACAAGGTAAAGACATATGGAGGCCAACGTCTATTTTCCTTACTTTCTGGTGTCTCCTCTTCCTAAATCATATTTCTTTATTTTATCCTTATTTGGTAATTCTTTGTGACTCAAATAAATATTTTATTCATGTGTGATTTCATAGTCTTTGCCTGATTTTATGAGTCTCTCTGGACCTGAAATTCTGGATTAATATGGCTACATTTCTTATTAAGTTAAATTATAGGATTCCAAATAATGGCATACTATTTAATATATTGATTTGTACTTTGTCTTCTCTTCAAAAATTACAGGTATTTTTTCTTCAATGGGTACCTAGACTATGCTATTTTATTCAGATTTTTAATTTCTTCATATTTTCCTTAGAATTTCAATAATTCTAAGATTTTCTTGATAAGTTGTCTCTTTTACTTTCCTATGATTTATAATTATCCCACATATTTTATTGGTGAAATTTCCCCGAATTTTGCATCATTATTTGTTTTCTCACCATTTTATTAACATTTTCTACTGTATTTAACAAAGTCTCAAATTGCATGTTAATCCTTTTATTTTCACTCAGTGATCTTATATCCATGATCGTGGATGCTACATCTACACCTTGAGAATTTTTTCTCAGTTTCCTCGTTGTCTATATTTTTATTTGTTTGTTTATTCTGAATTCTACTGATGTTTACTTCTACCGATATTTAAATTTCCTTAATTATTACTCTAACTATAATGTAATATTTTTGTATTTATTAAAATATTATCTAATTAATAAACACTTTCTCTGTGTCTCTTTGTGTGTTTCTCCTTCTGTCACTTTGTATATGCCTCTATCTCACTCTCATTCAGTTACTCATTTAATTAATATTGTTTTCCAAATCTGAGTTTGTTTTATTTCTGTAATAGTGCATGTCCTCTCTCTCATAATTATATGTTCTTTTAGTTTCTTTGGCATATTTGTTTCTACTTTTAGGCAATGAAAGGGAGCTAAATTTAGTGATAGTCACTGATTCTGACAACTCAAACTTATGATTTGATTATGATTATAAAATTATGATTATATTAAATATATGATTATGTGGAAATTACATATTTTATTATATAATTAGATAAATTAATTAAATATTAAGTAAATAAAATGAAAATATCAATGGCAATGTAAAAGATAGAATTTCTGGAAGCCAGTACTTTATAGCCATTCCTAAAAACTAAAATTTCATGTTTTGCTAAAAAAATACCTAAACATAGGTACACTCAAACAGTTATGCCATAATATATTTTCCCCTTTCTAGAAATTAAATTGAAGTCTTTGCATGTTATATTTCACTTTTAGGGGAAATTGCTTAAGTCAGAATTTTTACCAAAAAATGTCAATGGCCATATATTAAGATTTGCTACTTTCATATTAAAACATTGAGATGACATGGCACCTATTAATATTTTTAACCAATATAAATTAGTCATTTTACCAAATAGTTTTCAAACATCAAAAATTAAATGAAGTACATTCTTTAAAAAACCTAAACATATATATTTATGCTTATTCAGAGGTGACATCATCTTCCATTGTTAATATTAAATAATTAAAGCCACCAATTTATTTTTAGAAACAATACCATTTAATCACCTTTAGCATAATTACCATGCAATTGTTTGAGTTTTATAAAACTGAACATCAGTACTTATGTGTTGCTTATTCTATCTCTATGTTTTTTTTTTTCAGATGACTGAATGCTTATAGTTTGTTCTTACTATTTTATTGTAGCAATTTTGTGATTCAGACAAAATACTGGAGGAAATATTATATGTCATACTGTGAAGGTAAGAGGAATGTCAGATTATTTTAATTGATCACGTGGAAGAACATCCAAATAGTGACCATTTCTGGGATACAGATATTCAGTTAATGGGGCATAACCATTATCCACACATGACAATAGTTTTACCTGATTTCACAGCTGTATTTTGCTTCTTTATACCATGAATGAGATATGTTTATCTATTCTCAAAGTTTTCACTTGATTCAACTATACCCAAAAGTTACTGTACCCCCCAAAATTTCTATATTTATATGTTTCAAAGTTAATCTCCTATGGGGGGAAAGTTCTTTATTCTTATTGCCTACATTTTCCTACCTCTCTCTCATTTCATAATCAATGTAAAATTGGTTTCCAGGCAAAACATTCAGCTGAAGCTGTTCTAAATTTAACAATGGTATCTTAATTGAAATATCTGATAGTCTTTTCTCACTCCATATATTGCTTGCCTTCTCTACCACATTTAAAATTCTTAATTATCTGCTCCTCCTAGATAATTTTATTCTCTATATTTTAATTACACTATTTTCTCCTTGTTTTCCTATCTTTTGATCACATGTTCTCAGTCTCCTTTTTTGGGTAAATATCCCCCTCCTAACACTTTTGTATGGTAATATTCTAGAGATCTGTCTTGTCTGCTCATCTCTCACTTTCAGTTATCCTTCTCTCTATGATCCATATTATTACATATAATTATACACATATCAGGAAATCAGAAATACACACATGTATATATGTATAGTCATATGCAGATGCCCATATACATTTGTATATATACATGCATATGTGTGTGTTTTACATATAGAGAGATGGATATGTATTATACACATGTGTATATTGTACATATATGTGTAATTAAACATTAGATCATCCCTTGCTGATGGCCCATAGATTCTACAAACAATATGCCTCAAAAAATCACCATTCACTCTTGAACTCTACCTTTTTATTTTCTTTTTTCTTTTTTTCTGCCAACATCACCACCACCAATGTTCCTAGCTTCCTTAGACTATAGTCAAGGCTAAAGTATTTCATTATCAACTTTGGTTCCGTAGCACTCGCATTTTTCACAATCATTTCAATATTCTGGTTTGCCTTTTAAAGCATATTTTGCCTTTGCTTTGTAAATAATTATTCCCCTACCCATTGTTATGAAAAGCATTTTATCGTTTTCTTAGTTTTCTGTCATGGCATATTCATTTTGCACAAACTGAGGATGTGACATAACTTGTTGGTTTAAATCTATTTTGTGCCAAATTGCTTTCCAATTTTAACTTTTTATATTAAGCAGGAAGTCTTTCACATCAATAACTTATGTTCTTGGGTTTAAACAGTAGATTGCTATATTTTATTATTAATGTTTCTTGCTTATGTACTCTGCGCCAGTATTCTTCCTTAATAAGTTTATGTAGTACTGAATACTTTTACTTTATAATTTTGATGACAACTTATTTAATCTATCTATCAGGCATTTGTTTTTAGAATTTGACCCAAGATCTAAGAGAAGACCAATTTGACCACTCTGTAGTAGAAAGGTGATACATTTGGTGTTTGGAAAATTGTGTTGGCCTTTGAATGAAAAATGGAAGAGTTTATACTTTATTTAAGAACAAGAGAGAATTGCTAAATTTCATTAGGTAGTAGAATGAAATAGATCAAGTGAGACTAAGGAAAATCACTTTTGCAATGTTTTTAAAATATAGGTTGAAATAGGGAATGACTTGAGGCAGGAAGGTAAATTAGTAGGCTTTTTCAATAGTATAGTCATGTTTTAATGGGGCTCAAATTTAAGAGGTAGCTAGATCATAGAGGGAACATATCTGAACATTTTGTATATCTAGAAATATCAAAATTGGCAAATAGATAGATAATATTGGGTGACAAATGAATTAAAGATGATGTTAATATTCCAAAATTAGGAGCCTAGTATAATGGTGGTAATTTTGAAAGAAATATTTGGAAGGGACAGATTTGATGCAAAAGGTAATGAGTTATGTATTAGACATTTTGAGTTTGAAATGCCTTTGGGACATCTCATTTAGGTATTTTTTAAAAAATTATTTTATTTGTTCATTTCTGAATATTATTCATTGGAAATGAAGGTCATTTTATTTTCTTCCCCAACCCCTCCCACCACCTATCCCATAGCTGACACACAATTCCACTGGGTATCACATGTGTTCTTGATTTGAACCCATTTACATGTTGTGGGTATTTGCATTAGAGTGTTCATTTAGAGTCTCTCCTCAGAGATGTCCCCTCAACCCCTGTAGTCAAGCAGTTGCTTTTCCTTGGTGTTTTTATTCCCACAGTTTCTCCTCTGCTTGTGGATAATGTTTTTTATCCTAGAAACCTGCATATTGTTTAGGGACATTGCATTGACACTAATGGAGAAGTCCATTACATTTGATTGTACCACAGTGTCTCAGTCTCTGTATACAATGTTCTCCTGGTTCTTCTTTTACTCTGCATCACTTCCTGGAGGTTGTTCCAGTTCCCAGGGAATTCCTCCACTTTATTATTCTTTTAAGAACAATAGTATTCCATCACCAACATATATCACAATTTGTTCGGCCATTCTCCAATTGAAGGGCATCCACTCATTTTCCATTTTTTTTTGCCACCACAAAGAAAGCAGCTATGAATATTCTTGTAAAAGTATTTTTCCTTATTATCTCTTTGGGGTACAAACCCAGCAGTGCTATGGCTGGATCAAAGGGCAGAAAATCTTTTATTGCCCTTTGGGCATAGTTCCAAATTGCCCTCCAGAATGGTTGGATCAATTCACAGCTCCACCAGCAATGAATTAATGTACCTCCTTTGCCACATCCCCTCCAGCATTCATTACTTTCTTTTGCTGTCATGTTAGCCAATCTGCTAGGTGTAAGGTGATAACTCAGAGTTGTTTTGATTTGTATCTCTCTAATTATGAGATTTAGAACACTTATTAATGGGCCTATGAATAGTTTTGATTTCTTTATCTGAAAACTGCCTATTCATGTCCCTTGCCCATTTATCAATTGGAGATTGGCTTGATTATTTTGTACAATTGATCTAGCTCTTTGTAAATTTGAGTAATTAAACCTTTGTCAGAGGTTTTTTATGAAGATTGTTTCCCAATTTGTTGCTTCCCTTCTGATTTTGGTTACATTGGTTTTGTTTGTACAAAAGCATTTTAATTTTATGTAGTTAAAATTATTGATTTTACATTTGTGACTCTTTCTAAGTCTTGCTTTGTTTTAAAATATTTCTCTTCCCAAAGGTCTGTGTACTATTCTGTGTTTGCCTAATTTACTTATAGTTTCCTTCTTTATGTTCAAGTCATTCACCCATTTTGAATTTATATTGATGTAGGATTTGAGTTGTTGATCCAAACCTAATCTCTCCCACACTGTCTTCCAATTTACCCAGTAGTTTTTTTTTTTTTAAGGGTGAATTTTTGTCCCAGAAGCTGGGATCTTTGGTTTTATCATGTACTGTCTTGCTAAGGTCACTTACGCTGAGTCTATTCCACTGATCCTCCTTTCTGTCTCTTAGCCAGTACCAAATTCTTTTGATGATTGCTGCTTTATAATATAGTTTGAGATCTGGGACTGCATGGCACACTTCTTTGTATTTTTTTCATTATTTCCCTGGATATCCTTGATCCTTTATTCTTCCAAATGAACTTTGTCACGGTTTTTTTCTAAATCAATAAAAAAATTTTTTTGAAGTTCAATGGGTATGGCACTAAATAGATGAATAAGTTTGAGTAGGATGGTCATTTTCATTATATTGGCTCATCCTACCCATGAGCAGTTAATGTTTTTCCAATTGCTCAAGTCTAGTTTTAGTTGTGTGGAGAGTGTTTTGTAGTTGTGTTCATATAGTTCCCGTGTTTGTCTCGGGAGATAGAGTCCTAGGTATTTTATTTTGTCTAAGGTGATTTTGAATGGGATGCTGATCTGTATTGGAAATATATAGAAATGCTGATGACTTATGTGGATTTATTTTGTATCCTTCAACTTTGCTAAAGTTGTTGATTATTTCAATTAGTTTTTTGGTTGAATCTCTAGGATTCATTAAGTAAACCATCATGTCATCCACAAAGAGGGATAACTTGGTCTCCTCCTTGCCTATTTTAATGCCTTCAATTTCTTTTTCTTCTCTAATTGCTACTGCTAGTGTTTCTAGTACAATATCAAATAACAGAGGTGATAATGGACATCCTTGTTTCACTCCTGATCTTATTGGGAATGCATCTAGTTTATCCCCATTGCAGATGATATTAGCTAATGGTATTTGATATATACTGTTTATTATTTTTAGGAACAGCCCTTCTATTTCTATGCTTTCTAGTATTTTTAGTAAGAATGGATGTTGTATTTAATCAAAGGCTTTTTCTGCCTCTATTGAAAAAATCATGTGATTTTTGTTGGCTTGCTTGTTGATATGGTCAATTATGTGGATGGTTTTCCTAATATTGAACAAGCCCTGCATCCCTGGTATAAATCCTACTTGATCATGGTGAATGACCCTTCTGATCACTTGCTGGAGTCTTTTTGTTAGTATCCTGTTTAAGATTTTTGCATCTATATTCATTAGGGAGATTGGTCTATAATTTTCTTTCTCTGTTTTTGACCTGCCTGGCTTCAGAATCAGTAATGTGTTTGTGTCATAAAAGGAATTTAGTAGAATTTCCTCTTTCCTTATTATGTCAAATAGTTTGTATAGTATTGGGATTAGCTGTTCTTTGAATGTTTGATAGAATTCACTTGTGAATCCATCTGGCCCTGGGGATTTATTCTTAGCGAGTTCTTTGATGGCCTATTGGATTTCATTTTCTGATGTGGGATTATTTAAGAATTCTATTTCTCCTTCTGTTAGTCTAGGCAGTTTATATTTTCATAAATATTCATTTATATCACCTAGATTGGTATATATATTGCCATATAATTGTGTAAAATAGTTTTTAATGATTGCCTTAATTTCTTCTTCATTGGAGGTGATGTCCCCCTTTTCATCTTTGATGCTGTTAATTTGCTTTACTTCTTTCCTTTTTTTAGTTAGATTGACCAGTACTTTGTCTATTTTGTTTGTTTTTTCAAAGTACCAGCTTCTAGTCTTATTTATTAGTTCAATAGTTCTATCACTTTCGATTTTATTAATTTCTCCCCTAATTTTTAGGATCTCTAGTTTGGTTTTCTTCTGGGGGTTTTTAATTTGTTCACTTTCAAGTTTTTATTATTTGCATTTCCAATTCATTGATCTCTGCCCTCCCATGTTTGTTAGTATATGCACTCAGGGATATGAATTTTCCTCTGAGTACTGCTTTGGTTTCATCCCAAAAGGTTTGAAAGGATTTCTCACCATTGTCATTTTTCTTGTTGAAATTATTAATTGTTTCTATGATTTTTTCACTAACAAACTGATTGTGGAATATCATATTATTTAATTTCCAATTAATTTTTGATTTGGTCATCCATGTACCCTTTCTGATCATTATTTTTATTGCCTTGTGATCTGAAAAGGCTGCATTCATTATTTCTGCTTTTCTGCATTTGTATGCCATGTTTCTGTGACCTTGTGTGTGATCAATCTTTGTGAATGTGCCATGTGGTGCTGAGAAGAAGGTATATTCCTTTTTGACCCTATTTATTTTTCTCCACATGTCTATTAACTCTAATTGCAATTTATCATTATGGAGGTCAAGCAAAGTCCAAATCTTCATTTAATGGGAAAAGATATTACCAGGTAGAGCTAAGGAAGGAGTTTATTAGAGATATGTATAATAGCCCACACAGATAGGACATTGAAAGTGCTGAGGAACTGGGAGTAGGCCACTTAAGTTGGATCACAGAATACCTTAGAGAGAATAATATTCAATAAGACTAGAATAATAAATTGTGGCCACTTCATTTAAGACTTAAAAAGCTAATATGTAATTTATAATTAACAAATAAATCATAGGAAAGCCATTGGAGTTGAATTAGTTGAGAAAACATAGTCTTACACATGTTTAGGTAAAATTACAGCATAATACAGGATGAACAAGAATTGGAAGAGAGACTACCTCCTCTACTATACAGAAAATATCAATTTTATTGAATTTACTCACTCATTAAATGGATATTTTGACATGGATCTAGTTCTTAACTAAGCCTAGCCCCCAAGGGACTATGAGGTACAAATACTTGCCTGAATTGTCTCTTTACTTATTTTCCCTTCTTCTCCTCTTCCTTTTCCTCCTCCTCTTCATTATATTCTTTTTTCTTCTTCTATAATCAGTATGTAGACTATTGAAAAAGGATAAAACAAACTAAAGAGACGGGCTGTGGTTCATAAGAACCTAGAATAAGAACTGAAATAGTTTTAGAAAGAAAATTATTTGCCTATTTAGTAAAGAAAAGAAAGGTAGAATAGAGATGCAGCTCCTTCTTTTCCAGGCTTTATATTATATAAGATTTAGACAAGGGTATCTACACAAAAAACATATATAGTTAAACAATTTTAGTAAAAGGGTAATTTGAAAGTAAGGTAGATTGCGATAAATATCAATAAATTTAAATATCAAATCAAATTTTGCCAAAATAAAAATGCAAGAAATTCCAAAGCACTGGCTTGGGTTTACTTAAAAGAAGACCTTGGTAAGTTAACAGAAAACATAGTTGTTTTTTGATGGATCCATGGCCTTGGGAAACCTGAGAATCCTTGTATACATCTCTGACTTTCCTGGAGAGTTATTGAAGTCATGGTGACATTCTGTGTTCAAATGATCTCTAGTCACATAATGTTCGAATTAAACAATATAATAGTCAATGTTTTCCAAACAATGTAACTAAGCCCTTTCCACAGGGTTCATCTCAAAATTAAATTTGATTCATCTGTATTAACTAGTCACTCTGCTAGGAACTGAGGGAGAAATTTAAAGAAAAATTCCTTCCTGTTTACATCTTTGAGGTGGGGAGGATGACAAGATATTTAAATAAATAAACTGTATGAATTATTTTTTAAAAAGGCATCCCCAAGTAACAGACTTTCCCCTATATCATCCATCTAAAAATTCTCAAAGGCTTAAATATTTATCTGCTTTCAGACATTTTTAAGTGATGAGAGACTTTCTTCAGAGCACAAGAAAGTGAAAATACACATATCAAACTTAAATGTCAGAAGAGGTTCTTTAAGCCCAATTACATTTTAAATAATTTGGTTAAAGTACTTTATTTTTCCCATCACTAGAAATTTACACTTAACTGTTATAAAGTATTACACAGATAGACTTCTTCAAAAGGCTGCTAATGAAGAAAATGGAATGATGACCCCACTTAATTAGTATTTTGAATGCTAATTCAAATCATAAATTATGGTTTTATCATTCTACTTTGTTGTCCCAATATTCTTCTTGTCCTCTTCTCTGCTTGAAAACAAATCCCTTTTAGGTTTTTTTTTTCTTATTAAGGAAAGCTTCTGTCACTCTTTGCATATCAAAAATTGAATTTTCTATGCAGCAAAGGTGGAGGGAGAAAACCTGTTATACTTATTGCAGTGACTGTAACTGAAAGACATGCACAGCCTAGTAAGTATACTTTACAAAATGATGAGAGAATTTTGACTTAACATTGCTCTATGGGATACTTGTGTGGTACTCTACAGATCAACTCCTAAAAACAAACAAAATTCATTATACACTTAAACTTCAGATGGAGAAAGAAAAAAGGTTCTTAAATGAAACACTTCCATTTGAAAAGCCATATGACTCAAAATGCTCTTGAAATTAAACAGCAATTTATAGAAAATATAAATCCCATTCTCTTTGATGCTTAAAAATGGTAGCCACAATTAACTTTATCCATATACTTCTGGTAATTAATGGAGGAAATTATTGGGTACAACTCAAGAGCAATGTAAAACAGATTAAAAAGCCTTTTTTATCCATTGAAACAAGTTTCAATTAATCAACAAATATTTATCATGCCACAGACTGGCTAAATATGGTAGATATATTTGTAAAGGTAAGATAATTCCTGCCCTCTAGAAGTTAATATGATACTACAAATATACAACATGCTTACAAATAATTAATTTTGATCTATATGAAATGCACAGTGATTTTGAGAAGAGTACTAACAACCTAGAAAAAGGAGAGTTCTCTTGAAGATGTTATTTGAAGTGACCCTTGAAGGGAAATGGGGTTTTCAAAAGACAGATAAATCAAGAGATATAATATCAGTACTAGTAACATCAACTCAGCCAGTTTGATTATAGTGTTGAGTATGCAAGGAGGAGAATTATGTCATTGGCCTTGAAAAAAACAAACTGCATCCAAAGAATAAAGGCCTTTAAATACTAAACTGAAGGGGTTGGTTTTTTCCTAAAGAAAATAGAGAAAAAAACTGAAGGTTTTTGAACAGAAGAATGGCATGACAAGAACCAAATATTAGGGCTCTAATTTGGCAGTGTTAGGGAGAATGGATTTTAGATAGCAATAATTAATAAGGAAAAACATTAAAAGATCTCAGAATTCTGACCAAGGCAGTAGACTATGGTAATTTCAATAGACTGATGATGAACCATATTTCCTACTGCTTGTTAGAGTGGTCATAATGTAAAAGTTCAGATTGTGAACAAGGCTACGTGTATATATACAGGTGTGTGTGTATGTGTGTGTGTGCATGTGTGTGTACATTTGCATTTGTATGTGTGTATATCTCCTATAAAATAAGGATTCTTTTTGATTGGGTAGGGGATTGGTTATTGAGTAATGAGAAGTAAAGAAGGGAACAGAGCCAAGATGGTAGAGTAGAATCACAAAACATTCAAACTGCTTGGAGAATCGTCTCCAACCAACTTTAAAATAACACTTCAAAAAAATTATTGAACTGATAAAACCAGCAGAGATGGAATGAAGCAACTTTCCTGCCAAAAAACTTTTTTTTTAAATCGCTTAGAAAGTAAGTAGAGGATCTATATCACTGGGGTCAGAAGGGAGCAGAATCAGAAGCAAAGTCTCATAGTCAGTAGCAAGGCTGCACCAAGGAGCATTGACATAAGCCAACAACAAGCACCATCCCTCATCCCAGACTTATTGTATCAAATTCTAAAACAGGGCCCAAGCCAAATTTAACACCCTGAGACACTGTCTAGGCCAACAGCAGAGTTCCCCATGCCCAACCCTTGAGGTTCCAAACCCTAGCTGAGGTGTACCTGGTTGGTGTAACACATAGAATCCCTTTCCAAGCCTTCAGTGAGGACCCAATCACCAGCGTGGACCCAGCAAAAGGCAGTACACAGTATGTCTAGCTGTTGCAAAGCTAAGGGGAAGACCAGGGCATTGCCAAAGTCTGATGTTAGGCTTCAAGTCCCAGTGAAAAGCAGTTTGGAATGTGTCTGACTTAAGTAAGTTCAGAGTGAAGCTCAGAGATACTGCCCAGGCTTGGTAATGAGTCCCTGAGCCTCAGAAAAGGTAGCTTATAGTGTCCAAAGCCCTGAACGTCATCATACCACCTTGGAAAAGCCAAAGCTTGCAGAAACCTAGATGGGTAAAGGGTAGCAGCAAGGAAAAGTAAAACTGAACTATATGAGAGTGCCTCCCTCTACCCTGGGAACAGAGTCAACTTTTAAGATGTAAGTAAAAGAAAAAAGGCTGAGGAAATGAGTAAACAGCAAAAAGCAAGCACCTGACCATATAAAATTATTATGGAATCAAAGAAGAGAAATGCACAAATTCAGAAGGTTACAGTAGGATCAAAGCAGTCACATATTAAACTTCAAAGAAAAACAGGAAGTGAATAAGATGAGTAAGGAATAAGAGAATAAAGAGGGAAATGGCAGGGGTGATTAAAAGCTAATCACTTGTGAGGAGGAATAGAATGAAATGAGAGAAATGGAATAGGATCTGTATTTAAAAAAAAGATAAAAGAGGGAAGTTTGTACCCGAGATAAGTTTTGTACCCCGATATGGAGAGGGGGAAAGAGAGAAGAACCCTCTTCCTTCTCAAAGTGGGATTCAGGGGAGACAACAGATGTAATGGGTTGGCTCAGAGAGAGGAGAGTGGGGTTTGATGATTTTCCCCCTTCTGCCTTCCCTCCATAACTAAAACTGCTCTCTCCAATTTGCTCTTGTCTCTCTTGTCCCCCCTCCACTACTCAAGATCAAAAGGTCTCCCCTTGATCTGTTCACTCACACTCAGCTTGGGGACCAGATAACTTTTTATGTTAACTCAATCAGGTAATACAAACAGAATAATGGGCAGGGAAGAATGGGAAAAGGAAAGTAGGGAAAGGGTGTCCCTGTCTCTATCTAAACCCTTTCCCCTCCCTCCTTGAGTTTTGGGGGGAACTCAGGCCTTGGCAGCCAAAGCCCCCTGAGAGAAAGTCAGGTTGATTCATCCCTGGGCAACAGGAGCTGAGGTAACATCTGCTCAGGTTTCTCTTCAGAAGTCGCTTCAATTGGGAAGTGTTGGGGGAAAAGATTTCCAGTCACCAGCAGGAAAAATGGGTAACCCTCAGGAGAAAGTCTTTTCCCCACAATCTCTCTTTGGCATCTCAAGACCAAGAGACACCACCAACTCCTCTCCCAGCCAGTCTTCTCTCCTCAGGATTCCACTCATGGGCCCCCTCACATGTCAACATTATCAATTTCACATACTCTTCAGTCTGGCACTTTTTTCTCTAATGCTAGCCTCTGACACAAATCCTCCATTTCCTGTTGTTCACCTGGTGCCACCATGGCCCACATGAGTTACTTATCTTCTATGTCGATTCTAATCTATCTATGTTACTTATTGTACTCATCTAACCTCCCTTTTCCCAAAATAATAAATCTTATCCTAATCTGTCTACTTACTAATCTAAATTCCTATCTTATTCTAAGACAGAGTGGGAAGAGAATTAGGATTATGTGCCAACAAAATTTTTTACAATAAAACAATTTTTTAATACAAAGGTCATTTCTATTGCAATCAATATAAAATTTAACTTTAGTAAAATTGAACTATCCTACACATTATGCAATACTAATTCCAATGTAACAATTCATAACATTTATAGGTATACATATATATTAACTTGTATCTAAATGAAATCTGATTTATTCTGTCCTTATGTTACCTCTCTAGTTACAATATTCCCTTTTCCACCTTAAATTACTCTGTCCCTGTCTATTAATGGTTAATATTTTAACTCTCTCCTTTCTATCTATATTACTGGATTAGATCATTATGCTATATATATATGTGTGTGTGTGTGTGTGATTATACATGCCCATTATTTGCACACATTTACATATGTCACATGTTATTTAAATACATATATACATATATATCCTCTGGTAGTAGAGATTTATTTACAGATATACAATTTATGGGTTGTCCTCATTTACGGCACAGCCCCTAATGTCAGTGTAAAATTTGTTTGTTTTCTAGATATGTTGTGGTGGATGCATATTTATTCCAATGTGCATGTGAATGTATTTCCCTATATGTGAAGATAATGTGATCGATGATTAATCTTATGTGACCCATTTTTCTTAAGCTCATTCCCCATAATGTTTTTGATTCAAAGTTCTTTCCAGTTGTCTGTGTGTCTTCCATCCTTTGGTATTGTTTGAAGTTTGTCATGGGTCCAGGGTACCTTCTCCTTTACAGGATACATACTTACCTGTTGTCTCACCTTGAAAGATTATCTCAGGTATCCGGAACTACAGGATCAAGCATGTGTATAAGATTAACATGTGAGTGCATTTAAGAGTGAATATTTTGATGCATGTGAGTGAAACTTTATAAGGATGTTTGTTCCAACCTCATGTGTCCAAGAGAGATTCTTTTTTTATGTAATGAATGTAGGTATCTTTCTTAATGTGTGATTGTAAGGCGACTATTCTATTCCTATGTGGTTGATTGTAAAGGTTAATGGTATTTTAGTTTAAGCTTGCGATTGAAATTCATATATAGGTTTAATAATTCTAAGGGATTCTAAATCTACCCAAATAAACTCCCAGGTTTCACAAGGAACGACTTCTGCTGTGCTTCACAGGCTACGCTAATCCTCCCTGATCTAACCAACCCAAATTTATACTATCTGTGTTGGGCATTATTCTATTTTGGTTTCACTGTCTCTATTCAGTATCTCTATTTCTTCTTGTGAGATTTTGTTGGATTCATGGGCTCTATGTTTATTTATCAAGGGTTGTTCTTGGGGTGTCTGTGTTTGAACAGATTCTTGGGCTTCCATTAAGTTGCCTTTCAATGTGTTATCATGGACATAGTGATGTTTAACATGAGATGCATGAAGCCAAGAATCCTTTCCTACTACTTTGATTGATGTAGGAGTGGTGAGAGCTACATCGTATGGACCAATCCATCTGGTCTCTGTGGGTTTGTCTTTGGAAAAATAATTTTTTTTAAATAGCAAAATTATTATTATGTGTAAATATTTATGGAAGTGGAGTGTTGACTTTGGGCCCCTAACAATTTGCCAACATTGTTTCCTCTGATAGACTCTGTACTTCTGACTTTTTAATTCATGTATGAAATATTTCAATGGTCTTATTTTGATTCTTTTGGAAATTCTTCAGCAGCTCTGGACAAGTGTTGGTCTATCTTACTGTTCTTTTCAGAAAGAGAGAAAGAGACCATAGAATGTCATGGTGTCATAGGTCTTTTGGTCGATGAAGATGGTTGTAAGTAGAAAGGGTTTTATTCCTAAGAACGTAATATATAGAAGTCGAGATGCCTTTTGCTGCTAAATATTTCCATATGAGATGCTCTGTACCATACCAGTTAAACCCTTTAGTAGCATGGCCAATGTGTGGAAAATGGACACTCGCATTCTTCTTTGCTGCTAGAGTTATCTTTTTTAAACCCTCCTCCAGTGCTGCCATCTTAATGCCAGACAAGGCATTGGAGCGATCCCGGTGCTGAGCCATAATCGATGCCAAAAGTCCTGTCCTTTGTTCCTAGACATCTTGTCATCAATAGGGAATAGAAGGACTCCTCTCAGACTCAGATCCTTCATCTTCCCTGCAAGTTCATGTATTTTCCTTGGTTCAGCTGACTGAATTTCTACAGCTGGGAACAAATCACCTCTGCCCCATCATCCAAACCTTGGCAGCCTGAGTCCCCTGAGAGAAAGTCAGGTTGATTCACCCCTGGGCAACAGGAGTTGAGGTAACAACTGCTCAGGTTTCTCTTCAGAAGTTCTTTCAATTGGGAAGTGTTGGGGGGGGGGGGAGATTACCAGTCACCAGCAGGAAAAATGGGTAACCCTCAGGAGAAAGTTTTTTTTTTTTCCCTCCTCTCTTCAGTCTCTCAAGACTGAGAGACAGCACCAACTCCTCTCCCAGCCAGAGTCTTCTCTCCTCAGGATTCCTGGGGCCCCTCCTCCATCAAGGTGATCAATTTCACTTTTTTCTCTAGTGCCAGCCTCTGTCACAAATCCAAAGGGGAAAATATGATTTAGGGGAAGATATAAGATGATAACATAACTATGAATGTCAATGGAATGAACTCATTCATAAAACAGAAGCATATAGCAGAGTGAATTAAAAACATGACTCCTAGGATATGTTGTTTACAAGAAACATATTTGGGGCAGGGAGACACACACAGAGTAACAGTAAGTGGCAAGAGCAGAATCTACTGTGTTTCAGATTAAGTAAAAAGAAAAAATAATAAAAGTAGCAATCATGTTTTCAGTCAAAGCTAAAGCTAAAAATAGATATAATTAAAAGAGATAAGGAAGAAAATTATATTTTGCTCAAAGGTACAATAGAAAAAGAAATCATACCAATACAACCCATATATGCACCAAATGGTAGAATGTCCAAATTTTTAAAGCATCAATTAAGTGAGCTTTAAGAGGAATTAGACAGTAAAATAATATTAGTGGGGGACCTTAAACTTCTCCTCTCAGAACTATATAAATCTAGCAAAAAATAAACAAGAAAGAAGGGAAAGAAGGGAATATATTTTTAGAAAAGTTATATTAGAAACTTGAATATGGATGAAAAAGGAATATTATTTCTTTTCAGAAATACATGGCACCTATACAAAAATTGGCCTGATAATATGGCATAAAAACTTCACAACCAAATGCAAAAAGCAGAAAGAAATACATTGTTTTCAGATCATGATGTAATAAAATTTATAATCAATAAGAATAATGGAATGATAATTAAAATTTATTGGAAACTACTATATATGTATTTTTACATAGGTGGGGCAAACAATAAATTAGAGAAACAGTCAATAATTTGATTAAAGATGATGACAAGAAGATAAAATATTAAATTTGCTGTGCTATAGAAATAGCTTTACTTAGGGGAAATTTGATATCTATAAATCAATAAAATAGAGAAAAAGGAAATAATTAAATTGGCCATGAAAATAAAAAAAAATAAAAAGAATGAATTAAAAATCCTCAGTTGAAGACTAAATTTGGAATCCTAAAAATGAAAGGAGAAATTGATGAAATTGAAAGTACTGTTGAACTATTAAATGAGTCTATAATTTATGGAAAATAAAATAGAGCATTAGTTAACTTGATTTAAAAAAAAGAAAATCATATTACCAGTTTAAAAAATGAAAAGGCTCAATTCATCACTATTGAAGAGGAAATCAAATCAATATTTAGAAGTCATTTTACACAATTAAAGGACAGTGAATCTGACAACCTAGGTGAAATGGATGAATATTTACAAAAATGCAAACTGCCCAGATTAACAAAAGAGGAAGTAGAATACTTAATCTTTTCTCAGAAAAAAAAAATCAAACAAGCCATTCATGAACTCTCAAACTAAAAAGCTCTAGGACACAGATTCCCAAGTGAATTCTATTGAAGATTTAAAGAACAATTTATCTCAATACTTTATAAATTATTTGGCAAAATATGCCTAGCAAATTATTTTTATGGCACAAGTATGATGCTAATATCTAATCCAGAAAGAACAAAAACAGAAAGGAAATTATAGACCAAATTCCTAATTGAATATCAATGCAAAAATCTTGAAATGTTAGCAAAGAGATTATAGCAATAGAGCATGAGAATCAGTCAATATGACCAGATGGGATTTATTCCATAAATGAAAATTTATTTGTAGGAAAATATCAGTATAACTGACCACATAATAATGCTAACATAAATCACATGATTAATTCAACACTGATTATTCCTTAAAAAAAAAAAAACTAGCAATCATCGACACAGGCTTTCCTTAAAATAATAAATAGAATTCATCTAAAACTATCAGCACATCTCATCTGAAATAGGGACAAGTCAGAAGTCATAAGATTAGTGGTGAAGCAAAGATATCTGTTATCACCACTATTATCTAATATTGTATTTAAAATGCTCAATTCAACAATAAGAGAAGTAAAAAGATTGAAGGATTTAAAGTAGGTAAAGGGGAAGCTAAGCTCTGACTCCCTGTAGATGATATGATGACATACTTAGACAATACTATAGAATCAAATAAAAATCTAGTTTAAATAATGAAAACTTTAGCAAAGTTTCAGAACACAAAAGAAATACTCATAAACCATCAGCATTTCTGTATATTACTAAACAGCATAGCAGAAAGAGATAGAAAGACATATTCTCTTTAACATAGCCAGACAATATAAAATACTTGAGAATCTACTTGCCAAGTAGATTCTCAGGAAATATACAAACATAATAACAAACACTTTTCATATAAATAAAGTCAGATCTAAAAAACTGGGAAATTATTCATTAATCATGAATAGGCTAAGCTAATATAATAAAAATGTCAATTCTATCTAAATCAATTTACTGATTCAGTGCCATACCAACCAAACTATCAAATAATTATCTTAAATAACTAGAAAAATTAAAAATTTTATATGAAAGAACAAAAAGATAAAGACTATAAAGGGAATTAATGAAAAAATAATATCAAGGAAGGTGACCTAGCAGTACAAGATCTCAGATATTACTATAAAGCAGTAATCATCAAAATGGCTAAGAAATAGAATGGGAAATCAGTGGAAGAGATTAGATGCACAAGCTACAGAGGTAAATGACCATAGTAATCTAGTATTTGATAAACATAAAGATCCCAGCTTTTGGGCTAAGAATTCAGTATTTGACAAAAACTGCTGGGAAAGCTGTAAAACAGTATGGCAAAAACTAGGTATAGACCAATATCTAACATCCTATACAGAGATAAGGCAAAAATGGGTATATTTATATCTCACACCCTATACAAAATAAGGTAAAATTGGGCATATTTTTATATATACCCAAAATTTAGACATAAAAGATGATACCATAAGTAAATTATGGGGACATAGAATTTATCATCAAACAAGAGAAAATATATTAAAAGATTTATAATTAATAAATTGGACCATATTGGATTTTTAATTTTAACAAATAAAAGGTAATATAACCAAGATTAAAAGGGGATAAAAGTCAAACCTGGGGGAAAATATTATAACAAATTTCTATGATAAAGGTCTCAATACCAATTATTCCTCAATTGATAAATAATAAAAGTATATGAACAAGCCATTTTCAAATGAAAAAATCAAAGCCAGCAATAATCACTTTAAAAAAAGTTCTAAATTACTCTTGATTAAAGGAATGCAAATTAAAACAACTCTGAGGTTCCACCTCACACCTATCAGAGTGGCCAATACAAAAGTAAGGGAAAAGTGATAAATGTTATATGATATGTGAAAAATTGGAACACTGGTGCATTGTTGGTGGAGTTGTAAACAGATCCAACCATTCTGGAGGCCAATTTGGAACTATGTCCTTAAGGCTGTAAAAGGTGATTCAGTGTTATCACTACTAGGTCTGGATCTCGAAGTGGTTAAAAAATAAAGGAAATCACATACTTCTACATAAATATTAATAGCAATTTTTTGTGGTGGCAAGGAATTGGAAATTTGAGGATATCCATCAATGACTGCACAAATTGTGCTATATGATGGTTATAGAATGATATTGTGCTATGTAATAAGAGAGGTAAAAGGAGAGATTTATGATAAGGGTAAAAGGGTGATAACGGGAATGGAATCTTTCCCCTCGAAGGCGGGGACCTAGTGAGGAGGTGATGTTGGTGAGCCAAGAGAGAGAAAGGAAAATGAGTTTGTCTTTTTCCCCTCAGCACTTTCTGACAAACTCCCTTCACTATGGCTGCCTTCAGCTTTGACTGCTGGGTTTTATAAAGGATCGTTTCTCTTCTTGGGGAGAGAAATGTAACCTCTCTCTTCCTCACTCTCAAGTTTCCCTCTAGAAATAGTTTGAATCAGTTACTGAGCCTTCTTAACTGAAATTTATTGGAGGGAAACAGAAAAGGGAACAGGACAGATAGAGGGTAAGGAATTGATGTTCAGGAAGGAAGGAGGGAAAAAGGGTCCCTATCTATTATCCTTCCTCCCAAAGTTAGGCATATCAGACTTTGGTTTCCTTGACCCCTTGGGGTCAGAATAAAGACACTCTAATTCTTGGTTGCTCAGTGAGTATCTCCAAGTTCAAATTCAAGAAGGTAGATGGAAATCTTCGTTGCTGGACAGCTTATATTTCAAAGTCCTGTCCAACTGACTTGACTTCTGGTGAGATCTGAGTCAGGAATCACAGGGGAAGCGATCATTGGATTAGGGAATTAGCTGGAGCTTACCTCTCTGGTATGTTGTACTAGACAGAAGTCTGTTTCCCAACTGCTAGATCAGTTCACTTCCCCTCTCTCTCCAAAGAGAGAGCAAAGTTTCAGAACACAAAAGAAATACTCATAAACCATCAGCATTTCTGTATATTACTAAACCCATCCCCCACTCTTGTAGAATTCTGCAACTCTTTCCAGTTCATCACTTTCCAAAATGTCAAACCTTCTTTTACATCTCCTCCTTTTGTCGTTCTGTGTGGTTGTCAACTTGACCCCACACAGTAATGTTAGGGGTAAAATTAGGGTTGTTGACTGAATATATCATTTTAGTGGTCACCAGTTATTAAATTCAAACCCAATAAAATACTTGTCAGTTTAGGATTTTTGTAGTGGTTTAATTATAATAGTAGGAAGAAATTAAGAAGAGAAAGAGGAAGGGGTATAAGATTTCTCTGGCCTAGCCTAAGCCAAGGGAAACTCAGACAACTCAGCCATGAGGCCTCTTCATAAGATTAAATCTAGCTCGGCTTCCAGTCACAAGGTCTACTCTGAGATGAGGGGCCTCCTAAGAGGATAGTGCTTTGGAGGTAAAGGAAAGGAGGAATCAACCTAACCACTCACCAAGACTCACTCAGGGAAGATGCCTCAGCTAAACCATGCTACAAAACTTCTCCCAGTAAACTCACCACCAAACTGCAAACACCAAACCACTGTCAGGAGCTCCCAATCTCCCTGAGCCATGAGAATCCAAGGTTGCTGAGCAAGTGCAACATCTCTGAGAGAGAGTGGCGAGTGGAAGTGATGCAAAATATATAGGTAATTCTTTACATCACTTCCTGCATCTCAGATGAACCAATGGTAGCTTAAGCTTGGTTTAGGGCAACCCAGGGGAGTCTGTCAGTTGTTTCTGATTTGTCACTTGCTAGCACATGTTGGTCATAGGTCATGCTCCTCACAGTTAATCCTTAAGAGGGGTGTATACATTCCTGATTGCCAGATTTCTAAAGACTAAGCAGGGTGAAGTAAATCTAAAATTCACAGTAACATGTGCCTTACTTACCTCTATTCTTTTGCTATAATATCCTATCTATTCTATTTATTATTTCCACTATATACCCCTACCCAAAATAAAAAAAAAAATATTAGCCTAATCTTATCTCTGTCCTATTCCTAAATCTATTGTGCGCTAAGATCTGGGTTATGGGGAAATAATTTTAAATTGGGTGTATAGATATAAGGTTCTTATACAATGTAACAATTTTGATTTGGGGTTGACAATAATTCCAACAATGTGCAACAATGCTTATAACTATAAAATAACAATGTATTATGTAACTATAAAGTGAATGAATATTTTTATATTCCTTTTATCTCTAATGCTTATTTAAAGTGTATCAATTATGATGTATATGTATATACTATTTTTCTTATTTACAATTTGATTCATTCTTTCCCTAAAGCTAATTCTCTCTGTGTATAGAACTTCTGTTTACTCCCTAAACTAACTCTGTCCCTGTCTGATAAGGGTTAATTTGTTAATTCCTTCCTATTCTGTTAGTCTATTAGTATTGTTTGTATTTTACATTATGTGCACTTTTGTTTCCTATACAATTATTACATATAATACATACATATTACATATATAAGCTCTGTTTTGAAGTCATCCAGACAGAAAAAGTTATTCCCTTTTTGCCTGTATGAGTTCTGCCAGAGTCTTATTTACAAATGTATTTTTGTTTTTCATGTAATGGGCTGTTTTTATTTGTGAGATAGTCCCTAAAATGAGTATGATATTATGCTTATGTTCTAAGTCTGTAATGTGGATGCATATACTCATGTTCCTTCTGGCATTTCCTCTTCTCATCTTGTCTGCTGAACTTTGATCATTTTCTTTCTTCTTCCCATTTGATCCATACCTTTTTCACTATGCCATGCTTCTTAACTGCACATATGCACTTGTATTTGGGGAACTTCTGTAAGATCACAACCACTGTGGGCCTCATTTTAAAATTATAGAGTTACCAATGATCTTCTGTAAAGTGCTTTTGCTTAGCAAATGATCATATTTACAGAAAAAATATCTTATTGTTTTTGTTTGATATGAAATAACAAATCTTCCTTACCTGTACATATATATGTAAAAGGAAATGAAATGATGCTTTTATACTAATTTCAGGACTATAAATTGTAGCCATATAAATACAAGCACATTCATGTTTTAATATATTTATTTCCCTTTTGTTTTAAAATAACCAAATCACTTCGTAATGTCTCAATTGCTAGCTTTTAATCTATAAAAGAGTGACAAAGAATATCATTAAAAAAATGCCCAAAGTCAACTTCATCTTTTCTACCTGCCAAATCCTGGGTTACCTGAAACACCTGAATTACCCCTAAAAGGCACCAGGTTAGCAGGATTACATAAAAAAGACTATAGAAATGGAGGCAAAATTCCCATCCAAAATTTGACATAAGATTGACCAGTCATGTGGCATATTTATAACTGGGGATGGCATTAAATTTTTCTCCAATAAATGGGTTATAATCACAGCATGAAAATAAATGTTCATGTTGAAAATATCTCTATGAGTGAGTTAAATAATGATACTCATCAGCCTCGAAATCAAATCATTAGTTTAGCAAGACTACAAAGGTAGACTATATTTCAACTAGGGGGTCTTATAATATACAGTCTTAGCCATTTATTAATACCATATTGAGTTACATTTCTTTATTGTCCTTAATTAAAAAGATCCACTCCACATAATATTACTATGAGTTAGGTGGTTTCCCTGAAATCCTTGTTTCTCAATAGTCATCAGAAGAACTGCTTTGTTTGGGGTTGTGTTTCACTGTGGCCTTCCTCTATGTAATGGTTAGCTGAAATAGAGCACCCCATTTGTAGTTGCATGGTGTCAGCTCACCATGCAATAGCTTCTTGGGTTCCCTCTGCTTAGACATTCTTCATACATACCCAGTCTTGTCATTGCTTAACAGTGGTCGACTGGCTTTGTTCCCAGAATCCTTAGAAATTTCTCTCCTGCCTTTTATTGGGCACTGTTTATATCAGACCCCTATAGATTATGTTGACCTTTCAGGACACAGTTTCTAAAACAATCTTATTATATATATTCAGTATATGATGGAAGAGCAGCAAAAAAAAAAAAGACAAACTCTGGCATTGAATTTATAGATTACTGTGTAACATTTTATGAATGTGCATGTGTTTAGAAGAAATGGTAATTTAAAAACTTAAACATTTAAGGCCTCTATATTCCCTTTATTTCTTGTGATTATCGCCTTTTATGAAAACTTTCTATCCTGGTTAATTTTTCTTCATCTTTGACTTATTTAGCAAACTATAGATTATACAGTGTTTTGTTTTATGTAGAAAAAAAAGACTGCACCCTATTTTTATCCTTATTGTAGTTAAGAATTTTCCTTTTCCAGAGGTAATTGGAATGTCTCCAATACATACAGTGCATCACTGTAGTCTTCGGAAGTTAAAGTCTATTCACAAAGTGCAATTTTCTGCTGATCTGTTGACATTCTAACTCTTGGGTTATCTTAGATGATGCCTCTGTGGATCTTGAGTCAACAAGCTAGAGAGAAGTGTCACTGAGTTCAACAGGCCTCTCATTATTTCTCTTCAGATGAACTCCAGCACATTCGTGCATATTCATAGGCTTTAATGCACTTTGCATTCTCAATTCCTATTTCTCAAAGATGAAGAAATTCTTTATAAAGTGGACAACAACCCCATCTTAAAAATTGAAATATTCATTGATCTGTGGTTCCTCTTGCAATATCACCAGTGTTGGTGAATAATTCAAATTAGAGTACTTCCCTATATATTCCATTTTTTAAAGGGACTTCATTTACTTTCTTTCAATGGTTTTCTCCTGTGCCATTCTCACCCTGCATTATTCATGTACAACCTTGCAAATTGCTTCCAGTTTGAACAGTGCTGATATAAATCACAGGGCCATTTTCTCTGGAGGACTTCAGCCTTAAGCTCCACAGCTTGTTTTAAAATGAAAACTGTGTTCAATTAAGGTGATTTGTTTGCTACAGAAATTGTTAAATATCTCATATTGCCATTTGCAGGAAGAGAAGACTGAGCTGTATTCCAGGACATGGGTATTTCATAGTCATCTCATTTGCCACTTCATTCACTCTTTGTAGCCTTGTCTCTCACTTTGCAGTGAATTTCTTCACATAAGAGACATAATTCCCAGTACGAAACTTTTTGATATTAAAACTTGCAATCCCTGAATGCAATATGCAATTTGATTTTCAGATAGAACCAGAATTACTCAGTAAACCAGAATTACTGAGATCTTTCATCCTTTTTAAGTCTTTTAGTAAAGAGGTAGAAAAAAGGTAATATATTTTCTGCTTTCATAAATGAACACTAGAAACCTTGCCAGAAAACCATCATACTGGTTTTGGAGATATATGCAATGAATGAAGCTACTGGTAGCAAATAAAGTCAGGTTATGGATACGAACTGACAATTTATATACACTGAGTGTAATTCCAGTCCCTAACAAATTGGAGATATCCATGAATGTTCAGACTCCAGCTGTTCTCCAAATATTCAGAGACCCTTCAAATCCAAATAGTTATCAGAAGGTAAGTGCAGACACCTGGGCATGATATAGAGTATTGCTTTTCAACCTGAACTGAAGCAAGAAGTTAGAAAGCCTGATTTATGTTTATGATGCTTTCTCTAGGGCCACTCTGAGCAACATATCATTTTGGTTGTCTCAACAACCACTAATTGACTAGTTTGCCTGAAAACCTAACCTTGACATGACAGAACACCATGGTTTCCACAACAGTGATTTATAAACTGTTTTATATGATAGATGCGGTCTCATCATTAAGAGAATGACATTCAGTCCCTTTCCCACATGTTTATTCTTTAAGTGCAGTCTCCCTCCTCAACATATAGATATGGCCATAGGGAAATTGTACATTTCTTATAATTTGTATATAATGGGCAAATGGAGTAACTTTATAAAATCTAATTCATCTTAATATTTTTTAAAATCTTAATGTCAAAGTAGCATAGTAGGGGGGAGGAATATTGTTTCTGGAAAAGAACAGTTTTTCTATGGAAAAGTTTCCCTTAAGAGAAATTTCTTTTGTAACTAGCTCATATAAATTGATTTGAAGCTAGCTGTCTTATTGTTTAAGAAATTTTAAATATGAACTTTTTGTTTAAAACTCTAGTGTTTTACGTATATATATATTACTATTAGTTACCAACTTGGAAAATAGATTATCTATATAACATATACATAAATGCATAGGACCATTGTTAGTTGGTTTCCTTCATAATCGTATACATTTCTTTCATTCACTTAAAATCATTACTTTGGGAATTTATAGGCTTCATCAGAAGTCCAAACAAGTTCACAGCCCAGAAGTGTTTAAGAATCCCTGGATTAAGAAAAACAATAAAAAATAAAAGCAACCAATACCTTTGCCCTCCCTCTCCAGAAGGTGAAACTTTTCCCTAATGTCTTAATATTCTCCCTGAGGTCTTATTAACCAATTTATCCTAGGGGCAACTTTCTTTAGTGAAATCCATTTACCAGAAAGTCAAGAGGGAGTTTTATAAACCAAACAATTTACATAGGTGGTGAAAGAGGGAAGGAAGGAATTCTGTTAACTGAGACTTAAGCAGATTATTTTATGGTCTCATCAGGGTGGCAATAGGAATTTACATGCTTCACAGAGTAAGGTTTTTTTTAAAGGCAAAAAGTATGCCTGCCTCTAACCTTATTGATTTTAATAGAAAAACCCCTTGATCCAATCTCTACATGGGTTAATGTTACAACAAATTTTAATTGCTATCATTCATTTATAATTTGATGTCTTCTAATCTCCATTATTTCGCCCATTTAAAACTCCATTATTAATTCACCAAAATGAACCTCTTTTCCAAATCAATGAAAATAAGAATGAAAATTTATCTCTACCATAGCAGTAGAAATAAAATGCCAGAATATTTTGATGATTCCATATCCAATTAAGTTGCTTTTTATTTATATTTAAAGCTCACTTTTTTTCATACATATGCTTATTAAATCCACATATATCCCACCTACTCAGGTTCTGTAATCTCTTCAGTTATCATTTCCAATGTTTTAAATATCAACTATAAATCTCCATTTTCTTTTTAGCAGCATATTCTCTGATAATGAAATGGTGACAATCTCCAAAATATCTTCAATACTTCCCTTCCAACTGGCTTAATTATTTTTGTACTATTTTAGCTAATCTGATGTGGCGATTCTCTTGAAGCTTCCAGCTTGAAAATACCCTTGAGAAATGTGCCTATTTTTAATGGAAGACACTCTGCTTTTAGCAAATTCAAGGAGAGTAACAGCATTGGGATAACCACTGCCACATAATATTAAACCAATGTATTACCAAATTATTCACTGCATATATTCATAGCTTTCCAGACTTTACAGCTGATCTTGACTTTAACTTTACTAGGCATTTAGGCAGGGCCAGCCCCAGGCAAAATGATGAAGTAACTCAGTTTATCTTTAGCTCGCTCTCTCTCTCTTTTTTTCTTATATTGGTTCCACCACATTTATTCCTGGCACCCTGTATTTTCATACTCACCTCTGGCTATTGGACAGTACTACCTAGTCTCTGTTGAACAGCTCATCCTCCTTGGTCAAAATTTACCTCTCACAAAACACATCTTTCTATATACCTAGAGCTGTCTCTCTACAAATTGCTGATTAGGAAAAACTAAACAGGTTTAGGTATGAGAACAGGTTACTTCTAGAGAAAGTTCTTCAGTACTAAGAAGTATTGCTATTTGAGGAAACCTTTAGTACCTTGGTTGTTTCTTTGAGGAAATATTTTAAGGACAAATTTAGCATTTTTTTTCATGGTCCTTTTGATAAAATTGGTTTTATTTGGCCTTGAGATAGAGCTAAGATCAGGAAATGGAAGTTCTGAGGAAAAGCAGTAAAATATCAGGAAAAATGAAAGCAGAGATATATAAAAAGTGAAATGAATGATCTCAGACAATAAGAGCTTCCCTGACACAAGAGATATTCAAGTAGAAACGGTATCAAGATTTATCTGGACTGTTGCACAAGTAATTTCAGGGTCCCACACATCTTAGAAATTCTACAATTCTATGAATACTATTCTATGTACATTGTTCTCAAAGTTGCTCCATCATTAGATGGACTCACATATGAGTCTGCTCAAAAATCTGTATGAGACACATGAAAGTGAGTTATAATATTACTATATTGCTTACCTCATTGTGTTTACCATACAGATAAAGGCTTTTTTTGGACAATTGCTTTTCCTAAGTATAATGGCTAAAAGGTCAACCCCAAAAATAATAATAAAAAAAACGAACTAGGGTGAAGACCTGTCTCTTAAATATACTTACATGACTTTGAGTAAGTAATTTATTCTCTCATTTCCCAGGCAAATCTCTAGGACTATAAATTATAGAGATTGTGTTGATCTGTTTTATTAGCGTAGTTTTCTTCCCTCAGAGCTACATATGCTGATGAAATCACAGGACCAGCCTCTATTCCTATTTGCCACTCTTTTGGGAATACATCACTTACCGGAAGAATTCTGATGCTGGAAACTATATGACATTTTTTCATCTCTAGTTATGTTTTCTCAAGTTGAATTTTGAAAATTACCATGATTTTCAGCAATGCCTTTAGTCCATTACTCTATACAGTCTTGGAAGAATGGACCATGATCTTGTCGAGGAATTTTCTTGACCATTGGCAAATATATCTATGATATCTAGATATTTGGAATTTTTAAAAATGTTTTTACTCAGGAGATTGTAGTAGAATATTGAAGAATCATGATATATAAGTTGGACTACTTGCTTTAGTCAGGAGCACCTGGGTATTAACTGTTATCAAGATGTAAAAGAATAATTGATTTTTAGTTATCCTGTTTTTAGTGAAAGTGTCAACTTCAATCAAAATTATGGATTTGCTAAGAAGAAAGCTGTCTCATTAATAAAGTGAATTTTCCAAGTTGAAGGACACATATGACTTTTAAAATTAAGATAAAGAGGGGGAAAGGAAAGAGCCAATGTGTCCGAGCAACCCAGCTGAATTCTTCCAACATGACTTATTAAATAACATCGAAATAGTGTCTAAAGTCAATTTCAGAATGGCCAGCTTAAAAAACTATGGGATAAGATATATATTATTTTTCTAGCCTAAGACAGCTTAGGATGTTGGCAGGAGAATCTCTGACATTGGGTTGTGAACCAGCCTAGAATGAAACAGGAGCAGCAGTGAGTTTTGGAAACAACAGTAAAAGCAGCAGTGGAAGCTTTAGAAGCTTTTAGCATAGGGATGATTAAGGAGTTGGAAAATCTGTCAGAAAGAGAATACATTGGATTCTTTGTTGGCAATGGTTGTAGCTAAAGCTGATAAGCAACTTTATTGCCTATGAACAATTCTGGGTCCCACTTCTGGGGCCAAAAGGAGTGCTTGGGGTCCAGTCACAAAGAATAAAGGGCTGTGGTCATAGTTTTAGGGCCAAGAGGAATACTAGTAGTTGTGGATGCAGGACAGCAGGATTCCTATTTGGGTAAATGCCAAATCATAGATCAGGAGAGCGGAACTACACTTTTCCCAGGATAACCTTAAAATACTAAAAAATTGTAGATTCCAAACCTTAGCTCTGAAAACAGTGCCATGAAAAAGCCTGAAAATGAATATAGAGTCAAATTTTAGCAGAAAGTCAAAAAATGGGCAAACAACAACAAAAACTTTACAGTATAGTTACTATAGTGGTAAGAAAGACCAAGGCACAAACTAAGAAGAAGCCATTGAGGAAAAAAAAACTTCAAGGAAAGTCTCAAAGAAACATGCTAACTGATCCCAAATTGAATAATATCTTGAATAATTAAAGAAAGGTATGAGTGGTAGAGGAAAATTTGGGGAAAAGAAATGAGTGATGCAAGAAAACTATGAAAAGAAAATTAACAGCTTGATAAAAGAAGCACCATTTATTCCTCTTTGGAATATTCCAACATGAGAATGTGAATTTCATTCTTCATTACCAAGGTAACAAGACCACCTCAATTTATATCACTTTGAATGACATAAAGCATTTAACTGGAGATGCTGTAAGAATCACATTGTGTGAACTGCACTGATATACTTTGAGGCTAAAGGGGTGATTGGTCACAGATCTGATGGTTCTGTTGAATAATCAGATATAAAGATTGGCCTTTCACAGTACTGAATAATACAGGTATGTCTAAACATCAATTGGAATATAAATGGGAGTCTAAAAGTTTCTATCCAAAAGAAGTATCTTCTATGGTCTTGTCCAAGATAAAATAATTGTCAAAGCTTATATTGAGATGAATGTCACAAATGATGTCCTCACAGTACCATCCTTTTTCCACAATTCCTGATGTTAGATAACAAAAAATACTAGAACCATAATTTATCTCAATGTGTTCTTAGTCCTCAGTGTGTGAACTCTAGCTTTTTGCTTATATCTTAGACAAAAAGTTTGTCACTTAGAGAAATGTGTCGTCTTTAACCTGAGAAGTGTGATATGGAAATCACTTTAAAAGACTGATATATATTAATTTAAGGTCGCCAAGGAATTCAGCTATGTAATTCCTAAATGAAAATTCAAGTCAGCAGTCAACCTTTTATGGAGTTTTTAATTACAAACAGTAGGAAGAAAGGTATGAGAGAGAGAGAGAGAGAGAGAGAGAGAGAGAGAGAGAGAGAGAGAGAGAGAGAGAGAGAGAGGTGAGAGAAGGGAATAGGGCTTAAATACCCATTCTGCTTAGGCTGGGCCAAAGGCCTAAAGCCTTGGATAGCAGAGGCAAAGAAAAGAGATCAGTCCCTATCACTCACATGACCAAAATGGAGAAACAGTCTGAGGGCCTCCACTCCAAGCACCAGGCTCCAACCACCACACTCTCCTCCACCCAGGAAGTTCCAGCACTCCTGAGCTCTCCTCTACCTCACTTCCTGTGTCTCACCTGTGCCAATGGTGGCTCTAGCTTAACCCAGGACTGCCCAGAGGTCTGTCCCCTTTGCACATGTCTGTTGAAGGCCATATTCTCAAATAATTAAATCTTGAGCATTGCTACAGCCCTTTCTAAATCCTGTTATTTTGAGTAGGGTGGAGATTGTAGTTTTCAAGACCTGATTCTGTCATTCCAAGTATCTCTATTGTTATTGACCAAGAAATAGCCAAATCCCATCCTCTAAAGAATGGTTTGAACAGGGTTGAGTATTTTTGAAATTCACAGAAGTGGCATTTTCAATTTCGTCATTCTTATCACTGAATACAGCTTCTTTGAAGTCAAGTCCAGAGTTGGGGACTTTCATTTAAGTGGGGATGACTTTGGCAGCTGCATAGTCAATCATTTCATTGATGAATTTAAGTGAAAGCAAGTAAAAGCAGAACTTCTACAGTTGCATTGAACTCAACAGAGTATCAATCCTGATGAAGATGTTGCCTGTGGTGCAGCTGTACAGATTGCCATCTTGTCTGGCAAAGCTGTACAGATTGCCATCTTGTCTGAGAATATGCAAAACTTGTTACTGTTAGATGTCATTCCTTTTTCCATTGGAATTGAAACAACTCATAAAGTTATGACATAGCTGATCAAATGCAATACCACCATTGCCACAAAGCAGACACAGATCTTCACCATCTACTTGAACAATCAGGCTGATATGCACAATCAGGTTTATGCAGTTAATAGAGCAATGACAAAGGACAATGACCTATATAGCAAGTTTGTGCTCAATGGAACACCTCTCTCCCCATTCCAAGGAAAGTTCTCCAGACAGAAGCAACTTTTGCCATTAACACAAATGGCAAATGTCATAGTTCTACTGTGGATAAGAATCTGAGAAAGGAGAATAAGATCACCATCATCAATAACAAAGGTTATCTGAGCAAAGAAGACATTGAACATATTGTCTAGGAGCCTGAAAAATGCAAGGTTGAAGATGATAAGCAGAGAGACAAAACTTCTTCCAAGAATTATTTTGAATTGTATGCTTTAAGTGAGATGACTTCTGTAGAATAAGAAAAACTCTCAGGCAAAATTGGTGGTGAAGACAAACAGAAGATCTTTGAAGAATTCAATGAAATAATCAGTTGGATAGATAAGAACCAGACAGCTAAAAAGACAGAATTTGAGCCTCAGCAGAAATAATTGGAGAAGGTATCCAACCACAACATAACTAGGATGTCTGAAAGTTCAGGGACCATGTCAGGGTTCATACCAAGTAGGTGGGTTCCCAGCGCATGGGGCAGCCCCATCTGTAGATTCTGGACCCACCATTGAAGAAGTTGCCTTCCAGAAATTGAAAGATTCAAATTTGTACCTAAATAAGTTGTCATTTAAAAGTAACATTTAAGCTACTATGTAAATCTCAGCATTCCAAGTAATTGAATGTTTAAAAAGAGGGGGAAATGCACAATGCACTTTTCATTACCATAAATAAATGGAGATTCAATTCTTGTTCTAGAAAATAAAAGTGTATTGAAAATCTATACCATAAAAAAAGAATTATTGGACTACCTGAAATTTATGATCATAAAAGAGCGTAAACATCATATTTCAAGAAATTATGAAGGAAAGATGCCCCCAGTATCTCATATGCTGATTATAAAATAGAAATTGAAAGAATCTACCATTCATCTCCTGAAAGGGATCCCAAAATGTAAACTTCCTGGATTATTACAACCAAATTCCCAAGCTAACAGTTCAAGTAAAAGCTAGAAAGAAACCATTCAAACTACTATCATGAAGTCATCATAAGGATTACACAAGATTTGCATGTAAAAGTAGAAAAGGTTTGGAATCTGATGTTCCTGAAGGTGAAGAAGTTAGAATTACAACCAAGAAGAGTCCACTGAGATAAAATTAATATGGTCCTTCAAGGGAAAAATATTTAATGAAATAGATGATGTTCCAATATTCCTTAAAGAAAAAAACATGAATAGAAAATTTTAAATTCATAAAAAGATGAAAAATATGTATAAAAAAGGTTAATATGAAAGAAAAATCTGATGACTTAATAAAATTTAACTATTTATATTCCTATAAGACAGCAGTTCTCAACCTGTGGGTCTTGTCCCTGGTGGGGGTCAAATTATCAAAACACAGGGGTCTCCTAAAGCCATCAGAAAATACATATTTCTGATGGCTTTAGCCGCTGAGAAATCACGCTACTTTACAGCAAGATTTCAGAAAGATCAGGGACACTGTTGCCTGCACATTGTACTAATATTAGTTACCTATCAGCAGCCCTCCCCCTATAAGGGGAGATGGATTTACCCTGTTGCCTGGAGACCAGACTCAGAGACCCAGAGAGAGCACCCAGGCACTGGCTCCAGAGGGGTTAAGAATGAGTCCTGGAGCAGATAATAGAGACAAGAAAGAAGGCAGCATCTGAGGAACCCCACCCCCAGGCAGGACTTACCTCCCGCCTCAGCGCTCAGGCTGCCTCCTGCTGGATTAATTTTTTTCAACATATAATTAAATATTGCTTTTGTGATTAATCACTATGTTTTAATTATGTTTGATTTGTAGCAATGAGAATACATAATGCATATCAGGTATTTATATTCTGAATCATAAATGTAGCAAAATTACAGTTTTGAAGTAGCCACCAAAATATTTTTTTGGTTTGGGGTCACTGCAACATGAGGAACTGTATTGTGGGGTTACGGAATTAGAAAGGTTGAGAACCACTGCTTTAAGAGAAGATGATACATGAAACTCCTAAGACTATTACCATTCTTACAGCAGTTAGAAGTTCACATAGACAGATGTCATCAGTTTGTCTAAATTATTATAGGATGGACTCCAAAAACAAACAAAAAAGGACTAGGAAAAAGAGATGCCATGAATGAAAAGGGAATGAAGAGATAGAATGGAGAAAATGACTTTAAACAAAAGAGGAGTACAAGGAAAAGCTTTTATAATATTGAGGACAGCAGGTTGTGGTTAACAATGCGTGAACTTGACTCAAATCAGAAGTGATTCAAAGAGGGAATATATAGTCTCAGTTGCATATATAAATCTCTTATCTAATAGAGAAATAGGAAGGAAAAAAATAAGAAACATATGTAGGGAGATGATAAAAAGGTGGACAGTTTAAGGGAGACAGTAGTCAGAAGCAAATCATACTCATGGGGAGGGGCAAGATGAAAGGAAAAAAAAGTTTTAAAAAATGGGATAGAGGGAATTATAGAGCCAGTAATCATAAATGTTAATATGAATGGTATAAGCTCACTTATAAAATAGATGTAAATAATAAAATGGATTAGAAACTAAAATCCAACAATATGTTATTTATAAGAGACATACTTGAAAAAGAAAGATACATACAGAGTTAAAATGAAAGATTGGAGCATAATGTATGAAGTTTCTGTGGCAAGTAGAAGATGAAATTACTGAAGAAAGAAAGCTTCAAACTTTTGAGCATTCAATTTGTTAAGAAATGCATATCAAAAGATGGAGGCCTAGAAGGAGCAGAATTTCAGACCTCTGAATAGCCTTCCTAATAGATCACAAACTGAATGCTCCTAGGGGACTGAAAAACAAACTTAACAAGACAGAGCCAAGGAACCCCCCTGCTGGACTTAATTCAAAAGGTACACCCCCAAAAAGCTGGAATCTGAGAACACTCGGGTTTAAGGAGAAGACAGACAGAAGGTCCCAGGACCCATCCCCCAACCCATCCAGAGAGCTGACACTCCAGTGGCAATGGGAACTTCTGGACAGGCAAAGGTGCTGGTCTGAAGGGCATACCTTGAGATTAGGGCTGTACCAAGTTCAGATGGTCCAACATGGAAGGTGGGGAAGGAGCTAGTGAGGGAGCATCAGGAGCAAGAGCACAGACAAATACAGGGAGCAAAAAAAGGGCTGAATATGAGCAAACAACAGAAAAAGAAGAAAAAAACTACAATAGAGAGCTTTTACTCAGCAAATGGAACAGAGTGGGAGAGATCAGCAAATCAGAAATCCCAGTGATTTGGATACAGGCTGTGGAAGAACTAAAAACACAATTAAGAGAGGCTGAAGACAATTGGGAAAAGAACTTAAAAATTAAGATGAGTCATATGGAAACAGAGAAACTTGAACTAAAATGAGAAAATAGTGTCTTTAAAGCCAAAATCAACCAGTTGGAAAATGAGGCAAAGGAACTGAAAGATGAGGCAAAGGAGATGAATGATGAGGTAAAGAGGATGAAAGACAACCTTCAAAGAAAATCAGACCAGAAGGAAAAGGATCACCAAAAAGTCAGGGATGAAATCCAGTCTCTAAGAACCAGAATACAACAACTTGAATCAAGTGACCTCACAATGCAGTTGGACACTATAAAACAAAATGAAAAGAGTGAAAAAATTGAGGAAAATATGAAGCATCTCATTCACAAAACAGAAGATTTAGAAAATCGTTCGAGAAGAGACGATTTAAGAATCATTGGTCTACCAGAAGACCATGACAAAAGAAAAAGCCTGGACATAATACTAAAGGAAATTATTCAGGAAAACTGCCCTGATATCCTAGAACAAGAGCAGAAAGTGGAGATTGAAAGAATCCACAGATCCCCTCCTGTATTTAATCCCCAACTGACAATACCCAGTAATGTTATAGCCAAATTCAAAAACTATCAGACCAAAGAAAAGAAATAACAAGCTGCCAAGAAGAAGCCATTCAGATACCTTGGAAACACATTAAGGATAACACAGGATCTGGCTGAATCCACACTGAAGGACCGGAAGTCATGGAATATAATATTCCAGAAAGCAAGGGAACTAGGTCTAGAACCAAGAATAAAATACCCATCAAAACTGACTATATCCTTACAGGGGAAAGTATGGTTATTCAATACAATAGAAGAATTCCATGCATTCGTAAAGAAAAGACCAAACCTGAACAGAAAATTTGATGTCCAAGCACAGAACTCAAGAGAATAATCAAAAGATAATTAAAAAAGAGGGGAGAAAGAAAAAGAAAACAAAACAACAACAACAAACAACAACAAAATTTTAAGAGACTCGATGAGTTAAAATGATATGTATCCCTATAAGAAAAGAGGTCATTGGTAACTCTTAAAAACTGGTCCTATCTCCTGGGCAGTTAAAAGAATAACACTTAGAGGGAACAGTGACAAACTGTATAGAATGAAAGGACAAGACATAAATAGGTATATAGATATATACGTGCATAAATACATATACATGAGTGTATGTATATATATATATATACATATATATACATCTAGAGCTAAAAAAAGGTTAATACTAAAAGAAATGGGAAAAGAAACAAGTGGGGGTAAATGTACATGTCACAAAGAAGCTCATGGTAGGAGGGGGGAGAATGTCTATACACTAGAAGGGTAAAGAGGTTGGAGATAGGAAATACTCAACTCTTATGTGGTTTGAAACTGACCCAAAGAGGGAAGAACAATCCAATCAATTGGGGCAGAGAATAGATTTGCCCCCTGTAGGGGAGTAGAAGGATAAAAAACGGACTGGTGGGGAGGGAAGAAGTATAAGGGAGGGAGAGGGTAGGGGGCAATTTTAAAAAGACTACAGGGAACAGCTGGGTAGCTTAGTGGATATAGAGCCAGTCCTAAAGACGGGAGGTCCTAGGTTCAAATCTGGCCTCAGACACTTCCTAGCTGTTTGACCCTGTGCAACTCACTTGACCCCCATTGCCTAGCCCTTACCACTCTTCTGCCTTGGAGAAAATACACAGTATTGACTCCAAGATGGAAGGTAAGGGTTTAAAAAAAAAAGACTACCGGGGAAAATAAGGAGGGGGATAAGAAGGGAGCAGGGTAGAAAAGGAAGTAAAATAAGAATGGGAACTAAGGGAACTGATTATTAACAAACATTGGTATAGAAGGAAATAGTGAAAGAAGAAAAAGCAGGACCAGGAGTAGAAATCAAAATGCTGGGAAATACACATCTAGTAATCATAACTCTGAAAGTGAATGGAATGAACTCACCGATAAAACACAAGTGAATAGCAGAGTGGATTAGAATCCAAAACCCTACCATATGCTTTCTGCAAGAAACATACATAAGGAAGGTAGATAAGCATAGGGTGAAAGTAAGAGGACGGAGCCAAATCTATTGGGCATCAACTGATAAAATGAAATCAGGAGTCACAATCACGATATCTGACAAAGCCAAAGTAATATATATCTAGTTAAAAGAGATAGGGAAGGTAATTACATCCTGATAAAAGGCAGTATATACAATGAGGAAATACCTGCTCTCAATATGTATGCACCAAATGGCATAGCATCCAAATTTCTAAAGGAGAAACTAGAGGAGCTCAAGGATGAAATAGATAGAAAAAGTATACTAGTGAGATATCTGAACCTTCCTGTATCCAAACTATATAAATCAAAGCAAAAAATTAATGAGAAAGAGGTGAGAGAAGTGAATGAAATATTAGAAAAATTACAGTTAGTAGACATGTGGAGAAAAATAAATAGGAACAAGAAGGAATACAGCTTCTTTTCAGCAGCACATGGTACATTCACAAAAATTGACCATATATTAAGGCACAAAAACATTGCAAACAAGTGCAAAAGGGCAGAAATAATAAATGCAACCTTCTCAGACCACAATGCAATGAAAATAATTAGTAAGGGTACATGGAGAAATAAATAAAAAATAATTGGAAATTAAACAATATGATTCTCTAAAACTGGCTAGTTAAAGAACCAATCGTAGAAACAATTAATAACTTCATTGAAGACAATGACGATGGTGAGACATCCTTTCAAAACCTAAGGGATGCAGCCAAAGCAGTACTCAGGGAAATTTATATTCTTGAGTTCATATATAAACAAATTAAGAAGGGCAGAGGTCAATGAGTTGGGCATGCAAATTAAAAAAAAAACTAGAAAGTGAACAAATTAAAAATCCTCAGATGAAGACTAAATTAGCGATCCTAAAAATCAAAGGAGAAATCAATAAAATTGAAAGTAAAAGAACTACGATTTAATAAATAAGACTAGAAGCTGGTACTTTGGAAAAAACAAATAAAATAGACAAAGTACTAGTTAGTCTAATTTAAAAAGGTAAAGAAAACACCAAATTGACAGTATCCAAGATGAAAAGGGAGACCTCACCTCAAATGAAGAAGAAATTAAGACAATCAGTAAAAATTACTATACACAATTATATGGCAACAAATACAGCAATCTAGGTGATATGGATGAATACTTACCAAAAAATATAAATTGCCTAAACTAAAAGAATAAGAAATAAATTACCTAAACAACCCCATATCAGAAAAAGAAATGGAACAAGCCATCAAAGAATTCCCTGAGAAAAATTCCCCAGGTCCAGATGGATTCACAAATGAATTATATCAAACATTCAAAGAACAACTAATCCCAATGTTATACAAACTATTTGACAGAATAAGCCAAGAAGGAGTTCTACCAAATTCTTTTTAGGAAACAAACATGGTACTGATCCCAAAGCCAGGCAGGTTAAAAACAGAGAAAGAAAACTATAGGCCAATCTCCCTAATGAATATAGATGCAAATATCTTAAATAGAATACTAGCAAAAGACTCCAGCAAGTCATCACAAGGGTCATTCACTATGACCAGGTAGAATTCATACCAGGAATGAAAGGATGGTTCAATATTAGGAAAACCATCCACATAATTAACCGGATTAACAAGCAAACTGACAAAAATTCACATGATTATCTCAATAGATGCAGAAAATTCCTTTGATAAAATACATCCATTCCTATTGAAAACACTAGAAAATAGAGGAATAGAAGGGCCTTTCCTAAAAATAATAAACAGTATATATCTAAAACCATCAGCAAACATCATCTGCAATGGGGATAAACTCGAAGACTTCCCAATAAGATCAGGAGTAAAACAAGGATGCCCATTATCACCTTTATTATTTAATATTGTACTAGAAACACTAGCAGTAGCAATTAGAGAAGAAAAAGAAATTGAAGGCATTAAAATTGGCAATAAGTAAACCAAGCTGTCATTATTTGGGGATGATATGATGATTTACTTAAAGAATCCTAGAGAATCAACCAAAAAGCTAGTTGAAATAATTAACAACTTTAGCAAAGTTGCAGGATACAAAATAAACCAGCATAAATCATCAGCATTTCTATATATCTCCAACCCAGTTCAGCAGCAAGAATTAGAAAGAGAAATTCCATTTATAGTCACCCGAGACAATGTAAAATATTTAGGAATCTATCTGCTGAGACAAACAGAGGAAATATATGAACACAACTACAAAACACTTTCCACACAAACAAATCTAAAACTAGATCTAAACAATTGGAAAAACATTGAATGGTCATGGGTGAGATGAGCTAACATAATAAAAATAACCATCCTACACAAACTTATCTATCTATTTATTGCCATAACCATGAACTTCCCAAAAACTTTTTCACTGAATTAGAGAAAACCATAACAAAGTTCATTTGGAAGAACAAAGGATCAAGGATATCCAGGGAAATAATGAAAAATAAAATACAAAGGAAGGGGGCCTTTCAGTCCCAGATCTCAAACTATATTCCAAATCAGTGATCATCAAAACAATCTGGTACTGGCTAAGAGACAGAAAGGAGGATCAGTGGAATAGACTTGAGGTAAATGACCTTAGCAAGACAGTCTATGACAAACACAAAGACCCCAGCTTTTGGGACCAAAATCCACTATTTGATAAAAACTGCTAGGGAAATTGGAAGACAGTGTGGGAGAGATTAGGTTTGGATCAATACCTCACACCCTACGCCAAGATAAACTCAGAATGGGTGAATGACATGATTATAAAGAAGAAAATTATAATTAAATTAGGTGAACACAGAATAGTAAACATGTCAGACCTTTGGGAAAGGAAAGATTTTAAAACCAAGCAAGACTTAGAGTCACAAAATGTAAAATAAAAAAATTTGACTACATCAAATTAAAAAGTTTTTGTACAAACAAAACCAATGTAACTAAAATTAGAAAGGAAGCAACAAATTGGAAAACAATCTTCATAACAAAAACCTTTGACAAAGGTCTAGTTACTCAAATTTATAAAGAGCTAAACCATTTGTACAAAGAATCCAGCCATTTTCCAATTGAAAAATGGGCAAAGGACATGAATCGGCTGTTTTCAGTTGAAGAAATCAAAACTATTAATAAGCACATGAAAAAGTGTTCTAAATCTCTTATAATCAGAGATATGCAAATCAAAACAACTCTGAGGTATCACCTCACAACTAGCAGATTGGCCAACATGACAGCAAAGGAAAGGAATGAATGCTGGAGGGGATATGGCAAAGTGGGGACACTAATTCATTGCTGGTGGAGTTGTGAATTGATCCAACCATTCTGGGGGGCAATTTGGAACTCTGCCCAAAGAGTGATAGAAGAGTTTCTGCCCTTTGATCCAGCCATAGCACTGCTGGGCTTGTACCCCAAAGAGATAATAAAGAAAAAGACTTGTACAAGAATATTCATAGCTGCACTCTTTGTGGTGGCCAAAAATTGGAAAATGAGGAGCTGCCCTTCAACTGGGGAATGGCTGAACAAATTGTGGTATATGTTGGTGATGGAATACTATTGTGCTAAAAGGAATAATAAAGTGGAGGAATGCCATGGAAACTGGAACAACCTCCAGGAAGTGACACAGAGTGAAAGGAGCAGAACCAGGAGAACATTGTACACAGAGACTGAGACACTGTGGTACAATAGAATGTAATGGATTTCTCCATTAGTGTCAATGCAATGTCCCTGAACAATCTGCAGGGATCTATGAGAAAAAACACTATCCTTAAGCAGAGGACAAACTGTGGGAGTAAAAACACCAAGGAAAGGCAACTTCTTGACTACAGGTTTTGAGGGGATATGATTGAGGATCGAAGCTAAATGAGCACCCTAATGCAAATACCAACAACAAGGGAATGGATTTGGAGCAAGGACACATGTGATACCCAGTGGAATCATGCATCAGCTAGGGGAGGGGTGGTGGGAGGTGGGGGGAGGAAAAGAAAATGATCTCTGTTTCCAATGAATAATGTAGAAAATGACCAAATAAAATGATATTAAAAAACTAAAAACAATGCATATCAATTGCCTGAGAAATTGGGACCAGGACCATTGTTCAACTTAGGGCTGCACTTTGAATACAGGGGAACATAGACTTTTCAAAAAGAATCATTTCCAAAACAATCAAAGACCAATATAACTAAAAGGAGACAGTCCAACATTAGGTAATTTGATTTCTAATTGAATGAAAGATTATGGAATTTCCAAGTTGGGAAAGGGAGAGTGAACAGGTAAAATTGCCTGAAATCATAAAAACAGTTACTTCACTTCAACCATATAACTATAAACTATCAAAGGAACATGTAAACAATAACTGATCGGCAGAAAGACACTTTTTAGATAAGACCTAACTAAGGGTTGCTTGAGATGTGCAACTGATCTTTTGACATAGGTTTTTAGTTAAGGGTATCTAAATGGCAGGTAGAGGTGGTCCAGCTTCCGAGCCACAAACGGGTAGGTTCAAACAATACAATAAAGCTTTTACCCAATTCCCAAAATTGAATAAAATTTTCTCACAGAAGACAAATTGGTATAGATCCACGAGGGGGACCCCCAGCAGTTCCTTCAAGAAAGGAAAGATAGGGGTTTTACCACTTGGGGGAAGGATCTGAAGTCTGGGGCATGGGATGCCAGTTGTTACAGGAGGTACAGTTGTGGCCTGGTGTCGGTGTTCACACGCAGCGGCAAGACGTCGATGTCGTTCATCTTCAAAGGTGGCGGCGGCATGGTTAAGGTGGGTTCTCCAGCTGCTTCTGTCAGAGGCAGCAAGTTCTAGTTGCTTTGGTGTAATGCCAGCCCACTTCAAGTTTGACTTTAGCTGATCCTTGAATCTTTTCTTTGGTCAGCCTTTTTTCCTGAGTCCAGCTGACAGTTCACCATAGAATACCTGTCTTGGTATTCGCTGTGGGTCCATGAGGATGACGTGTCCAGACCATCGTAGCTGGGTTTGGAGGACCATGACTTCGATGCTGGTGGAGTTGGCTCTGTCGAGAACTTCCTGGTTGGTGATTCGGTCCTGCCATCGGATCCTCATGAAAGGAGTGAAAGTAAGGAAGGAAGAAAGGAAAAGTGAGGTAGAGAGTGCTGGGGAGAGAGGGAGGGCTAGCCTCTGTGTGGCTAGTCTTTTATTAATATTCATATGCAAATGTTCATAATACATATTAATAGGAGACACAGTAGATTATCATTGGTAGAAAGGTAAATTGTCATAAGATAAGGGCGGATCCTTTTTCATCCTGGGGAGAACAAAGAAACCTGATTTCAAGGCTAAAGCTGGGGGACGCTGGGAATCAAGGGTCAAAGGCTTTACTTGCCATGCGCAGGACTGAGCATGCTCTTTCCTAAGACAATCTTTACATTTTAACTATTTCCCTTGTCCATAGATAGGTGTGGACTGCTACATCCATCACTCTAAAGAAAAGAAAATGAGGTAGCTCCCAGAATAAAGCCATAAGATAGAGTCACTGTGGTTCTTGCACTTGACTCTGCCTCATTTCCCACTCCCATTTGCTATATAATCCCCTTAATCTGCTTCAGCTGAAGTTTAAAAAAAAAAAATAAAAAGAAAGGGCAGGTATAGCAATCATGATTTAGACAAAACAAATGCAAAAATAGATTTAATTAAAAGATATAATCAGTGAAACTACATTTTTCTAAAAGGTACCTTAGACTATGAAGTAATATAAAAATGTTTATAGCAAGTTTCTTTAATACAGGACTCTTTTCTCACATATAGGAAACTGAGTCGAATTTATAAAAATAATAGGAGTCATTCCCCTATTGATAAATGGTCAAAGAATATGAACAGATAGCTTACAGAAGATATCAAATTCTCTATATTGCTATTTATTAGAGAAATGCAGATTAAAGCAGTGCTGTGGTACTACTTCATACATTTCAGAAATGACATGTTGGAAAATAAATAAAAATAGGTACACTGTGTCGGTGAAGTTACTGAGCTAGTCAAAACATTCTGGAAAACAATTTTGAACTATGTCCTTAAGTATCTGAAGCTGTGCCTTTTCTTTAACCCAGCAGTGCCACTTCTGGTTTTGTACATCAAGGGGAATAGTGAAGGAAAGATGCCAGTGTGTGGAAGTGCTTATAGCACATCATTTAGGCTATTTTTCTATTAGGCAATCTATAGCAATGTTTGGTTTATTCATTTTCCCTTTCATATGTGTGTTGAATTTTTGCTGTAGAATATTCCCAATTTGTTCTTGTAATAGTATTAAAAGGGAAAGTACACAAACATAACACATAATATTACATGATCCAAGCAACAGAGTATCATATGAGTTCTGAGAAAGAATTGACAGGATCAGAAAAGGTTTGGGGAATGAGGTAATCTTTGAATTTAGCCATAAAGGTTACATCAGGGTTAAAAAAGGAAAGATAGGACATTTTCAGCACAGGAAAATTTTATGAAAAATTCTGAAAAAATCAGTTTATCTGAGGAGAGTAGATGTATGGTGAAGGATGAGAGGGAATGAAAATATTTGAGATTGCCTTGAAAGTATTAGGTGATATAAATTTTGCATACATAATCGCATTAGGTACTTACGAAAATCCTGAGGTAAGTATTTTATGTATTATTAGTGCCATTTTGCAGATGAAGATTCATGGTGGTTTAAAGAGTTTAAGTGATTGCTTTAAGATCAATCACATGTCTAATAAGTTTAAAATATAACCCTAAATATAATCAGCTTCCTTCTGAAGAGTGAAGATATTTCTCTTATGCAGAGAGTTATTCCACCTACTTTTCTTTGGGGTCTTTGAAATTTGTCATTCCAGAATCTCGATTGTACACATTAATCTGTTACTATTTTTTGCCTGTGTTGTGAATCCTGAGTAATTGTTACTTTATATGGTTTCTATAATTTATACTTCAGGAACTGGTTTGACATTATTGGTCATCATGCTATTTGTAAAAGTATTTTCCTTCAGTCATTTACTGTGTCTTTGAAGAATGAAATGATCTTGAAGGGAAGACATGCCTCACTCCACTGCTGCAACATCTGCCCTCCAGTGGGGTTTCTTTGCCTGGACAATATCCCCTCCATAAGACTTAACTGTTTCGGTTCTAAAAATCCTGCCCTGAGGCCCCAGAATGACTAATTGGTTTTTGCTGCAAATAGGTCTCACTAAATCAGGCTTTTTGCTTGAGCCATGCCTCTCTGTGGCCTACCCTTCAATCCCAGTCCTGCCTTCTAGCTATGGAGCTATATTCAAATCAACACTATCCTTGTTACTAGAATGTGCATATTTGCCTACTCTCCAATTTCTCTACTTACTATCCCTATATATTTCAAAAGCAAATATGCCTCCCTTGTCAATACTCCTCTATAACTTTTCCTATTAGAATAAAAATATCTTAAGGGCAAAGACTAGCTTAACTTGTTTTTATAGTCACAGTTTTGTATGTTAATAAGTATTTTAAAATAATTTTTTTATTCATTCATTTATTCAAGAGATTAGAAACAACTCTAGTCCTGGCAGAAAGAAAGCTCTGACAGATGCTAAGATATTTAAAAGCCCCATCCTCCCAATCACTTATAAAACATTCTAAAAAGACAGGTTTGTGACATGATTCCTAAATTCCTCATCTATTTCCTCCATCTGCTTGGGTGTTCTCTCTTATACTCTCATGACAAACTAGGCTCTGTTTTTCCCTGGACTGATTCTTTGCCCAAATACTATCTACAGTGATTTTCTGCTACAGTTTCTATACTTCTTTATAAATATTTTTTCTTCTAACTATATAATTCTCTTCCTCTTATAATAACCTAGGCTTTTATTTCTGTCTTTTGTAGAATTAAAGTTAATAAAATTTGTATAAAAAGGGGTCCAAGAAGCTATCACATCCAATTTGTTCATTTTAGAGATCAGGAAACAAGCACAGTCAACTTGCTCAGGATCATGCAGCTAGAAAATATCTGAGGCAGGATTTAAACTGAGATCTTCCTGACTCAAAACTCTGTGCTCTTTGTACTGTCACCTAGATATCCCTTCTTAGATATGTTTCTTCTATGAATTCCTTGTAAGTTATGCTTTTCTTCCATATAAAGTGTATATTCTACTGTTTGTAGTATTCCCTGTCCATTTTCACTTTAAAATAGTATAAGTAAATTGTTAGTAAAATAAATGAATCCAATAAAATGGAGGAAAGAATTGGTAAGATAGGAATGAAAGAAAATAAAATATTATTTTAAATATATTTTATTAAAATGGTTTTGAAGCACTATTTTATTGCACATAAAACAGAAATTCTTTACATTTATCTCTCTAACATAATATGGCATTTCATATGGCTATTTCTCTTTATTTAAACCAATGATCTACTTGAAAAGAAATAGCTGTAACTCTCTTTGCTAAAGAAAGTGGGAGATCACATCAATTTATCATATTAAATATTTAACTTCACTCCGTGGTGGTTAATTTTCTTTAGTCCTTGTTCAACAATAAAATCATTAGTAATTATCCTCTTAATGAGAAAGTTAAGGTCTGTCTCTACTTCTATCTTCCAGTCTGTGAAACAGCATTTGATTCTTTCATTATCTTCTAATGTTTGTTATAAATAAAATACATTTATCCAGAGGAGAATTTCTGGGAGATTGTGTTACTTACTTGGACTCACTGAAAAAGGATAGAGAAACAATAAATGATTTTTAGTGACTTTTAACTAAGTCATTGAAGTATTCTATTTAGAAATCGTTTTAAGTTGTATTCCCTTTAGGTTTCAGAAATTAATTATATAAAAATAATGTAAGATATTCAGGCCCCAGTTACTCATTTTGAATATTCATTTTTAATTATAATATGGACATATGCTTTTATTATTCAAATTAATTAATCTCTCCATATTTCTTATGAATTAATTACACAGACTTTTAAATTGCTATACAATCACCATGTTCTGATTAATACTGCTCAGGATCCAATTGGGAGTGTGAAGACAGAACATAAAAAAAATGCTTTGCTTTAATTTGTGGGTGTCTGTTTTAGAACACAAGAATGTTATAAATGGAACTTTGAAGATTCCATATTCAATATTGTTCCAAAATGTAAAAAAGTACAAGCCACGGCATTTTCCACAATGAGTCTTAGTTTGTCATTTGTTGATTACTTTCATTGTTTTTAAATATGCATCTGTAATTAACACTTGGGAAATATTTTCATATGCCTAATTTAATTAGAAATATATTATTTCATTGCTTTCTCACTTTGTCTTTCTGTCTCTCTGTCCCTCTGTCTCTGTTTCTCTCTGTCTCTCTCTCCATCGCCAAATCTGATTTAGCAAAAATATAACATGCACTAAATGCTATTTTGAATGCTCCAGTATATGCATTTTAAACTTCATCAGAGATCATGATGCCATGGGATTTATGTGGGGCTCTAGATTTACCTTGCACATCCAAATTATAGAAGTATTTCAGGCCAAACTGTAAGTAGGAAAATTCCCTTGCTTCCTTGCACCTTTGTGACTACTAACCTTAAAACATCAAAAACTCCTGATAAGATCCTGTTACTTCAAAAGGAAAGTCCCCTGAGAGAATTAACCTCCTTGGATCATTCCTTAGGTTTTGAGATGGACACAGATACACCTCCAGGCTATGCTTTGATACCATTGGGTTGTATATAAGACATTCATTTGTCCTCTAAAGTATGAGAGTCACCCCCTATGTCTTTAGGCTGACCATGGTCAGATGACCAACATCTCCCCCAATTTGTGCCTGAGTGCATACCCTCCTGAAGTTATATATCACCTGTTGTAAAGAGTATAAAGACCCCAGAATTTATTACCTCAGGGAGCAGGTTTCCATCTATGCTGTCCTCCTAACCAAAATTAACATGAATTCTAAATTAATACATTTCTCTTTTTATTTCTAAGCTAAGTCATGGAGTCTTGCATTCTTGCAAAAAGTACCTCTCCCAAACCCAGGGGGTTCACCTCAAGTCCCCCATAACAGGATCACAAATTATGACGTCCTATGTTTACAGTTGAAATGGGTCTTAGAATTCATCAAATCCAACCTCCTTTTAGAAATAGGGATATTGAGGCTCAAAGGTTAGCAATATGGATATCACTAGCAACAGGGAAAAATATTCCAAATCATGAAAACTTAAAAATTAAAAATAAAGCAATTTTGAGTTTATACTTCATACCAATCAGCATGAAAAATTTGACCAAAAAAGGACAATGACAAATGGGAGAAACATGAAAAACAAGAATATCATCCTTCTTTCTGACCAAGGTGAAACCTGTGTTTCTATTCCAGACACTAAGACACCTGACTTGGGGATATCATCTAAATCTTTGTGTATCTCCTCTTCCTCACCTCTGTAGTCTCTGTTCCTTTAAGGTATAAAAATCCTGAACTTTTTCTCTTCAGGGAGGCAGTCTTCACCTGTTGCTACCTCCTGACCATTCACATGATAAGTTTTTCTATTTTTAAATATTCATCAGAGACTGGTAATTCTTTGAGAGTATATTCTCCTGAACCAGACATATCCAGCTCTCCCAGAACATTAGTGCCCCAACTTAAAAAGAATGCCTGCCTTTTGATCCAGCCATACCGCTGCTGCTAAGGAAAAAAAGAGTGATACAAAAATATTTATAGCCACGCTCTTTGTGGTGGCAAAAAAATGGAAAATGAGAGGGTGTCCATCAATTGGGGAATGGCTGAACAAATTGTGATATCAGTTGGTGATGGAATACTACCAGAAGGAAAGGAATAATGAACTGGATGTGGAAAGGAAAACTGAAGCAAGTTTTGGACTTTCTGCCATTTAGGTGGAACAAACAGCAGTTGGAATGTTAGAGAGAAGATATTAAAAATGATGACAGTTGGTGGGGGGAGGGGAACTTGGAGAGTGACATTTGGTCTCCTGAGGGTCTCTTTACTGGCCCTCAGACTAGAAGGAGCCTCTCTCCCTGTCTCTGGATAGAAGTGGCTCTATTCCTGGATTTTCTTAACCATGTGCTCTACCTGAATTCCTGTGATCGTGTCATCAAACAAAAGGATTTAAGGGGAGCAGTTTGAACTGTAAGGATAGTCTTTAGGGGTGTCAGCCCAAAGAGACAGGCCCAACCATCTCTGAAAGTCTTTTCTTCCTTTTGCTATCTACTGCTAAGACTTTGAACTTAAGAAAGCTAGCACAGATTAGCATAAGCAGGAATAAAAGAAACTCTCCACCAGCCTGCAAGGCCTGGCTTCAACTCAAAAGCTGAGAGAGGCTCAAACCCAATCTAGGGAGGTCCCGATTCCCTCTTCCCTTATACTGACCCAATCCAGACTTGTTATTAAAATTTATCTTTACTTAAATAAACCTCAGTCAGATAAGAGGACTATCATTTCAGGGGACATAGAGGGAGCAGAAACCAAGGACACCCATTCAACCATAGATGGTCCTTATTGGACCCCTGCTGGGTGACCTTGAGGAGGGTGAGGCTTGTCCCTCAGGAGGATCCATACCTACCTGCTCTGAGGTATCTTCAACATCAATTAATAGGAAAGACATCCCATCAGGCTATCATAGGTGGTTCATTTCTTGAGAAACCCTATTTTCAAAGATAGCCTCTCAGCAGGGGGTACCTCTCACCTTTTACCTTACCAGTTGCCATATTCCCTCTATCCCTTCAACTTCTCCATTCCCTGTTACAAAAGCTTCCTTATTTACTGTTCTTCAATCCCCAATAATTCCTTTAAATATTACATGGAGGAATTCTATGTGAAACTGGAAAGATCTCCAGGAACTGATGCAGAGCAAAAGGAGCAGAACAAGGAGAACATTGTACAAAGAGACTGATACATTATGGCACAATCAAATGTAATAGACTTTTCTACTAGCAAAAATGCAATGATCCAGGACAATTCTGAGGGACTTATGAGAAAGAAAACTATCAACATTCAGAGGAATAACTGTGGGAGCAAAGATGCAAAAGAAAAACATATGATTGATCATGTGGTTTGATAGGGATATGATTAGGGTTTTAATTTTAAAAGATCACTATTGCAAATATGAATAACGTGAAAATAGGTTTTGAACAATGGTACATGTATAACCCAGTGGAATTGTTTGTCAGCTATAGGAGAAGGGGAGGGTAGAGGTGAGGAAAATCATGAATCATGTAACCATAGAAAAATATTCTAAATAAAATAATATGAGAGTGAGAAAAAAAACATTATTGCCCAAGTTTTACCACATTCTGCCAACATTTACCATTTTTAAAATTTTTTATCATATTAGTTTCAGAATTATTTTAATTTTCATTTCTCTACTGAGTTATTTGAATCACTTTTTCATATGACTAAAAATAGCAATAGTCATTTTACTTTAAGAAATAATGAAAGGTAAAGTTTCAGGGAAACATGAGAACACTTATATGAACTGATGCAGAATAAAGTAAACAAAACTCAGAAAACAGTTTGAGTTTAAGAACTTTGAAAGATAACATGTTTGAATCATGATTCCAGAGGACAATAAATGCACAATACTATACATGTCAACCACTGTCTCACACAGGTGAAATGAAATAAATATGCAGAATCAGGCACACACTTTTTGATATAGCCATAATGAGTGTGTTTTTCTTGAATATGCAAAGAAATATATTATATATATATATGTGTGTGTGTGTGTGTGTGTGTGTGTGTGTGTATAGAATAAAAATTACAGGTACAACCATACAGAATCAGTATAATACTATATGAAGAAGAGAACTACACATTTAGAATTAGAAAATAATTTAGAATATACCTATAGAAGTCCTTCATTGTATAAATGAGGAAACAGAAGCCCAGAGTGGTTTATGATTGGTCCATTTACACATAGATACCTAATATTCCTCAAATCACTTTTCTAATTATACTGTATTGCTTAAGTGTTTTTCATCATTTTTTGCCTTTACAAATAATTGTCCTATGTGCTACCAATGGTGAGAATCTTTCAAATAAGTAAGTATTTATATGCATCATTCCACACTCTAAAACACCAATTTTTATTTTAAGGGTTTGGCCTAGTGACACTACGCTAAATTTCTTGTCCTTAATTGAAAACAAAAATCCAGAATATCAGTATACCCTTAAAACTTGTTTTGTTAATATGAACCTTCAATACTCTTATGACTTCTTATTGTTTAGTAAGGATTCTTTTTAAATAAATATTAATTTTTATAGGCATTTCTATGTTTCCATCCTGAAGAGTATTAATATATTTTATTGTGAGGAAGTCTTAGAGCAACTTGGCATTGCAATGGGACTGTGCTTTCATTCTATATGTTATTTAACAAATGAATTACATTTGCTAATGGTTTATAAAGTATAGGTTCACAAGTAATAGTATATTTGTGATTTGAGGAATAACAAGAAAAATAAACATAATAATAAAAACTATGGAAGGATTTGTATGGCAACAAAAGTATCCATTAGTAATTGCTAGAAAAACGTCTCACAATTCCTTTATAAATCAAATAGACTAACTTATTTTCATGGTGATATACTTCTTTTTGAGAATAATTGTAGACTTTGGTATGGAAACCAGAAAAAAGTTAAAACAAAAAATAATAATCACTTCTTCTCTAGGAGTTTCTATCATTCATGTGGGTTTTTCCTTAATAAACTTCCTTGACCAGCAGGGTCCCACAAGGGAAGGGGCTCACCTTTGTGATGGGACCCGAGGAGAGATAGGAACCGAGAACCAGGGTGGAAATGAAAGACATGGACAAGTCAGTGTTTGAATAGGGCAGGCAATCCCTATGATACTCCCTTTGATAGGAAAGTATGAGTACAAAGGAACAGGAGGTGGATGAGGAGATTAAGATAGGGAATGCAGGCTGAGATGGTTACAGCCTCGGGGAAGGAGAAGGTTAAGAGGAGAGAGAGACATAGTCATTGAGGAGCCCAGTGGAGCTCCATGGAAGGGGAGAGAAAAGCCAAGAGGAAGTTCATGGGTTTGCCTCTGAATTTATTCCTGTCCTGTTTGGGTGGTACTCCCAAGCACATAGTAACCACATCACAAAGTATAGACCATTAAGATTGGGTGGCAAGGTAGAGGGAACACCTTTGGGCATGTAGATTGCAAACCGGGCTTTCCGGGGGAATTGAGTCGAAGCATGTTAATGAATTTGTCTTAGCCAAGGGCCATATGGCCAGTTCAAGGTTACATTCACAAACCTCATTGGTATGACCTTATGCTTGGAGACACAGTAATCATACAGTCATTTATATTTCATAGATGTGAATATGCTTGGGATGCTACAATTCAAAATTGATTCCTTATTTGTAACTGAATACAAAGTATTATAATGTACCCAGGAGTGGACATGTAATTGGGAGTATATGAGATCAAAGACGATTAATGATATTTACAAGACAAATAATCTATCAAACAAGTATTGAATAATCATTTCCTAAAAGACAGTCTAGAAACTAAGAAAACATTCTAGAACCTAGGGACACAAGAAAAGGAAAAACCTCTGTCCAGTTCTTTGTCCTTAAAGAATTTTCATTATATCAGGAAAAAATTACACGGAGATATATTAGGACATATAAATTATATACAAATAAATGCAAAATAATTTGGGGAAAAGGAGTAGTATCTAGCCCCTTGTGCAATGATCAGGAAAGTCCATTGTGAAAGGAAATGGGATTCTAAGAGGAAGAGATCAGAAGGGAGAATATTTGGGGCTTGGGTGAAGCACCCTGTGCAAAGCATAGAGACGGGAAATGAATAAGCCTTTTTATGAGGAATATTACAAAAAGCAAGTAATTTAACCTCTCCTAGCCTGAATTTTTTCATAGGTAAAGTAGAAAGAATTTCATTTATACTGTTGCTGTTGAAGTCATTTTCAGCCTTGACTCTTTGTGACCTCATTTGGGGATTTCTAAGCAAAAGATATTGAAGTGGTTTGCCATTTCCCTCTCCAGTTCATTTAAAAGATAATAAATTGAGACAAATAGGGTTAAATGATTTGACTAGGGTCACACAACCACTAAGTGTCTAAGGCCACACTTGAATTCATGAAGATGAGTCTTTCTTGTTCAATTTAGTGTTCTATCCACTGTTCTACCTAGATACCCTATATTTATTCTACCTTTCTCATAAGGTTGTTGGGAGATGCTACTGATATTACTTAAGTAAAGTACTTTTTTAATGTTATAGTGACTTATTATCAAGTTTTATATTCGGAAAAATCTAAAATTTTAAAACACAAAACTTCTGGGATGTACTTTAGACAGGAAAAGCAAAGAAGTCCCTAACAGTTGTGACTGTATGAATGAACACTTTGACAAGTCACTCAGCTTATTCATAGAGTGGGATGTTGAAAATGCTGAATTATACCCAGGTGGCAAGTGATGCTGGGCAAATAAAATAGGGTAATTAAAGCAAATCCCAGCTTCCAGTTCCAACTTATTCCAGCTGCTCTATAGATGGAGTGGTCTGTATCCCACTCAAAAGCTGTAGGACATTCAATTCTAGTCATCCAGCATTTGTTAAACACCTACAATATTCCAAGCCCACTACTCCCTGTTGTGGATACAAAGGCAAAAATTAAACAATTCCTACCATCAAGAAACTTTCATGTTCCTGTCACAGAAGACCAATATTCATTTTCTTTTCTAAAATTCATACAGAAATCTGGATATCTAACTGTACTGCATTATGTTAGACTCATTGTAAGTGGTTGGACACTTTTTTCTTTTCTTTCCTCTAGAGTTGACTTTGTGTAGACATGACCTACTTTACTTGTATTCCCAGTCTTCATTTTCAATAAAGTGTCTTGAGAAAGTAGTTCATTTCTCCTTGAGTCATTTCTTACTCAACAGCATGCACTGTTCATTTGTTCCAGGATGTCACACAGCCTGTGGCTCTGTCTGTTGCCAGCCCTGCTTCCTCCATCTGACTAGAACTTGCTTCATCTATTGATGGTAACACCTTCTCTGAATCTCATCATGTGAAGCAGCCTTCCCTTCTCCTTCTGCCTCAGTGACTCATCAGCTACTTCAAATTTCATATGAAAAAGCTATTCTCATTTCTTTCCCTTCCAACCCCCAGTATTTTACCATGGCTGCTAAAGATTTCAAAGCTGAAAGTCTTTAAAATAAAATATTAGATAAGTTCAGAAAGACTATATAATAAGCAGTGTGGCATTTTGCTTAGTGTAATTGTTATTACTTTTTTCTGAGATACATGTTTGTGTGTGTGTGTGTGTATGTGTGTGTGTGTGTGTGTGTGTTTGTAACTATTTTTTTTCAATTTCAGACAGATTTTTGAAATCACAGCCCTGGTGATTTCGGGAGTATTTTCTAATGAGGTAAAAAACAAAACTTTATAGGTATAGACATTTCAGTAACATACTTGTGTAGACTCATTTATTGTGCATGATCTGGAGGAATGAAAACATTTTCTTTTCTTTTTGCTCCTAGAAATAGGAAATAACTTCTCTTTTTTCAATTACTACTGCTCTAGGTGTCACTGTTGTTGTTGCCATTACTGAAATCAGCTTCTAGAAGTTCATTTGTTTGTGAGCTCTGTTAATTGAAGGGATGCACTTTCTGGTTTTCTCTGCTTTTTGCCAATTCGGGAAAGTCAGGCATTAAACCTGAAGGAGGATAGATGACAGCTCTCTTCTAACTTTGAATTTATGCTTAAATCTTGCTGGGAAAGGGAAAGGATAGGACCTCAAAATTTGCCCATGATGTGAAAAATCCAAATGCTGACTATTTAGAAAGAAAAAAGAAACATGCATTGCTGCAATGCTGAGACAGAACAGGCGACTAGCATTAGCTACATTTCTTTGCTTTTCTCTGACAGAGAAATATATCATTACCTGATTCTCTGTTTATCTCCATTAACACATGCTTTGAAACACTGCCTCATGCCCAGAGAAGCTTCACTAGTTGCTATTTTATGGTATTTGTTTTTTTTCCCTTTGAACTCTATTGTTTTGAGGCTTCTCTTAGAAATTGAAAGAAAAAAGGCCCTTCCCTGGAATTGACAAATGTTCAATTTGGTTATGTATCTTGTGCAACAGAAAGCTAGATTCCTTGTCAATGGTTAGCATAACAAACTGGTAATCAAGTCTCATGGGTTCTATTTTAGGTTCTGAGATTGCTCTATGACTTGCTGAGTAATTGTGGGCATCTTTTACCCCATTACAAAAAAGGATGGACAATAGTTATTACTGCCTGGTGGTCAGAGGTAGGAGGTTGGGTGACTTTGAAAGCCATGTCAATAGAATAGTTTGAAATTGTAGGTTCAATTATATTGCAGCATTACAGAGAAAGAGCTTTCAGGAGATTGTTGTGGAAATGTTGCTTGCTATTAACTGTTTCAGCTCAATAATGCACCATTTTTCTTCCCCAATGCCTTTCATTTGAATAAACACTAAGTTATTCAGACCAAAGGCTAAGCACAAAAAATATAAAAATATATTTAAGGCCAGTCCATGATGCTCACATTCTAGTAATTCAGAATCATAACTAAGTTATGGAAAGAAAATATTTTTTTCTGGGTGCTAAACTGAGAGAGGGTCAACCATATTTACTGTCATTAGGAAATATAGAAATAACAAAACTTAATACCTAATTAGGAAGAAAATTATAAATAACTGATATAACAACATATATAATAAATTAGAAAGAATAATAAAATAAACTAGGAAGTTTACAAAGGCCTCACTGAAGTGTTCTCCTTGCCCCACCTCCTGGTGTTTTACAAAAACTCACCCCCTTTATCCCAAAGTCTCATTTTGTCTCTCCCATCATTTTCTTTGGTGATACATGCTACTTGCCTCAAATACAAAAAATCAAAGTTAAAGTTTGGTTAAAATAGTAAAGTAAAAAAAAATACTTTAGATTTTTTAAAATTTCTAATCAAGGCAATAAGTGATTCTTGACATTTACTGGCAATTCAGATATCATCTATTAGCAACAATGTCTTGCTCCTTTAAATTTTCCTTCCTTATCTGGAGTAGTATATAAACTTTGCTTTAAAATCATATTTTCATAGCCATATTTCAATATAATTTGTTTCTTTTGCAGTTCAATATATTTTAATGTACCTAAAATATTATATTAGGAAGAATCTGAAGACTTTACCAGACTTCTAGAGTCAACCATGAGATTTCTAAAAAAAGGTTAATCATTGACACACTAGAGGATCTCAGTCACATAAACAATGGGGGTAAGGATACTATGTTTTCATATTAATTTTCATATTAAGATTCACTTTGAGCCATTTTTCCCTTCTTACTATTTATAGTGGAAACCAAATGCAAGTTTTACACCAAGTTCAAAAACCAAATTACTTGCATCATTCCTAATACTCTACCTACAAAGGAGTATGTTGATCAATAATTCAATTCAGAAGGATTGTTGAGTTGTGAATAGTTGTTATATATGAGTCTTCTACTGGATCATGCAAGAAGAGACTCAATTAATATAATAGTAATGTGACACAATTTATAGTATTTTATCATCTATCTACACATCCATCTTGTAATTTCACTGGTAAAGAGAAATTCTGATAAAGAAAGTTCCTTAACCAATGCATATAATTAAGTATGGTTTTACCTATATCTGTCTATAATTTATCATTTTAAATAGTTTCTTGAAGAAGCAAAAAAAATTGTCACACAACTAGCCAGTATGCAATCTATACATTCAAACTAGATGTCTATCAAATAAAAATCATCTTGTGTCTAAGGCCAGCCCTCTGTTCACTATACTGCACTGTCCCTCTATATCATTATTAAAGATTAAGATATAAAATATAAATGTGGAGGTCATGGAAATAAGAATATTTATTTAGAAACACAGCTGTAATACCTTAAAAGCTATAATACCTTAAAAAACAATAATGGGGAAAATGAGAGAATTTCATTTATCTTATATCCAAAAATCTTCCAAATTTGCTATGGGATTATCTATATGGTAAGGACAGGAGAGGAGTAAAGGAACTGTGGAGGGAGAAGAACAGAGTAGAAAATATTTCATTGATGTACACTGAAACATTCTGTAAAAATAATTTTAATAAAATTCATGTCCAGCTGAATAACGATGGCAATGGAGTGAACTGAGCCTTCACCTAACCTATTCAGCTCAATGAGGTGTTAAGACCATGTCCAATGAGAGCACTCACATTAGCCATGAGCAACTTCTTTAGTTCCATTTTTATTCTTTTTTGTGGTTGCTAAGTCATTTACATCTTCAAAATCATGGTGTATCAATTTTTATCAGTTAAATAAAAAAATCTTAATTTTCATCATACACTATTATCACTTGGCAAGTGAGTGAATGATTATTTTTAATACTGATAGAAATCTTGCCATGCTTCAAAGAGTAGCAACAGAACATCCTCATTTTTTTCTTTTTAGTTTCTAATATGTGACCTTCAATATGAAACACAGCGAGGTGATTTTCAGCTCCAAAGCATTCCAAAACTTCTGAGAGAATCATTTTGACAAAAATTTGGCTTTTCATAATGTAACAGTAAGAAGAAATAATAGACTTACAAACCAACATCCTTTAATAAGATCCTACTGTAATAACTAAATGGTATTTTTAAATGAACCTTGCATGAAACAACTGACCTGGAAAGTAGATCTAAGGAAGATAATTTAAAATTTACTGGACTTCTTTTTTTCACAATTTGACATATGGAAATGTGGATTTATGGAAATACATGTTGTATGATATAACAAATGAACAAAATATATTGACAGTCATCTTGAAGATAGGGAGGAATAGGAGAGAGGAAGAGAACATAGATAGAAAAATGTCAGATCAGAGTTTTAAAAAATTGTAAAAACATGCAATCTGGAAAAAAAAAGAAAAAGGATAAATTAATAAATAAACCTTGCTTCTTGAAAAACCCTGATACCAGGGAACAAGAACTAATAGATGATAGCATATGGTGAGGTTCCTTCCTTCCATCCTTCTTCTTTCCTTCTTTCTTTTGTTCCTTTCTTTCTTCCTTCCTTCCTTTCCTTCATTTTCCTGCAAAAGTATGTTCAGGGTGATAATAAATAGTAAGGGTAGTGATCTATGTTCATTATCCACAACAATTAAATAATGGATTTTTATGGTGTCAAAGAAAAGCAAATTATATTTTCATGGAGATATACAAACAGGTGAGGAAATAATTGGTAACTTTTCCTATATATTTTTTCCAATGTGGAAAAAGTAGTCCTTAAAACAGAAGAAAAGAAAAACATTAATCATAAGAATGTTTGATCTATAGCATATAAGTTTCAAGCTATATGTGTTTATTGTTTTAAGGACAATAATCCTCAATTCAATGGTATAAGACTTTGTGACAGATGCTAAGCCAGAAAGGGAAAATGATCTCTATCTTCAGGGAATTCTTGTTCTTCTGAGGGGACACAGACAACTAAAAATATTAGTAAATAAAATATAATTTGAGAAGGCATAGTACTCAGGAAAGTCTTCTAAGGAAGTAGCATATGGATTGAAACTTGAAGTGAGCTAAGATTTGATTTAAAATGTGGAGGTAAGGAGGATTCCCTGTAGCCTGTGTGAAGGAATAGTTACAGAAGAAAGATTGTGTTCAAGGAACAATTGAGTCATTTGAATTAGAAAGCAGAATATGTAAGGGAGTATAATATGACATGCCTTGAACTGATGGTGGGAACCATATTGTTCAAGGTTTCAAATCAGAAGCTGAAGAATTTGTAATATTCCCCACTCAATGCAATGTGTTGCCACTATAGATTCTTGAGAAAATGACTTTTGTGGTCAAACTGGTGCTTTTGGGAAATTATATGTAGCTACATGGAGATTTGTTTATTAAAAAGGGATGAAATTGGCAAGGAGTAGCCCTATTATTAAGTTTTTGTTATTATCCAGGAAATAGGCAATGAGTGCCTGAAGTAGGGTGGTCGTCCTGTAAAGAAAGAAAAGAAGTAGACATGACAAATATTGTGGAAGTAGAATATATAGGGTTATAAAAGATAAATGGTTAGATTGGGGAGAGGAAGGTGAGGTAGGGAGAAGTCTTAAGGATGACTCTGTAGAAATCAGTCTGGGTAACTGGAAGGAAGAAGGTGACTTCAGAAGAATTAAAGAAGTTACTGAACACTTCAATTTATTGATTTTGTTCTACATTTTCATTCTACATTTTCAAAGAGGACCTATAACATCATGGGGTGATGTCTTGACTTGGATTGGTGAGGTAGAATACTACCTAGTTGTCAACCTCACTTTCTCTTCCATTCTTTAAAGTCCATCGGTGAGACACAAGTTAGGATAACTGGCAATGTGTTACTTATTTACTGAATCACTACTTTGTAGTTAGTATTATACTAATTAGTATAGAGTATATACACAAGGGTATATAAATAATAGAGAACCCTCTCTTCATGAAGTTTATAGTCTATTTCAATGCCTTCAAGCACATTTTATTTGTCTTAACAATACCCCCAAAGTATTTGTACTCCAACTGATATCTTTGTTTTTTAACAAAGATTTCACTTCTTATGAAACCTTTACCTGAACCAAAGTCTAAATAATAGCATTTTAGGGGACTAAAAACAGACCATGGGTTTGAAATCCCCATCAAGTTAAACGTGGCTCTAATTAGAACCATCTCTTCAAACAACTGAGAACACCTGTTTATAAAAAACTGTTTAGAGAGAAAACATTTCTTCCTGACTAAAATATAGGAGTCTGAAATGACTTTAGTTCAAATTACACATTTCTTTTATTGTCTTGAAGAAGTTAATTAACCTCTCAGACTTAGTTTCCCTATCTCAGAAAAAAAGAAAGTGATATTTGCCTTCTTCCTTGTAGGGATCTTGAACTAATTAATTAGTTAATTTGAAAAGTTCTTTGAAGTGAAGACTGCTATTTAAGTATTATTTAAGCAAAATTCACATTTGCCTAAGCATGGGGCTTCCTCCTCCCTCTGTTGTTTATTTTCTGTTTGTTTCTCTGTGGATTATGCCAACCTGAGAGAAATGTGCCTGAAGGGAACCAACCTGAGATAAACAGCATGCATGTTAAAGTCTTGAACAAGTAAAAAATCATCTTTGAAGGATAGAAGATATAAAACAATGTGGACTGTGACATGAAATATTATAATAGGACTGAAGGGTTTTTAGGGAAGAAATGTAAAGGGAACATATAAATATTTGATTATATTAAACAAGGAAGGGGAAGGTAAAAAGGGAAAGAAGAGAAAGGGAGATTAAAATTATTTTGCCCTCTAAATATACACACTATCTAACTTACTCTATACTCAACCCTAAGTTATCTAAAAGCAAATCAAACAGGGGACCAGTATCTTACAAAGAGTCTCTGGGGAGTAAAAACAGGAATCCCAGGTGCAATATCCACAGATGGTAATTCTCCAAGTTGAAGTCAGCTCCTCAATTTCTGAGCAGCAGATGACTAAAGAATAATTCCTCCCCACAGCGAAAAGATATTTACAGGCTTGGTAAAATCTTCTGGAAGATGCAGCCACACATCTCTCTCCTTTCCTCTCCCAGGTCCAGGGTAACAGTTTTTTCCAACAGAATTCCAGGGATTCTAAGCCAACCAGGCTCAGAAGATTCCAGTCTCATGTCTCTGTCCATCACTCTTATGTCCTAAGTCTTAATTTACTATTGCAACAGTCCCCCACTTTGCACAAGGCCTAAATCGTGTTGAAAACACTATTTTGCCATTTGTGCACAACCTAAATTACTTATAGATTACCTACACTAAGATATCTACCCATAATAACAAATAACCTACACTCAACTATCTTAATCTAACTAATACTAACCTATTCTAGGGATTTTATCAAGGAAAGGGAAAAAAGGTTTTAAATAATGTACAAGTAAAATTTCAAATGTATGCAAAAGCACAACAAGAAAATAACATCAAAAGCAAAAGATGAACACAACTTCCATGCAAACACTAAACTAATAAAAATTACTCTCATAAGCTAATACATAACATTCTAATACTATTGCAATACATTAACATCAAACTTAGAGAAATTTTTTTGAAAATTACAATAAACACAATATTGCATAAGTTTTACACTGAAATTAAAACAAAGCATTAAACTTACTTATTCAAACTACATGTAACAATATATATGTGAGATATGTACACACATATATAAATATAAACAGAGCACACACAATATATGCATGTATGCTATATATGCACACATATACACTTCATATTTATACATATAATACATATATGTTGCATATAAACATATACATATACTATAATACAATTATTCAACAATACTATTATATGCAGTATTTATATATAATTACATCTGTATTTACAATTTTGTTTGATATGTGATTTTATATGTTATTTGTGTTATGGAATGTATGTTGTTATGTATGTTGTAATGCAATTCAGTATCTAATCTTATCTTATATACTTAATCCTATCTAATTAAATCTCTTTCTTCAAAATTCTTCTATCTAAATTTCTATACTAAAATTAAATAGCTAAATAGCTAACTAAATTTTGTTAGTAACTAACTAATCTATAGCTAATATTAATTCCCTAACTATACATTGTTTCACTCATTTAAGTAGTGATTCAATGTAACCAAACCATGTTTAGGTTTTTTGTGTTTATGTTTTGTTATGTTATTACTTTATGTCATGTTGTTTTGCTAGCATAATGTCAGTGTTACTGTTATGTTAATATTTTGTTACTGTTGCATGCGATATAGTCACCACTACTCCAGACTTTCCTTCTCTTCTAATTTCATCTTGTTTGAATTCTTCTCCGACTCCATGGTAGTAAATATATTTATGTTTGTTTGTGTAAATATGTTATGTTGTTTTGTGTTATAATACATTATCCCAAATTTTAATCAATTAGTCCATTAACCCTGTGATTCTCTTCATTGCAAATTTTTCAAAGTCTTTAAAGTTATGTTTTCAATCTTTTAACAATGTCCATTAATTTCTTGAATTCTCCTCTTGATCTGCATTGTCCTGTTTTATCCTCTGCCACTGAAATGGTCCTCTCCTTACTGATCTTTTTGACTACAGACTCAATTTGCCTGATGTTTCTAATTTTCTATGATCTCTTCTTCATTTTCTCCTTTCATGATTTGTACATTTTCATTTTTTATACCATGTGCTAATTTTATATGTGAATGATGATACCATGAATCTCTACCTAAAACTTTTCCTAAAGATGGAGAAACTAACACAATGGTATAAGGACCTATACAACTCTCTTGTGTTGCTGATTTTTTAGTAAAATTTTTGACATATACCATATCTCTTGGTTTAAAATCATGGAGAGAATAATCCAATGAACCAGATTGAATTAATACACCCATATCATGTCATTCTTTGAGTTTTTGTTGTAAAGTACTTAATTAAGAAGCAAGTTGACAATCTCCTCCTAAGAGTGATGTATAGACCGTCTTTCAAGTTTTTGCCTGTAGTGGAGCATGTCCAAAGAGCATTTCATAGGATGATATACGCAAATCTCATCTTGGTCTCGTACATAGATAAAACAAAGCTATGGGAAGAATATCTGACCATTTGAGATGAGTTGCATTACAGATCTTCCCCACCATAGTCTTGAGTTCCCTATTTATATACTCCACCTGACCTGAACTTTGTGGGTGATAAGGAACATGATATTTAGATGGTATTCCTAGATTCTCATAGACTCTTTTTAGGAAATCATTGGTGAAATGAGATCCCTTATCAGAGTCTATGGTAAGTGGTACTCTAAATCTAGGTATAATTTCCTTAATCAACACTTTTACCACAAAAGCTAGCTGCATTTGTAATTGATGGAAATGCTTCAGGACACTTAGTTAATCTGTCTACTATTACCATACAAAACTTGTATCTTTCTCTTTTTGGCATGCTGATATAATCAATTTACAGACTCTCAAATGGACAATATGCTAAAGGTCTACCACCTAAGCCTTTCTGTCTGAATTCCCCTTGATTGATTTTTTGGCAAACAGAACAGCTCGTACAGATCTTATTAGCTATAGTACTTATCCATTGCCTCTTTATAGACTCAACTATAGCTTGAATACCACAATGACCTTTTGTGTGGATGGCTTGACACAAATAGGTATACAAGTCTTTTGGTAACAGCAGTTTTCCAGTATTTGCAACCCAATTACATGTTTTTTTCCTTGTTCCAAATTTCTCCTTCCATTTCTAAATTTCTAAGTCTACATAAGCTTTTTCTAGATCATTAGATATAGTTGACAAATTCATTACATACACTGGAGCATTCTTGGCAGCAAATTTTGCAATGATATCAGCTCTATGGTTTCCTTTAAAGACTGAATCTCTGCCATAAGTATGACTGCTACAATGGATCACTGCTAACTGTTTAGGTTTCTGGATAGCATCTAACAACTCAGTTATTATTTCTGCATGAGCAATTGGTTTTCCTGATGCAGTAATAAAATCTCATTGTTTCCAGATCTGTCCTGTAGCATGACAAACTGAAAAAGTACACCAAGAGTCTGTATAAATATTTGCACTTTTATCTTCAGCCAGAAGACATTCTTGCTTTAAAGTGACCAACTCTGCACCTTGAGAACTAAGTTTACTAGGTAATGATCCATACCGCAGTGTCTCATATTCTGTGACAACTGCAACACCTGTACATCTAATTCCATTACACAAATATTATGAACCATCAGTGAATAAGACAAAGTCTGGATTGTTGATTTGAGTGTCTTTTAAATCTATCCTAGCCATATCCACTAGATCTACTACTTCTACTCATTTATGTCATAGTTCATCATTCTTTGGCAAATCAGGAAGAAGTATAGCTGGATTTAATGCACAACACCTTCTCAACTCAATGTTTTCACTCCCTAGAATTATAATTTCATACTTATATATTCGTTGTTCTGAATATGCTTGAGTATGAAATTTCCTCATTAGTGCTTCTATTGGATGTGGAAAATATAAAGTCAATGGACATCCCAAAACTAAATTGGATGATTTCTGGACTAACACAGCTACAGCTGCTACACTCCTTAGACAAGGAACTGTACCTGCAGCTATTGGATCAAGCTTACAACTATAATATCCAGTTGAATAATAACTTTGTCCTGAAGTCTGCATCAGTACACCAGAAGCAATACCTTTTGTCTTATTTACAGTTGAAATGGTTTTGTATAGTCCAGGATACCCAAAGCTGGTACAGATAACATCACTTCCTTAAGCTTACTTAAAGCTTGCAGATATTCAGATTTTAGTTTCAGAGGTTCTGGTTCTGTATTGCTAGTTAGATCTGTTAGATACTTAGTTATTTCACTGTATCCAGGTATCCATTGCCTACAGAAACCAATTGTTCCATGAACAGCTCTGAGTTTCTTTTTGGTTTTAGGTGCACTCAGTTTCTGGATGTCTGCTATTCTTTTCTACATGATACTTCTGGAACACTCTGGCAATATAAATCCAAGATATTCTACTTGAGGTAAAGCCCACTAAAATTTTGCCTTAGAGATTTTAAGCCCACATTTATATAATTCAATCAGAAGAATCTTGCTATCTCTTAGACACACTTAGCAGGTGGTAATGCTAGGAGGATATCATCAACAAAATGTACTATTTAACTTTCCTTGAATGTTATGGTTTTCATGTCTCTATTTAAAATTTGTGAGAATTGACTCAGGGAATTGGTGAATCCCTGTGGAAAACAAATACATGTCTTTTGTGCTTTCTCCTAGGTAAAAGCAAAGATCTTTTGAGAATCCTTGTGAATTGGTATCAAGAAAAATGCTGAGCATAAATCTACCACAGTGGAATATCTTACTTGACTTGGAATGGAAGAGATTATAGCAGCTTGGCTTGGTACAATAGAAGGTGTCTTTACCATGTTATTGTTTACAGATCTCAGATCCTGGATGAAACTGTAGACAACTTTGCCATTCCAATCTAGTTTTGGCTTTTTCATTGGAAGCAATTTTCCGAGAAGCAAGGTATTATTATCCCTTGTTGAACTAGGGACTCAATAATAGTTCTGATACCCTCTACTGCTTCTTTATTTAAGGGATATTGAAGTACAGAAGGAACTGGCCCTTCCTTAGTCCTCAACCTTACAGGAGTAGGTGATTTTAATAGACCTATATCTGTAGAAGACTTTGACCATAAATCTTCAGGTATATCCTCAGGAATAGGATATATAGAATCCAACTCATCCTCTCTACTGACTGAATCTAAGAACAGCAATAGAAAAACTTTCAGAGATTCTTCTGGTAGATGTAATGATATATCACCAGTATCAGTACATTGGATTGTTGCCTGTAATTTATACAAGAAATCCCTACATAGATGACTGAAGAATAACTTCTCACCACAGTCAAATATATATTCATAGGCTAGGAAATATCTTGGAAAACGAGATCCTGGTTGATACAGCCATACATCTCTCTCTCCTGTCCTTTCCCAGGTCCAGAGTAACAATTTTTTTTTTCCCAACTGAATCCCAGGGATTCTAACTCAACAAGGCTCAGAAGATTCCAGTCTCATGTCTCTGTCCATCATTCATATGTCCTAAGTCTTCATTTCCTATTGCAACAGACATTATGCCTTTAAAATAATGTATCTTATAGATAATTCTAGTTCTGTCAAATCAATCTTTCATTGAAAAAATATTTAAATATACTTATTGGAAAAAGCAAAAAACTACAAATGACACTCACTTTGTTGTTGTTCAGTCATGTCCAGATCTTCTTGGGGATTTCATCACAAAGATATTGGAGTAGTTTGTTATTTCCTTCTCCAGCTCATTTCACAGATAAGGAACTGAAGCAAACAGGGTTAAGTGACTTGCCCTGGGTCACATAGGAAGTTAGTGTCTGAGAACAGATTTGAGGAAGATGTCTTCCTAACTTCAGACTTGATCACTCAATTCACTTTGCCACCTAAAAGCTTAAAATGAAGCCCTTCTTATTGTTTCAGGCATGTTTAACACTTCAGACTCCACTTGGGCTTTGAATACTGGAGTGGTTTGCCAATTTCATCTCCAGTTCATTTCAAAGATGAGGAATTAAGGCAGACAGAGTTAAGTGATTTTCTCAGGTCCACACAGCTACATAAGTTTCTGAGAACAGATTTTAGCTCATGAAGATGAGTCTTCCTGATTCCAGGCCCAACACTGTACTCACTGTAAAAACTAGCCATGCCTTTGATGGGTAATACAAATGAAATAGAAATTATAAGACAATTGATGTGTTTCTCACCATAGCATTTTAGAACCAGAATGGACCTCAGCATTATCTAGATCAAGCCAATTTTATTACTACCACTACTGCCACAATCATGAAAAAAAAATAATAAATAGAATTTATATAGTACTTAAAGGTTTGCAAAGTGCTTTACAAATATGATCTCATTTTATCCTCAAAAAACTCTGAGTGATTTCATATAATTATCAACCCAAAGAAACTGAGAGAAATGGAGATTAAATAACTTGCCCCATGACATATAACTAGCATATAACTGTATTTGAACTCAGGTCTCTGTGACATCAAGTCCATCAGGTCCAGGATTCTATTTATTGTATTATTTAACTTCTTCTAGTTAAAAATTCGAGTTCTGGGTTATCTCCACTTAGATCTAAAGGGACTTGGATATGATTCACTGAGCATATACCATCACATATGCCTCCTTCAGGGTCCTTTGCTACAGAATGTAATGTTGTTAAGGATAGAGACTTTTAAGTTTTTGCATCTTCAGTGCTTGACACATAAGAGATGCTTAATTATTACTTATGGAATGCTTGAAAGTTGGATTTTATCTTAGTATGAGGAGAAAAAATATTAGAGAAAGATGAATGCAGATCAAAGCAGAGATGCAATAAGAAATATCATTCAAAGAAGAGATTTTTAAAAAATAATTTCTAAAGGGATAGATACCTTAAACTAGCATTTTCTCACAACCTTCTCCACAAAAAAAAATAACATACTAGCTATGTGACTCTAGCTAAACCACTTAACCTCTCTCAGCCTCAGTTTCTTCATCTGTAAAATGAGTAAAATTATCCTACCTATCTTACAGGATTTTTTTGAGGACCAAATGATATTCTATTTAAAGTTCTTCACAAACCTTGAAGCATTATTTAAATATGCTCTATCCTGATACACTAATATGAATTTCAATAATACCTTTAGTCTTTCTATTAAAATAATGGATAGAGTTTTTGCTTTTATTTTTCCTTATAAATATGTTTGAATACTGTAATAAAGGAACTAAAAAGCTATATTGGAAATCTTTACCAAATTATTGCATTTTGTGTGAAAAAAGGGATTGCTCTTTTTTCCAAATGTGATTTATTACATTGTACTTATTGCATTCAGCCCTAGAATACTGCAAAAGTTTTCCATTGAATCCTTCAGCAATTGGAAATTAATCTTCCATGCTATAAAAATAAATACTTCAATAGTTCCAATGAATATAGGATCTCATTGATATGGGTATCCCTTTCAACAGACCACAACATACCTCTGATTTCTAATACTTTGTGACTCTTATCCATGTTCTTACATAATTTATCATCTATAAATCATTCTCTAGATTAGACATTTTTTAAATTGTGTCATGGACCTCTTTCAATAGTCTGGTTTTGCTTAATGACCTCTCTCAGAAAAAAAAAATATTTAGAATTGTATATAAAAATGCTAAAATTCATTTTAAAGTAGTGAAAAATATATATATACATATATATTTCCCACCCCCCTACTAATTCACAGACCTGGGATTAACAATCCCTCCTCTAGATCTCCTGGCATTTCATGGGGGATAATACAATACACTTGCTATTCAATTATATATTGTTCCTTGTGATTTTTAGAATTATTTTTCCAATTATTAAGAATTCATTTTTCTCCTTTGCAGTGAAAAATAGATGAAGGGTGGTGGCCTTGTAAAAAGGCATCAATATGGGTCAAGCAGATTCTATGGGCCTTTGAATACACTGATCACAGACAAGTCATGAACTAGAAAATCTTTGGTTTTATGGTCTACATTTATGGATTCATTAATTAATATGGTAGCTCTTCTCCACATTTCTCTCCATGGAAATTGTCTAATCTTATCAAGTTGCATCTATAATATTATTGAGAATAGTTATTGAAGATGCTTATTATATTAGTAACATTTTTGAGGGCTGAAAAATTATGTAGTCATTCATGTAGCCTCCATTTACAAAGTTATTAGATTTCATAGCCAAATCATATCCTACTACATCATACTCCTTAGTTTCAACCTTACAATTATCATTGCAAAAAAAAACCAAGAACATTAACCCAGTGACTGTCAGATTTGGTACCAATACCATGTCCTCCATCACTTTCCAGTTACCTTTTATGCATTATATTCCATCATTAAATTGTAAGCTTTTTGAGGGAAGACATTATCTAATTTTTGGTAGACCCATCCCATTATGGAATATAAGCACTTAATGCATGTAATCATGTAATAGAAATTATATAGTTCACTGGAGAAAACCTTGCCCTTCCCTGGCATAAAATTAAGTTATTGGAAGCTATTTGTAATTTTTTGAGCCTCTGTTTTTTTTATGATCTCTGTCAGATCCTGAATTTTAGGGATCATTCTCATCATCTGGAAACTCTTCAGTATTATTAGAAGGTTTCCCTAGGTTTTCATTCCTGTTTAATTCATTTTTTAAATTTGTTCACTTACCAATTAGGTTTCTTTGACTGAAATGACTACTGTCAATAATTAGTTCAAGTCAGTGCTTCTTTGATTGGAGGGAGGAAGTAGGGGCTATAGACCATCCCACTTGACCCAGCTGTCTAGTAAGAGAGCCCAGGGATTTTTAACAAAAATCTATCACCTTTGATGGAGGCCCTGGATTTTAAACATGAATATAAAATATATTCCCTTTGATAATACCTATATGAAAATCCTAAATCTCTAAATTTTGGAAAGGATTGTACTTCAGCAACATAAAGTTATCATATCTTTCCATATTTTTTGTTTTTTGTTGTTAACAAAACTTACTGAAGTGGCCTTAGCAAATTTGCTCCAAGGTCAACTTTCTAGCTACTTTAAATGAGTTATTCTGCCATTTTAAATGGTCTATATATTTTTAAATAATTTCTGCATGCAATTTTGGTTTTTAAGTATTTTTGTAATTCATAATTTTATGAAGTTATTAAATTTTATTGATTTGTAAACTATAAACAGTATGAAAAGTCTTTACATAAGAGACCAATAACATATCCTATTGATAAAAAATAAAAATAAATAAATGAGCATTTAATTGAATTATAGTGAGTTAAAAGGTGAATAGCCCAAGTCCCAGCATTGGAAAACCTTTTAGAGGTTGTGTGCCCAAACTGCATCTTTAAATTGTCTATGAGCCTCCTGCATTACCCCAAACAGTGGAGGGAGAAAGTCCTCACAGTGGGAGGCTGGGCAGAGAAGTGGGTTATCCAAAAAATGTCTGCAGGCATGGTAGAGGGAGAGAATAGAATAGGCCCTCAGGCATACCAGGTCACATGTACTACATTTTTGCCAACAGAGTTGATGATTTCTAGATAGTAATAGAAAAACTATTACTTCTAGATTATTGAGTTCTTTCTCAATAGTGGGTCTATGGGGAAAGAATAAATGGATAAGTATTTGTGGATTATCTTTTTTTTTTGAGAGCTCTCTCTAATAATAAAAATAAAGAAAGATCATAACCCTGAAACCAATAAATGAAAATTTGTTAGAGAAACTTTATGAATCACAGGCTTTACATGTAGAATGGAAATTCATATGAAGAAAATACATTTGTGACAAAAGAAAGCTAAATGGATTTCTCAATGATCTCTCATTCAGCTTATATAGCTACACACAAGTATTGCATATTTTTTTATGTTCATTTTTGGTAAAAACAAATTTATAACCCTACCACCCATCCTATATACTTTTTCCCCCCTATTAGTAAGTAGGTCAAGGTGTGAAGGAGGTTAAACTTCTAGTCCTGTAATTCTAGATTCTGTCAGCAATATGGGAAAATCCTATTTCTTTTCAACCCCAAACATGAAAACAACAGACCACATAAATTCCAGGTTTGGATGATACAAATTAATTCAGTAAGACTTTTCTTTCTTTTCTGTTTTCCAGGAAGTTAACCATTACTTTCCTGCTCGTATGCTTAGGCAAGTACATGGTACATTCAGTATATTATAGGATTTTTAGTCATAAAGGCCTCAATTCAAATATTAGCTCAAATTCTTTCTTGTTATGTGAACCTGGCCCAAATAAGTTACCTTATCTCTTTCAACCTCAACTATCTCATCTTTAAAATAGGGATGATAATAATAATACCTTTATCATAAAGTTGAGGTGATAATCAAGAGATAAAAATTACAGTGCTTTGTCAAACTTGATACCATATAAATGCTATCTATTATCATTAAATAGAAAATGAATATCTTCTCATATCCCTTTAATTTGCAAAGTCACCAAAAGAGGTTCAGTTAGAACTATTTTATGATTTAATATCAAACACTATCCTGAGTGCCATAAAGAATATCTCAATGATAGTGTTCATTATAGATCTGAATTTAAAAGTAAAAACAAAACAAAACAAAACAAAAAACAGTAAGAATTGGTAGTGGTATACTTTATTTTTATTTTATTTTATTTTATTTATTTATTTTTTTAAACCCTTACCTTGGCTCCAAGGCAGAAGAGTGGTAAGGGCTAGGCAATGGGGTTCAAGTGACTTGCCCAGGGTCACATAACTGGGAAGTGTCTGAGGCTAGATTTGAACCTAGGACCTCCCGTCTCTAGGTCTAGCTCTCAACACACCGAGCTACCTAGCGGCCCCCAGTGGTATACTTTAAAAATTGAAAATCTGTTGCTTTTTCAATCTGCATTATAAGTTAGTGTTGGATTTTGCTCTGGATGCCTTAAAAAGATGACATTACTGTTATACCTATTTACTCCTCAAACTTCATATTAATATCAATGAAGTACTTAATCTCAATTTTATTAGGTGATAAAAGAAGCTGTATTAAACATACAGGATTTCTTTTAGAACATGTATTTTATCATGTTTCACTGGTAAGGCAGAATTTATTACTTTTATTGCACCATTCTGACACATTAAAACTTAATAACATTTGTTGATGAAGCAAATAAAGCTAACAACATTTTAAAATAAATTAGTATCAACTCTCTACCTACAAATTGTGAAGTTGTTAAATTGTTGTCTAGAATATTTGGAATGGAACTCCCCACAGTATTTTATATTTCAAATCATTTGCCTTTGATTCATTTAGAACTCCCTTTGAAGTTTTAAGCAACATAAGAAAATGAAGGAAATGGTACCCTAAGCTATCTCTCCATTCATTTTGCAACCTCTCAGGAAATTTCTGGTATTGCAAAAGGAAGTTCTGTAGATACATTTTCTCATTAGTCTTCAAGCCCTAAATTCACAACTATATTAAAACTTGTTCAACTTTAAGAAATCAATTTAACTTCTTCCCTAATTTGTTAGTACAAATTACTATACTTCATTTAACCTGAACAAAGAAACAGCAATATCAAGGTGTCATTAGATGAAAGTCATTATTATTAGTATCTTTATCATCTTGGGGAAAAAATAAGATATTCTATAAAGTATTTATGATTTGGTTAGTTTCATAGTTATGGACATTGACAGGAAGAATAAAATTGCATATGCTTTTTAAAAGCTCATGATTTCAAGTATAGGGATGGATATAAAACAGTATTTGTGCCAATAACAGGTCTACTTTGTGCACTTTACCCTTTTACTGTTCATATTCACTGCATGCTATAGAGTCCCTTATGTTTCAACAACTCTACCTGTCAGTTTTGGAAATTTGAATCATGATTATCCCAAACTACCAGACTATTTCTTTCAGTTGACATGTTTTTGGCCATTCCTGTCTACTTTTTTACCTACTGATGTAATAATTGACCCATAGTCATTTATAAAATCTCACATTTCCTGAATACTTCTGACCTCTTTCCAATGAATGTTCATCATTCAATCACTCTTTTCACTCAAAGGAGAGATTCTAGGGAAGACTATTTGTTGGCATGAGGAGCAATAAATAGCCCATCATTTAAAGCATTTCTTCCTCATTTAAAACTATGACTAATAATATTTTCAAAATAAACCAATATGTATCTTGTATCACATGATGAACAGGTAAATATGATATATGACAATATATGTACAACTTAGATAATATTACCTGCTTTCTTGGGGAGGAAGAGGGCTAAGGTGAAGGGGAAGCATGGAAATGTAGATTTTTGGAAATAGATAATATGAGAATTTGTTTCTCTTGGATAAAGACATCTATTATAATGCATTACACATTTATAACACATCCTATGCATCATATTACTATTGTTATATATCATATTAGATTATATTTTAAATGATAATTCAAAATAAAATTGTTCTGATTTCAATTATCTAGTTAGAAATCTTTTTTCTGGCAATGAAATTAGATAAATTAAATTTAGCAGAACAAATGTTTATTAACTATTTAGTGTATTGAAGGTGATATGCTAGGCACATTGAGGGGGAGTACTATCAGAAAAAAATATAAATGTACAAAGGAACTAGATTTCAGATGATTTTAAGTATTAAGATAGTAACTCAGCAACATAATATCATATTAAAGACTAAGAATTTGGCTATGCTCCTGTGTTAATATAAAATGATCATTTATTTAGTGTGGAGATCATTTTGGTGTTAATTCTGCTCTCTATAGATATATATTTCAATTTGCTTACACCTTTCCATAATATTAGATATTTCTTCACATTCTTTTGTTAATTCTTTATAAAGAACACTTCCGTATGATATTTTGTGTTGTTTTATCCCATTTTAGTATGCCAAAATAGCATTAGGGGTAGGACAAAGTCATTCTTTCCTTTCCACTCATATGTCCTTTATATATTTATATGTAATCAGTAAGTATAGCTTCACCTACACATTGGGTTGTTTATGGATCTGATTCTTCCTAAATCATGGAGCCCCATGTTTCCAATCAGAGAGAATCACAGAGAAAATATTGATGTTACATTGAGGGTAGGGAGTTGAAGTTATATAAAGCTTTGCATAGTTTTCCAGGTGATATTTAGTCTTATCTACTGCTCCTACTAAAATCTGGGCCACTTGTAATTATAATCTGTTCAGCTTTTCCAAGATGTGTTTATGTGTGTTAAATAATCCAATGTGCATTACACATTCTTTCACAAATTGAATACCCTATGTTTTTACCTCACATAATATAGACAAAAGACTTGGAAAACTTTTTCTACTTTCTATCCTGCTATTTAGTATCATGTACTTATTTAAAGTTTGCTAGCAATTTTTTTTAACTGTGTAAGGAGGGAAAAGTTAAGTAATTTCTGTTAGTCTCATTTTTTCCCTTTAAAATTAAGGTAAGAATAAAATAATTTAAAATGTTATATAATATATTTTTAAATGGTTAGTTTTGTTGAATGACTTTTGGTTTCTATTATTGCTGCCAAGGTAGAAATAAAGAGTATATATGGATATAAGACAAAGATACCAATTATATTTATTTTTAAAAAGAATGTACAAAGAAAAAAAGAACAACACTATGTTGAAAATACAAATTGGCTTGAATACCTCTCACTGCCTCTGTAAATATCACTTTCCATGACAAATTAGAGTCCCTGAAAAGATGAGTTAATCTCTCATCCAAGTAGGTCAGTGAACCCACTAGAATTTTACCAATGAATTATCCTTCCACAAGTAAATATACTAATGAACATTGGTTTTCATAAAGTCCCTGTCATTTCTCCAGGCCTTTTCAGTTGACAGCAACATTGCTACACAATCCCTTTTAATGATTTGTTTTTGAGCCAATTTGCAAACTTCAATACAAAGATGAAATGTATTTTGCAAGGACAGTCATTTTTGCTTAAATTCATTTAAAATTCCAAATGTTATCATTTGGAATATTTATTTTTACCAAGTTGTCACTTAAAATATTTATAGATAATGAAACAATAAATGTAGAAACAAGAAAACTGCTGAAGAATTTAAATGACTTTACAAATCATTCTTAATGTACAATGCATAATGAGCACTTTATCTCTTATTAAGCAAACAACTGAGCAAAAATGACAAAAGGAAATCTTAAAGGACAAAATGTTCCACATCTTAAGGTCTATGATTTAATTTGTCAGACTAACAATACAAGACCATGGCAACAAATAGCTGTAACATTTTATTCTTTCATAGCAAAACTAGCCTTTTGTTCAAGGATTTTACAGTCAGACATGGGGCCATTGCACGTTAGAATACAACCTCATATATAATATTTTATCTCGTTCTTAATTAAGGTTCAAATTAGTGTCGTACTAAATAACTTACATGTGATAGGCATGGCTCAAGATGGAAGTATAAATTGAGCTGCACACTGAGACTGGTCAAAGAAGACCAGATTCAAACTGTTGTCACACTGTGAGTAAATGACAAAGTTCCATGTTTCTGATACTGTTACAATAGTACACCAACAAATTAAAAATGGTGCTAACCAAATGTAACAATCAGTGCATTTCTGCCATTTTGCAAATAGTTCATCTTAATCAACCAAGGAGAAAACATTTTACCTTTGATTGTTTTTGGTTGATTAATAAGACAAATAATGAACACACTGCTCCTGCATGTCTCTAGAAAATAGGAGTAACAATGTAGTATAAACATCACTTCAAATTCAGGAACAATGACTTTCTACAAATTCTTAATATTTAACCTTCATTATTAATCAAATAGAATTTATGAAATAGTTGATAAATATCAGACTGTGAGTTCCTTGTGAGAAGAGACTATTTCCCCTTTATTTGCAAGCTCACCTTTTTAACAGTTCATCCCATACTGGCATTGACATACTAGTAAAATCCTAGGCTAGTAAAATGAACAAGTGAAGGGTTTTATATAGCAAACAGTAATGTCTTTATCATATTCTATAGAAAATGAGGAGCCATTGAAACTTCTTGAAAAGACCTGTGACCTGGAAAATATGCTTTAAGAATATAAATATGAAAGCAATTTGGAGGATGGAGTAGGAACAGTAATTACTGGATTCAAGAAAGCAATAAAAACTTATATGCATAAGCTCTTTTCAAAAAATAGGAAAAAAGATGAAATTTTATTTTAAAAACAAGCAGGAAAATCTCAGAGATTTCAATGTTCTCTAGTCCTCTAAATATCTTATGGTAGATGTCCAGCCTTATGATAGGGCATAGAATGTCCCATTCAAAACAACATACAAATGTCACTCTGCAATTGAAACCAAGTGAAGCATGTGATTGAGTCTAAATACTGATCTCACAGGTTATTATGGAATAATTGAAAGATGTGCTATCATATTTTTCTAACAACATATTGAACAGAATAGATATTGATGATTTCATACTGATTTTGTAACTTCTCTTTATGCTTTATTATGTTTTATTAAAATCCATAAACTACCTCTTCATTTTGAAATTATTTTTATTTTTATTTTTACCAATTACAACCAAATTTGATCTGGGTTATACATGTATTATCATGAAAAACATCTTGTTTAAAAACTTCTTGCCTGGGAAAGTGTTTTATTGAAGTCCATAGATCTATTCTGGCAAGGGAAATATTTTATATTTCTAGCATGGCACAAGAAATTTGGAAAATAAATGTTTTCAAAACAATCCAAATTTGTACACTGGTATCATTACTTGGAAGGGTAATGGGACTTCATTCCTTTCCAATGTTGTTGTTTTTTTTCCATTAACTAGAATACTTTGAGAACACCAATTCACTCCAAGAGTGACTATATAAATATAGATATGTATGTGTGTATATATATTTATTTATACAAATAGTATATACATTTTAAACAGATTAAAATTTCTAATATATCCCATCATAGCTAAATAAGAGCCAATGACTTTAATGGAAAGCTTTAACATAAATTGATAATTTAGTAAAACAACAGAAAACATTAATTAATTACTTGCTATTTTTGGTATCCAGAGATTTTTTAAATGTCAGTTCAGACCTCAGGAGAGTAATCACAGAACTGAAACTCATGAGTTGGGCCTAGAGTTCTGATTATGCTAATTGTTAAGGAGCCAAAGGGGGAAAAAAGGGAAATTGCAACAGCCTTCAAGGAGCTTACTTCCACTGTAGTGAGTGTGTGTGTGTGCATATAAACATACATAAATATGAGCATATGAAATAGATAAAAGAAATACAAGAGAAGCTAAAAAAGAAGACAATTGGTATCTCAGGAAATGGCTTCCTGTAGAAGATAGTGCTTGAATTGCATTATTAAGGGAGCTTAGTATTCAAAGAAACATGAAGAAAGAGAATATCCAAGCAAAGGGGGCAGATGGCACAAATGATACAAAGATGGAAACATTGAGTTGTGTATGAGGAAAAGTAAAAAAAAAAGTCAATATGTTTGGATCACATGAAGTAGTAATTAGTAATAAGTCTAGAAAGCTATATTTTGACCTGCTTTTGGGAAGCTTTAGGTGTCCAGGGAAAGTGGATGACCCCAATGGTATAATGTTTGATGACAGATAATGGTACCCTTAACAAAGATAGTAAAGTTCCCTAGATTATACTTTCCCAATAATTAAATAAAGAAGATAAGATGACTGGCGCTCAGATTAATGTAATAGAAACCTTATGAATGATTTGGAAATATCAACTTTGTCTCTGAAGGGCAACTGGATATTGAAAAAATAAGGAGCTGGAATTGAATGGAAGTTTCAACTTTTCCTGCCTGAGAGGGCTTTAAATATTTTTTTTAAATATGACACATCTTAATAGTAAAATGAAATATCAATTTTACGTAGTGTTATGATTAGTATTATGAGATGCTAAAATATTATAAAAGTAGATTTCAGACCTCAAAAGCTTCAGGATATAAAATCCTAAGGACTGATTTTGATATGATTTAGAATATAAATTATTTTCTTAAAGAGATATTATTTTTCAAAATCCATAAATCTATGTTGCATATAATGTTATACATAATATAATGTTGACCCAGAGCTAATATATATTCCTAGAATGTATAATCATTTTAGTGGAGACTATAAATTAATTAGACTTAATATCTTTAACTTATGTGAATACATGCATCTTCTGTGTCTTCACATAAATATGCATGTGTACAAATATAAACATCTTTGTTAGTGAATTTATCCTTATGAATGCATTTAAATACATATATTATATATATATTTGTATCTACATACATGGATTTATATAAATAAAAATGTTTATGCACATAGGATATTTCAAAAGTTTTAATGAAGTTTTAAACTTTAATGGCTTATAATTCTATGAAGACTTTTGAGATACACTGTGTCTGTTTATTTACTTATTAAAATAAATACCAACACACAATTGCCAGATCTGAAATTATTCTCCTGGGGGCTGAAATGGCACTTTTCAAATCTCCGAATACCAAGAACCACTACATAATAAAAAAATCTATAGGTGTCAGCTGCTTGCAGGCTTGAAATGTCCTCCACAATAAGTCTCCAATGAAACATAAAGTATTAACACAGTTGTGATACGGAAATGGGTTTGACAACATAAAAACTAGGTATTGAAAGTCATAAACTCTACAGCACTCACCCCTAGGCTTTTCATTACTGTCATGAAGGGATCTCTTGAATGAAAATAGTTTGAAATGAACCTCTTCTCTGTCAAGAAGAATAGATCATCTGGAACTAGTGACTGCTAGCCAACTGGAAATCGTTACTACCTAGCCTTTCAAACTGAAACCAAGGTCTCTTTAAAACTTCTTTAGTACTGATCACCAGCACAACCACAGTGTTTTTCCTATATAAATGAAAATATGCTAATCAAGGAAACACCCTACTGAACTTATAAATGCAAAAATCTTTTTTGTAGGCTTATTGGGAGAATAATTTCATTTCTCTGAATAAATGAGAAAATATATTTTGTGCATCTGTAAACATTTTGCTAGAATTATTTTGTGTCAGATTCCCTTCTTTTTCCCCTACCCACTGCAATTTAATGAAATATTCCTCATATTTGCTGAGTCATTGGCAGAAATATAAACACTGCTTCATTCCAATAGTAGGAATATAAAACTAAAAATCAGGAGACAAGTTTGGGGCTTAATTTTTCCCCTCCCCATCCAAATTCCACTATTGAATTTTAGGGTCAATTGAATCTTTCACCACTCAATCCTTAACAGCTTCTCCATATGCTGAGACCAACCTCTGGGGTCATTTCTGTGTAATGGCTCTTTCTTTACTTCTATAAGTCTGAATAATATTCCTGTACTGAGAAACTACTCCTGAAAAATCTACAACTGCAGCTGCTTCCATTCAACACTGCCCTAGAGACTCTAGACATGCCTGAATGGAAACTGGTACAGACTTACATAATTATGTCCCTTGAGATGGGTGGAAAGGATGAAGGTACTAGGACATCACATGGCATTTGTTACAGGATGGGGAATTCATTTTTTCCAATAAAGTTGAGTCCAAAAATTATTTTCATTTGACACTTCAAGATAAGAAACTGAAACATACTAAAGTATTAAGGTATCTGTCTATAATTCAATAAATAGAGGTAAAATAAAAAGCAGAAGTATAAATATTTTGATAGATGGGAAGCCTAAAACTTAGATAAAAAGTCTTGTCTGAGGTAAATATCCCATACAAGCCTATAGATATATAGTTATAGATACAAGCCTAGAACTCAGGTCCCCTTCCAGTATACATTGTAGTCCAACATGACATGAATATGGATTTACATATATGTACATATATACATATATTATATATAAATGTAATATTTAACATTTTCATTTTCTCACATTACTTGGAATGTGTGAGCATATTTATAAACAAGTCCAAAACATGATAAATATATGTGTATAGCCTAGTTTTGATAAAGAAGCTGGCATTATTCAATCCTATATGGTTGAGGCAAATTAGTGAACAAGATAAGTTGTTAATAAAGCCATTAATGAAACACTTTCTGGATATAAAGAATTTTAAAAAGGGATGGAATTATTCATAGTGCTTAGAATAAAAACAAAATGAAAGGAAAATTAAAGATTTGTTATTTACTTTTTCCTTCAAGAAAAAAAAAAACTCATTGTATTCCTTCCTCCAATCATTGTAAAAATAACAACAAATTAAAGAGATCTCATAAGACCAGAGAAAGGGATACTTCATTACAATTTTGGAGGAAAAGGTAGCAGTAAGGTCTACAATCAATACAGTAGTAACCTGGATATCAAATTTCAAAATTCTGGATTAGAAAAATTTTAAAAGACATTGACTTAAAATAAAGAAAAGAGAAATGTGGTTAAAAGATCTGAAAATGGAGACATGAACAGATAATGCTAGATTCATAAAAAATCCTGTTTTTTAAAAATTAGACTTTAGAACCATTCTAATACAAAATAAGAACTGAGAAAGAGGAGGGTGTGTAAACTGGGAGAAGAGGGATAGGAGGTAACTTTCAGGGGTTAAATCCTCTTCTATATGAAGATAAATTAAGAATGTTTAGTTTGTGCCTCCTTCTTAAATTGGAAGTTCTCAGGGAGTGGCCAGTCAGAATATGGTACCTCATGGGAAGAGACTACTTCTAATGGGAGAAAATGTACAGGGGTAAAATGAGCTTCCTGGTTGAACCAGTTTCCATAGCATAGAAAAATATTTTGGAGATAAGTGAGTAGTGCAGCCTATGGAACTATGAAAACAAGGTATGAATAGAGAAGTATCCTTTTTTCCAATCTTACCTGTACTCCAACAAGTGAATTTCCTTTTTGAAAATTAATTTTCATGTGGTAAATTAAACAACATTTTAAGAAGAGTTAATCAATTAAAAAATAAAGGACTTTATACCAATCATCATTATTTCTATGTACCATTCATGTTTCAAAAGCATAGAGTGGCTTCGTGGGATTAGACACCACTTTGGCTCTATGTCTTGCATTTATCCACCATTAACTAAACAAACTATTATTTATTGAACTAATAAGGTTATGTTTGATTCAGTAAGCTACAAAACAATTACAGTTGCAAAGATAAACTTACATTCCATTATCAGAGCACAGCATATCTATTTTTTCCTTTGTACTCCAGAGTACCCCCAAAAGGAATAGGCTTAAATGGGGGAGTAGAAGGGATATAGAAAGAGGGTACATAGATGACAGAATATCTAATAGCAATATTAGCCAGTTTGCCTCACACCTGTCTTAACTCTGTCCCAGGAAACAAATGAATGATGAGTTATAATTATAGTGGGACATTGGACACTGAGCTGACACAGTAAAAGCAAAAGGGTCAGGTTATGGCCTCACCATCAGCTAAAACTCTTTCTCTTCTCTTCTCTTTCTCTTCTTTGATCTCAAACTCTGAAATTAGCTTCTGTCATTAAAGTTTTGTGTCCTTCCATGCTTCATGTTGTTCTTTTTTAAGAGATGTTTGTCTTCCACACAATCTGATAATGTGATTTTCTTTTCTTTTTTCTTTTTCTTTTTCTTCCACTCCATTATCCCTGTTAAAGTTTCACCTTCTTTTCATTGTCATAACCCATTCCCAACCAGTTCAAGAAGGGACTAGTTTCCACTTTTGCCTCATTCTATCTCTTGCCCTTACATCAGTCACATATTCAGCCTTGTTGACCCTTGCCATAAACTTTATTTTTCCTATTCCTAAACCAAAGAACCTTGTTGAAAGAAATAATAATCATTGTGATTCAGTACACTACATATTAATGTGGAATAACCTTAATCAGTCCTACACTGTTGCAGAGCAATCCTTGTATTCATCTCTGGTAGACTTTTTATCATACACTTCATTATCATATCCCAAATTTTCTCCTTTCTTCTGAAGTTCCTGACTCTAACTCCATAGGCACCAAATTTCTGTAGATAACCTTGGGTACAAAATGACTCAGAATACTGAAGTTGTCTATTATATCTCCCCAGCCCCTTATCCTGCTCCTTCCTACCTTAAAGCCTCCAAAAGCATGCTCTCATACCTTCCTTCTTTTATGGAGGCTGAGAAAATAAGATGGCTCTTCTTTCTAAGGCTAACTCTTGTGATAATATTTTTGATTCAACAAATGTCTGTGTTTTGTGATCTTATTCTATTAGTTTCTGTCCAAACTTCTCAAAATTTCTTTGTATCTACTAACTCCTTTCAAATTATATAGTCTTTCTTTAAAATAGCTATCTCTTTAAGCTATTATATTATGTCTCTATTCCCTTTTATTGCTAACTTCAAAGACAGTAGTCTACACAGCTTGACGTCTTTAATACTTTATAATCTAGCTTTTAACTACACTACTCTACTGAAATTATAACCTCAAAAGTTATCAGTAAATCAACTCAATAAGTATTTAATATCTTCTATTCAAGGTTCCAGATTCTCTACTAAGAACTGAGCATACAAAGGAAAGTTAAAACCGTCTTTTTCCTGAAAGACTTCACATTCAAATGGGGAAGATAACTGTTAATAAAACAACTATGTACAAATAAGATATATACAGGAAGAATAAATCATAATCTCAAAAGGAAGGCATTAATTTTAAGGGAAATATTGATGATTTATAAGTGGATTAATACAATAGTCTTTTCTTAGTCCTCATTGCCCTTGTTACTGATATAATATCTGGCACTGTTGACAGCCTCTTATATCTCAAAATTCTGTCCCCAACTGATTTATTAAATAAATATTTCCCTTTGATTCTATTCATTTATTATTCCCATGAATGATGTAATTATGTAGATAAGAGAATGAAAAGATAGTGGGTTTAAAGGAACAATTAGAAAGAATGTCAAAGAGGAAATTGAGGTGAATGGTTAGCAGGGCAAAAGGTGAATAATATCAAAATTTGGAGATGAAAAGGCCAAAAATACTAGGGAAAGCAGTTTTTGTTGGATGGGTAAAATGTCATTTGAAGTAAAAAGGAAAAAATTGGTAACAAAATAAAGGCCTTGAATATGCATCCTTTTCCCCATAAATATTAAAAATTAATCAGGAGAATGTGGTGATTGTATCAAAATGAGTAAGGAAATATTAATGAAAGGATTTTTTTCTAATTGAAGTAATATAATATGTTTTTAGGAAGAGGGAACAATCCAATTATGATAGAGCAGGATGACTGAAGGAGAAAACTTCTAGAAAATATGAATTGGGATGGAGAAATAGAATTGGATATAGACTTGTTGAGTATGTGAAATTTGATGAGGAGAATTGAAGGCATTCATATCTGTTGGCCTCAATTTTATCAGTAAATTATGAGGTAAATCTATGGTAACTGTGAAGTATGTGGAATACACTGAGGGTCAATAGGAAAGAATCAAAGTTTTGAAACAGTGGCTATAAGTATTTTTGGCTTTGCTTTGATTAAAAAAATTAAAAATAATCTACTTGGTGAAAAATGTTCTGTTAGAAAATGACAAAGAAAGAGAACTCAGGGTTGTGTTGATAAATGTTTATGAACTGAGCTGAATAGGAGTGGATATACACTTTGAAGTTTGATCTACATTATTAACACCTGTAGATAGCTGATTGCTGAAATGTAAATAATCATACTGACAATTTAACAAATATCATTCACAAGCCATTTGCTTCAGCACATCACCGGGAGAATTATTCAACTATACTTTTGTTTGTATCATCTCCAATAAAAAAAAAATCCTGCAAACTAAAGAGTGTAAGTCAAATATATATATTTTAAAAAAACCTCTCCATCAAAAATTGTAAAAACAAACAAAACATCAGCTGAATTTCAGGGCTCTATGATTAAATGAACTTACCTCCTAGGATAAGTGTAGAAATAGACAAATGTGTTTCTGATCTTGAAAAAAAACATGAAAATAAGGATTGTATAAACAAAAAGTGATGAACTTAATCTTACTAACATTGTACTTGTTAATATCATACAGATTGTTTATATAAAATTAAACATAAAAGATCTGGTGGGTCTTAGGAACATGGTTCTAGTGTAATCAATAATAGTATAATGATCTAGTTTCCTATTTTGATAGTTTCTATAGTGATAGGTTAGAAGAATCCAAGACATTCTTCAAATATGAAAATGAAAATAAAATATATTTTTTCATTTGGACAGTAATCTATAGTTTTCAAATACATTATCATATTGAATCTTTTCAAGAACATTATAATATAGAGAGAAGAATTAGTGTTTCCATTTTATACATCAGAAAACTAGAGCCTATAGATTTTAAGTGACACTTCTAAGGTTCTGATAGCTGGTATTATTCATGAGATAAAAAAATAATTATTTTTCAAACAATTAGAACCTCTTAAAAGACCTTAGAAGTCATTGAATATAGTTTCCCATTCCAAATAAGTTACAATTCTTTATCTTTTAGTCTATTAAATTATAGAAATTTATATGGTCATTTTCATAAAATTTCATAATTGAATATTATCTCATTAAAGAAGGTTATTTTTTAACCTTTCCATAATATAAATAATTGGGCAGCTAGGTGGTCTTATAGATAGATGACAGACTTGAAGACCTGCGTTCAAATTAAGGTTCAGATATTTACTAGCTATGTCACCCTGGGATATCCATTTAAGTATGCTTTCTCACTTTGCTTCTTAGCTTTCCTGAAATGATTAAAGACTCTGCTCAAATAACATGTCCTTTAGATGGCCATTCTGGGTCCTCATCTTCATCCACATTTTTTAGATATCCTCTCTGGTTCAATTCCAATGTTTTATAGGCAAGGAAACTAAGGACAGAGGCAGTTAAGAAATATGCACAAGGACAAATGGGTTGTAAATGTGTAGAGGGAAAACAATTCTATAACCTCAAAACCTAGGAGTCCTTTCTTTCCTTGTAGTGATATCTCACCTCCCATTTGCCAGTGCTAACTAACTGTCTTGGGTCCATTATTAGGTACCTACTCCCTTGAAGTTGCCTCCTATTTCAAGGAACTAACTCTATGTATCTGTGCTCTATAGTGCCTGTCTGTAATCCATTTTGGATACAGTGTTTCCTACTAATTTTGAAGCTTTGATTCATTGTAATGTGGCAGATTATTTCTCATTTTCCTTTCCCCTTTATCCTCTTCCCTCCATCTCCCTACTCACTCAGGAAATAGGTTCTAATTCCACTGATTTCTAACTCTGGAACTCAGAAACTGCCTTACAAGTAATTTGCTCATCCTCCATTAACCACCTGGATTGTCCCTTCTGATTCACTTCACAAAATTGAATATAACCCATAAACAGATCAGGATATAGACTCATAACAGCTAACGATTCCATTCTCAATTTCTAATCTGAAGAGCTGGTCAAAGATCAACTCCCCTATATTTGGAATATTTTCTCTAATATATTAAAATCTGACTATTTCTCACTCTTTTTAGGAAATTTATTTCCCATGGCATTCCATTACTATGAAGCAAGCAAGCTGATTCTTATGTCTAACAAAAAAACAAGCAAACAAACAACAACTAAGGATTTTTAGGAATCTTATGAATAGTGTGAACAGAGTACATGAGAAATATTTCTTTAGGATGGGGCTTCTTTCTATAATAAGAAAAGGCAAAACCCTAGCAGTGATATAGGAAAACATTCAATATCATGACTATTAAGGAAAATGGGTTTTATTAGTGGGGGGAATAAAAAAATTTACAAAATTACCACATATCTTCTATGAAGATTGCCTTGTATGTTGGCCACATCTCAGTATACTTAGGGTCCCATGGAAACAAAACTAATTAAAGCAATACTCACAAAGGCAAGTAGAAATGTCACATTTCAATGCAAGCACATACAATACTTGGATCCAGAAACATTCAGAATTCAGACTGACAGTAGGAAGTGAAGCTATTTTAACTTCACTTGGGGGAAATCTTTGTACTGCAAAGATATTTCCCATGGGCATGAATTAGTAATAACTTATATTCAAATATAAATTATTGTCAAAATGAGTAGGAAAATTTGCAGATGTTTGGAATGATAAAAATTCAAAATGATGCATAACATAATCACCTAGTATCCTCTGAATTCTATTATTATATAATAGGAAAATCTTCTATGACCAATACAACAAATGGAGTTAAATGAATTCAATAATAATTTGTTATGTGCCTGTGAGTATGTAAGATACTGTGGTATATTCACAGAAAGCATAGATTATAGATAATATTTCCCTTCAAAGAGATAATAATCTTAATGGAAAGGAGACTGATATTCACATACAAATAAGTTACAAATTAAAATATATTAGGATAAAAAGGAGAACTACAAAAAATCATCTTCATATAAGGTTAAAACTCCAAATTTATGAATTCATACCTATTTGACCTTTGTGACATCACCTAACCTCCCTGATCCTCGGTTTCCCACTAATAAAATAATGATTATGGACTAAATGATTTCTTAGGTTCCTCCTAGTCTTAAATGTCATTCAATTATCCTTTCATTGAGGTTGATTTTTTCTCTCATTAAAATTATCAGAATTTATACCATTCCTTTCACATAGGGATCAAATCTCTTTATATAATGAATAATTCAAAACAACAATTCTTTTGATATTTCCAGTTCTCTGCCTTCAGTAAAACTGATGTCCATTAGATTGTGACTATGTCTACATTTGAGAAAAATAGGGTTCATGAAAAAATTGGTCTCTTGTTTAATGAAATCATATGAATGAGAGGGGGAGAGAGAGGAATATAGGTCCATTAGGCAAGGTATAACTAAGGACAGTACCTCATTAAAAAATTCTACATTACAGTTCTACAGATTATGAACATAGAAATACATTTAAATAAATTCACTCTCCTGATACAAAATGTTGAAATCATGTGTGTTGATTTTTATAGGAGCATAACTATTTTTTTATTTTTCAAATTATTTTGACAGATTTGCCAGCTTTCTTAAAATGAAAATCCAATATTTTAATATGATGCATTATTTGTCTACAACCAAATTCATGTTTGTATCTTCTTTCTAGATATTGTGCCAATTATTTGAAATTGATATATTTCTATTACAAAATCCACTTGATTCAGATCATAACACTTAAGTACAGGTTAGTTTTGATAGTTTAATTTTAAGGAAAAAGATGATCTCGAGATTTTCAAGACGATTTCCTTTGGCCTCAATGTAATAGCCTTGATAAATAAAAAGAAAGCAAAGAAGCATAAGCAGTCTAAGAAAAGGAAGATCAATACAGACCAATAGGCTTGCTTCATTTAACAAAATGGAATTTCACACATAATAGACACATTAATTCATTTCTTATAGTAAAATCCTCTGGTCTATTTCCTTTTGATGTCTAGGCATGTATCCTTTTAATATGTTTATGCACATAATACATACACCTTTTCACAGATACTCTCATTTTTTTAAACCTTCTGTTTTCTTGTGATAGGTAGTCAGGCCACTATTATGCACCAATTGTCTTCAGTACCATCAGCCATAAACACCATGATCATATACTCTGACTTACATAATGAGTACCAGGCTATCCAATACATGCTGGCTATTAAGCAAAGTTAACTTTTATCATACTAATTATGTCTTATCACATTAAATGAGTAAAGATAAATAGATATACCAACATAAGAGGATGAAATTCATTTACAGTGTTCAATTTATCAGCATGATAATGAATCTAAATTGTCTAAGAAATTCATTTAAAAAAACCCATTGTCTTAGATATTATATAAAATATCTCTCCTAGAAACAGAATAGATAGAATACTGGGACTAAGAAAGGAAGGCTTGGATTAAAATTTTGTATGGCATTTACTAGCTGTGTTACCCAAGAAATCTCTTGTCTTCATTGAATTTAAGCTTCTTACACTTTATATATCAGAAATTTCATTGATGAGGAGACCTACAGCAGGAATTCTGTACTCTGATGAATCAGAGATCAGAGATTTACAGCTGGAAGTGACTCTGGAGGTCATCTAGTACCCCTGCACTTTACACCTCAGAAAACTGAGGCATAGCTAAATTAATTGTCTTGCCCAATAGCTCACTAATTAGCGATAGAATGGAAATTTGAACTCAGGTCTTATGATTTGACTGAAGCAGGTACTAAATATGTGACCTTGAGAAACCTCTTCAACTCTTGCAGCTCTACCTACATTAACGCCAAAATCTCAGTAGCAACTATTTCAGAAGGGATCTGAAAATTGTTAGTATAATTTTAAGCTTTAATAATTTAAAACTATTGCATGAAAATGATTATAATTTTACATTTACATACCATAAAACTGTACTAAGGCTTTTGGAGCACTCTATATGATTAAAGCTCTTTGGGAAAATTAACACTCTATAGTAATGCTATTTGTATAACATTTAGGTAATGTGTTAAAAACATTAATTAATTATGCTAAAAATAATTAATAAAGGAAAATGTCAACAATTACTAATTAGTGGCCAGAAAAATAAAGGATAACAGATAACCATAAGTATCATTTATCTTGACTTTTTTTCATTGATAATAAATATCAGACATTAAATAAATTATGCCAATTATAGTTATTCTCTCAGTGTCTAATCTATAATAGAAATATGATTTTCCCTTTTTTCTCATTTCTTGTACTAAGATACATACAATTAATATTTTTTCTGCAGTAATATAAGTTATATATATATATACATATATACTTGTTATAATATCAATGGATACCCAAAAACTTTAACAAATTTAAATCAAATATTCTAATCAAAATAAAAGAAAACTGTGGGAATCTGCCATTTATTGATAAAATGTTATGGGAGTCTGATTAATGTTTGTGTCTGATTCTAGGAAATGGGATAAAAGCAAGGAGTACAGACTTACCCTGAATGGTGCCAAAAAAAGCCCACAGGAAAAACTACTGTGAGACTCGAGGTTGTGATGCTTGACATATGTTAAGTCATAGGACTTCCTTGTATCTACACTCTTTGTGAAGTACTCAGACAAGTACCAAAGTTTAACTATCACCCTGGCTCTCCATATCCCTGAAAATGACAAAAAAATCAGACCATGGAATGACACTTCCCTATCAAAATATATTCTAGTTCTTTTTCTTCTTATAGTATGACAACTTCCTGTAGTCTTGGCTGCAAATGGGTAAGTGAAAATTACTGCATTCTGTCCTACAGACTTGTGGAATAGAAATTACTTTAAATTGGACCTATACAAGGGTCTGTTGGAAATTTATTAAACCCAAATAAGAACCTATTTTGAATTTTTTTTTCCTTTCTCTCAAAACTTTAACTTTATTCCATGTTTTTCCTCTTTATAGTTTTAGGGTTTTTCTATTGTTTTGTTTTCTCTTCTTTTGATAATTGACTATTACATCCCCATAACTCAACCACTCATCCTGAGCTGAACTGAGTGTTTCTTAACACCCAATTCAGGGCGGGGGATTGTATTTTAATAAAAATCTAAGATTTTGAAATTTTGTTCGAGAAAAGATCTTTAAGGAAGACACTTGCTAACACCTAAATCCAGAGAATGAACTGTTGCAGAAAGATGCCAGAAAACCTATACTATATTAAGAATATCCAGAATGAACTTTAGGTGTGGTTGATTGAACTGAATTCTGATTGAACATTTATTTGAATGTATACTCCTCTGCCAAAAGGGGACTTCCCCCAATTGGTTTTTGTCAATGCTCCCAGCAAACATTGGTTTTGCTGTCTGTCTTTCTCTATCTGTCTATCTTTCTGTCTCTTCTATCTAAGTATTATAATTTCCTCTTAGAAGGTGAAATTATCTATGCACCTACAGTTAGAAAATTTGAAGGTGCAGGATGATTATATTTAGTGATCAATTGGGGAGACTAGTTTCCCAATCATCATCAAGGGCTATTGTGAATTTTAGATTATGCCACCCTACTTAGTCTAACAAAAACAGGAATGTCTACATCGATACTTAAGGATTAAGAATCTAGGAGGATGGACTCTGATAGTCATGTGCTAGCAAATGACAAATCAGAAACAGCTGACAGACCCCTGGGTTGTCCTAAGTCTAGCTTAAGCTACCATTGGTACATGTAAGACACAGGAAAATTATGTAAAACTCTCTATATATTTCATGTCACTTCCTCTCTTCCACCTTTTGAATGGTGAAGAGGTGTCTGGTGGCAGCTTGCTGGGTGTGTCGGCATCTTGATGTGGCAGTTGCTATTGTCCGGGTTTAGCAGTGAGTTTTAGTTGATACCATACTGGAGGAAGCCTAATAACCTAGTTCAGGTGAGGTTCCTCTCTGAGATCTCTTGGACTTAAGGCTGATTTTTCTCTCTTTTACTTTCCAAACACTATCCTCTTAGAGAAAGCCTTTAATCTTCAAAGACCTCATGGGAGAGGACTTTGAACTCACCTGGCAGAGGTCAGGCAGGAGAAATCCTATACCTTTCCCTCTTTCTTCTCCTTGATTTCTTCTCTATATATTGATTAAACCACCATATATTTCTAAACCATTTTGGGTATATTATTTGGGATATCCCCTGGCAACCAAAAATCAAACTTAGATTAGATTACAACCCTAAATTATCCTTACACCAAAGGGTGATAAAAGACTGTATCCCCTTTGGTCCAGCCATAGCATTGCTGAGTTTATATCCCAAAGAGATAATAAAGAAAAAGACCTATACAAGAATATTCATAGCTGCACTCTTTGTTGTGGCAAAAAAATTGGAAAATGAGGGGATGCCCTTTGATTGGGGTATGGCTGAATCAACTGTGGTATATGTTGGTGATGGAATACTATTGTGATCAAAGGAATAATAAACTGAAGGAATTCCATGTGAACTAGAATGACCTCCAGGAATTGATGCAGAGTGAAAGGAGAAGAGCCAGGAGAACATTGTACACAGAGACTGATACAATGTTGTACAATTACATGTGATTGACTTCTCCATTAGTGGAAATACAGTGATCCTGAACAATTTGGAGGGATCTACAAGAAAGAATGCTATCCACATTCAGAGGGAAAACTGTGGGAGTAGGAACACTGAAGAAAACAACTGCTTGATTATATGGGTCGAGGGGGATATTACTGGGGATATAGACTAAATTATCATTCTGCAAATATCAACAGCATGAAAATAGGTTCTGATCAAGGACACAAGTAAAACCCAGATGAATTGTGCATCAGCTATGGGAAGGGGGAGGGGATGGGAAAGGAGGGAAAGCATATGATTCTTGTGATGGAGGAATAATGTTCTAATTTGACTAAATAAAATTTTCAAAAAAAATTAAAAATATATGCCTTAAAATCATTGACACAGTGTGTCAGTTAATGAAAGGCAGAACACAAAGGTTTCTCACCAAAATTGAAGTGCATTTTCTCTCAAACCTGGTCATGATCCACTGTGAATGCAAGAAAATGATTTTCACAAACTGCCTTTATAAAGAACAGTCATACAGTATGTAATGCACATTCAAAAAATATCAAAATCCCCAAAGGTATAATATCTCATTTAATGAAAATAGCAAACAAAGCCACCCTGCTGCATAACATTTAAAGAGAAGAAAAAAAACTTAGAAGTTAATCAATACTTTTCACAAGTTTTTTAGGTGTAGCAATGTTTCAAACTTGGTTGAGATTTTAATAAAGCTGATACTGCCATCATTACAAAAATGTGGCAGAGGAGTCTAGAAAAAACAAAAACAAAAAAATAAAATCTCAGTACTATTACTATTGGGTTTTAAAAAACGCCACCAAGAATTTAGAGATCATCCTGGTGAAAGGGTAAAGTGAACTGAAAAGTTACAAATGAGAGATGCCTCTCTTTTGGGAGCCATCCAGGGTGCTATGCCCTGGGATCAACTTCCCAGCTCCTTTGGTATGAGACTGTAATGTCCCATCCATTCACATTTTTACAAATGCAGGTGGTGGGGATTATAATTATATTTCACTTTACTAAAAAGTGAATTATATATATATATATATGTTATATATATATCTACATATATATGTATATGTATAATTATACTACACTTTACTAAAAAGAACCTTACCTCTTGTTAAAATAACTAAGAGGCAGTCAAAATTATCAGTGCAAGTTGAGAAAAATATCTAAAATTCCTGTTTTCAGACCCCTTGAAATCAATTTGAAATATTTAGCTCATTAAATTTACCAAAGGTTGTTAACCAGGTTGACAGAGTTCATCCATCATCTGTGTTATTATGTACAAAGCCAAAATAGAAAAAAAAAACTGTTGTTTTTTTTTTTTTCCTGGGGGGTGGGGCTTATAGAAGGAAATTCTGTTCTGTACAGCTATAGGGGAAAGGTAGCAGAATATAATTGTAGTTAAAACATAGGATATAAAACTAATTCAGTTTAATACAATAGTATTGGATACATTAATATATGAACTTAAAGCAAAAAATTAAATCTTAAAAGCAGACAATCAGCAAAATAAAATAAAATACAGAGATTTTTATTCAACATTGGAGTCTGAAATATCTTAAAAATATAACCCACAGTCTCTTTAAAGTTCCTCTTATATCCGTGCAGGTCCTTTTTGTCAGTACTGTGGTATTTCCCACAACAAGAGAGAACATGGGTTTTAGGAATCTTAAACTGGGCAAGCCCAAATGGCAAAGAGATGCAGGGAGATGATTTTTCTCAAATTGTTTTTTTTTCCTTTTTCTGACTAGATTGGCCAGTACTTTGTCTATTTTTATATGTTTTTTTTTCAAAGTACCAGTTTTTAGTGTTATTTATTAAATAAATAGTTCTTTGACTTTCAATTTTATTAATTTGTCCTTTGATGTTTAGGACTTGTAATTTAGTATTCATCTGAGGATTTTTAATTTGTACACTTTCTAATTTTTTTTTTAATTTGCATGCCCAATTCATTGACCTCTGCCCTCTCTAGTTTGTTAATATATGAATTAAAGGATATAAATTTCCCCCTGAGTACTGCTTTGGCTGGATCCCATAGATTTTGAAAGGATATCTCTTCACTGTCATTTCCTTCAATGAAATTATTAATTGTTTCTATGATTTGTTCTTTAACCAATTTTGGAGAATCATATTGTTTAGTTTTTAATTAATTTTTGATTTGCCTCTCCGTGTACCCTTACTAATTATTATTTTCATTGTATTGTGTTCTGAGAAGGTTTTATTTATTATTTCTGCTCACTTGCATTTGTTTGCAATGTTTTCATGCCCTTGTACATGGTCAGTCTTTGTAAATGTACCATGTGCTGCTGAAAAGAAGGTGTATTCATTTTTGTCCCTATTTATTTTTCTCCACATATCTACTATGATTTTTCTAAGATTTCATTCACTTCCCTTACATCTTTCTTATTTATTTTTTGGTTTGATTTATCTAGTTCTGATACAGGAAGGTTCAGGTCCCCCACTAATAAGGTTTTTTTATTTATTGAATCATTGAGCTCCACCAGTTTCTCCTTAAGAAATTTGGATGCTATGCCATTTGGTGCATACATGTTGAGTACTGATATTTCCTCATTGTCTATACTGCCTTTCATCAGGATGTAATTACCTTCCCTATCTCTTTTAACTAGATCTATTTTAACTTTGGTTTTGTCAGATATCATGATTGTGACTCCTGCCTTCTTTTTATCCATTGATGCAAAATAGATTTGGCTCCATCTTCTTACTTTTACCCTATCCATGTCTACCTTCTTCATGTGTATTTCTTGTAGACAGCATATGGTAGGGTTTTGGATTCTAATCTACTCTGCTATTCGCTTGCATTTTATGGGTGAGTTTATTACATTCACATTCAGAGTTTTGATTACCAGCTGTGTATTTCCCAGCATTTTGGTTTCCATTCCTATTCCTGCTTTTCTTCTTTCACTATTTCCTTCTTCACCAATGTTGTGTTTTTAATCAGTCTCCTAATTCCCACCCTTATTTTACTTCACTTTCTACTCACTTTCCCTTCTTATTTCCCTCTTATTTTCCTTACAGTCTTTTTATACTACTCCCCACCTTCTCCCTCTCTTTTACTACTTTCCTCTCCACCAGTCCATTTCTTACCCTTCTACCCCCCCATAGGACACAAATCAATTCTCTGCCCTGATGTACTTGCTTATTCTTCCCAGTTTGAGTCAATTTTATTGCATGTAAGAGTTAAGTATTTCCTATCTCCAACCTCTTTACACTGCAAGTATATTGATATTCTCACCCCTCCCACCATGACTTTCTTTGTGACATATAAATTAACCACATTTTGTTTCTTTTCCAATTTCTTTTAGTATTAACCTCTTTTTTAGCTCTAGTTGTGTGTATATATACACACACACATATATGTGTATTTATGCATACATATATGTATATGCATCTATATACATAGTTATGTCTTGGCATTTCATCCTATACAGTTTGTCACTATTCCATCTAAGTGTAATTTTTTTAGGTGCCCCGGTGATAATAACAATTTTTAAGAGTTACGAATGACTTCTTTTCTTATAGGATAGATATCATTTTAACTCATTGGGTTTCTTAAAAAAAAGTTTTTTTTCTTTTTTTCCCCCTTTCTTAATTACTTTTTGATTGTTCTCTTGAGTTCTGTTCTTGAGCATCAAATTTTCTGTTCAGGTCCAATATTTTCTTTACAGATGCTTAGAATTCTTCTCTTTTGTTAAGTGACAATACTTTCCCCCGTAAGAATACAGGCAGTTTTTTGAGTAATTGATTCTTGGTTGTAGACCTAGTTCCCTTGCTTTCTGGAATATCATATTCCATTCCTTTCATTCCTTCAGTGTAGATGCAGTCATATCCTGTGTTATTCTCATGGTGGTTCCATGGTATCTGAATGTCTTCTTCTTAGAAGCTTATAATATTTTTTTCCACTTTCTGGTAGTTCTTGAATTTGACTATAACCTTCCTGAGTGTTGTCAGTTGGGGATTTAGTACAGGAGGTGATCTGTGGATTCTTTCAATCTCTACTTTTCCCTCTTATTCTAGAATCAGGGTAGTTTTCTTGGATAATTTCCTATAGAATGGTGTCCAGGCTTTTTCTTTTGTCATTGTCTTCTGGTAGATCATTGATCCTTAAATTGTCACTCCTGGAATGATTTTCTAAATCTTCTGTTTTGTGAGTGAGGTACTTCATATTTTCTCCAATTTTTTTTCATTTTTTTGATTTTTTTTAATAGTGTCCTGAGGCCTTGTGAAGTCACTTGGTTCTAGTTGTATTCTGGATTTTAAAGACTGGACTTCATCCCTAGTTTTTTGGTCATCTTTATCCTTCTGATCTTTCATCTCCTTTGACTCCTTTTCAAGCTGATTGATTTTGGCTTTCAATACACTGTTTTCTGTTTTCAGATGACTTATCTTATTTTTAAGTTATTTTCCCAGTTGTCTTCAGCCTCTCTTAAATGTCTTATAGATTGTATTTTGTGTTCTTCCAAAGTCTGTATCCAATTCACTGGGTCTTGTGTTTTATTGATTGGTGTTCCCTCCTCCTTCTCTGTTCCATTTGCTCTTTTTTCATTGCCTGTATAGAAGCTGTCGATCGTATTTTCTCTTTTTTTTCTGTTGTTTGCTCATATTTATCCCTTCTTTACTTCCTGTAGTTATCTGTGCTCTTGCTTCTCTCATTTTTTTTTTGGGGGGGGGGCTTTTCTTTCAGTCTTCCCTCTTAGAGCTTCATCAGCAAATCTTTCAGTGCAGTCTGTGGGGAGTGGTGTGTTGGAGCTTGATATTCCCGGTCCTCTGAAGACTTTGATGGGATTAGGCCCAGCTAGGTTGGGTTGAATGTGGCCTGAGGCTAAAACCTCCTGGAAGGGGGAACCAATATGGAGGGTCTCTGTTGCTGCCACTAGGCTGCCCACTCTGTACTCCTTCTCTTACTGTTTTCCCACCACTTGTGTTTGATGCTCTGAGCCTGGCACAGTTTGCCCGCAAGGTAGTCCCTCCAGAACAGTGCCTTTGCCCGCCTAGAGGTTCCAGTTGCCACTGGAGGCTTATTGCTGTAGGTGGAGGAGGGGTCCCGGGACCTTCCTTAGTCTTTCCCCTTAAACCCAATTGTTCTAGAATTCTAGCTTTTGGAGGGAGTACCTTTTAAATTGAATCCAGCAGGAAAGTTCCTTGGCTCTGCCTTGTTCTTTGGTTTTATTTTTTGTTTCCTGGAAGCATTTAGTTTGTAATTGGTAAGGAAGTGTTTTCAGAGGTCTGAACTTTCACTGCCCCTATGCCACCATTTTGATTCCACCCTCTTTTATTTATTTAAATAACCATTTCTTTGAAGGCAGTCTAGACTTTGATGCTTCTTTACATTTATTTAATTTGTTGTTTTCTGTCATATAATATTGACAATTACAATGCAAATACTACACTGTCCCCAAAAAGATGCTCAAATCCAGTTCTGAATTGTACCAAGTGTATATAGAGAAGATCATATGACAGTAAGCACATATGGACTTTGAGTTATGACATTTTAGAAGAAACGATAATATCAAAAGTAAGGTGGCATTCATACATTATTAATAATATCCTCCAGCAAGTCAACTAAGAGAAGAAATCCAAAATTGTTTTCTAATATAGGTAACATATTGTAAGAATAATCCATACATCTTATACTTATGGAGGTTATCTTTAAAAAGGACATAATTAGTAATGAGTTTGTTTAACAGGAAATTCTACATAATAGACTATATCTTACTCATAAGAAAAATTGACTGATAGAGGAAATAAATGATACCATTCTTTTTATTAGTAGACTATAAAATATCTTTAATTCAATAAAACAAATGTAGTCCTAAAATATCTCTTCCTTAATGCAAGCATGAAAAATACAGAAAATAACTGAATATTCTAACAATAAGAATAACCTTGTTTAATAACCTTCCAATCATTAATATCAGACAATGTATGTTAACCAAAGGAGCTGGTCACTGCTATGGAAGAAATTCACTATAGACTCCAAGTAGAAGGATTCCCTCTAGTTTTGTCATTCAAATATCTTCTGTAGATAACATTGTGTAAGTTATATCGAGCCCTGGAGCATACCAAAATCTCATGAATAAGATATAAAACCAGCTCAAAGAGATCAATCTAATCTTATATACTAGACCAAATGAATGAAGAATGCATATTTTCATAAACCCAAGGGACTCATGATGAAAAATGCTATTCACAATCAAATAAGGATCTTTTGGAGTCTGATTATAGATCAATACATTCCATCTTCAACTTTATATCATTTGTGAGGATTTTGTTTTGTTTTTTATTATGTATATGACAGATATCTTCTATCACGATTTCAGTAATTTAGAAATATATGCTGCAGAAAAGCATAGTTACAATCTATTTTGAACTATTTATTGCCCCAAGGCTAGAAGAGATGATCTGAATTCTAAAATGGCAAAAAACAAGCATCAAAAATTGTTTCTACTTGTACCTCAAAAAATAATTTAAAAAACAACAATATGTTTTTCAGATTATAACATTTGTTTAGAAGTTAAAACTATAGAACTTTTCCATCAAGATGTTTCTCAATTAGATAATAGATTTTAAAATAGGCTTGGTATTAAGTGGAAGGAATAGACCTCTCATTTTCCTCATATGAAAAATGTAGACCATAATAGCATCTACCTTCCAAGGTTTTTATGAGGATTCCATGAGATATTAATTCTAAAGCACTTAGTTTTAGTACATAGTAGGTGCTATTTAAATGTTAACTATTTATTAACTCATTTTGTAGGGTACTAACCTAGATATTTAAGGGATACAACTTTCAAGTGATAAATCCAATCTAATAGCTAACGTGAAGAACCATTACAAGTAACTATAATACAAAATGAATTATGGAAAATGGATAAGTATAATGGTCTTTGGGTTAGAAGAATTTTAAAAAAATGTTATAGCTACATCAATGGTTGGTAAGCCTAATGAATAATATAGGGCCCAATAAAGCATTAGTAAAGTCCTCAAACTGGTGTGCCAAGATTGCCTTTAGAATGAAAAATCCCTAAAAGCATGTAGCCCCATGCATAAGAAAACCATATGTAAAACCTGTCAATAAGGCTATAAGCATTCTATCTGCCATGATCATGGATATCCCTGTCAATTTGAATATGGGAATATGCTGATTATCAAGGTAAAGCAGAGTGAATAGTACTGTATTGTGGCAGGGTTTCAGATCCTGGAATAAAAACACAAAAGAAAAAATAAAACCTGGGATATACTTTTTCAAGCTTCCATTCTGCAATAACAAGAATTGATAATATTACTCTTAATTCTACCTGACATATATTATTACACTTGCATATATAAAGACCTGACTTCAAAGGTAAATTTTTTTTTCATTTTTCTAAGGTGGGTAACAGTTTAAAAGTCCTTTGCAGATATTAGGAAGGAAAACACAAACAACCCCCTTTTTTACTCCCAAGTAGATACAGATATCATGTAATGTGTAAATGGTTTTCCGACTAAAGTTTCCAGACAATCTGGCAATATATACTAACATCATTTTTAGACACACAAATAGATGGTTTTTAATTCAACAAGCTTCATACACATTAGGTATAATGAGATTTAAACCAAGACAAGTGCCATACCAGATAAATCAATCCAGGTACAGCATTTAATTCCTGAGACAAATGGCTGTGGTCAATGATGTCAAATATTGTAGGAAGCTACCATAGTAACAACAGATAAACAATCCCCTTGTCTAAAAATAAATACAGGTTGTGACAGCATACTAGACCACAGGGATTCTTTAGGTCTTAAGTGGCATGGCCTATATGTTGAAACTGATCAGATAAGCCATTAAACTGAAGGCATCCCTGATGTTTGGTAGCCATCCACACTGCACTATTATTTAAGTGAAATTAAAATTTGCTTAGAGATCAAGGAATTTCTGAATCAAAGCTGAGGTTGATTTGGGATGGCAACATGTCTAGCTATCTAATTTCAGCTTCATCATCTTTAAGCAAAATGAAGCCTAACCTTGAGCAAGGGGAGTGAGAATGCTATTAAAATAATGAAGTTTTTATTTCTTGAAAGCAGAGCACTGTTTGAATTAAGAACCATAGGAACAGACTGGCTTTATTCAAATATAACTATACTTGAATATTCCTCTGTTCTCTTAAAGTATACATAGTAGCAAAGGAAGGTAAAAGTAGTAAGAGAATGATTGACAGGTCTTGAGACAGAGAATCTTTCCTGAGCTGGTTGAGTCAGAGTTCCAAGGAGCAGTTTGCCAACTGACACTCTGGAGCTGAAAGGAGAAAGAGAAAGGTGTGTAGCTGAGATATCTTGATAATCCATCCATTAAGCAACTGGTCTTTGAGGATCAACTGACTGTGGGTGAGAGGAAATCTCCAGTCTTCTGGTGGACAGTTACTGGAGAGCAGACCTCTACTTTGCTGAGACCATCTGAGAACACCACAACTTGGATTCCTGATATTGACCAACCATTGGTTCTGTGTGTGTGAGATTCTGGGTTTTCTGGGGAATTTAGTCTTGATAGTCTTTAGTTAGGTAGTTAGTCAGAGTAAGCTTAATTAGATACGTAAATATAGTGGGTAAAAGTCAGATGCTAAACCCTTTTTGTATTCCATTCCCAAAACCTTCCCCTTACCTACTAATGAATTCAATTTTATTTATATGTGATTCTTCCCTCATGTATACCCTTCATTTCCTCCTTTCCTAAAAATCATAATAACAGTTGGCTGACTTCATGTAGGTTTAGGACTTAGAAATATAGATTAAAATATAAATTTTATATAGAAAAAATTGTTAGAGAACCAAGAGTCAGGCTGGAAGACTCCATCTAGTACTCAGCAAGTGGAACCTTCCATGGTGGGGGCCAGTAGAACTCTGAGACTCTAACTGAGATGGGAGAGACATTTAAAGTTTAAATAACCTTCTGCCACATGAACTAAGATACCATATTGGATTTTTTTTGGAATTTTTTTTTATTTTTTTTGGAATTTTTTTTGAAAAATATTTTTCCCTTTCCATATATATATATATATATATATATATATATATATATGTATGTATGTATGTATATATACACACACAGACACACACACATACACATATATATATATGGTAAACACAGTGGAGTATAACAACACAAATTCAACTGTATATACACTGTTGATTATGAATGTAAACATGTCTGGGGACATGTTAATGGATCTTTCAGTTGTATTATGGGAGTGTGTTCTGCATATCCCATATATCATATTTATTCTTTTCCCAAAAGTATGTCATATGTGTCTGAACTATCATTGAATGAAACCTTGCATGGAAATTACTGTGTAAACTGTCTTACCTCATATACCCATATTATGTATTTGTCTCTGTGTTGTGTATAAGTGTAGAGTGGTGTTGTTTGTTATTGACAAATGATTTAAAGCTACAATGGTTTGGTTAGCTAAAGATTATGAGCTTAAAATGGTTACACAAATAAAACAACTGGAATTGTATATAGAGTATAAAAGGTTTATGAATACTGGATATGATTGTGGGACAAAAGAAATTAATGGTGCAACTGGAAATCTAAATAGATTACAGAAGGAAGAGTCTGAAGGGATGGTTACCTTATTTCCCCTAAGAGCTCTCCCAGTAGTTGCAAAGGATGAGATTCTTCCAGGTAAAAACACATAAAAGATTCATACCAGAGGACTTGGAATCAATAAAGAAGAGAACTCCTGCCTTTGTGGATGAACCTAATAGGGTCATTAAGGAAATGAGGAGGGCCATTGATTTATTTGACCTTCATTACAATGATTTTACCCTGTTAATGGAAGACCTTTTAACAAAATGGAGAGAAAAAAGTCCATAGAGGAAACTAGGTAGGATCCCTTGTTAACGTCATGGACTCAGGATTATAATGACACTGACATGAACATCAAAGTCCAGTATGACAGGATTATTTTATACCCTCATGATCACACATCTACTTGGCACACAGTTTCATTCTCAACATAATTGTTTTCATAGAACCTAACAACAGACAGAAAGACTAGGGAGATATTCATTGAAACATTGTTGCTAAATGCAATGTCAGAAGGTAGAATCAACATGACCTAAATATAGGTTGGGGAATTCAGAGCACAGATTTGCCAGAAGTTTTGTTTGTCTTTTTTATGCCTAGAAAAGAATGTTCTATCTAAGTGGGTATATAAGAATCCTTAGGTTTAATTTTGTAAATGGGATCTCCTGGTAATATTCTGGGGGGACAAAGTGGGACATCTGTATTAACCCTGCAAACATGTTGATCTCATCTATTTTTCCTGGGACTAAGTAAGAATAATAATCATAGCAATTCCATGCATGGGAACTGGAACAATCTCCAGGAAGTGATGCAAAGCAAAAGGAGCAGAACCAGGAGAACAATGTACAGAAATTGATACACTGTGGTACAATTAAATGTAATGGACTCTTCAATTGGTGGTAATGCATTGATCCTAAACAACCCAGAGGGATATAGTAGAAAAAAACACTATCCACATTCAGAGGAAAAACTGTGGGAGTAAAAAAAAAAAAGAAAGAAAAACAACTGATTAATGACATGGGTTGAAGGGGATATGATTGGGGATGTAGACTCTAAATGAACATCCTATTGCAAATACGAACAACATGGGAATGGGTTCTGATCAAGGACGCATGCAATACCCAATGGACTGTGCATCGTCTATAGGAGGAGTGGAGGGAGCAGAGAGAGGAATAGAAAATGTCTTTTGTAACCAAGGAATAATGTTTGAAATTGACCAAATTAAAAAATAATGTCAAAAAAATAATAATAGCAATTCCTATAATAAGGGGATGTTAATAATGAAAGTCACTTAGGGGGATTTCAGTGGATGTTTCCATCCTTTCTGGGGGCTGCTTTGCAGTCCCTGGTTTCTATATGTGACTGTATCAAACAGCATGTTTTTTGATGACTCCCGGCAGGAAGCCAGGCAGGCAATTCAAGAGGTCATGGGTAGACATACTAAGAGACCTAATATATGGTCCAAATTTGAAGGGATAAAACAAAAACCCACTGAAATACCTACATCATTCTTAGACCAAATCATTGAAGCTGTTGAGAAATACCTGAACATGAATGTCCTTGAAGAGAGAATGATAGCACATATAAAAGGGATCTTTGTAAAAAATGCTATTCCCAAAATAAAATTATCATTTTAAAAAAATTGTCCTGATTGGGAAGAGATGGAACTGGAAGATATTAGATGAAAGGCTACATACTTTTGCACAGAGAGTGAGAACAAATATGAGGAGATTGACACAGTGATAGAAGATCTTGAAATAAAATAAAAGGAAGCAGAAGGAAAAACTAGAGAAAGTGATATTAAAGAGGTTAAGGCAGTGGCTGAATTAAGATCTATGAAACCTAATAACAATTATTGTAAGTCTAAGGATAGAAGATCAGGTCCCGAACATTGTTTCCTCTGCAATAAAATCGGTCATTTTGTAAAGGAATGTAGGTATAGAGGTCAGTTTACAAGACAAATGAACAGGTATCTAAAGGGAAGAATGAAAAAGCTGATTCTGGAATTAAAGATGCAAAGTCCTGGGAATATCATGTGGTTCAAGCAGATGTCAACTTGGAAGGACAGGAAACGACAGCATTGTTCTGATGTTACTGTGTTTGCACCAGTATTAGAACATTTCAACCTCCAAATGGTATAGAACCATATGTATTTGTTACTATAGGTGTTAAGATTTATAATCTTCTGGTTGATACTGGAACCAGTAAATTAGTTTTCCAAAGTCTTCCTAAGAATTGTAGAGCTATTGGTACAATGAAAGTAATAGATATTGCTGGTAAACCCGAGAGAGTAGCTAAATTACAACCTAGAATGATTACTTTAGGACCAAAGCTAGATCAAAATGGCAAAGTCGTATATAGATTCATACAGGATTTACGAGTGGTGAATTATTATGTGCTAAAGTCACATCCTGTTGTACCAAATCTAGCTGCTATAATGTTTTCCATTCCAAGTCAGGCAAGATATTTCACCATGGTTGATTTATGCTCACCATTTTTCTCAATACCAATTCATGAGGATTCTCAAAAGATCTTTTCTTTTACATCAGAAAAAAAAATAAGGGGACTTGGACTGGTCTTCCAGAAGCATTCACTGATTCACCGAGCCAATTCTCATAAATTTTAAATAGAGATCTAAAAACCTATGATTTTCAAGGAAAATAAAATAGTGCATTTTGTAGATGATATTCTCCTTGCGTCCGCAAATGCTAAAATATGTCTCAGAGATAGCAAGATCATTTTGATAGAATTATATAAATGTGGGGATAAAATCTCTCATGCAAGTGGGTTTTGCCTTGAGTGAAATATCTTCGATTTGTCATATCAGAGGATTCTATAAGTATCACACAGGAAAAAAATATCAGACATGCAGAAACTGAGTGGTCCTAAGACCAGAAAGCAACTCAAGAGTTGTTCTTGGAACAACTGGTTTCTGTAGGGATTAGATACCTGGATATAGTGAATTAACAAAGTGTCTAACAGATTTAACCAGGAATACAGAACCAGAACTTCTTAAACAAAAACTTAAACATCTACAAGCCTTAAGTAAGCTTAAAGGAGGCATTTTATCTGTTCCTGTTTTGGGTATCCCAGTCTATACAAAACCATTTTGACTATTTGTAAATGAAACAAAAGGTATTACTTCTGGGGTACTGACATAGACTTTAGGACAAAATTATTGTCCAATTGGATATTATAGGTCTCAGCTTGATCCAATAGCTGCTGGCTGGTACAGTTCCTTGTCTAAGGGGTATAGCAGTTGCAGCTGTGTTAGTCCAGAAGTCAACAGATTTAGTTTTGGTATGCCCATTGACTGAATATTGTTCACATCAAATAGGAGTATAAAGTGAGGAAATTTCATACTCAAGCATATTCCAATCAACAAATATCTAAGTATGAAATTATACTCCTAGGTAGTAAGAACACCCAGTTGATAAGATGTATTGTATTGAATCCAGCTACACTTCTTCCTGATTTTCCAAAGAATGGTGAACCATTACATGAATGAGTAGAAGTAGTAGATATAGTGCAAATGCTTAGGATGGATTTAAAAAATACTCTAATTGAAAATCCAGACTTATTTTTTATTCACAGATGCTTCTTCATATTTGTGTAATGGAATTAGATGTACAGGTGCTGCAGTTGTCACAGAATTTGAGACACTGTGGTATGGCTCATCACCTAGTAACCTTAATGCTCAAGGGGCAGAGATGGTCGCTTTAAAGCAATCATGTCTTCTGGTTGATGATAAAAGTGAAAATATTTATATAGACTCTTGTTATGCATTTTCTGTATGTCAACCTACAGGACAGTTCTGGAAACAAGGAGGTTTTATTACTGCATTAGGAAAATCAATTGCTCATGTGGAAATAATAACTGAGTTTTTGGATGCTATCTGAAAACCTAAACAGCTAGCAGTGATGCATTGTAGAAGTCATACTTATAGAGATTCAATCCTAAAAGGAAACCATAGAGATGATATCTGCAAAATTTTCTTCCAGGAATGCTCCAGTGTATGTAATGGATTTGTCAACTATTGAATCTGATGATCTAGGAAAAGCTTATGTAGGCTTAGAAATTCAAAAGTGGAAGTAGAAATTTGGAGTAATGAAAGAATATGTAATGTGTGTTGCAGACACTGGAAAACTGCTATTACCAAAAGTCTGATATACCTGCATGTGTCAAGCCATCCATATAAAAGGTCATTTTGGTACTCAAGCTACAGTTGACTCTGTAACGAGGCTATGGGAAGCTCCTGGAATAAGAACTATAGCTAATAAGATCTGTATAAACTGTTCTGTCTGCCAAAATTCAATCAAGGGGCATTTAGATAGAAAGGTTTAGGTGGTAGACCTTTAGCATATTATCCATTTGAGAGTCTGTAAATTGATTATATCAGCATGCCAAAATTTGGAAGATAGAACTTTTGTTTGGTAATTGTGGACAGATTAACTAAGTGGCTTGAAGCATTTCCATCAAATACAAATATTGCTATCTTTGTGGTAAAAGTGTTGATTAAGGAAATTATTCCTAGATTTAGAGTACCACTTACCATAGAATCTGATAAGGGATCTCATTTCACCCAGGATATCCTAAAAAGAGTCTATGAGAATCTAGGAATAACATGTAAATATCATGTTCCTTATTACCCACAAAGTTCAGGTCAGGTGGAACATATAAATTGGGAACTCAAAACTATGGTGGGGAAGATGTGTGCTGAAACTCATCTCACATAGCTTTGTTTTACCTATGTATGAGTCGAAGAAGAGATTTGCATATATCATCCTATGAAATGCTCTTTGGACATGCTCCACTACAGGCAAAAACTTGTAAGACAGTCTATACATCACTCTTAAGAGGAGATTGTCAACTTGCTTCTTACTTAAGTACTTTACAACAAAGACTCAAAGAATGACATGATATGGGAGTATTAATTCAATCTGGTCCATTGGATTATTCTCTCCATGATTTCAAACCAAGATATATGGTATATGTCAAAAATTTTGCTAAAACAGCAACACAAGAGAGTTGTGTAGGTCCTTATACCATTATGTTAGTTTCTCCATCTTCAGTAAAAGTTTTAGGTAGACATTCATGTTATCATCATTCACATATCAAATTAGTACATGGTATTAATAATGGAAATGTACAAATCATTGAAGAAGAAGAAATTGTGGAAACTGAGAATCATCAGGCAAATTGATTCTGGAGTCAGAAAGATCAGTAAGGAGAGGACTCTTCCAGTGGAAGAGGACATCTGGAAGAGCACAATGCAGATCAAGAGGAGAATTCAGGAACTTAATTTACATTGTTAAGAGACTGGAAGGACTTATAAATATTGAGATAATGTCTTTGAATGAAATTTATAATGAAGAGAATTAAAGGATTAATGGACTAATGAATTAAGAAAATTGGGGTTATGTATTATAACACAAAACAATATAACATATTGACAAACAACCATTCATAAATATATTTACTACCATGGAGTTGGAGAAGAATTCTCCAATCTAGATGAGATGAGAAGAAAAGGAAGATCTGAGTGGTGGTAAGTATATTACATGAAAACAGTAACATAACACTAGCATAACAGTAACACTGACATAGAACTAGCAAAACAACATATAGCAAAAATAACAACATAACAGACATATAAACACAAAAATATGAACGTGATTAGATTACATTGATTCACTATGTGATTGAGTGAAACAATGTGTAGAGTACTAACAATGTTAGAATAACAAAACTTATATAGTTTAGTATAGGAATATATGTAGAGAGGAGAATTTTGAAGTTAATGATTTAGTTAGATAGGATTAACGTTAATTAAAAAAGGTAAGCTACTGATTACATTACAACACACATAACAACATATATTACATAACACAAATGACATATAACATCACATATCAAATAAAATTGTAAATACATATGTAAATATATGAAAATAGTGTGTATAATAGGATTATAACATTAATTGTATTATAGTGTTTGTATTGTAAAAATGGAGACTTGAAATCTGGACTCCAGTCCCCAGAAGTCCTTGCTCACTTTCCAGAATGCTTTGTAATCGCACTGAATTCTTACCTGGGTGAGATCACAAATTATTATTTAAAGGAGTCCTCTGCCTACTGAGGTCTCTTTCCTACTTCTGCTTCCTAGCAGACACATTTCTCATGATGTGAGTGAAATTGAATTGGGCCTCTCTCGGTACACCTAGTACGTGCCTTTCTTTCTTGTATTTTCCTAAATTCCTTATCTTAAATAAACCTCTAAAAATATAATACTCCTTGCAGAGAGAAACTAATTTCTACCTGCCCCAGTTACCCCTAAATTTTAACCCTTACAGTATATGTATAACATACATGTAACATATGTTTACATACAAAGTATAAAGATAGGTGTATCTGTATAGCATACATGTATATATTAAATTTGTATATTATATGTATATATATGTAAAATTTATGTACATAGATCACTTATGTTTATCTATTGCTATATATATTTTGCAAAACTGAGTTTAATGTTTTGGTTTAATTTCTTTGTAAAACTTATGAAATGTGTTTATTGTAACTTTCAAATTTTTTTGCTGTTTTCTGTTGTGCATTACAATAGTAGTAGAATGTTCTATATTAATTGATAAGAGTAGTATTTTTGAGTTTAATGTTTGCATGAAAGTTGTGTTTATCTCTTGCTTTTGATGTTATTTGCTTGTTGTGCTTTTGCATATTTTTGATCTATGATTCAAATTTGTACATATTTATTATTAAATTCCATTTTTTTCCTTTCCTTGATAAAATACCTCAAATAGGATAGTATTAGGTAGATTAAGATGGCTGAGTGTAGGTTGTTTGTTATTTTGGATAGACTGTTTAGGTAATATATAAGTTAGTGCACAAATGCCAAAATAGTGTTTTCAACACAACTTGGGCTTTGTGCAAAGGGGGGACTGTAGCAAAGGAAGGTAAAAGTAGCAAGAGAATGATTGACAGGTCTTGAGACAGAGAATCTTTCCTGAGCTGGTTGAGTCAGAGTTCCAAGGAGCAGTTTGCCAACTGACACTCTGGAGCTGAAAGGAGAAGGAGAAAGGTGTGTAGCTGAGATATCTTGATAATCCATCCATTAAGCAACTGGTCTTTGAGGATCAACTGACTGTGGGTGAGAGGAAATCTCCAGTCTTCTGGTGGACAGTTACTGGAGAGCAGACCTCTACTTTGCTGAGACCATCTGAGAACACCACAACTTGGATTCCTGATATCTGACCAACCATTGGCTCTGTGTGTATGAGATTCTGGGTTTTCTGGGGAATTTAGTCTTGATAGTCTTTAGTTAGGTAGTTAGTCAGAGTAAGCTTAATTAGATAAGTAAATATAGTGGGTAAAAGTCAGATGCTAAGCCCTTTCCCTATTCCATTCCCATGTAGGGAAAATAGAACCCTAGCCCCTTATACTTAATTGGATTTTGGTGAAAGTGATCAGTTTAAGATAATCAGTATTGTGATTCTAAAGTGATTAGTATAAATTCCATTATAATCTTAATAAATCAATAGAATTCATGATTTTCACAATGATTTCTAACTAAAGCATAAAAACTACACTCTAAAGGGAGTTCTAACCCCTAAGTTTGTGGGTTCCTTTATCAGAAGATGCTAACCATCTGAATCTCATGTCCCAATATGGCACAAACATCATGCATCCTTCCCTGTTTGAAAATGGGCATACATGCCCCTAGATCAGATGGGAGTGAGATAATGATCACCACTATTTGCCTAAATATGGGTAGTGCTTTAAGTTTTGGCCTTTAGACTAATATGGGCTTTCCAAAATGAACTAACCAATCAGCTTTGTAATTGGGAAACTGTTTCTAAATAAGGTCTATATGATGTTATGTCTTGTGATATGTCATTAACCTTGTAAGGAAATATTCATTTTGTTACTCTCCAGTATATAAACCAAGTCTCAGCCTCAGGGTGTGGTCTCTTGCCTGGGTCCAAAAATGTAATACATGCAAGAGAGCACTTACAGTGGAGGACTTGGCCCTCTTCCAATAAAATCTAACTTTCTACCTTGACTTGGAGAAATTTGGCTTTTTGACTTTATTTACCTAAATTGTCTATATTCAGTTTGTGGGTTTCTATTTCTTTTTTACTTTATTTACCTAAATTGTCTATATTCAGTTTGTGGGTTTCTATTTCACAACACCCAAAACCTTTCCCTTATCTGTTATTCAATTCAATTTTATTTATATGTGATTCTTCCCTTATGTACACCCTTCCATCCGCCCTTCCCTAAAAATCATAATAGCAACATGTAGAAAATACACAGTTTCTGTGTTAAATCATCAGTAATATGTCAGTCAGTCAATTAATCATCAATGTTAAGTCTACAATTTTATCCCTTTCCTTTGTTGCCATAAATTCAATAATATTAAAATAGTTTTAAAAGCTTAAATACCCATTATTCATTATGGTTCACTGACAGTGATGGCAAAAGACATGACTAAGATTTTCTAGCCCTGAGTTCAAGAATCATTTCATCTAAAAGAACTTTTTAAATGGTGAAAAGCAAACAGCAAAATACTTTACTGACATGATCATTAATTACGTATTAACCATTGTGAATTTTAGATATTCTCCACTCTGATTAATCTTTAAAATCCTAGCAACCAGGAATGTAACCACCCATATTTAAGGATTAAGTGTTAAGGAGGATGGCCTATGACAGACTGGTGCTAGCAAGTGACAAATAAAAAACAACTGACAGACCCCCTGGGCTGTCCTAAATGAAGCTTATCTACCATTGGTACATGTGAGATGCAGGAAGTGATGTAAAGAACAGTCTATACATTTTGCATCACTTCCTCTCTCTAGGCTCTCTCCCAGAGACGTGGCTCTCGCTCTCACTCTCACTCGTGGAGATTTTGGTCTGTCGGCAGCATGGGGAGTACTGGGTAGCGTTTGGTGTGCTTGCAGCTCTTGTCTAGTTTTGGCATTTTGCGGCTTGCTGATGAAGTGACTGGGAGAAGTTCTTATCATGCTTGGTGAGTGGTTTCGGCAGTTGCATTTTTCCTTTACCTCCTAAAAGGTTATCCTCCTAGGAGACCCTTCATCTTGGAGGAGGCCTCGTGGCTGGTAGCAGAGCTAGATTGAGAAGGCCCCTTGGTCTAGGCCTCTGAACTCCTGCCTGGCTCACTCTGGGCTGAAACAGTTCAAATTCTTTTCCCTCTCTCTCTTCTTATTTTTTCCCTATACTGTAATTAAACCACCATAAAATACCCAAACTGACTTTGAGTATTTTATTGGGATTTAATTAATCCCTGATGACCACTAGTATAATATATTCAGTCAATAACCCCTAAATTTTATGCTTTACACCATATAACTTTCAATAAGATATGAGGTTTTCTAAAAGAATACTTGTGTATCTTGTCAAGTATGTTGAGACTGTAATTGGAATTTGTGATTATCTAATTCCTCATTTATTTCACTTCATCCCAACTCATCACCATAGTGGGAGAGTGAAAAAAAACAAAACTCAATCATGAATATAGCAATAAAATCATGACCTGGTGGCCATTACTGCAGTGATATGCCCCTCATGTTTAGCTCAGAGGAAATACACACTGTTCATTGTTCTATCTATACTTTCAGTTTCATCAGTGTTGTAAAATGTTCTAAACTTACTCTTTGCTGATAAAGGCTTCAAAATCAATGATCGATACCCTAAAGATGTATCAGAAAATATTTTAAAGGTTTTAAAATAATTACAAATAAAACAATAACATTAACTCTCTTTTAAAAATCTTACTTTCCATCTTACAATTGATGCTAATTAATGAATCCAAGGCAGAGAACATTAACAGGTAGGAAATTGGGGTTAAGTAACTTTACCAGGGTCACACAGTGAGGAAATATCTGAACCAGATTTCTAATCTTGGCTCCCTACTTAAGGTTAAGGAAGACCAAAACATAAACTTGAAGAAGATTTAAAAATAAGTTAGTACTACTGCATTAAAAGCTACAAAGAAAAAAAAGTATGACTTGGTTTCAAATCCAAAAAAGAATTATTGGAAGAGATCAAAGAGGATTTTAAAAATCCAATAAAATAGGTAGAAAAATCAGAGAAGAAAAAAGTGGATATTCAGTAAAGTAGAGGAATTTCAACATTCCTGATAAAAAGACTGGAACTGAATAGAAAATTATTGATAAAAAACCAACAGTAAAGGGGGATATATATATATATATATAAATACAAAAAATGGTTGTAGCTCTTTTTGTGGTAGAGAAGAATTTGGGAAGTAAGTGAATACCCATTAGGTGAAGAATGGCTGAATAGGTTTTGGTATATGATTGTGATGAAATACATTTTGCTTTAAGAAAAGACAAGCAGGATGTTTTCAGAAAAACCTGGAAAGAATTATATGAACTGACATAGAGTGAAATGAGCAGAACCAGGAGACCATTGTACACAGTAACAGCAATCTTATACAATGGAAAACTGTGAAGGATTTATCTATTCTTAGCAACACAATGATCTAACAGAAACCCAAAGGAATCATGATGAAAAATGTCATATGCCTCCAGAGGAAGAACTGATAAAATCTGAATCCAAACCAAAAAATACTATATTTCACTTTCTCCTTTTTTTAAAGTAGTCTTCCATAATATGATTAATATGGGAAAATATTTCACATGATTGAACATGTACAATTACATCAGATTGCTTGCCGTCTCAGTGAGGTAGGGAAAGAAAGATGGAGGAAGATATTAGCGGGTCAAATTTTTTTAAATGTTAGCTTTTCTAAAAATGTAATTGGAGAAAATAGTTTTAAATGTTCTTAAATGTATTTCACCAAAGATTAAATAAATATTAGGAAAGTTTCCTTAGACAAAAATTCAGGGACAACATATAGAAAGAGTATTTGGGGTAGTATCTCTGGTATGGAGGGCTTGTCATGCCCTCTTAGGGCAGCTCTCCAGCCTCTGTCCCTCACTTGACACCGAGCTCTCACTTGTGGCTCCCAGTAGCTGCTAGCATGCCGCAGTGGCCACACCCCAGGCAACAGCTTCAACAGGCCAGCTAAACCTTGTGAGGGTAGCCATTGGGTCGTAGACCCCTGGTGAACCAGGGCTTTGCTCACCCAGCATGTGAAGACTGCTTCGGTGGAACAGGCGGAAGAAACCAATAAGAAGGTTCAACGGCTGAGATGGCAACCGCAGCAAAGCACTGTGAAGTGCTTGGGGTGTGTTAGAGCACAAAGGACAACACGGCCATCCAATGCAGCTGAGGAAGTCTCCAGGTGTAACGATTTTTCGTACCACTGGACCCAGGCTTCCAACACCGAGAGAGTGGGACTGTCTCTGTGCAACAACTTTTCCACTTAAAGCTCCATGCACAAGTGTCTTTGTGCGCACTCATATATACACCATAGATGAAAACGCACAAAGACAATCGTCATCCTCGGTTACCAAGAGACTACTACTACTATTAATGAACTCAAAGATAGGAGATTTCAAAACATTTAGATAAACATTCCAAAGTTGTCACAAATTGATTTTCAAGCTAGAAGGGAACAAAAATGATAAATCATTTCATAAATATTTTAAGAGGTGAATAAATTTAAAATATATTTTGAATGACATGTAAAAATCTCCATGTTTTCAATATTTGCTTACTTAAATATCTCAAAATAAAAATGAAAAGTTTAATTAACTATTAATGACTATGTTTCATGTAGAACTATAACAAAATGTAAGAATGAAACCTTGAAACCCTTTACATGTAACCTGTCTCTAATGCTTTGCGTGCAGAAATCTCTTCCCCAAGTATAAGAGGAAACCTAGCAACTGAACTGAGACAATATGACATACACTTTTTTAAATGTATGACTTTATCTTCCAGAGAGTGATTTTTTTTAACTTTACAGAAAGAGAAGTTGCTTAAAACATGCATTTGATGTATACTTTTTAAAAAGTCACTTAAAAGAATAATTTTAAAAAATCTGAAGCATCTTTATTCTTTGGATAAAATAACTGATCAAGAGGTTAACATGCTCTCTTTTCTCTAGGGAACTATTGATACGACACTTTGTAGTAAATGGCATTCCAATCCTGTTGTCATAGACATTACAGCTTCTCGTGGCTTACCATTGAATGGCAAATTTTACCAGAAGGTAACATGTTAAGGAAAGAAAAAACTCTCAGAACCAGACAGGTATTCAACATAATGTTAGGATTGTGGGAAAATCCAGATTTGTGCTGTGGCTTATTATTATCTCTATTGATAATGATATTGAAAACAAAATTTCACGTGTCTAATGAGGTCGCTTTACATTTTTTAAAGCAAAAATCAAATATTTTCAATGAATTATCAATTAACTTGGGTTTTAAGAAGGAATAGCATTAATTGAGAAAGCCTTCCAATGAAAGAAAAATGTTGCAAAACTGTAAATTGAAAAGCAAAAAGCTAACCATAAAGTGCTTAAAAAATAACTATCTGATTTAGAATAAAAAATGTCTTAGGAATCACTGATTTTTACTGTTGTAATACTGGAGAAAAAAATTGTTTTGGATTTACAAGGTGAATCTTTTTGGGGATTTGGTTGGGGAAATGGTTATTTCCTCTTTAGCATCATATTATCTTACTTGTTGTTCAGGTCATTGCCACCAGATAAATGGTGATAATGTCATAGATCTGGGTTTGTAGAGAAAATATTAAAACTTTTTACACTAGACCTGGATAATTAATAGTTTACCAAAAATTCAACTTTTCACATTTAATTTATAAAAAAAACTTACTAAATAAAAAGTTTATACTTTTATTTTTAAAAAATATCAATCAAAAGCATATTTAATATAAGATAAATCATAAAGGGATATTTTAAGAAATGCAGAAGTCTAGGTCCAATCTAAAACATTTGCACCTAAATTTGTAAAAAAAACAAAACAAAAACAAAAACAAACAAACAAAAAACCAATGGAGACCCTTAATGGATATAGATGCAAAAATCTTAAATAAAATTCTAACAAAAAGACTACAGCAATATATCACAAGGATTATTCACTATGACCAGATGGGATTTATATCAGGAATGGAAGGCTGGTTTAATATTAAGAAAATCACCAGCATAATTGACCATACAAACAATCAAAAACAGGAATCATGCAATAATTTAAATAGATGCAGAAAAAATCTTTGACAAAATAAAGCATCAATTCCTATTGTAAACACAAGAAAGATAAGGAATAGAATGGCCTTTCTTCAAAATAATAAACAGTATTTATTTAAAATCATCAGCAAGTATCTTTTGTAATAGGGATAAGTTAGAAGCCTTCACAATAAGTTCAGGAACTCACTATTTGTCAAAAAATACTAGGAAAGAATAGTGTGGCAAAAATTATATTTAGATCAACATCTCATATCTTCTACCAATATAAATTCACAATGGGTAATTAACTTAATAAATATAAAGAGTGAAACCATAAATGAATTAGGTGAACATAGAATAATATAACTGTCAGATCTATGGGAAAGGAAGGAATTTAACATGTCAGATATAGAGAATATTACAAGATGTAAAATGAATAATTTTGATTATATTAAATTAAAAAGGTTTTGTTCAAGCAAAATGAACACAAGCAAAATTGAAAGGGAAGCAACAAACTGGGAAAACATTTTTATAACAAATATCAGACAAACGTCTAATTTCCCAAATACATAAAGAACTAAGTCAAATGTACACTATTCCCCAATTGACAAATGATGAGGGGGTATGAATAGGTAGTTTTCAGATGAAGAAATCAAAACTATCAATAATCACATGGAAAAATGCCCTAAATCTCTCCTGATTAGAGAAATGCAAATCAAAATAATGTTGAGGTACCACCACATACCTAGCAGATTGTCCAATATGACAGTAAAGGAAAATAATAAATGTTGGAGAGGATGTGGCAAAATTGGGACAATTATATATTGCTGCAGGAGATCAACCATTCTGGGAGGCAATTTGGAATTATGCCAAAAAGGCCTTAAAAGATTGCAAGCCCTTTCATCTAGCTATTCCACTACTGAGTTTGTACTCCAAAAAGATAAAAACAAACATTTGTACAAAAAATATTTATAGCTGTGCTTTTTGTGGTGGCAAAAAAATGGAAAACAAGGGGGATCCCCTCGATTCGGGAATGGCTGAACAAATTATGATATATGATAGTGATGGAATGCTATTGTACTTTAAAATATGATAAAATGCTTGATTTCTATAGAAATTGGGAAGACCCCTATAAATTGATACAGAGTAAAATGAGCAGAACCAGCATTGTACACAGTAATTGAAGTATTATGGAATGACCAAATGTAATAGACTTTGGTACTAAAAGCAATGCAATGATAGGACAATTCTGAGGAAATTATGAGAAAGAATCCTATGCTTATATAAGGAACTATGGCAGTAGAAACACAGAAGAAAAACTTGTGACATCATTTGGTTATATGGGCATATGATTTAGGGTTCTGGTTTTTAAAAGATTATTATAAATATGAATAATATGGAACTAGGTTTGAGTAATCAGACATGTATAAACCAGTGAAATTGCTTGTCAGCTGTGGGAGGGGGTGGGGGGAAGAGGGATCCAGTGCATGACCTTTCTTATATCTTATTTGACAATGAATTTTCCCCCATTTGTTTTATAAATTTTTTGAATTTTCTTTTCTTTTTCTTCTAATTAGATTATGAAATGACTTTTTATATGTTGGTCAACATATTAATAAGAAACTTAAGTTGATATATGGTAAGAGGGGATTTTTAAATCCAATTCCTTTCAAAATGAATTAAAGTTTATATAGAAGTTCTTATAAAATGGTCATTCTCCTGAAGTTGAGCTAAGGGGGTATATCAAACACCATATTACTATGTACATTTCCTTCTTAACATTTTATTCTTTATTTATTCCTCTAATCAACCTTTTTATTTCTCAAATAACACTCAATAGTTTTTATGATGCCTATTTTGTACTGTAGTTTAAGAAAATATATATCCTTTCTTTTCCCTTTTTTTTCATTTTTTCTCTTGATATTTTTTGTTTCTCCAGAACAATTTTATCTGGGTCTGTAAAATGATAATTTGGTAGTTTGATAAGAAACTAAATAAGTTATCATTTTATTATTATCATTTTTGCTATTTTGTACTGCCTCATGCATGAGAAATTTATATCTTCATTTACTCATGTCTGTTATTTCTATCAGTGTTGCTGTAGTATCCATTTGGTTTCTGTCTGTGACTTAATTAGACTCAAATATTTTATACATTCACTAGTTATATTTAAGAGTTTAATTCCTATTATTTTTGTTTGAGTGTGTTTATGCAGATATAAAATACCATCATGTATGTGAGTTTATTTCATAATCTACTACTTTGCTAAACTTATTTCAATTAATTTTCAGTTCACACTTTGGGTTTCTCTAAGTAGATCAAATTAACTGCAAAATAAAAGAGGGTTTATTTTTTTCTTTGTCTATGATTTTGTTCTCTCTTTATATCTGTATCTTATTGTATAAATAGAATTTCTAGAATGGTACTCAATAACAGATGGAGAAATATCGCATCTCTTTTTAAATCTTTCATGTGAGTAATTTTATTCCAATCCATAAGAAAGATCCTACATTTTGCTTTAATATTCTGTGGGTTAGATGCTACATGGGTGAAGCAGAAATGGAGTTTGAGTCAATTAATAGACATGGACAAAAAACAGCTCAAGGTGAAAAATGTGTCCTTAGAGCACTTGCATATTTTTCGACTTTTGTAACAAGCAGTAATAAAACAATTTCACCTTCATCAAATCATTACTTTCTATTTCCACACATTAATCCTTAGAGAACATTATTCTTTTTAATTTTTCAAGTAACAAGTATTTTAATTGATCTACCTCTCCTTAGCAAAACCACCCACCATCAATGATCAAATTTTAAAATTTAAACACAAACTTCAAAACCAAATCCCTCAAAAGCTATTCATAATCCAGCAAAACAAATTCCCATATCAACCAGATGATGTGTTTCCTTTTCCTCCTTCTCGTCTCAGGGTCAATCATTGCCTCTATCAGAGTTTTAAATTCTTTGAAAGTAATTTTTCTCCATAATACCATAATTTAATAAATTTTTATTATTCTGTCCACTTCTTATTGCAACAGTGCAGAATGTTTTCCTAGTTTTCTTTCTTTAATTGTTTATTTAATCATCTTTATGAAACACCATTCCATTTTATTCATACGACCAAATATGTTGAACCACTTCTAAAACAAAAGAAAACCCCATAGTTTCCAATTTGGGGCTATCACAAAAATAGCTACTATAAACATTTTTTTTCACAGTTAGACTTGTTTCCTTTTTTAAAAAAATTCTTTGGGATATAGGTCTATTTAATAATATATGTGAGTCAAAGTTTCCAGTTTGGTAATTTTTGGGGAATAGTTCCAAATTGCTTTTTAAAATGAGTGTAGCAGTTTACATATTCACCAATTCTAAAAGAGTTATTTTTTTATTATTATTATTACATTATCCAGGATCTTAAATATTTAGTCTTTCTTCCTTTATTTTTAATCCTTCCCTCACATTCTTCCCCCTCAAATGTTGATTGAGATTATTTTTCTTATGAATATTCCATTCATTTTCCTGCCCTACTTTTCAAACTAATATTTTCACTCCCTAATTCTACTCCTATTTTAGATGTCTGTGTAAATGTATATATGTATAGTTATATTTAATGTTTCATCTGATTCAGATAACATTGAGGTTCATGGATTATCCATTCTCCCTATGCTTTCATTAATGACTATTTACCCTTCATCTTATGAACTTCTACTATTCAAGAATTATTCTATTCGACTTTTTATCGTTTCTTCTTTTGGCCCTCCTATTTCAGTCTTCTCCTAAAATCAATAAAATAGAACAAAGCCTCCTAGAGAATTCTACACTTTTATCTCTGACATTTAATGTTATTAGTTTTCTGAGAAGACATTTGCCTCTTATTCAAATATTAACACATTAACAATTGATCCTTACATATTCTCATCCATGTATACGTTTCCATATTTGCTTTAATTTCAACATTTCCATTTCTACATTTCTACTCATTCCTTGGATGTTTTCAGCAGTTATGTTTGGAATTCCTCAATTTCATTAAACATTTATTTTACCTTTTGAAAGTTTTGCTTAGTTTGGCTGGATAGATTATCCTTGGTTGTATAATTTTATAAATTTTTTTTGTAATCATATTCTAAGTTCTCCATTTCTCCAAAAAGTTAGCTACTAAACCTTTTATGATCTTTGCTGTGGCTCTCTGACATTTGGACCTCTTTTTGACTGTTTGGAAAGTCATTTTGTTCTTTGACCTGAAAGTTCTGGGTTTTTCTATAATATTCCTGGGAATTTTTATCCTAGAGTATTTTCTGGAGATATTTGGTGAATTCTTTCAATTTTTACTTTGTCTTCTATTTCTTAAATTTATGAGAGTTTTCATGGTAGAGCATGGGTTTGGGTCAAACTATGTAATTAACTCTTATGATCTTGGAACTTCCTGGTCCCGAATTTAGTGGACCAGAATAGATCCTTCTATCAAGAGATTGGAAGTTCTTCTTCCTGTATACTTCACCTGCTTTCTTTCTCCTGTTGTTCCAAACTCAACATGTATTACTGTGCTATTTCCTAGCATAGGCTTCAGAGATTTCTGATGCTAGATTTTATATAGTTTATTCTCTTCAGACAAAGCTATGAGCAGTGGTAATGCCACTGAACCTTTGTGAATCCTTGTTCTAAAAAAGTAGGGTCAGCTTATTGTGCTTTTTTTAAAACCATTACATTCTCTCTTTAAATTGATCCCAAGTATTAGTTTCAAGGCATAAGAGTCATAAGTGCTGGGCAATTAGGAAAAGTGCCTTGTTCAGGCTCTTATAGCTAGGAAATGTCTGAAGTCAGATTTGAACTGATGTCATATCATCCCCAGGCCAGGTTCTCTCTCCACTGTGCTACCTAGTTGCCTTGGTTTCTTGTACTTTTGGGTATGGGCCTACCTTGGGTTCTTTTCCACAGAATATTTCTGCTAAACAGTCTCATGATACCCCAAACTACACTTTTATTAACTGGGTTAAGCAGTAAGTAGTCAGTCAAGAATAGCCAACGGGGTACAAAAGGAACATTCCAGTGTGACCTTCTTTTGGATTATCTTGATCCTGGTTTGGCTTGGGTTCTAGTAGCTCAGTCAAGGAGTATTGATACTGCTTTCAAAGCCAAAAGAGTAGCTTCCTGAAACTCCCATTGTATGTGCTTAGCTCCTGAACTGTACCCTGTTAATTGTCTAATGATTTCTGAAGGACTTTGATTAGAGGTGGTAATTTTCTTCAGTGGATTTGTGTGTTAAGTAAAGGCATATAAATGTTATTCCCTCTATCAATTAGTACAGTTTTGCTAGTAGAGTCTAAGTCCCATTGAATGTTTGTGGAAGGTGGAAGATCCTCTGTGTTCTAACAAACGGCATCTTCCCACAATCTATGTATTTACCTAATAAAGTAAAAAGGGTTTTTGTGTGTTGTTAGGTGGGTTCACCAATTCTAGGGTTTGGGGAAGTGGAAAAGCACTTCATTGAAAGGAGCAAACAGGAACATTTCTGAAAAGGAATCAAAGGCAGGCTATGATATTGGATGATAATGAATTCATCTCTGGGACAAGAGTAATGAGGTTTTATGATCTCGGGAGAGAGTTTCTTGGAGGTCATCCCAACCATATTTTTTTTAAAGAAAAAATGAACTTATTTAACTGATTAATTTACCTATATTTAAAGCAATGTTCCTTCATTGAAACTAATGAAAAGACAAAAGGAAGGCAGGAATTCATTTTTGTTGTTGGCAATGTATTTTGGATATTAAGCAGGGCACAAAACAAAACTAGTATTATTCATATAAAAAGAAATATGAACATCTAGCAAAATGAATTGTCAGTCAATTGAAAGAACCTTTGACTATATGGTTGTGAGAACCTCAGATGATTGTGAAGAATCAGACTCATAGACAACTTCTTTTTCCTGGAAAAAAAGAATGAGTATTTTTGTGGCTTACAAAATTAAGAGATCATGGTGTGATAAGGCAGACAAGATAGGAAAGAAGCCCTAGATATAAATGGGCTACATCAAAAGAAATGCCTAGGGCTAAGGAGATAACACTCTCTCAATATTCTACTATTGTCACACTACATTGAAAAGACTCTTGTTTCTTCCTGAAGGGGAAAGTTTCTAGGAAATTGTAACCAGAATAATCAAAAGTCCTGCTATCATGCCATTTGTTGTTGAACCATTGAAGGAACTCTTAGAATGAAAAATAATTTTAAGGGCAAAGAATCTGATAGCTTCTGTCAAATATTTGAAGTGTCATTCAGAAGAGAGAGTAGATTTGTTTTGCTTTAGATTTTAAGGTAGAAGGGCAGAAAGCAAAGGATAAAGTTAAAAAAGCAAAGGACCAAAACAAGTTTAAAAAGATAAATTTAGTATTTATACATATAACATGCTATCTATACATAAATGTGCATATATATATATATATATAATCTGTCTCATAAATTAGTACATTCTTTCTTTCACTGAAAATATTCAAACAAAAGCTAGATGGATACTTAACAGGGTTATGTTATTCAAGAAGTTTTTCTTTTCTTTTAATACAGGTTGGCCTAGAAGTTCACAGAAGATCCTGTAGACTTGAGATTCTGCACTTCTGTGATTATTTCCCTAAATACAAGGAAAAAACAGCTATCTTCTCTGATGATTTGCTTGCCTTTGGATTAAAACAGCAAGATTGAAGTGATTTCTTAAACTTCATTCTCTACCTGTGAATCCATGATTTTCATGGGTTCACTGGGGTCATGGTGTAGCATATTCAGCAATGCAGCAAAAGTACTAGGCAACCCAGTTTCTTAGGGTTGTAGCAATGTCACAGATAATTAAATAGAAACTGGGGTTTGTCCTGGTTTCAATAAATTGGCCAGCTGGACCACTAGCAGCAACTTCTCTCTGTGCAGTTAGGGATCCAGCAGTGTGTTTAAAAAACCTCAGGGAGGAAGAACAGAATATCTGCCACTTTCTACTAAAGATTTTGTCCTGAGCATTTTTTGCATATGTATATCTTATGTCTTTTCTAAAGGAGTATATAGTATATACGAGAGGGGAATAGGGGTTTTATTTAATATATAGAATTATGACAATTGACAAAATGGAAAATGTTCATAATAATTCAACTCCATAAAAGCACAGATTTGCAGACTCTAGGCAACTCAAGAATCTACCATATACAAAAAAAATCAATAACCCAAAGGGAAGACATTTGGTACTCAATTAAAATCCAAGCTGGTCCTTTCTATTTAGGAATTTTAGGGTAAGTGGAGATCTTTCAAATATAGGACACAGGTTCATATTTTAATCTTTCATGTGTAAATGATCTCATCACCCTTATGACACTTTTGAAATTCAGTTTGCTCTCTCAGTTGAACCAAAATTAGGGCAAAGGATTTACCAAAGAAGGCAATAGAATTATTCCTTTAATACATTCAGGCTAATTAATATATGAAATAGTTAATTAATAAAAAATACAAACATAGATTAACAATTTTGATTAATTTGGCTCTACAAAAGTTGAAGACAAGGATGGCTTTTGAAGGTGTTGTAAATTTGCCCCATGCCCTTAATTTGTACTAACATTTTGATCTATCTGTAAAGAAAAATGTGATTATAACTTCATAGCAATGTCAATAAAAGACAAATGTCCTAAAATCCTTCGCTACTACAAAGAAATGTATGAAAATATATCATCTTAGAATAACACTGTTTACTACACAATCTCCTAAGAAGTGAGCACTCTAATTATAAGAATCAATCTCAGCACTAACTATGCTTCTCAGTCTCAATATTTTTATTTATCAGAGCAATTTGAAAACTGCAGGCTTCTATTCATAAGGCCTCTTAGTTTTCAGAATAAAGTACCATGACCCTAAAAGAGTTTTAAAGGAAATTAAAATAGAACATAACTCTGAAGTTAAAAAGGGTTGTTTTTTTTTTACCTTTTCAGTTACTAAAAACAATGGGAAAGATAATTTTAAAAATTATTGAAATGTTTTTATTTTTTCCTTAAAGTATTGTTCTCTATGACTATCTTTATGTGAATACTTTATGAAAAAAATATTTCCCCTGACAAGTAAGGGAAAAAATAAAACTTCATAACATATTTCCTAATCAAACAAAAGGTTACAACTAATTAAGTAGAAAAAATACTCAGATAAGATACCTACTTAGTAGAATGGAGAAAAAAAATTAATTCCATAATTCTGTTGCTTCTTCCCATCTGTACTCTATCAATGTTCTAATATTTTTTCTTCTCCTTTAAATTTATTTATTTAGAATATTTTTCCATAGTTACATGATTCATGACTTTTCCTAGCCCTCTTCCCTACTCGCCCTCAGAGCTAACAGTAATTCCACTGGTTTATATATGTATCATTGTTCAAAACCTATTACCATAATAGTAATATTTGCAACAGAGTAATCTTTTAATTCCAAAACCCTAATCATATCCCCATTGAACCCTGTTATCAATTGATCATGTTAATATTCATTTCTGTTCCCACTGTTCTTTCTCTGGATGTAGATAGTATTCTTTTTCATAAATTCCCCTGGATTGTCCTAGATAATTGCATTACTGTTAGTAGAACAGTGTATTACATTTGCTTGTGCCACAGTACATCACTTTTTCATGTAATTATTGAGAGTTTTCATCTCTTCATGTGAAAATTTCCTTATTCATTTCCCTTGATCCTTAATCAATTAGAGAATGGCTTAATTTTTCTGTAAAATTTTACTTAGTTCCTCATATATTTGGGAAATTAAACCTTTGTCAGAGAGTTTTGTTATAAAATTTTTCCCATTTTGTTGCTGTCCTAATTTTGGTAATGTTCTAAAATCTTAAAAGCAGATGACTTCTCAGACAGGGAATTTTACTAGTAAAAAGAGTCTTTTTCATAAGGGAAAATTTTTGATTTTATAAAATATTAAAAATCAAATGATTTCAAATTTTGAAAAATCAATTTCAGAAAATTAGGAACTTGTAATTATATATTTTTCCACATAAAATTCCTAAAAATATATTCTTTATTATTTATCTCTTGAGTTCTAGACCTTTTTCATATCTATATCTAAATATATAATTGGAATATCAATTGCAAATATCCCTTCAAATTTGCACTTACATACTCCCTTCTCCCTAACTAACCTCTATCTTAATTTCTATAGATGAAATTACTATTCTTACTGCCCAGATTTGTTAGTTATGCATCATCTTCAATTCTTTATTCTCACATCACATATCTAATAGACTTCCATATCTTATCAATTTTACCTCCTCAATATCATTCATATGCAATCCCTTCTTTCTCTTGGTGTCTGGAATATGTCAATGCTAATGTAATTCATCTATTCACATATAGTTTCTCTCCTTTACGATCTATGTACTGGATTCACCAATTTGATATTTAAAAAGCACAGATCTGAACATATTATTCCTCTGCTCAAGATGCCTCAGTGGCTACCATTCTTTTTTTGTTTAAGATAAAAATATATTTTTGACCTGTAGAGCCCTTCATAATTAGGCCCCCAAACTCCTTTCTGGGAAGTGCCTAAGTTATTTTCCCCTCAATATTAAAACCATAGGTAGATGCCACAGTAGAGTTGCTGGACCTGCAGTCAGGAAGACCTGAGTTCAAGTTTATCCTCAAACATTCACTGTGGATGAAAATAGGGTATTCACTTACATGCACTTTACATGTAAAGAGATGCTGTGCTAAGCACCTTACAAATATTATCTAACTTATAAGTATTATCTCATTATGTAACAGAGCAAATAGTTTAACCTCTAATTGCCTTTTACCCTTAAAATGTAAAAATTTGGATAATAGTATCTACCTTTCAAGGTTGTTGTGAGGATTAAATAATGTAATATTTATAAAGTGCTTAGCAGAGCATCTAGCACATATTAGGTGCTTTATAAATACATATTAAATTACCCCTTCCCCAACATCTCCAGCTAAAATTGGCTAGCTTGTTGTTCCCCACACAAGACACCACATATCACACCTAAATGGCTTTACAGTTTGTTCCCCATGTCTAGAATTTTGTCTCTCCTGATTTTTACCTCTCAGAAATTCCAAGTTTCCTTTCAGTCTATCTGAAGTGCAAAGACATTCAAGGGGGAGGTCCTTCCTGATTCCTCTTGTTGTTAGTCTTCCCACCAGTGCAGACTGCCATGTTTATATGTCAAGTATATGTGAACACTTTCTAATTCCATAGCAGAATATAAACTACTAGAGGATGGGTACCACCTTACATTGTATTTTTATCTCCAGAATCTAGCATGTGTCTATCACATGGCAGGTGCTTAGTAAATGCTTCTTTTTTGATTGATAGATTTTCATCTTTATTTCATAAGGTCTGACATCACTTGTCTTGCCCTACTTTTAGAGATTAAGTACACACATTTTGAACAAATTTTCCCCATTGGTTTTTCTGAAGGTAATTTCTCTATTCATCCAACATATTCTCTCCTTAATCACTGAATGAGTAACCAACATGGACTGATATCTACATATGGAGAAAGAATACAAATAACCACAGATATTTACATTTTATTCAACATGTGGAAAATGCATGTATTTCAAAAATGTTCTTCCAGAAGACTTTACATATCAATATTTTCCCTCCTTCAACCTTAAGTTTCTAGGTTTCCAAGGAAATGGTAGATGAAAAATCAATTGTAGTTCATTTGTATATATGAAAAGCAATGCTTGTGTACATTAGCTAAAGGCTTTTGATAACTAATTTAAAAAAGAAAATGGTAAAGATAAGAGAGCTTGGTGTACTTATTTAGATATGCTTAGTTATGTTTTACAAAAAATCAAATATTTGAATTTTCTAAAGCTTTTTTTTTTCAAATTTGAACTCACTTAATTCATTCTTTTCAGTAATTCCTCTCATAAGAAAAAGCTCATTCATATCTGTTTTTATGCAAGACTTTTTTATGGATGACTGAATAATAGACAAATCACAGAAATTCGGATTTGCTATGTTGGAAGTCTTCTATAGAAAACCACATCTGCTTAAGGGTTTAAAAAAATTAAAATTAAAAAAAATAATTTTAAAAGTATTTCAGCATGAAGATTGCCTCTGTAAATTCTGTGATCCATATTTCCAAAATATAACAATGAATAGAAATTCAACCTCAGTTATGAGAACTTTAAAAAAGTATCTTCAAGGAAAGCTGATTTGAAATTAGGTAAAAATGATAATAAAAAGAGGACTAGCTCCCTACTGTCCAAGCTCTCAATCATTTATTTTATATAAGATTTTGACAAGAGTTCCTTCACACTATCAGAAGTACATATTTGAGCAATCTTTGGGGAAAAAAAGGGGGAGAGACAGAGAGAAAGACCATCAGTCAGATTAGTATAGTGCATTGAGTATTAGCATTATCTTTGGAGGCAAAATTGTACTTGAGAGTTAAAATCATATTACAAGTACACTAGCCACAAAATCCTGAGAAAGTGATGTGATTTTAAGCTATGTAAATTGGTTGCATTACAGATAGCCTAGCCCCTATCCGTCAGTAATGTGATTTGGAATTATGTGAAGAAAGTAACTAATATAGCCATTCCCTTTGATTAAAATACATAAAATACTCCTAGGCATATATACCAAGTATGTCAATGAAATCACTACATATGCCAAAATATTTATTGCAATAAATCATTGTAGTAAAATGTGGGGAAAAGCAGATGGGCAGATTTGAGAATAGTTAAATAAGGAGTTGTAGGTAAATGTAAAGGAAAATCACTGTGCTTTAAGAAATAATCAATAAAGAGAAGCATGGAAAGTCCTGTAACTAATGCAAATATAAATAAAAGAACAAAGAAAGTAATATAAACAATGACTAAACATAAATAAAAATGACAACAAATCAAATGAAACTGCATAATACAAAATTATAAAAACCAAAAGATCTTATAAAATATATAAAAAATGCACTGCCCTTCCTTTCTCTGTTCTCTCACTTGTGAAGATTAAATTAACACTTCTGCCCATTTTTAGATTTAATCAACAAAAAGTGTATACCCCACACTCACATTGGAGTGGGGGAGTTCTATTACCCACGTGTGTGATAGTGGGTGACAAATCAGAATTAACTAACTGCCCCACCTGGGCAGTCCTAAAAAAAGCTTTAACTGTAATTAGTACACATCAAATGTAAGGAAGTCAATGCTAAGAACTTCATGTGAGGAAGCTCTTTAGTCTTCAACTCAACTTTGGAGGAGCTCAGGCTTGAGATCTCAGACTACTTCCCTTTGGATTGATATGTGGTGAGTGAAAGGCTGACTCCCATTCCTTGGATTTTCTGAAGAGACTAGCCTCAGGAGAGACCTACCCTCTTAAGAAAGGCTCCCTGCATCCTCAGGTCCTTGGCTCAAGACCAAGGCCCCTCCACCTAAGGACTAATTTCAATCCTTATTTTATCATAAGTTTTCTAACATCCTTATTGTAAATGTTACTTGCTATTGATTTCAGAATTACAGTATTTATTATTTTAAGGAAATGCCCACTTATTCCTATGATCTCTAGTATTTTTAATATGCAATGTATAATTATTACATTTTTAATTATTAGATTTACCAAAAATACTAGTCAAACTGAATTTGATAATTACAAATAATGAGTATAAAATAGGTAGGAACTTAATATCAACTTATTAAAAGATATTAAAATATGAAGAAGATTTTATATGATTTAAATTTTGGGTAGATATATGCACATGTAAAATTGTTACTCTAAAATATGTACTATTATATGAATCAACAGGTAAAATATAATTAATATTAGGGTTTCAAAAATTGGAAATATAAAAATGATATATGCATTAAGAATTTAGTATATTATAAATATGGAAATTTATATAACATTATACTTGATTAGAATACTAAAATTACTTTAAAAGTATGTGTAATGTATGAGAAGAAATTCACGATCTAAGGACTAACATTCATTTTGTTAAAATGTAATTACATGTATGAACAAAGTATATAGAACAGGCACCTGTAAAACACTGACTTACAGGGTATAGTGACCACTTGGGCATACAATTTGTGCCAACTCCTGTTATATAAAGTGTAAAAATGTATAAGTGTAAAAATGAATAAGAATTTAATAAAAACTTTATAACATCTATAATATTGTTAAAATCCAATTTTCCATAATTTACCACAATTGGAATTTGAATTTAAATTAATTAATTTTTATTAATTTCTCCTTTGACTTTTAGGATTTCCAATTTAGTTTTAAGTGGAGATTTTTAATTTGTTCTTTTCCTAGTTTATTTGGTTGCAGACCCAATACCTAATTCATTAAGCTGCCATTTTTTCTTTTTTTTTTAATAAATGTAAGCCTTTTGAGATACAAATTTTCTACTAAGTACTGCTTAGGCTATATCTCATCAATTTAAATATATTGTTCTCTCATTGTCATTCTCTTTAATGATTATCAATTTTTTCTATAATTTGTTCTTTAACTTAAATATTGTTTAGAATTAAATTATTTAGTTTCCAATTAATGTCCTATTTGCATTTCCTTGGAAAGTTAATAATTATAATTGTATTGCATTATGACCCCAAAATGATGCATTTATTTCTGTTTTTTTTCTGTATTTGGCTGTGAAGTTCTTATGTCCAAATACAGGGTCAGTTTTTATGGAGGTGCCATGTAGCACTGAAAAGAAAGTATATTTTAATTTCTGTTTTCATTCAGGTTTTTTCCAAGATCTATTACTTCTAACTTTTCCAAAATTTCATTCACTTCCCTCACTTCTTTCTTGTTTATTTTTAGTTCAATTTATCTAGATCTGAGAGTGAGAGAGAAATTAGGTTCTTCCACTAACACTAGTTTTAATTTACTTTGCTATCTTCTTCCATTTTGTGGGCAAATTCATCTTGTTCCCATTCACAGTTATTATTCATAAGTGTGCTTTCATCTCCATCTAATTTCCTAACCTTTATCCTGCTCTCTCCTTTTACTCTGTCCTGCCTCACTAGTGTTTTGCTCTTAATCACTACCCCATACTTCCTCCTCCTTTCTATTGATCATCCCTTTTTTATTCTCCTCCTATTTCTCTATGGGATAAGGCAAGATTTTATATCCAAATGGATATGGTTCTTATTTCCTCTCTGAAACAATCGCTATGTAAGAGGTGTTTAAGTATTGCCTGTCACCACTTTCAGGACCTCCCTTGTACTGTATTTTTTTTCACATCTTTAAATGAGATGATGATTTACCCATTCCAATTCTCACTTCTCTTTTCCTTCAGTGCAATTTTTTTTATGACTTGATGTTTTTGGCATATCTTGTTGTGCTAATCAACTTTCTCCCAAACCCTCTGTTTTTTTATACTCTTCCTGATTGTTCTAAAATTGATACACATTTTAAGGGTTACAGATATCATCATTCCATACAGAAATATAAAAGATTTGCCATTTTTGAATCTCTTAAATTTAATCTTTCTAATTTCCCTTTTCATGCTTCTCTTGAGTCTTGTATTTGAACAGCAAAGTTTCTTTTTAGTTACTGTCTTTTCATCAAGAAGTCTTAGAAATCTATTTTATCAAATGACAATTTCCCCCCAAAGAGAATACACTAAGTTTTGCAGGGTAAGTGATTCTACATTGTAAAGATTTGCCTTCCAGATTATCATATTCTATGTTTTTTGATTCTTTAATAGGGAAATTGTAGGGGGCAGCTGGGTAGCTCAGTGGATTGAGAGCCAGGCCTAGAGACGGGAGGTCCTAGGTTCAAATCTGACCTCAGACACTTCCCAACTGTGTGACCCTGGGCAAGTCACTTGACCCTCATTGCCTAGCCCTTACCACTCTTCTGCCTTGGAGCCAATACACAGTATTGACTCTAAGACGGAAGGTAAGGGTTTTAAAAAAATAATAATAAAAAATAGGGAAATTGTAAATTTTGTGTAATCCTGACTGTAGTTCTGTGGTATTTAAATTGTTTCTGCCTGACTATTTGTAGTATTTTCTCCTTGGTACAGGAGCTCTTGAATTTAGATATGATATTTTTGGAAAGTGTCATTTCTATCTGTGGATTATTCTAATTTTTATTTTACCCTTTTGTTCAAGAATACCAGGGCAATTTTCTTATAAGTTTCTCTTAGTATATAGGGTATTTTTTTTAAATATCATGACTTTCAGTTAGTTCAATAATTCTTAAATTGTCTCTCAGATTTCTTTTCAAGATCAGTTATTTTTTCAAAGAGATATTTCATGTTTTCTTCTATTTTTCATCCTTTTGATTTTGGTTTATTGTTTATTGATGTCTCATATAGTCATTAGTTTCTACTTGCCCAACTCCAATTTTTAAGGAATTATTTTCTTCAATGTGTTTTTGAGTCTCCTTTTCCATTTTTTAATTATATTTTAAGAAACTATTTTTATTGGAATTTTGTGTTTCTTTTCCCTTTTAGTCAATTCTATTTTACATTGCTTTCATTTCTCTTCCCAATTTTTCCTCTGCCTCTCTTAAATATTTTAACTCCTTTTTGTACTTTTCCAGAGTCTGAGATCAATTCATTCATATTATTTGAAGTTTTTCATATATTGATTTGCTCTCCCCTTTTGAGTTTGTGCCTTACTCTTCATCTCTATTAAAATTTTCTGTGGTTAGATTGTTTTTTAAATATATTTACTCATTTCCCCACCCATTTCCTTGACTTCTACTTTTATCTTAAAGATAGCTTTAGTTCTCAGTTTGGGGGGGGGGTCACTACATTTAACTTCAGTTTTTCCTTGCTGCTTTACTCAGCTCTAGTTCTGGATTTTTGCAAATTTCACTTCTTCTGAAGTGTTATGATGTTTTGTGGGCTAGGATCTCTGAAAAACACTTCCTACTGCTGATTCAATCTCTGCCTGTGAGACCTTACAGATGTCAGACACTATGTAGACTTCTTTGGGCTAGGGCTCTGGGATTCCTCTGCACTTACAAGGAAAGAGAATATAGCTGCCAGTTTTGAGATGGAGTTCAAGTACACACTAATGGCTTGGTCAAGAAAAAGTAATTTTTTTTCACTCCAGTATTTTTTGAAGCATTATTTTAAGGTTGGTTAGAGAGAATTTGCAAAGTATTTGCAACTTTCCCTCTTTCTAATCTGCCATCTTGACTTTGCCTTTCATATTCTTCAAATTTAAAAGGAGAAATTAAATGGTATATAGAATGAAATAGGCAATGAAATTATAATAGTGGAAAATCTCAATTTTTTCTGCTCAGAACTAAGTAGATTTAACTAAAAATAAATAAGAAACAATTTAAGTAGGTTCATTGAATTTAAGACAAATTAGATTTGTTAGACCATAATTGTGTTTTAGGACATAAAACTTGATAACAAAATGGGACAAAGAAGAAATAATAAATATATTATTTTCATTTCATAGTGCAATAAAAATACAACAAATAATGGAAATAAAAATTAAAAATGCATTGGAAACTGAATAATACAGTTATAAAAAGGGAGTGAATCAAGGAGCAAATGATATGAAAAAATCAGTAATTTCCCTAAGGAGAATAACACCAATGATAAAATATATCAATATTTTTGAGATGCAGCCAAAATGGTATTTCGGGAAATTTTTGTATTTCTGAATAGTTATATCAAAAAAAAAAGATAGAGAAAAAGTAGATCAATGAATTGGGCATACAAGAAAAACAACAACTAGGAAAAGAACAAATTAAAAATCTTCAACTAAAGACCAAATTATAAATGCTGAAAATCAAGTGGTAATATACCTATATGTCATATACTACAAGAAGATAAAGTCAAAATTTAAATGATTCAATCATAACAATTGATAACATAAGTAAATTAGGAAAATATGGAATAGATTACCTGTAAGATCTATGGATAAGGGAAGAATTTATGACCAAATAAGAAATACTGAACATTATAAGGTATAAAAGATAATTATGATTATATTAAATCAAAATGATTTTTTAAAAGAAAATATATGTCACCAAGATTATGAGGGAAATAAAAACTGGGGAAAATTATAGAAAATTTCTATGATGAAGGCTTTCTTTTTCCAATGGAGAACTGAGGTAAATATATAAGAATACAACTTGTTACCCAATTGACAAATGGTCACAGTGTTTGAACAGACAGTTTTCAGGTGAAAAAATCAAAGCTATCAATAGCCAATTGAAAAAATCATATCCTAATTTGCTCTTGATTAGAGAAATGCAAATTGAAATAATTCCTGAACTACCTCAAACCCATCAGATTGGGAAATGTGACAGTAAAGGCAATTTATAAATTGTGGAGGGAATGTGACAAAATTAGGACAGAGTTGTGAACTGATCTAACAGTTATGGAGAGTAATATGGAGCTATGAGTGAAAGGCTTTAAAGCTATACACAGCCTTTAATCCAGTAGTACCACTATTTTGTCCATGTCACAAAGGGATTTCTAAAAAATGACAAGGACATATTTATACAAAAATATATGTAGCCACTCTTTTTGTGGTGGTAAAGAATTGGACATCGAGGAAATGTCTATCAATTGGAGAATGACTGAACAATTGTTGTTTGTGATTGTGATAAAATAATATTACACTATAAAAATGATGAGAATGATTTCATAAAAATCTGGAAAGTCAGGAACTGATTCAGAGTAAAGTAAGCAGAAACAGAAAGCTAGCAACATTGTAAGATGATAAAATGTGAAAGACCTAGGTATTATTAGCAATTCAGGATGGGAAGGGACAGGACAATTCTAAAGGACTTATGACAAAGAACACTATTCACCTCCAGAAAAAGAACTATTTGACTCTGAATGCAGATCAATGCATATTACTTTTCACTTCTTTTTATTTGTTTTTATTTGAGGTTTTTGATTTTACATGATTTGTCTCTCACAATAATGATCAATATGGAATATGTTTTGTATTACCACATAAGAATAAGACAGGTAAAATTGCTTACTATTTCAGGGAGAGAAGAAAGGAGGAGGGCACAAAATTTGGAGCTTTTAACTTAAAAATTTTGATTAATGTCATATAACCTTATAATTGATATATATAATTATTTTTTCATATACATAATATACAATAAACAACTGTTTATTGAACAACAGAATTTCCCATTATCAGTAATTCACATATCCAAGACTCAAAATGAAAAAGTCTTTCCACTACCATGGAAAGGAATAACAATTGGAATGTAAACTAGAGAAAACCTTTCTTCATTTTCCTTCATAAACTTTTCTCTGGTGAAAGTGATTTGTGTCTTCTTTCACAAAATGATGAACATAGAAATGTGTACTCTATATTATATGTGCAACCTATATCATATTACCTGTCTTCTTGGAGATAGAGTGAGAGTGACAGGAGAGAGAGAGACCATAAATTTAAAAAGTTTCAGAAAACAATTATTAAAAAATGCATTGATGTAAATTTCTTTTTTAAAATGAATCCATTATACACTTTGCTCAGAAACAGAGAATTATATGGTTGACAACACATAACATTTGCCTTCTTTGGATACATTTCACTGATATTCATAGAGTGGAAAATATTACTTTGGAATGGGCCAACTGAATCTAAGACATAAAACTGACACAGACAAACAAGAAAATTGTGTCACTTTAGTCAGTAGCATATTGCTTCACAGGTGTCTAAGCAATCTCAGAAGTGTAAAATACAAAGCAAAGTTGAGGTTAAGAGAAATGGCCTTCCTATTCTCCCTTCTTTAATACTTCTTCCAAGTGAAATCTTTTTTTTTTCTAAGTTCCACCTCACTTCCCATCTCTATTTACGGCAGTAACCTCTGCATTCACATCTTCTTGGGCTCTATTCTCCAGTGGATTCCATTGCCTATTGAATAAAGTATGAGTTCTTTCTTCTAAAATTGAAGGCTTTCCAGAACCTAGATGTACTATAACATTAAATCTATATTTCATAAGATTAGAGTGGAAAGTAAGTGGAGGGGAAATAGAGTCACCAAGTAAAGATTACTTTCTTTTTTTGTTTGTTTGATAAAGACATTTACTTTATTGGATAACATTGGATTTTTATGCCACTGATATATAGCCTCCTCCAAGCAGAGAAAGGAAAGAAAGATATATAATGGTAACAAGCAGCAATTATGGTCAAAAAGAAGACTGTGAAATAGGCATTCATTTTATTATGGAAGTTAAGGATAATACATTGGAGGAATAGTCATATGAAGAAATGATCTTTTCCTTACAAATCCATAGAGATACACCCTTGATTCATCTTCTACTGATTAGACCCATTCTGATCACTTCCTATTCATTCTATAATCTTTGAACTTTAATGAGATACTTGCAGTACATATGCAGTGTTTCAAATTTGACCATGTCAATTAGTTGATCAATAAACATTTATTAAATGGCTATCTGCCAGGCATTGTGTCAAGCTCAAAGAATACAATCAAATACAAAAGACATTACTTCCTCTCAAGGACTTTACAGTCTAAAGGATGAGACAACATGTAAACAACCATACACAAGCAAGATAATACAGACTAAATTAGAAATAACAATCGGGAGTCCTTAGAACTAAGGAAATTTGGCAGACGATCCCTGTATTATGTAAAATTTTAGTTAGGACTTGATTTCTCCCTGATCCATAAAAACAACTTTATTAGAGCTGCCTATACTTGGTTTATATCTCATCTCCCTGTCTCTATTAAATTCCTCAAGACTGATGACTCCATTTGGTTTTCTCAGTGATCAACACTCTTTAACTTCTCTGCAATCTTTGATGCTGCCAATAACCTTATTCTCCCTAATACTCTTATTTTCTCTTTCAGATTTGTGATGCTTTAAAAAAGTAATCACAACACATTTTTAAGTTTAATTTGTATTATGAAGATTTTCTCTATCACTTTCTAAAGCTTAGAGTGATAATCAATGTAACAACAAATTATACACTGATTTATAGAATTTGCTTATATCTGAACTGCATATACTGACACTGAAAATTTGTCATTGGCCCTCACAGGCTGGCTCCAGCATAACTTTGTCTTTTCTATAGAGATTATCTTAACTTTCTTTTCTGCTGATTTTCTTCCTGTTATTCTTACTACTTTTTAATTTAATCTTTATTCAGGTGTTGCCAGAGAATCATGGGTGTCCCACAAGAATTTGTGCCTGTTTCTTTTCTATTCCTCCCTTAAGATTGTTTACCCATACTTTAAACACTGAAGGGAATTTAGAGGTAAACTAGTTCAAATTGCTTTTTTTTTTAACTAATGAAAGTTTAGCAACTCCCAAAGATTATAAGGGACTTGCCAAAGATTGGACATTAAACTCAGTCCTCTGACTCCAAAGCCAACTTTCTATCCATTATGCCATACTGGTTCTCAAATATAAAGATGTGCTTATGAAAAATTAGCAATCCTAAATCTTCCCAGTAAAAATCTAATAGACTCTTTAATTTGCCAAGCAGCACTCATGAATATTGCAACTTCCACACTATATACTTTACTCTCCTTAACACCCCTGACTTACTAAACCATTTTCTATTGTCCTTTTCACCAATATAATAAATAATGAAATGTTAACAGTGATGACAGATCAACAGGCAAAGATAAACACAGAAATGATAGAAGATAGAGTGTTCCTGGTCCTATTTCCTTCAAATTGGCTTCAGATTAGATTATTTCTAGGCACCCAAGTGTCTGAGTTATCTCCCCCAAAATCTAAATTGCTTTCTCCCACATTCTACAAAGCACTATCTTCACTTTAGCTACTTATTGTAGTTGGCACCTCAATGAGTTGCTTCTACCAATTTACTTTTTGCAAAGCTCGATTTTTCTCGACAATAGAGAAATTTCTTCTCCAGGAATCATTTGACTTTTGTCTAATAGCATGGGGGCTTTCTTTAAGTTTCACTGTCAGCAGAACAGCAGACATTTAACATCTGTTTGAACCATTTGTTACTAAATATCAATAAAAGGGGGAAATTCTGTGCTGAGGCAGTATGAATTTTCATTTATCTATGGTTTATATACTACTTTAAATATACTCCCAAAGGGAACTTATGTATTGATCAATCACAAATTCTTCCAACTTAAATAAAAACTATCTTTAGTTACAGTGGATGGTAGGAGGAATTATATGAGAAGAACAGGAACAAATCCAAATTTACTCTGTAGGTGAAGGCAAAAAAGCAATAAACTGATGAAGACAAACAAAAGGGAGGATTTGACACTCTGAAGCTGTATTCTTTTTTATTAGACCTTCAATTTCATTGATACAGGGTGTTTCTACCTATTCTACAACTTAGAGTCTTAGAGAAGTACCTTAACCTACTCAAATTTTAAGACTTATTTGTCCAGAATCCCAGTCAGTATATGTCAGACAAGGACCTGGAGGGAATCTGTCAATGAAGCTTTCCTTTCATAGTTATATTCATAGATGAGGGGAAAAGATATTTTTTTCAAATTACACATAAAACAAATTTCCATATAAGTTTTCCATAGTTATATGATCCAAATTGTCTCCTTTTCTTCTTTGCTCTCCTTTTCTGGAGCTGGCAAGCAATTCAATATGGTTTATACATGTATTATCATGCAAAAATATTTCCATATATTATTTTTGTAAGTGCATATTCTTATAAAACCAAAACCCCAAATATATAGCCAAATAAAAAAGTGAAAAATCATATGCTTTTGTCAACATTCTTATTCCAACAATTCTTCTGTGACGATAGATAGCATTCTTTTTTATGTCCCTCAGAATTGTTCTGAATGATTCTATTTCTGAGAGTGACAGTCTTATCAAATTTGTTCTTTCCACAATATTACTGTTATGGTATAAAATGTTTTCCTGATTCTCCTTAGTTTACTCTGAATTAGTTCATGTAGATCTTTGCATCTCTTTCTGAAATCATCCTGTTTGTTATTCCTTACAACACAAGAGTATTCCATCACCTTCATATGCCACAATTTGTTTAGCCATTCCCCAATTGAGGGACATTCCTTTAGTTTCCAATTATTTGCCACCACAAAAAAAAAGAAAAACCATAAATATTTTTGTACAAGCAATTTTCTAAAAGCAACTTTCCAATTTATTTTTTATTTCTTTGGAATATAGATCTGGTTGTGGTATTCCTGGATCAAAGTGTATGTAAAGTTATATACCTCCTTGGGCATAATTCCAAATTATCCTCCACAATTTTTGGATCAGTTCTCAATTCCACCAGCAATGCATTAGTGTCCCAATTTTGTCACATCATCTCCAACATCTATTATGTTCCTTTACTTTCATATTATCAAATCTTATAAGTATGAAATGGTAGCACAGTTTGGTATTCTAATTAATTTAGAACATTTTTCATCTGATTAGCAATAGCTTTGTTTTTTTATCTGAAAACTGTCTTTGACTATTTATCAATTGGGGAATGTCTTGCATTCATATCAATTTAACTTAGTTCTTTATATATTTGAGAAATAAAACATTTATTGGATAAACTTATAAAATATTTTCATAGTTTATTGTTTTCCTTCTAATCTTGGCTGCATTGGTTTTGTTTGTACAAAAAAATTAAATTAATATAATCAAAATCATTCATTACATATCTTGTAATATTCTCTATCTCTTCTTTTATCATAAATTATTCCCTTCTCCATTGATCTGACAGATAAATTCTTCTATGTTCCCCTAATTTACTTATAACATCATTCTTTACATCTGAATTATATGACCATTTTGACCTTATATTGGTATAAGGTCATGTTGGTGAAGGTGTGGCATATGTGCCCTGGCATCACAGAGAGGGCTGCTCACTCCATTCTCCCTCTCCACAGACCCCAAAGACATTTTTGCATAACCTAAGGCTCTTGCCAGAAAAACAATAAGCCCTTCCTCCTTCTGCTGTCTGGGGTAATGAGGGTTTGGGGGTGAGGGTGCTCAAAGGTAGTAAGAAGTTGCAGTTTAGACATTTAGTCTTAAAAAGGTTCACCAAAGCTGGTATAAGGTGTGAGATATTGATCTAAACATATTTTTGATGTATTATTTTCTAATGATGTCAGAAGATTTTGTCAAATATTGAGTTCTTATCATAAAAGTTAGGATATTTGAGTTTATCAAACACTAGATTTCCAAGGTCATTTACCCTTGATCTGTTCCATTGATTGGCATTTCTTTTTCTTAGACTGTACCAGATTGCTTTGATGATTGCTGTTTTTATAATACATTTTAAGATCTGGTACCACTAGGCCACCTTCCTTCAGATTTCTTTTTTTCATTAGTTCCCTTGATATTCTTGAACTTTTGTTCTCTCAAAAGCATTTTGTTATTATTTTTCTGGTTCTATAAAATAGTTTTCTATAGTTTGATTAGTGTGTCACTAAATTAGTAAATTAATTTAGGAAGGATGGTCATTTTTATTATATAAGCTTAATCTACCCATGAGCAAAGAATAATTTTCTAATTATTTTGAGCTAACTTGTGTGAAAGGTGCTTATAATTGTATTTATATAATTCCTTCATTATTCTTGTCAAATAGATTCCAAAGTATTTTATATATTCTAGAGTGATTTAGAATTTCTTTTTCAATCTCTTGCTTCTTGGCATTGTTGGAAATGTATAGAAATGTTGATAATTTGTATGGGTTTATTTTCCTCCAACTTTACTAACAGTAGTAATTATTTCAACTAATTTTTCAGTTGATTTTCTAGTATTTTCTAAGTATATTGCTGTATCATCCAAAAAGAGTGATGATTTATTTTCCTCTTTGCCTACTTTAATTGTTTCAATTTCATATTCTTCTCTTATTGTTGAAGCCAGTATTTCAAGTACAATATTAAATTAACAGTGGTGATAATGGACAGTCTTTTTTCACTCCTGATCTTATTGGGAAGGATTCTAACTTATCCCCATTGCAGATGATATTTGCTGATGGTTTTAGGAGATTATTATAATTATTTTGAGGAAATACCCTTTTATTCCTATGCTTTCTAGTGTTTTTAACAGGAATCGATATTGCAGTTTGTCAAAGACTTTTTCTGCCTCTATTGAGATAATCATGTGATTTCTATTAGTTTGATTATTTTGTTATTTTATTGATATAAAAATTCAGGGATATAAATTTACACCTGAGTACAGCTTTGTCTGGATCCCATAAATTTTGATATGTTGTCTTTACATTGTTATTTTCATTAATGAAATCAGTGATTATTTCTATGATATGTTCTTTGACCCACCAGTTTTAAAAATTAGATTATTTAGTTTCCAAATAATTTTAATTTGTATTTCCATGAGCCCTTATTGATTATAACTTTTATTGCTTTATGATCTGGAAATGTTGCATTTATTATTTCTCCTTTTCTGCATTGGATTGTGAAGTTTTTAATGCCATAGTACATAGTCAGTTTTTGTGTATGTACGATGTGCTACTGAAACAAAGGCATATTCCTTTTCATCCCTATTCAATTTTCTCCAGATATATATTAAATCTAACTTTTCTAATCTTTCATCTAATCTTTATTATTTATTTTTGGTTACATTTATCTAGTTCTGATAGGGGAATGTTGAGGCCCTCCACTGGTATAATTTTACTATTTTCTCACTGAGCTCAGTTAGTTTCTCCTTTAAAAATTTAGATGCTATACCATCCGGTACATATATGTTAGTTACTGATATTACTTCATTGTCTACTGATATTTATGAAGGTGTAGTTATGTTCCTTTTCTCTTTTAATGAGATCTGTTTTTGTTTTAGCTTTGTCTAAGATCTTGGTTACTACTCTTGCTTTTCTAAATCTCAGTTGAAACCCAATAGATTCTGCTCTATCTCCTCGTCTTTTCTCGTTGTGTCTCTATCTGCCTTAAATGTACTTTTTTTCTGAAAATCATATGTTAGAATTTTGGGTTTTACTCCACTCTGCTGTCAGCTTCCATTTTATGGGTGAGTTCATTCCATTTACATTCACAGCTATGATCACCATCTGTGTATTCTCCATCTTTTTTCCCACTTTTAAACCTTAGCTTTCTTTTTCCACTCTGTTCCTCCAAACACGTGTTTTGCTTTTAATCACACCCTCCATTGCCACTAACTTATATTACTTCTCTTCCCACCACCTTCCTTTTAATTCCTTTCCTACTTCTCTGTAGGGTCTTTCAATCAACCCCTAAAAATTTCCTTTCCCTTTTATTATGCCTTTCCCCGCAAGGACTTTTTCCTATTCCCCTTCTAATTCTCTATAAGATAGATATGTGATAGGATTAAATAGACCAGTGAGTCTGACTGTTATTCCCTCTCTGAGTCAATTCGAATGAGGTTTTAGGTATTGTCTTCCACTACCCTCATCCTTGCTGGAAGAGGTATTTTTTTTTCCCCTACCCCCTGTGCCTTTTTGTGTGATATAATTCATCCAATATTACCCCTCTATTTCCATTTCTCTCAGTGCAATCCACTTTTTTACTCATTAATTTTTTCATATCTTCCTAAACAACTTACTACCACACCTTTTGTCTAAGTATATATGTTCTAACTACTCTTATGATAAAAATTAAAGACCATCAAATATCTTTCCATACAGGCATATAAATAATTTGATCTTATTTATACCCTTAAATTTTTTTTTCTATTCCTTATTTACCTTTTTATGCTTCTCTTCAATTTTGAATTTTAATATTAGATTTCCTGCTTGGATTTTTTTTTCAGGAATTCTTGGAAATCTATTTCATTAATGTTGATAGAGAGCTGATTCTTGGTTGTAAACACAGATTATTTTTCTTCCAGAATGTCTTATTCCAGGCCTTCATATCCTTAAATATAGAAGCTTCCAGATGCTGTGTAATCCTGACTGTGCATACATGATATCTAAATTGTTTCTTTTTTGCTGTTTGCGGTATTTTATCCTTGACCTGGGAGCTTTTGAATTTGGCTATAACATTCTTGGGAGTTGTCATTTGGATATTTATTACAAGACATGAGGTGCAGATTTTTTTAATCTTTAATTTACCCAATCATTCAAGAAACTCAGGGTAGTTTACTTATATTGGGTAAATTTTGTAATATGATGTACAGCCTTTTTTTATTATTATGTCTTTCAAGTAGTCAAATAATTTTTATCTCTTCTAAATCTTTTTTCTAGTTCAATTGCTTTTGTTGTGTTTTGTTTCTTTTTATGAAATATTTCATATTTTATTTTTTCATTCTTTTGATTTTGTTTTATTGTTTATTTCTGTCTAATGACATCATTAACTTTTATTTGCCCAATTCTCATTTTAAAATATTACGTTCTTCTATGACCATTTGATAAATGTTTTCTATTTGGTACATTCTACTTTTCATGAAACTCTTTTCTTCATTCTTTTTCTTTTTTATTATTTTTCCATTTGACCAAGTTTACTTTTTTATTTAGAATATTTTCCATGGTCACATGATTCATAACACCCCTCCATCTTTCTCCTCCCCTCTTCTGGAGCTGACAAGCAATTTCCCTGTGTTATACATGTATCATTGTTCAAAACCAATTTCCGTGTTATAGATATTTGCAGTAGAATGATCTTTTAACATCAAAATCCTTAACATATCCCTATCAAACTATGTGATTAGGCATTTGCTTTTCTTCTGCATTTCCATTCCCACAGTTCTTTTTTCTGGATGTGAATAGTATTCCTTTTCATAAGTTCCTCTGGTTTGTCCTGGGTCATTGAATTGCTGCTAGTAGAAAAGGCTATTATATTTGATTGTGCTATATAATGTATCCATCTCCAAGTACAGTGTTCTCCTGGTTCTGCTCCTTTCTCTCTGTATCAATTACTGGAGGTCTTTCCAGTTCACATGTGCAATGATTAGAATGAGTGGTCACCAAAAATTGTAATTATCCCTTAAATCACAAGACTGTTGATAGCTAGATTTATTTACAAGAAAAAGAAAATAAGAGAAAAAATATAGGAAGTGAAGAATTTTTATAGCCTAGTAATCCAGAGCCTAACAACTCAGTGTCTATCTCCCTGAATCTCAGCCTCAGAAAATAACCTCCCACCACCCCCAGCTTCTTCCTGGGTCTAATCTTATAAATCATTACTACACACACTAGCTCTCTGACATCACTTTCTGGGAACTAATCACAATTCCTTAATTAGCCTGGTACCACCCAGGGGGAAGTCTGGGATCAATTCCCTGGTTGCTGATTAACCCAAATTCAAAACAAATGGAAGGGAACTCTAAATCCCTGATTGATCAAATCAAAATGCAAATTTTCTTCTCACAATTCCCCCACAATTCTATTGTGAGATGAGCATGTTGAAATTTCCTCAATTGAGGATCTTGGGAGATTAACATGCCTAGTCTCCCCAATTAATCATTTCAAATAAACAATGTATATCTTTAAGGATTCTCCCACTAAAGATATATAAAGCATTGCCCTTTCTAAGGGAAAATTACAGCAACCTGGGATCAAGAAGGAAATAAAAAGAAAGAAAACAAAAACAATAATCGGTAGACTCATCGACAAAAAGCCAATTAGGGGGCATCCCCTCTGGCATAAGAATTTACATTCAAAATAAATGTGTTCAATCCCCTTTAGTTTAATTCATTCTGATTCTCATGATGCAGTGTGTAGTTTCTGCAGGCATTTACATGGCACCCTCATCAAAAGAAAATTTGCCTTCCTGATTCAAGTTGCTGGTGAGTCTCTTCTCCAAAAATTCCTCAAAAAAGATTTTTAGACTCTGTATTTAAGGTCAACCATACAATTAAATCCATACAATCCTACCTGAGGAAGGTGCCAACCAACATCAAGATCACACCATAATAATAATAAAATTATAAGCAAAAAAGAATAAACAAGCATGCAATAAGTCTTTGGATCATAATCAAGATTTAATTAAAATAATTTATGTACTACAAACCTACAGGACAAACATAGCAATGCTTCATTTACCCAACAGCAGCAAGGACTAAAGAAAATTACCATATTGTAAAAAAGAAAAAGGGACTAGATTCTGATGTAAAAGGCAAATATGTTTCTCTGGTCTGATTTTCCCTCAATTTTGGGGATAGTGAAGCCAAAATGTAAGCCAAACTAAGGTCCTTGTTGGAATGTGGCACAGGGGAGTCCTGCATCTGACACTGTCAAACAGCTGCTTCCTCAAACCTAAAACAAGTCCTCTGTCTTGGCCCAGATACTCATCAATCTCACAGCGATTGTTGGTCTCCTTGACCTTGTGCTTTTTGGCACTTTACAGTAGCTCTTTTGAAATCTGACATAATATTAATAAAAGTCCCATAATATTTCAAATAAATGGCAGATTTCTTTAGTCCCAAGCTTTTGGGTATGCATTGATATTGAGGCAAAAGATATTATACTCTTATCCTTTAAAATAAAAAATCACCAATACTGATTCCATGCATACAAAAGAAAAATAATAATAAAAATAATCAGGAATTCACTGTGTCATAAAAAGCAGTGTCTAACTTGTCTATGGACTTCTATAAGAGTCTTTTTAGTCCAATTATAGGAGGAAGGTACAAGTAAAGACAATTAACAGGACAAGACATTCCTTCAGTTACAACTTAACTTTTGAAGCTATTATAATCTTTTTTTGCATTCTTTTCTTTTCTCTCTCCCATGTTTATTTCACCTCTCATTTTATTTTTGCATTCTTTTTTGAATTCTTCTCGAGCCTGTGACTAATTCTCATTTTTCTTTGATGTTTTGAAAGTAGTTTTTTTGTTCCTATAACCCCTGCTGAATCTTTTCCTTGATTTTTTTCCACACAAATATTTTCTATGGTAGATGTTTCTTTTGCTGATTGCTTATTTCCCCAGCTATTTTTTCCCTTGTAGAATTGGAGTTCTAAAAGTTCCTGATGCTATCTCCTCTGCTGATGGCTTCTAGCACTCAACACAGTGAGCTATTTTCCCTTGGGACTAGGGACTTCACTCATGGCTCAAAATGGCCATATGCTATGGATTTAAGGGCTTCATCATGGGACTGGCCATGGCTTGAGACTTTAAGGAGTGACTGTCAGTTCCTCTGTTGTTGATTTAGGCAGAGTTACAGAATACTGAAGTTGGCCTATGCCTAGGTTCAGAACTTGATAGAGTAGGAAGGGGATGGTCAGCCCAGAGTCCTCAGTGTGCAGTTTTATTTCAGGCTCCCCCTTATCATTTTAAAATAGACTCTGAATATCTTTCAAGTTGTTTTATGCAGGAGAGTCCCACTCATTACATCTTATTGTTGGTTTAGAAGGATTGTCAAAGCAGTTTCTGCATTTACTGCTACTATGCCACCATCTTGGTTCCACCCATTGGAGACAAGAAAAGACATTTTTTTTAATTTTTAAATGCTTATTTTAAAAAATAATTTACTTAGTAAATTTAGAATATGTTTCCTTAGTTACAAGAATCATATTATTTCCATTCCTTCCCTCACCCCACCTCTTCCTCTAGCTGACAAAGGGTATTGCATATGTCCTTGATCAAAACCTATTTCAATGTTTTTGGTGTTTGCATTAGAATATTGATTTAGAGTCTACATCCCCAACCATATCCCCTCAACTCAAGTTTCTACCCCAACAAATTTTCCTATGGATGTGGATAGCATTCTTTCTTGTAGATCCCTCCAAGTTGTTCAGGATCACTGCATTGCCACAAATGGAGAAATTCATTGCGTTTGGTTGTACCACAGTGTATCAGTCTCTCTGTAAAATATTCTCCTGGCTCTGCTCCTTTCACTCTGAATCAATTCCTGGAGATCATTTCAGTTCACATGGAATTCCTCCTTCCTTATCATTCCTTTGATCATAATAGTATTCCATCACCAACATATACCACAATTTATTCAGCCATTCCCCAATTGAAGGGCATACATTCATTTTCCAATTTTTTGCCACCACAAAGAATGCAGCAATTTTCTTATACATGTCTTTTTCCTTATTATCTCTTTGGGGTACAAACCCAGCAGTGCTATGAATGGATCAAAGAGCAGACAGTCTTTTAGCACCTTTGGGCATAGTTCCTTATTGCCCTCCAGAATGGTTGGATCAATTCACAACTCTACCAGCAATGCAGTAATATCCCAACTTTTCCACATCCCCTCCAGGATTCATTAGTTTTCCATTCCTGTCATGTTACTTAATTTGCTAGGTGGGAGGTGATACCTCTGAGGTGTTTTGATTTACATCTCTGTGATTATATGAGATTTAGAACACTTTTTCATGTGCTTTTTAATAGTTCATAGCCATCTTGACTCTGCCTCTCTGCTAAAATAATTTCAAAATTGTACCTTAAAGTACTTTACAGCATACTTCTTTAGAGCTTTAGGAATTATTTGAAGTAATTTTGTTATGTTTTTATTAATCATTATTGTGTAACTTTTAAAATACCTTTAGTTTCCTAAATATTGTATCATGAGTGAAAAGAAATGACCATTAAGTATGAGCAACCAAGTATGTAAACTGTTCCCAGAAGTGGTAAGGTAAATAAGTGCTGCTGACAGTTTGCCATTAATAGGCCTTTTCTACCACAGGGCTCTGATATGTTTTAACTTTCACTAGCTGTGCTGTCAAATAAAAATCTCAAAATAGATCATGAAGTTATTGTGAATATTTCCCTTGTTGTCTCATAATGTGAAATAAATAAGTTCATCTTGATATGGTGGATAGTACTTTGCAATGTTATACTGTCCTTTTACTATAATATTATTCCACTAGGGCTGATGTAGAGTTTTATCATAACTCTAATAACTTCAGTTATTAGGTTATTGTAAATTCTTAGCACCGAATAGATGATAGAACAACTGAATATAAATCCCACATATCATCTTTGACCCTTGTGATTTCCATAAGGTCTTCTTTCCATTTTATATGCACTTTCTTAAAATTTCCATTGTCCAAAAACTGAAACAGGAAAAAATGAGAGTCATGTGGAAGAATCCTTTTCAGTATCTTTTCAAGATAGTATTCTATTTTGTTCATAATGAACAGTGGCAAGGCTTCAGGGCTGACCCAAATGTTTAAATAAACAGCCTTGACTAGAGTAAATTTTTATTAAATTCAGTTGGTATTTATTCTTAAACTATTTTTTTTTCATGCCCAATGAGTATAATTGAATGGGAGTGGGGATGGGGGTGGGAGGAAACAATTCAAATTTTTACTGTGCTTTCATTATAATTTATTTTTTCCATGCTTTCATCATGATGATTTTCTTAAAGCACAAATTTGACAATTTCATTTTCCAGCTCAATAAATTCCAATAGCTTCTAATTATGGAGAACCTATTCTACATTTACATAGGTACATGCCATCTCATCCAATAATGTGTAAGCTCTTTGAAAGTCTGATGTTTTCATTTTTGTCTTTGTATCTCCAACACCTAGCACAATGCCTGGCACATAGGAAGAATATTTTAAAATTTTGCTGATTTAGTAGTTTAGGAGACATGGTAAAAAATAAGTTCTGATCAATAATACCTAAGATTAAAAGGGAATGAGCACATTTTAGGTACATGAGACATAATAAAATGAATACTTTCTAGAGTTTTGACTTTATTAGTATAAAAAATTCCTAGTAGAGTAGCAGTAAAAAAATGAACAAATGAGCTAATGTTATTTTATTTTTTTGTTTTTTTGAAAATTTTACATAGTCAATTGAGAATATTTTTTTCGTAATTACAAGAAGCGTGTTCTTTCCCTCCCCTCACTCACCCCTTCTCATAGCCGACTTGCAGTTCCATTGGGTTTTACATATGTCCTTGATCAAAAACTATTTCCATATTGTTGATGTTCACACTAGTCTGATCATCTAGAGTCTACATCCCCAATCATATTCCCATTGGCCCATGAAATCAAGAAGTTGTTTTTCTTCTGTGTTTCTGCTCCCACAGTTTTTCCTCTGAATGTAGATAGTGTTTTTTACCATAAATCCCTCTGAATTGTTCTGGATCATGGCATTGCTACTAATAGAGAAGTCCCTTACATTTAATTGTACTGTAGAGTATCAGTCTCTGTATTTAATGTTCTCCTGGTTCTGTACCTTTCACTGTGCATCAGTTCCTGGAGGTCATTCTAGATCACATGGAATTCCTCCAGTTCATTATTCCTTTAGTCACAATAGTATTCCATCACCAATATATATGATAGTTTGTTCAGCCATTCCCCAATTGGAGGACATCCCCTCATTTTCCAATTTTTAACACCATAAAGAGAACAGCTATGAATATTCTTGTACAAATCTTTTTCTTATTATATCTTTGGGGTATAAACTCAGCAGTGCTATGGCTGGAACAAATTGCAGACAGTCTTTTAGTGCTCTTTGGGCATAGTTCCAAATTGCCTTCCAAAATGATTGGATCAATTCGCAACTCCACCAGCAATTCATTTAATGTCCCAATTTTTCCATATCCCTTCCAACATTCATCACTTCCCTTTGCTGTAATGTTAGCCAATCTGCTAGGTGTGAAGTGATAACTCAGAGTTGTTTTGATTTATATCTCTCTGATTATAAGAGATTTAGAACACTTTTTCAGGTGCTCATTAATAGTTTTGATTTCTTTAACTGAAAATTGCCTATTCATGTCCATTGACTATTTATCAATTGCAGAAAGGTGTCGGGGACCAGCCCCTTACGACCCCTAAGAGGGAAAGGGGGAGAGAGAGAAGGAAAGGGGGAGAGAGAAAGAAAGCACGGACAGCTCTCACATGGTATGCAAAGAGAAGTCGTTTATTGAGGCAAAAGCATGGTATATATATACTGTGGCTAGGAGGAAATAAGGGTAGGAGGAATGTAGGCACATTTGGTGTCAGAGGGGCCCAGGGGGAGGGGGTTTTACAACCTTTACTGACATCTGGAACTAGTTAGGGAAGACATCCTGTTTTAAGGGAGGAAGGGAGGCATGTTATGTTTGCACTATTTCTTGTCTGTTGTCAAGTTCTATACAATTCCTCCCTTTTCTTTTCAAAAGAGGGGGAGGGGTTTTGAGAGAAAAATGGATTTGCAGAACTATCACAACATGGTCTTAAGCCCGTCTTGAAGAACCCTTTCGGAGGCGGCTCCTGTCTTAGGCTATGCGGGGTATTTCCCTAATAGCCTCCACGCAAGGGCAAGGGACCCGCAATATTCCCGTCGTTGGATTACCGTCCCGAGAAGTGGAGTTGGTTGTATTGCTCAGTGGAGGGGGAGGTGTGGCCAACCGTCTCTAGGCGGTGGTACTGTACCATAGGGAAGGCCTTCAAGGATGATTCAATGGAGCGAGTGACCAGCCGTGTGATAGTTTTGAAAATCCAAGGGCCAAAAGTCAAAGCAAGGATAAAAACTATGAGGGGGGTAAGGAGGGTAGAGAGGATTGCAGAGAACCATGGAGAACTAGGCAGAAACTGTGCATACCAAGGGCCGTCTGTTTCCCTATCTTTGCGCCTCTGTTCAAGCTCTTTCCTGAGTTGGGCTAGAGAGTCCCTAATGACGCCAGAGTGGTTAGCATAGAAGCAACATTCTTCTCCGAGGGCGGCACAGAGTCCCCCTTCGCGGAGGAAGAGGAGGTCTAATCCTCGTCTATTTTGTAAGGCTACTTCAGCAAGGGAAGCATGGGACTTTTCCAAGAAATTTATGGTGGATTCTAGGCGGGCAATGTCTTCATCTACTGCTGCCCGTAGATGATTGTGGGATATGTGTTGGGAAGTTAGAGCGGCTAAACCAGTCCCAGCGCCGGCAACGCCAAGAAGAGCGGCAACCGTGACGGCAAGGGTGACCGGTTCTCTTTTCCATCTGGGGTTTTGGAATTGTTCCCACAGGGGGAGGAAGTCTTGGTCGGGCCTAAAGGTGACGCGGGGAACAAGGGTGACCAAGATACATACTTCCTCTGGAGCAGTGGAAGCCCAACAAGCTTGAAGGCCTGAGTTGGTGCAGAGCCATCTAGTATTATTAGGGGGAATATAAAATTTGCAGGTGCTGTTAGGCGAAAAGGACACAGCACAATACGGATTAACTGTAGCATTTTTGCCAATGCAAGTGCCATTACCCCCCACGATAGGGATGGTAAGGGAGAATTTGTCATGAGGGCGACTCTGAGTTTCAATGCTGTCCCAGTGACACTCAGGGGGGTTTTCTGTCGTAGAGCAGGTAAGATTATTGTCATTCAGGGCATAGGCCTCAAGGTAAGGCGGGGACGCGACTAAGCAAAGCCAGCAATTGGTCGTGAGGTTAGGGAAGGAGTGATTAAGCGCGGAAAAGGACGCTTGTAGGAGAGGAAGGTATGGGTAAGGGACAATCTGTTCTTTTTTGAGGGCAGGGGGAACCCAGGGCTGTGGAGGAGAGGTCGAGAAGGAAGACGCCGGCGGTGGGGATGGGGAGAACAGACGCAAAGGGCTGTGGGATGTATCTGGTGTCTTGTACAGACACAAGTGTGATTTAGTCCTTCTGAGTTAGCATACTTGATGTTGCTCTGGGTACCCCATCTCAATGGATGTCAGCATGACAAGTGTCCATCAGTGGCCTAATAGCCAATGTCTCTAATAGTGTAATGTCATTGTTCTAGAGTGATATTAGTCACCAAAGAAGTGTCCTTCCAGCGAGTCTGGATTGTGGCTGGCATGTAGGTAGCTGATGCCATCACCTTCCGTCTGCTTCTCTTCCTGGTCTGTATCAGCTGGCATGAAGCATGACGTGGGAGACCAGATGTTTTCATTATCTGTGAACATACAAACAAGACCTCGACCCAATGTTATCATCCCCTTGGGTCCCTTACAGTCTTAATATCTTGATGGTATTTAACCCAATTCAGGTATCTCACACAATGTGATCTTTATCATTACATTCAATATTGATTACTACAAAGCTTTAACTAATATTCTTTCTGGGGTGTAGAAAAGATAGATGATTAGTGATAGCATATCCACCTCTTTTCCTTATGAAAGTGGAACAGTCACAGCTTAACAAAATTGACTTCTAGATAAGTCTGATTCTCATAAAGACGTGTTGTTTGCAAATATAATATACCCTTTAAGATCATAATCATCATTACATTTTGGATAGCAATACCCTTTTTGTGCTACAAGTGGACAGCATTCATTATACTGTCATAACATTCCCAATTATACCTTTTTGATATTTGATCAAATTTGGCTAACATGGAACAATTCCAATAAAATGATTTCAAGTTACACATTGTACCAGTACCATTCAAAATTTTCAGGCATGTAATAAAGTTAGATCTTTTACCAAATACCCAGATATTCCTAGAACAGAATATCTGTTAGTGACTCAATGATACTCTTCTGCATGTACATTGTTTCTCATACAATTGCATGTGTGTGTGCATAGTGTGTTAAACCTGCCTATAGGGCAGTCTTTACAGTCCATGTGCTGCTTTTCTGGTGTCCTGTGCCAGACACCTCTGCCTTCTGTCCTTCTTCCGGGCAGATTTTCTTGCCATCAGATGCTCTTAATCATCTTCCATGGACTCCATGTATCTGAGAAAATAGACAGAAAACCTCGACCCCAAATGAAAGCCTCATTGGGTCTTAGAAAGTTAGAAAGTGACAGAACATAGATACCTTCAGTTTTTGAACCTTGGGGCTCATGAATTCCTTTGAGCTCTTTGTACCATAGCTTGCACGTAAGCCATGAGCTATGCAATTTAGCCTTTGCATTGCTGTTAAAAGCCCTGCTATTCCAAGCTGTTTGGAATAGACAGTTGTGCACAGTTATTCATAAAATCTGCAATCACTTTGCTCACTTCTTCATTTGAGCTTGAACCCATAAACCAGGAGAGTAAGTATCTCCCATCATTTTTCACAGTTCAACCTTTGTGCCAGGAGCAAACTGAAATGCACCTTTTGCTCCAAAATATGCATGGATATCCCTCAGGGGTGAAATTAATCCACAGCAGTTTGCATTGATAAGCGATATCACCTGCTTGTTCAGGATATAGATGTACAATAGATTTTGCAAAGCAGCATGTATAGATGCTTAAATATTTGCTTTTTCAAACCCATAATCATAAAATATCATTCTATAAATCACTTATGAATTGACCCATGTGTGCTGGGATCTTAAGCCTTTGTCTGCCTGCACACAATTTTTGCTTTTTGAAAAATTTCCACCTTGTGCAGTTATTAAAATTATAGCATTGTCCTATGCTAGAAAAATGTGCACCGAATTATCAAACAATTGCATAGAAGTTGTTTCCGCACTACTGCCCTTAGCTTCATAACTGAAAAGATCTTAATACTGTGACTAAAATCATTACTTCCATCTGCTAATTCTGCAAATCTTCACTGCAGAAATAAATCAAATTATGCCAGTAGCCTTTGAATTTGCATTATTATCATAGGTCTCTTTTCAATATCATGATCAGCTTCAATATCTGCAATTTTAATACATGATAGTATTGCCTCTTTCAAATCCTTAATAAATTACTGTACTGAGTAACAGAGTTCCTGATAACCTTAATAATTAACCACTGGTAAACAGATTGAATCCTTCTAACCATGCTTTTACTCTGCTGAGCATGTGTCTTAATTTTCCATAGTAAAAGCTATTCTAGTTATAAATCATTTGCTTTCTGGATACAGGTATAGTAATATGCCCAGTAAAAAAGTTTCTGAACTGCATACAGGCTGTTTGAATAAGCTCTGCTCAAGATTCATCCTGTTGCTTTATGTCCTGCTTAGAAAAGTGTTAATAATTCCTCCATAGTTAAAATTAGAAAGCCTTAGAAATTCCTTTAAATCATATTGCAATTCATGCTTATTATATCTTAGTATTAAATTTCTCTTCTAGCCAATTACAGCCTTAGTGATAAAACTTGCAACCTCAGTTGCTCTGATGCTATCTTCCACGTGGCTCAAGCCACGTGGCCGGTAGAGAAAAAACATTTCAAGCTGCTTCAGATCTAAGCCCAAACCTTAAAAATTTTCTGTTTGCACTTTAATTACCTTGAGATATATACCAAAATTTCTCTACTGATAAAACATTTCTAGTCCCGATATTCTGTGGCATATAACAAAAGTCAGAGAAAGATATCTAATTCTCCTTTTTTAACTTCCTTTATCAAAATATAAGCAGACATTCCTTTATAATTTTGCCTATATCCAACCCAAATTAAAACTAAATTAAAATTCAAATTCCCAGCACCCAGGTAAAGCCTGCCTTTACCTGGCCAGACCTCAAACAAAAGAGTTCCTAGGACCTTTTTCAAATGCTAAATGAGTTTGGAGGCTTGCTTTTTTTTTTTTTAATCTTCTGCCTTTGGTTACAGAATGGCAATATCTTTTTACAACTTAGGCTGTTCCGAATTTAACCTAATTCAGGATTATTACCTTGGTTCCTTAATTTTGCTGAGACCTACGGTTTTATGAAAAAAATTTTTTTGTTTTTTATCCGTTTTTTCCAAGTAATTCTGATCTTTTAAATGCCCTGCTTTGAGTCGAAGCAACCATTTCCTGATAAGCCTTTCAAATGCATCTGAGTCCGACCTCTCCTGAAAAGGCACAGGGAGTTTCTTGTAAAGATTAGCTTGCAGAACTTTTGAAATAAGAAGTGCTTAAGAAAGAACTCCTTAGCATTCTGCAGCAGTTTCTGCCTTGCTTCTTCGCTAGCCTTTCCCGCTTTTGCTACACTGACTGTTTTGCCTATGAATAGCAGCCTGGCTCTCGGAGCCTTTTGTCTCAGGAGCCGGTAAATTTGACTTTGCTTTCCTGATGAAATTTTAACTCCTGCTTTTTCTTTTCCCAGTTGCTCCTTTTGAAATTCACTAGGCTCTAGCAACTGTTTGTTTCAGACTGAGATTTTTCAAGTTTTCAATCGCCCCTAGTGAGGGTTTCCCTGGGTCAGTTGAGGGGAGGGAGCTGCTATGAGAAGATCATCCATATAATGGATAATATATGCGGAAGGGAATCGAAGCCTGATGGGATCTATTGTCTGAGCAACATACTTTTGACATAGGGTAGGAGAATTGGCCATTCCTTGAGGCAAAACTAACCATTGAAATCGGGGATTGGGGCCAATTTGATTGACTATGGGGATAGAGAAGGCGAATCGAGGGCAATCCTGAGGGTGAAGGGGAATGGAGAAAAAACAGTCCTTTATATCTATAACTATTTTGTGAAATCCCTTAGGGATAGCTGTAGGTGATGGGAGTCCGGGTTGTAAGGCGCCCATGGGAATCATGGTTTTATTAACTTCCCGTAGATCTTGTAGTAGTCTCCACCCTCCAGCCTTCTTTTTGATAACAAAAATAGGTGTGTTCCATGGTGAGGTGGAGGGCTCGAGGTGGCCCAAAGAGATTTGCTCCTGCACCAGCATGATGGCGGCCTGGACCTTTTCAGAGGTGAGGGGCCACTGGTCGACCCAGACAGGGGAATCAGACTTCCAAGTTATCTTATCTGCCTGGGGTGCAGGAGGACCAGTGGCCTTTATGAAAAATTTTGTGACCCAAAGCCTGCTTTATCTCTATTGGGTGTAAGGGAGATAGGTTGAGGATCGCCCTGTTCATTTTTGCCAAGCCCTTTTCCTGGGAGGAAGCCAGATTTAAGCATCATTTGTGTGACAGGGTCGCTGGGGCTCACCATGAGGAGTCGCATTTGAGCGAGAATATCTCTGCCCCAGAGGTTAACGGGGAGCCCTTTGACTATATAGGGTCGAGTCGTGCCGGTGTTACCCTCAGCATCTCTCCAAGTAAGGAACTTTGAACTCTGAAGTGTGTGATTGACTTGCCCTATGCCGGACAAATGAGTGGTAGAGGGCTGAAGGGGCCAGGCACAAGGCCAGTGTTTGTGGGAAATGACCGTGGAATCGGCCCCGGTGTCAAGTAGTCCGATAAATTTCTTCCCGTCAAGAGACAACTGGAGGGTGGGACGGGATTCAGTGATTTGCTTAGTTAAATGAGCAGTGGCTATCTTTAGGTCATTTGTATTGGGAAGAGTTGGTAAAATCGAGGAAGGGTAAAGCGGATTGTAGGGAGGGGGCTTGTTTTTAAGGAAGTCTGGAGGGTGGTATCCGGCTGCCGCCTCATCCAGTTCAGTCTGGTATGCGGGATTGAGGGTCTCTGGTGTATTGCTATCGTAAAGGACAGGATAGAGAGCGGGTCTGTGGGAGGGAGGCAGTGGTTCTGGTAAGTGTGAGGGGGTGTTAATAGGTTCGTCTAAGAGAGACGGGGTTTTGTATTTTTTATCCATGTTGTCTAATTCAGGGATTTCTTGAGACGGGGTTTTGTATTTTTTGTCCATGTTGCCTAATTCAGGGGTTTCTTCAGTCTGTTTTTTACTTTCCTCAATAGCGTCCTCAGCAAGGCTGAGGAGGTGGGAGACCTGTGCGCTGAAATCAGCCTCTTTAAGGATGTCCCGAATCAGGCCATAAAAGGTAAAGAAATCCTCAGGGATGGGCTGACCTGAGCGTGCAAAATCATTAAGGTCTCGGCCAACCTTATCCCAAGTTAGGGGGTGAATGCCAGGGCCATGGAGAATGAGCCACGGGCAGCGTTGTTCAATGAAGGAGAAGAAGCGCAACAGATCTCTTTTCTTAACTTCTACATTGCGCTCTTTAATTCTTTCTTTCAATTCTTTTATGAACAGAGCTTCCTTAGATAGTGTTTTCCCCATTTTCAGTCACACATAAATTTCGCTTCCCTGGTTTCCTGGCCGCCGTGCTCGTGCAGGGACGGAACCGCAGTAATCCCAGGTCAACACTCAGAAACAGGTCAACGGCAGTCGAACCGCGAGATCAACTCTCCACGAATTGGCCTCTCCCCTTTGGTCAAAGAGGGGTCCCTTATATTTGAGCGTAGGCGTGCCGTATAAGCCCCGGCCAGGTTCCCCGAAGGGGCGCCCTATTACTCGTATATATAAGGGGACTGTTATTCCGTTGCCATCAAAACACACATACATTCGACCATTCACACAATGGGGTTTGAGAGGGAGATATGAATGGGACGACTTACCCTTCCTCAGGATCGTCTGTTCGATCCCTACCCGTTACTGTAGTCTCGATTTCGGCGCCGAACTTTTCCTCAGTCGTCCGGTGGTCGCTCGGGCCCCACGTTGGGCTGCCAGATGTCGGGGACCAGCCCCTTACGACCCCTAAGAGGGAAAGGGGGAGAGAGAGAAGGAAAGGGGGAGAGAGAAAGAAAGCACGGACAGCTCTCACATGGTATGCAAAGAGAAGTCGTTTATTGAGGCAAAAGCATGGTATATATATACTGTGGCTAGGAGGAAATAAGGGTAGGAGGAATGTAGGCACATTTGGTGTCAGAGGGGCCCAGGGGGAGGGGGTTTTACAACCTTTACTGACATCTGGAACTAGTTAGGGAAGACATCCTGTTTTAAGGGAGGAAGGGAGGCATGTTATGTTTGCACTATTTCTTGTCTGTTGTCAGGTTCTATACAGAAAGGTTTGATTTTTTTGTACGATTAATTTTGATCTTTATAAATTTGAGTCATTAGACCTTTGTCAGAGGTTTTGTTCTGAAGATTTTTTCCCAGATAGTTGCCTCTCTTCCAATTTTGATTGCATTGGTATGAATACTTTTTAATTTAATGTAATCAAAATTATTTATATTACATTTTGTGATTTTTTTTCTAATTCTTACTTGGTCTTAAAATCCTTCCTATTCCAAAGATCTGACATATATACTATTCTGTGTTCACCTAATTTACTTAGAGTTTCCTTCTTTATATACAAGTCAATCACCCCTTCTGAATTTATCTTGGGGTAGAGTGTGAGATATTTACTAAAACCCAATCTCTCCCACACTGTTCTCCAATTTTCCTAGCAATATCAAATAGTGGATTTTTGTTCCAAAAATTGGGATCTTTGGGCTTACCAACCACAGACTGTCTTGATGAGGTCACCTACCCAATTCTATTCCACTGATCTTCCATTCTATCTCTTAGCCATACCATATGGTTTTTATTACCACTGCTTTATAGTATAGTTTGAGATCTGGTACTGATAGGTGACTTTCCATCATTTTTTTCATTGTTTCCCTTGATATATTTGATCTTTTGTTCTTCAAATGAATTTTGTTATGATTTTTTCTAATTCAGTAAAAAAGTTTTTTTGGTAGTTCAATTGGTATGGCACTAAATAAGTAAATTAATTTGGGTAGGATAAATAGATTTATTTTTACTTTGACTTTGTCAGATATCATGATTGTGACTCTTGCCTTCTTTTTCTCAGTTGATGCCCAATAGATTTTGCCCCATCCTCTTAAATCTACCCTGTGTGTGTCTACCTGTCTCATGTGTGTTTCTTATAGACAACATATGACAGGATTTTGGTTTCTAATCCATTTTACTATTTGTTTCTGTTTTGGGGGTGAGTTCATTCTATTCACATTCAGAGTTATGACTACCAGCTGTGTATTTCCCAACATTTTGATTTCTACGCTTAGTCCTCTCCTTTCTTTTTTCACTATTTCCTTCTTGACCAGTGTTTTCCTTTTAATCAATCCCCCTATTTCCCACCATTATTTTGCTTCCCTTCCCCCATTCTTGTCTTATTCCCCTCTTATTTTTCTTTAGGACCTTTTTTTCTGGAACATCATATTCCATGTCTTTTGGTCCTTCAATATAGATGCAGCCAGATCCTGTATTATCCTCACTGTAGTTCCGTGGTATCTGAATGACTTCTTCTTAGCACTTTGAAATATTTTTCTTTAGTCTGGTAGTTCTTGGATTTTTCTATAACATTCCTGGATATGGTCAATTGAGGATTAAGTACAGCAGGTGATCTGTGAATTCTTTCAATTTCTACTTTTCCCTCTTGCTCAAAAATGTTGAGGTAGTTTTCTTGGATAATTTCCTATAGAATGATGTCCAGGTTTTTTCTTTTGTCATGATCTTCTGGTAGTTCAATGATTTTTAAGTTGTCTCTTCTGGACATGTTTTCTAGGTCTTCTATTTTGTGGATGAGGTGTTCCATATTTTGCTCAACTTTTTTCAATCTTTTGATTTTGTTTTATAGCTTTTTGCTGCCTTGTGAAGTCATTTGCTTCTAGTTGTTGGACTCTAGTTTTTAAGGACTGAATTTCATCCCTGGTTTTTTGGTCATCCTTCTCCTTCTGATCAGATTTTCTGGTTTTCTTTGTAGGTCCTCTTTCTTCTTCTTTGCTTCATCTTTCATCTCCTTTGCCTTATTTTCAAGCTGGTTAATTTTGACTTTCAAGACACTGTTTTCTTTTTCCAGGTGACTTGTTTTCCTTTTATATTCTTTCCCTCATTGTTTTCAGCTTCTCTGAATTGTTTTTGAATTGTATTTTGAGTTCTTCCAAAACCTGTGTCCAGTTTCCTGGAGTTTCTGTGCTTTTGCTTGGTGTTCCTTGGTCCTCCTCTGTTTTATTTTCTCTTTGTCCATTGCCTGGATAGAAGTTGTTGATTGTAATTTCCTTTTTATTTTTTGTTGTTATTCATATTTTCCCCCATACCTACCCATCCCTGTAATTTTCTGTAATCTTTCTCCTCTCATTATATGCTGGATCTGTGTGTTTGGGCTGTTCTATCCTGAAGGGGATTCTGCTCTGTTCTGCTGATTCTTCAAGTTAATCAGATCTTCCCCAGCTGGCAGCACCATCTGAAAAGGAACTGGGCTCTACCCCCCCACCCACTTGGAGCTTAGTCAGCAAGGCTCTTGGGGAAGTCTGGGTAGAGGTGTTGGAGCTTGAACTTCCCTGCCCCCTTAAGACTTCTTCTCTACCTTATTTATATGATTGAGCCAGGGTGGAGTTGATCTGCAGAGATATATATGCCCTGAGGCCAAAACATCAAGAAGTGAGGGACAAGATGAAGAGTTATGGCTGAGACTATGCTGCTTGCTCTGAGCTTCTCCTCCAGGTGCCTCCTTGCTCCCTGTGTTCAATGCCTTGAGCCTGGTGCAGCTATCCAGCAAGGTACTCCTTCTTGACTATTTCCCTTGCCCATGTAGAGCTGGAGGCTCAGCACTGTAGGTGGGGAAGGTGTCTTGTTACTTTCCTTTCCATTAAAACCATGCGTTCTAAAATTCAGGCTTTTGGGGAGGGGCATACCTTTTAAGTCGAGTCCAGCAGAAGGGTTCCCTAGCTCTGTCATGTTTTTAGATTTGGTTTTCAGTCCCCTCAAAGCATTGTGTTTTTGACTGGTGAGGAAGGGTTTGTGGAGTTCTGAAGTTTTGCTGCTTCTAAGCTGCCATCTTGACTCTGCCTCTCAAGTTTTCACTGATATTGTTTTAAAGAGATGCCCGGGGCCACTGAGAAGAAATTTGTGTTCAGTTACACAGTGTTAGTCAATTGTTATATTTGAACTAGAATCTTCCTCATTTGAAATAACTCCACACATTATGAAACACTGCTACCCAAGACAAACAATAAGTAAAGCACTTTACTACAGTAGGAGACAGATATTATACATTTGCCTAGATATATCTACCTCTTATTAGAAATGAAACGACCATAATTTTAGAAGGAATCAGACACTTAAAAATCCTAATTTTTAATAGACATTGAGGCCTATCAGATGATATATCTTATCAAAGAGAAGCTAGTTGACAAAAATAGAAGAATGAAAATCAAATTCACTTTTACTTGTAGCCCTTAACTGTTCTCAGAATACCCAATGCTCAATATCTATTTTGCATGTATGAGTATAACTTGTATACTTTCTAAGTTTGTTTGTTTGTTTGTTTTTCATTCTTTTTCTTTTAAGATTCAACTGTGGAATCACTATGGGCTATATAGAAAATTCAGCTAGAAATGCATATTCTACTTCCTTCATCAAAGACAATATCACTAAAAATATTGTAATTATATGAAGTTAATTCTGAAAGTTCAAAAGAGTCCCATTCCACTAGAGTTCATCTTGAGGGCAAGCAATGTTTTGGTTTTGTTTACATATCTATTATTTTTCATAGTGCTTTAAGTTTAGTGTAATGGTACTTTAAATTTTGTTGAATTTGTGTTAGAGTAATATTTTGAAAATTTCTAATATTGAAGAAATTACTATTTTGTAATGTCAAAGAAGTTCAAAATTTGGATCTCATCATTCAACAAAGAAAAGAAATGGATGAAGAACATATATTTTCCAAAATATGACATGTAGTTGGATGGAAAGTACATAAATCTAAGCAGACATGAGAAATACACAGTGAATTGAATCTAGGACTTAATAGCAAAAGAAGAATTGTATGGATTGAAACTTTGGGAAACTAGAATTCTTTTAAGGATACTCTTTTTTTCCCCCATTCTTCAATTGACAAATGGTCATAGGATATGAATAGGCAGTTTCAGATGAAGAAATCAAAGCCATCTTTGTCATATGAAAAAATGTCCTAAATCAATACTGATTAAAGAAATCTAAACTACAACTCTCAGGTACCACCTCATACCAATAATATTGACTAATATGACAATAAAGGAAAATGGTAAATGTTGGAGGATACAGAGAAAAAATGGAAAACTAATGCATATTTAGTGGTATGAATTGTTCTAAATATAGAAAACAATTTGAAAATATGCTCTAAGATACATAAAACTATGGATACATTTTGATACAGTAATACTACTGTTAGTTCTGTACAATAAATGAATCAAAGAAAGAGAAATGGACTAATTCATACAAAATATTTATAGAATTTCTTTTTGTGATAGCAATGAATTTGAAATGGAGGGGTTGTCCATCAATTGGGAAATGGATGAACAAGTTGAGGTGTATAATGGTGATGGAATACTATTGTATTACAAGAATCTGGAAAGACCTATATGAACTGAGGCAGAGTGAAGTGAGTAGATCTAGGAGAACATAGTATATACCAGTAACTTTGTATGATAATCAACTTTGAAAGATTTATCTAATCTGAGCAATGCAATGTTCCAAGACAATTCTGAAAGACTTGTAACAGAGTGCTATTCATTTCCAGAGAGAAAATTGATGGACCATGATTATTTTTCACTTCATTTGGTTTTTTCTTTTAGTTTTTAGATTTCAATTTCATATGAATATTCTCTCACAACATTATCAATATGGGAATGTTTTGCAAATTCATACATGTATAAAACAAGTTACATATCTTACCATCTAAGGGAGGGAAGAAGAAAGGAGAATATGTAGACTTTGGGGATATTATAATATTTGAAAACAAATGAAAAATACTGTTATTACATATAACTGGTAAATTTAAATGTTAAATTTAAAATTTAAAAATAAATTGTTCAAAATTTAAAGATATTATGGACTTTTAAAAATCAAGAGCAAGCCTTATCTGTAATGGGGATCAATTAGAAGGCTTCCTGAGAAGATTAGAGATTCTTACCCACTAAGATAGAGAATATCCATTGTCACCATTGTTTTTATTCAACATTGTACTAGAAATGGTAGCTTTAACAATAAGATAATTAAAATGAATTGAAGTAATGAAAATAGGTAACAAAGAATAAAATATTGCTTTTCACCCATGATATATGTTATATTTAAAGAACCCTAGAGAATTAACTAAAAATGTAGTTTAAACTTTTGGCAAAATTGCAGGTTATAAAACAAACCTACATTCATAATTTGAGCTTTACATCACCAAAAAAAACATACTCATATAAGAAAGGAGAAATTCTATTTACAATAACTGCAGAAAGCTTGAAGTTGTTGATTTTCTATCTGCCTACAGAGACACAAGAATTATATCAACACAATTGCAGAAGACTCCACATGAATAAACAAAGATCTAGTGAACTGGAGAAATATTGATTGTTCATGGATAGGCTGTGCAAATTTAATAAAAATGACAATACTATCTTAATAAATTTACCTATTCATTGTACATATATTTTGACCCAGCCATATGGCTGCTAAATCCTTACCCCAAAGACATTAAAGAAAAGGGAAAAGGACTATGTAAAAATATTTATTTTAGCTTTTTGTGGTAAAAAAATTAAATAGAAACTGAAGGAGCATCCATAAATTGGAAAATGTATGAAGAAGTTAGGGTATATGATTTTAATGGCATATTGTTTTTATGTAATAAATTATAAAGGAGATATTTTAAGAAAAAACCTGGAAAGTCTTATAAGTGCTGATGCAAAGGGAAGTGAGTAGAATAAGGATTAACATTAATAGTAGCATTATAATTATCATCAATTGTGAAAGACGATAATTCTGATCATCATAAAGATCCAAAAGAGTTCCAAAAGGACTTGTGATTAAAAATGATATTACAAGTCCAAAGAGGGAAGTAAAGGATTCTTCATTCATATCAAAGCATATTTTTCTCCTTATTTTTGCTACTTTTATTCAAGACTAATATAGATAAGTGTTTTTTTCATAACTTCATTTGTAAAATGGATCTGTATTCCTTTCTTTCTCAATTGGTGAAAGGTTTGGAAGGAGAAAGGAAAAATGTAATCCTATATATTGTATGATACAGTAATCATTATCATTATCATTAGTTTTGCATATTTTCTACCCATTAGACTATGAGATCTTTTGAAAAGGATTGAGACAGACTAGCCTGGTGGCAGTTGAGAGTCAGCTGAAGATTCTGGGAAAGAACTGGGAGCTGAGCAAGATTCTTACCAGCTCATGACTTCCAGCCTTGGAAGGAAAATGGAGAGAAGCTTTTTCCTGGCTGGCAGAGGGAATCTGAAGCCATAAGAGGGAAAAGAGCCAAACTTTCCTATTTGTTTGTGTACCTGCTTCCATTGAGAAATCCTTCCACAACTTTTCCTTCACTTGACAACAACTCTCCAAGACACCAAAGGAGTTTTGGTTGGACTCTATCATCTGAGTCAATCTGCCCACTTCCCTTTTGGGTCTCTTTCTCTCTTGCCTTTCTTTGAACTGATTATAGAGATTTAGTTTGAGATATAGTAGTATAGGGATTATATGAAGTAATCAGTTTGGAAGGGGGCTGAGGCACAGAAGTCTCAAGCCTGAACCCTTGAAATCCAACTGCTGTGGAAATAGTTTTTCAGAGCATCCTCTCCCACCATCCTTCTCCCTTATTCCTCCAACCCTAACATACTCCTTCCCTTCAATAAAATCTTTAGGGTAAGACAGATCTCGGTTTGGGCCTATCTTCATAATAAGACAAAGAATTAGACAAATTGAAGACAGGATTCAAAGCTAAATCCTATCCTTCCTGGCTAACCAGAACTGGGTTGCCACAATCCTCCCCAGAAAAGGGTTTGATTACAGACACTTTTGCTCACAACTTTTGGCAATAAAGCCTGATATCTTTCCTTCTAGGTTGCACCATTATAGTTCTCAAAGGAAACAGCCAGTTAATTTATCCTTTGAGAAGAGAGAGAAGTTCTTCCTGTCTCTCTAAGGTTACCTCAAGCCCTGGTGTCAATTAAGCTCAAAGTGGGGGAGATACTGCCATCTTTTCCTCAACCTTTCTTCTTCATCCATATCTCTTACTCCACATTTCCCTTCAAACTCTCATTAGAGTTATATCCTTCCAGTTGGGACAAAATCTACTCACCCCTCTCCATTTTCAAGAAGGAAGAGTCTCTCCTTTCTTCTCTTTTACAGATCTTTTACAAAAAGTATGCTGTTTTGTCTTTCTTTATATCCCCAGCATTTAGCACAGGGTCTAACACATAGTAGGCATACTTAATATAATGTTTATTGTTTAACTGAGACACAGACAAGCCATCTGAGGAAAGATTAACACATTTTGAAAGAGAATTCTTTAGTCTATTGTCTACATTGAGTTAACACTAACTTAAGTACCCCTAATTGGTACTTCATTGGACTGAAGGCAGGATTAACTCTCCTTTGTCTACTTTTAAATTGAATCAATAAAAGATTGAACACCCTACTTAGTAATAGGTGATATTTTGAAAATTCACAACCTTAGCTGTGAATCCTTTTGATGAGAACTTAACTTTCAGAAGATGAGAAGGTTGATCCCTTAGACACTGCCTCCTGTGCAGTGCTAGACAGTTTGAAAACTGTGACTGGCTCCTGTGAAAAGGGAATGGGACACAGTAAGCCCCAAACTCCCTCAGAGCAGATTGTCTTTGAGAAGATATTCTGAAGAGATTGTCTTCTGGAGATAGACTTCTGACTGGGGAGAGCTTTTGAGGGAGCTTTGCTGGTGACTCTGGTTTAGATTGTGGCCTTGGAGCTCAGCTTCAACTTAGACTCTAACTCCTTCACTACTTCATTGAATGAGTAAAAGGCTGACTCCTTTCCTAGTTTCCTAGGAGACTAACTTCCATATTGGAGGAGGCCATGTGGTTACTTACCACCAGCTTTCCTGGTCTAGACCTAATTAACCTCTGCCTGGATTAAGCAGATCTGGAGTAAACATTTAAGTTGATATGATAGATAACCTCTCTAACTTCTTCACATTTCTCTGCTTTATTGTTTCCTCTCCATTTTGTAAATATTTGTAAATGAATTTCTGACTCAAGATATAATAAATATTGGGACCACATAATTTCATAAAATTATTGTCCAAACATTGGATTTAACCCTTACAACAGGTCCACAGAAAAACTGGGAAAAGTTTCATAGAACACATGAAAATGTGTTTGAAATGCAATTCAACCCTTGGGAAAGACACACTTCATAAAGCAATAGTAAAAATTGAAAATACGTATGTTTCTTTAGATTGGTAAAAAGAAAATCCAAAATAGTTAATTTCTGGAGAAAATGTCTGAAATTCCTAAGATCTAAGAGTATCATCCAGAAGCATTCAATGGGCAATATCCTAATGAACTCAGTCAACAATACCTTAAAAAGAAGTGACCATTTGTTTGAGTCATGATAATTTATTTAAAGAAATATAATTGTTCATAATAAAAATTCAGGATCAGGCAATTGGCACCACAAATTGTCCATAGGAAATATTTAAAGCAACAAGGTTTATTAATCAATGTAGATTATGCAATGAAAAAGTGGAAACTGTGTAATGGATCAATGCTAGTTTGCAAAAATAAATTAGCATCTACCAGATTCCTAGAAAGAGGTAATCATGTGACTAATATTATACACCACAATCTCACTATCTGTTTTGAAGTGACAGAGGCAGTTTAAAATATGAAGCTACAAATTTACCAGCGAATTAAATAATAAACTCTATAGACCTCAGAATATATTAGACAGAAGTATTACTCCAATTGTCCATATTTAATACTGATATATAAAAATTAGGACTAGTGACTTTAACAATATTAAATATTAATTTGCTAATAGCTTATTAATATAAACTATTCATAAAAATAAGAATATTTAGAATAGTTTTTTTTCTAAAAATTCAATATATGATGAACTATTTTCAAGGTCTGATGAAATAATTGAAGAAACTATTAGAATATGGGAATACCAGGTGATATGTACCATGCCTATCATCATATTTCTATGAGAATCCTCAAAAAAATTTCCTGGATGAGTCTATAAGAGGTGATTTTCCACATGAATTCTCTTAATCTATTAGAAAAATCAGTCACTTTCTTCATCTATACAAATGAATATGGCATATGAATTATAAAAGTACAATAGCAAAATTAAAATCATCCTTTTTTATTTAAATCACATTAAAAAAGTTGAGAACAATTAAATGATGAAGAGGAGGATGGTAATGATTATAATGATGACTGACATAACATAATACAAGTGCTTTAGCTACATAATCTGGTTTAACTCACAAAATTATGGTAAGGTTGGTATTACAGGCTTTATTACCTCTGTTTTAAAGACAAAGAAGTTAAGTTTCAGAAAGGTCAAATTTTTTGTCCATTGCAAATAACTAGTAAGTATCAAATATGAAATTTTTATTTCAAATTGTTATTTGACTTAAGTCTAACAATCTTTGTACTACACCATGATGGATCAGTCATATTAATGTTTCTAATATTATAATATTCAAAATGCTTATTATTAATGTCTTTTTTACTAACACAAATACCCTGGGGGGGGAAATAAATTCTGATTGTCTCACCTTACAAAGAGGGACCCTATGAGTAAGGAAAAGTTATTTGACATAAGAGTACTCATGACTGAAAATCATCAAAGAATGACACTTGTTTATTTACCAAGGTTACATAGGAGACCAAAACTACTAAATATGAAAGAGATTAATGTTGGAAATGAATCCTGAAGACCATGAAGCTGGTCCAATATTTTATCAGGGTAGCTATCTGGTTCAGATACTAAAGCAAATGTGGTTAGACCAAACATGGAACAGATGTTTGACACCAAGTATAATCAGAGACAAAAAGGTATTTCTCAAAGGAGAAAAAATAGCCCAAAATTCTGAATATTTTAAGTCTGATTGAAGACATAATCAGGATCCATAAAATATTTATTTAAATTAATTCTTTAAATCTGAGTTTTTTAACCTTTAATTGTATCATGGACCCCTTTGGTAATCTGGTGAAACCTATGTGCCCATTAGCAGAATGAAGGTTTAAATGCATAAAACAAAATAAATAGCAGTGCAAAGGAGATCAATCATAGTGAAATAGATATCAAAATCTTTCTAAATTCATGGATCTCAGAGTAAGAACTCCTGAAAACTAAAATGCTAGGTATTAAAGATATTTTATCCATTGGTTTTAGTTACAACAAAGCCTGAGAACTATCCTTTTCTAACAAGTGTTTATAGCACATCTGTTCTGTCCAAGGACCTGAATAGTTGGGTTGAAGCTTGTTCATATTATTTATAATATTGGGGATAGGATATGACAGCATTTAATGGCCACAATTCTACAGATATCATTGTAATGGCATGGACCTCAGTGGCCAAAGAGCCATGATATGCATAACAGAAATTCTACAAAGATATTCATGTGTACTTTAACAAAATATTTCTCTACTGTGACTCCTGGGAAACAGTGGGACTTAACAAGCAAAAAAACATATCAGAAATAAAAACAGAGATAAATAATTTTAATTAAAAAAAAACAAAATCAGTGTTCTGTTGCCCATTATGTGAGCTTGAGGAAATCACATATGCTCATTTATAAAATAAAGGGACTAAACTTAACAGCTTCTAAGTGCCCGTTAGCTGTGGATGTGTGATCCTATGAGTCAAAATTGCTGAGAGTCTGCATGCACCCTGTCAACAAAATTTGGAAATAGGTGTGGTTTGATTGTCAGTAGGTTATTTTTCTAATAAAATAATAAATATTAAAGATGCTCATTAACCTTGTCATCCAACACCATTAAAATTAGCAATTTCTTAATCTTGTCTCTGTAACCCTTTCATGGAGCAGTCTATTAGAAAGTTCAGAATTTTTAATACTTGCTTAGTAACATATTACTGTAAACAAGTAAGGACAACAATATCCATACATATTTGGTTTATTTTTCTGGATACTTAATTCACCTTAAAAATAATTGGTCTAAGTGTTCCCTTTAAAGAAGCTATGGAAAATAAGAACACAGGAGTATTAGTAGCATATGAATATATGAAAGTTGATATGTTCAAGCCTACTATCAGAAATGCTGACAAACTCCTAAGTTACATAAGCACAGGGATTAGAAACAAATCAGAGGAGATAATATTTCCATTACACAAAGTCCTCATAAAACCGGGTTTGAAACATCATGTCCAGCAATACACACTGACTTTAATGGAAAATATTAGTTCAGATTACTTTAAAATGTGTGGAAGACAGCTAGAGAGTTTATCAGGGATTAGAAGCCCTGTTTATGAGGAAAGGCTTCAAAAACTGAACATGTTTCAATAAAAAAGTTTAAAACATCTAGTTTTGAAAGGAGAATGACAGAATCATGAGCATAAACTTAAAAGTGTTTTTCCTTACTTAGGAAGCCTATTTTAATAGAGATAGAAAGATACACACAAAGAGACAGAAACAGAGAAGGAAAGAAAGAAAGAAAGAAAGAAAGAAAGAAAGAAAGAAAGAAAGAAAGAAAGAAAGAAAGAAAGAAAGAAAGAAAGAAAGAAAGAAAGAAAGAAAGAAAGAAAGAAAGAAAGAAAGAAAGAAAGAAAGAAAGAAAGAAAGAAAGAAAGAAAGAAAGAAAGAAAGAAAGAAAGAAAGAAAGAAAGAAAGAAAGAAAGAAAGAAAGAAAGAAAGAGGAGGGAAGGAAAGAGGAGAGAGACAGAGAGAAAGGGGAGAGTAACACAAAGATGATACTATCAAAAATAAAAGGTTGTTTTCAGTGCATTGCTAGAAGTCATTACTTTTTTGAAGGATCTTTCAAATGTAAATTGTAAGACTTGAACAGGTGGTAGACTATTTTATCATTTACTTATTATGCCTGGAACTAAGAAGAATTATTCTTTATATAATCGTATAGACTGCTATCTTTGATTTCAAGTGAAGGGGTCTTATCAATGGACCCAATAATGATTAAACAATAATTATTTCATTATAATTATATAATAATATGGTTAAGTACAACATAAATGCTTTTTAAAAAATACAAAAGCTTTAAGAACAGTTAAAGTGATACTCACTAAAAGTCAAAGTTATTGGCAAAGACCATGCCAGATTAATTTAATTTCCTTTAGTAACAAAGACATGAAGATGGTGGACAGAGGAGGTATATATCTGTGTCTGTATAACAGAATCAGAAATACACATTCTCACAAAGTAGACAGTATCTTCTATGCCATCAACTTGATATGCTTAAAGGTACATTTACTAAAAAATATCTCAACAAGTATTCTTGCTTACTCTGCTATTGCACTTTGAACAGCTCTATCCTTTAAAAAGATTTTTGTTTTTTGCTTCATTTTTTCGTGTTTTCTTTTTTTCCCTTAAATCAAGTATAAATCTGCCTTGACATAATTTCTGTTCACTGTTTCTAGTTCTGCCATCTGGGGATAAGTCAAATCTAATCACTGTTCCACATGATAGACATTAAAATGCTTGAAATATCTATCTTGTTCGCACTGATTTTTCCCTTTTCTAGAAGATATAGATCCAGTTCCATTCAACAAATTCTCATATGGTATGATCTTGATACTTCTCTCTACTTTGGTTGTCCTCCTCTGGACACTAGTTCTTCATGGTCTTTACTAAAATGTAGAATCCAATATTAATATATTATTGGTATTCTTTTGAAGGGGCAACATAAAGAAATCTATAATATATTCAAACTATAATATATTCAAGTCCCTGTATTTAAGAATGGACTCTAATATGAACTACAGATGATCCCTAATGATTTTTAAAATTTTTAAATCTATGAATTAAAACTGAATTAAAACCCCAAACATAGCATTTATTCTTCATTCTTTCCTAAAGTTGGACAAAATGGCTCACTAATTAAAAAAAAAACACCTAAACATATTTTGAAAGCTTATAGAGTTATATGGTGGTTGAGATGAAGCAAGAATGTGTAATATGGACCTGGATGCATTTCTCCATGAATATTTCCATCCAGTCACATGACATCAAATATTTTTACATCTACTAATGATGAAAAGGTCTCTTTTTGAAGGGACAATGAAATAGTGAGAAAGAATATTTATAGTGCTGTAGTCTGAAGTACCATGAAATTATATGAAGGAAAGTACTATAATCTTCCATTGGTTCTCTTTTACATAATAACTCTGAGATACCTTTAGATACAATTCTTAAAAGCATTAATTTCCATCATAATCAAGCTTCTGTGACAGTCTGACCTACTCTGAACTACAAGGAACTTAGATAGCTGAGATTTATCTATGGTTTGCTTTGAAGCCACATTTAAAAGCTATTCACAAAGGCACATTTCATGTCCTTGCATGAAATCACCTGAATATTGAGAGACAGGTATCCCCTGACTTATGTGGACTTCTTTTAAATTTAAAACTACTCTATTCAAAATTAAGGTATTAAAATTTCTCAAAATATATTATAAGATCTTATTATCTCTATCATTACCAGTTGGTTGAATAATAAGTAGCATTTCTATCTTAACCTCAATTTCTACATTTCACCCTCAGATGACTATATGGCATCCACAAAGCAGCTACTAAATAAATTTTTATTGTATTACATAAATGTCTACATTGTGGAGGGAGATATCCTAGAAGTCCAGTGCTACCTAAAGCTCCAATTTTTCCCCTATATTCCTATTGTCCTTTGTATTCTTTCATTACTTAAAAAAATATGCTTTCTAAATTTGTAGATACATAATTTGTAGTCCTAAATATTAATTTATATGGTGATTCTACCAACATAGATTGCAACTTTTTTGACAAAGTAATGATGTTTGCAAATTAATCTACTTATCCCTCATTAAATAATAATTTCATTATGGCCAACATCATTATGTTAGGAATATAAATGTTTGCATGCTAAATATATGAACACCATCATTACTTGCTGACATATTATAACATTTTCTCTCTCTTCCTCCTTACCTCCCACCACAAACACACACACACACACACACACACACACACACACACACACACACTCAATTCCAGGAAAAATGGAGGAATTCAAATCAATGGGTCTCATGATTAGTTGAGGTGGGATAGTTCTGTACCTTCAAGTGGGGGGCTTTTAGTATTCTCATTTGAGGTGGTAAAAATGGATCAAATGTGGTGCCCAATCATTTGAGAGAATTGAGAAACAAACTATAAGCAGAGTCCCACATTTAAAAAAGAAGTATGGTAACATGAAAAAATGACTCTGAAATTTGAGCCTTATCTTTTGCAATTGCATGTCTAAAACTTGAGAATTCAGAATTTATTGGTTCTCATCTCCCCATCTATATAACATGGAGTGAGCTAGATGGCAATAAGGTACATTGTAGTCCCAGATGTACTGGAGGCAGCTTATATTAGAGTAAATTGTTAAATTTTTCAGCATGAACATTTCCACATCTGAAATTAGTCACTTATAAATCAGAACTTAAATTTTTGATTAATTGAATATAGTGATGGAGAAAAAATAATGCAGATTAAATTTAGAAGAATTCACATTTATGTATGTACTCATATATTTGTGTATATGTAATCTTAAAGAGCTGGTTGTTAAACTTTTACCAGGATACTCTTCCAATTTTAGCTCTAGACCTGAGCCTTCATGTGACCTGATATAAAGAGTAGTTGTATTCTCCTTTTCAGCTCATTTTTGACAGAGAATAAACCCATGAATGAATCTATGAAGATCTTTCCTTTCCTATCCTCCTCTGTTTCAGAGACCAAAGCTCTATTTTTAGGAATTTTGCCTTTCTTTTCTGGCAGTGAATACACTAGCATTAGAGGAGGTAATCTATTTTTATCCAATTTTGCAGGCATGTTTATGTGCCTTTGTCTTTAGGATTATTGTTAAGCATGGCTATTGAGCTTAAACTTTCCTTTCATAAGTTCCTGCATTTGCCACTACCCAATGAATGCAGCTTGGCATCTTTTTCTCCATGGATATCTTCTTTATTTTATTAAACAGCAGAGCAGCACAATGTTCACCTGATTAATTGTTTAAAAAATATCCAAAATCTTGTTAGTTAAGATGGACTTGTTTGAACTCCCTAATCCTTTTTCAGAACTATGTTGGACATAATCTCATAAAGAATAGGAGCACTATTTAAATTAATGTCAGATATTATGCAAATAAAGTCCAATCAGGATAAACACTATCTGAGAATGTTCTAGAAGGGATTCTTGTCAGATTTGAGTTGAAGGAGATAGCCTTGGAATTAATTTCTTTCTTTGAATTCCAGTGCTTATGTGAATAATGTATATTTTCACACAACTAATATAGTTTTTATTCCTCCTAAGAATAAATTTATTTAGAGGATCACAGAACTATAATTTAGAGATAAAAAAAAGCCTTCCAGTTCAGTCCTGATAGTTTACAAATAAAACAACAACAACATAGGACCATAGAGAATAAGTCACTCACCCAACAATGGGGACAATCTATTATCATTCTTATTCTCCATCACCCATATGATGGAGAATAAATCTTCTTCCTTAGGACCATATAATAAGGGTAAGGTAGAAGAAAATACCAATGCAAAATTGATATTAGATTTTTCTTCCCTCAGTTCGATCCTTTATGTCTAATGACATTGTGAAAAAGCAGAAATTATGGTGTTAAGAAACTTGGAAAGAATAAAGAGAAATGATTTTGTGTTGTGTCTCAAATATAGTTGTTATTTTAAATAATTTTAATGTATACTAGAAGATTGGGGGGGGGGGAATTTTGATTAGCTTTACAGAAATTCACTTTACAGCAAACTCTCCTGGAATGCATCTGTTTCATAAAAGGATGTAGATTATTAAGTCTAGAGTCTCATAAGGAAGGGAATGCTTTAAATTTAAACAAAGGGCTAAAAGAGTTACAGATGTCAAATATGAACGTGTAAAAATTGAAAAGTAAGATATGAGAAAGATTAACATTAAACATACTGATTTGGGATGAGATTTTTCAATACCAAAAAGTTAAACATGGGGAAATGTTAGATATTAGTGTCACATCATCTCTGCTTTAGATTAATGTATATGCATGCTTACACATTCTGCATAGGTAATTCACATCATATACTAATAAATAGTATATATGTATGATATAGTTATGCTTTGAAGTATCCAGAAGTATAAAGTAAAGCAATGTGCCTTTCTGTTTCTCTTGCAGAGAAGCTATTTGTAGTAATACATGGGAGCCTTTCTTGTTTGAGATATAGAGACTGCCCTAGAAGATTGTTTTGTTTTCTTACTACCCCAATTTCAGGCCAAACAAAACATTTCTATAAAGATATAGATTTTATAAGTTTACATTCTATATAAATATATCAATAAAAATCAATAACTAATTGAGTCAGGTTTTGAGAATATAAAGACAAAAATGTAACAAGTCCTCAATATTATATTCTCATGGAGGAGATATGTAAACATATAAGTGTATTCAATTTATGCACACATAGAAATATATTTTGTATATCCCTAGGCTAAGAAGTTCTAGAAATATCTTATTTTGGTGATAAAATTTGAGCTGAGCTGTGAAGGTAACTCAGGGTCCTAAGTGGAGGAGATGAGGAGAAATTGCATTTTAGGTATGAAAGGAAGAGAGGAGATGGGACATCATATAGGAGAAACCAAAATAAGGTCAGATTAGCTAGATCAAAGGGTTTCTGAAGGGGAATCAGATTGGAACCAAATAGTGAAGCATCTTATTTTATCCATTTTCTTTTTATTTGTTTTGTTTGTTTTTAATTAATTTGTTTGTTTGTTTAAGTATTTTTCCCATGGTTACATGATTCACACTCTTTCCCTCCCCTTTTACTCCCCCCTCCCAAAGCTGACAAGCAATTTCACTGGGTTATACATGTATTGTCACTCAATACTTGCTTCCTTGTTATTTATTTTTGTAATAATCTTTTAAAAACCAAAACCCCACATCCAATACTCATATAAACAAGTGAAAAATCAAGTGTTTTTCTCCTGCAATTCTACTCCCACAGTTCTTTCTCTTCATGTGGATAACATTCTTTCTCATAAGTCCCTCAGAATTGTCCTAGATCATGGCATTCCTATCAGTAGCAAACTTGATTACATATGATTCTTCCACAATGTTTCAGTCTCTGTGTACAATGTCCACCTGATTCCTCTCATTTCACTACACATTGATTTGTGTAGGTCCTTCCAGCTTATATGTAAATCAAGCAGTTTATCATTCTTTATTGCATAGTAATATTCCATCACCATCATATACTACAATTTGTTTAACCATTACTCAATAAGGGACATCTCCTCATTTTGTGAAGCATTTTAGAAATCCAGTAGAAGTGTTTCTATTTGATCCTAAAGTTCAGCTCCCCATACTTGTAATGGTGCTATCTCATAGTTTATTCTCTCAGCTTCTATATTCATTTAGAAACTGAGTTGCAAAGTCCTTGTGAAACTACTTGTATGATAACTTTTCTCCTTCTTTTTACTTTCTATTCCCACCACCTAAAGGGCAAAATCACATTGATATTATGCAACTGTCATCTGCCCTACTCACACAACATGTAGAGTATTACATTCTAGTCTGGGCATATTATCTAATGGAAAGGATTAATAACCTGGAGAGCATCTTTGGGAGGGCATCTAAGAAAGTAAAATATCTCAAGAGCATGAATTTGAGGAATAGCTAGAACAAACACTTACTATATTACAGGCACGGGGGCGGGGAGGGGTAATCACTCATAAATAAGAGAGTCCCAGAAGTTGGAGAAAAGATTGGAGTAAGTGGAGTCAAGAATGAAGTCAGCATAGCCTGAAGCCATAATCAAATGTGTAAAAATGGAGATTAGAACCCTAGACTTCAACCCCCATAGATCCTTGATATTTCCCAGAATTCCCTATAATCTTACCTGATTCTCCACCTGGGCAAGATCACAATCAGTATTTAACTGGCAGTAACCTACTTCTTGCTTCTCTTCCTGCCTTTGCAAAGATGTAGTATAGTGGTATAGTGTAAGTGGTATAGTGTATAGTGGTAAGCTAAGCTAAGTGTGGGGATTTTTGAATGGACTAGTCAGCCATGGGCATGTGGTTTTTCTTATTTTGTATCTTCTTTATTCCTTGATTTCTAATAATCCTTAATAAACCCCAAAAAATATAATATTTTTATTACGAGATACTAATTTAATTTTTACAGTTTTTGGCAACCATAAAGTCAGATGAGAACTTCTCAATTTTTTTAAAAGATATCCTAGATAATTTTTTTAAAGCCATGTTTCTCCTGCCAAGGCTTTTCAGTAAAGTCTCTTGATTTAGCTCACTCCTGCTTCCAGCTTGCCTGCTTGCCTGCTTCTTTGCTCCATACATGCTTGCCTCCAGCCATCCACTCCAGACTTGCTTGATCCAGATCGCTGTCCCAGCCCCAACCCACCCTGGCCCTGGCACTGGTCCCAGCTAATCTCCAGCCTCCAAGCCAGATTGCCGCAGGCCAGCCCCAGGACCCAGGCTACTGGTAGCTGCCCCTCTGTATTCAGGAATCACAAACCAACTGGTAAAAACTGGGGTGATCTTCCCTTAGGCTACAATTAGCCTCCACCTAGCAGAGGATCACAGGGGGAGGGGGGGAAGGAGGAGTTAGGAAGAGACTTTTCCAAACAGGAAGTTACAAGTATGGTGTATTCTATGAGAGAGCAGTGCATTTCCTATTTCAAAGGATATTATTTTGAGTGCACTGATATTTTTATTTATCTCACCTGAGATTCAGGGCAGAAATTCATCTCCCTGCATCTCTTTGCCATTGGGGCCTGCTCAATTTGAGATTTCTAAAACCCACCCTCACTATTGAAGATGCTAGAGTTCTGACAAGAGGTATCTAAATGTATTAAAAAAAGAACTTTAAAGAGACTGGAGGTTATATTTTTAAGGCTTTTCAGACTCTAATATTTTATAAAAATCTCTGTATTTTATTACATTTTGCTAATTGTTTTGTTTAAGATTTAATTTTGTTGGTTTTAAGTTCATTTATTAATGCATTCAATATTATTGTGTTACACTGAATCATTTTAATGTACTGGGTTTTAACTACTGTTATATTCTGTTGCTTTCCCATAGAACTATACTGAACAAATATTATTAAATAAGCCCATATATAAAAACAGCCTTTTTTCTATTTTGACTTTGTAAATTGTCACATAGAGGATAGATGAACTTCATCAAGCTGGTTACAATTGTATAACTACCTTTGGAAAATTTAATGAGCTAAATGTCTCAAATTGATTTTAAGGGTTCATTTAGACATGATTTTTAGATTTTTTTTCTACAATTCTGATCATTTTGCCTCCCTCTAATAGGAGATAAGATCCATTTTAGTAGCTGAAGTGAAATACAATTATAATCACCACCTCCCACATTTATAAAAATGTGAATGGATGGGACTTCACAGACTCATACCAAAGGAGGAAGTTAATCCCAGGGCATGGTACCCCTGGGCACCTCCCCAAAGAGGGGCATCTCTCATTTATAACTCTTCAGCTCACTTTACCAAACATAAACAGTACAGAGGTGCTTTTTTTTCCTAGACTCCTCTGCCACATTTTTTAATGATATCTAGATTTCTTGATGATATTCTAGACCCAAATAATTTTTGCTTTCTTTAAAAATGTATTTGCCAAGGTTGAAAGATTTGCTACATCTATAAAAATTGTGAAAATGTCCATCATTTCATAGGCTTTTAAAAATGTCACACAGCAGCTTATATAAAATATGATAGTGGATTTGTTTTCTATTGTAATTCACCAGACTGTTTTGAATTTTGGGGATATTGGTACTTTTTGAATTTGCATTATATGTTGTACTACTATTCTTTATTAAAAAAAACTGTTACCTTGTAAAATTAATTTGCTTGAACTCACAGTGGATCATGGCCAGGTATGAAGAGGAAATGGATCTCATTTTTGGTGAGAAACCTGTGTATTCTATATTTCCTTAGCTGACACAGTGTGTCAATAATTATAAGCTATATTTTTGAATTTTAAAAAAAACTTTTATTATTATATTTTTATTGCATGTGAAATATACTATTTCAGTTTTTTTATTTTTTCTCCTTTTTATATTTGAAGCACATGTCACCAGTATTAAGATTTTATTTAACTTTTTTTGATTTTGCAGTAATATAAGTTTAAAATACATTTGCTATAATGTCAATACACACCCCAAAAGCTTTAGACTATTAAAATGATGCCCTTGTTTTAAAAAATTGTGGGACTGTGATTAATGTTTGTGTCTGATTCTAGGAAACAGGATCAAAAAGAAGCACAGACTTAACCTGAATAGTGCCAAAAAGGACAGAGGTCAAAAAAAAAGAAGAAGAAGAAGAAACCAATCCAGGAAGTATTGATGCACTTCTAAGCCAATACAAAGGACTGAAACCTAGTGTGAGACTCAAGGTTGCGATGCTTGACATACCTTAAGACATAGACCTTCCTTGTATCCACACTCTTTGTGAAAATACTTACAGGCAAGTATCTCAAATTTGGCTCCTACCTGGTTCCTATAATCTAGTCCCTTTACTGTCTTCATAGTGTGGCAAATTTCTGTACTACTGGCTACTGACTGGGTAAATGCTTAATTGCATATATCATTTTAATTGGGCCCTGATTCAAGGACCTAGTATAGATTTATTTTCTGTTACTTGGAAGTTTTACCCATAAGACTTTGATAGTCTATATTTTATCCAGAAATTATCTTTTTTTATTTGAATTGTTTTAGGTTTTGGTTTCTCTTGCCAATTGATTCATATATCTCATAACTCAGCCATGCATCCCTAAATGATGCCTGTGTTTTTCAATCACCCTTTTCTGGGGGGAATGTAAAATTATTATTATTTTAAATTGCAAAATTCAAATTCCTTTTGAGAAAAAAATTATGTTAAGAAACATGCTACCTCCTCCAAATCCAGAAAGTGAACTGTTTGGAGAAGACACCATGAAGATGCCTCTACAGACCACAAGCTGCACGAGAAGATCCAGAGTGAACTTTGGGATGTGGTGATTTGAACTGTATGGGTTTAAATGCATTTGTTTTGTATGTATACTCTTATGCCAAAGAAGACTGCCCCTTAACTGACTTTTTGTCAAATGTACCTAGCAATCTTTGGTTTTGTTCTCTTTTCCTCTTATCCTCAAATTATTGTAATATCCTACCTGGTATGTTTACAAGACCCATTAGAGCAACTAGTCTTCCTCAGCTCTTGTTGGGGGAATGTAAAAATGGAGATTTGAATCCTAGACTTCAATCCCCAGAAGTCCTTGGTATTTCCCAGAATTCCCTATAATCTCACCTGAGTCTCCACCTGGGAGAGATCACAATTAGTATTTAACTAGAAGTAACACCTACCTCTTGCTTCTCTTCCTGCCTTTGCAAAGATGTATTAAGTATGGTAGTAAACTAACCAAAGTGCAGGGATTTTTTTAATGGGCTAATCAGCCGTGGGCACGTGGTTTTTCTTATTTTGTATCTTTTTTATTCCTTGATTTCTAATAATTCTTAATAAACCTCAAAAAATATTAATACTATTATTAATAGATACTAATTTAATTTTTACAAATGATGATCCTATCTATAGTCTTGCCAGTTAAGAAATCATTCTTTAGGAGTGAGACACTTTCAGAGTGGTAAAGTTCCTTGTGAGGAAACAGAATCTGAAAGAACTATGGAATGTTTAGCCTACAGAATAGGAGGTGGTGGGATGGAGCATATTAGTTATTTTCAAATCTTTGAAAGACTACCAAGTCAGCAAAGGATCAGATATTCTGCTTAACTTGATAAATAATAAATAATATTAAATCTATGTCCTCTTACTCCAAATCAAGAAAGCTTTCTATTATATCATATTGCTTCCATAGGATTGAGTGAATAAAAAAGTAATATTGAACATCCTTTAAAAACTAAAAGAAATAAATTTGTAAGAAGTAAATGCCTTTGATTAATAAGTCACTGAAATATATTATGTGGCAAGAAGTAATTATTTAAATGGTCTCCAGTTAAACAGATGAGGCCAGAGTCTCTGAGCTTCTAAAGGTAAGTTTCATTAGACAAATTTTCAGCAAGATAGTAAGAGTAAGAAACACATTCTTTTGAACTCAAATATCTCTCCTCATATTGCTAATCTAATTAATAAGATGCAACACCAAGTTCACTCCTTTATTTAAGTGGGGGTGTATAGGTTATTGTAAAGTCATAAAAGGATGTTCTTAGCCTCCTTTTAAAGCTTTTTTCAGTGGGAAAATATCATCTATCTTTGTATTTATGCCCTGATAACTCATTTGAAATAGAGATACAAATAGTAGTGTACCTGGGACCTCATAGAGGGAGGACCAGCTATGAAATGGAAAATAAACATAACCTTGTACACTATTGGCATAAATTTTTATTGCCTACCACCACAAGATATACTTTTTGTTCAGATTATTTGATGTTGTTTATTTACCGTCCTCTCATATGGGACTTGTCATAGTTTGTGAGTAGTTCTTGCCCAAGCAGGTAGTGTCAAATATGCTTCCTATTTAAGGTAAAAAGTCATCTCTATTCTTTGTTTATACTATGTCTCTTGTTTTGATATTTTTGTTACTAGCATAATCCTCATTTTCTGTTTGCCTAGTATCCTACCTTCTATGAATTGACCAATAAAATGGGTGTCCTCTCTGACTCTGGACTTTTTCCTCAACTCTCTTGCTTGCTAGTTCCTGGGCATGCCTCAGGGTTGGTGACCTCCTATGTTTGGATCTTATTTTCATTCTCATCCTAATTTTCATTCTCTTTGAGAAGGGCATGTAAACATGACACACATTTAAAATTTAATCACATCACTAACATTTTCTCCATTATTTTCCTAAGCTTAAAGAATCAACTAAACAAGAAATCAAGTTCTGATTTTTAGTATTTGTTATTTTTTAGGTGTGAATGCTCTCAATGAAAATTTGCCAACTAGTTCAAGAGCTGGTTTGATCTGGCTCCAGCACATCCCTTGCTGGTTCCATGTTTCTGTGACAGTTGCTATGATGAATCCTAATGGGATTATATTTAGGCTATAGATTGACACATGATTTATGTAATTTATATGCAGCATGCAGCATGTTAAATTCCAGACAGTCAATTCAAAAGCCAGAATTAAGATTTCTAAGAGAAATATCAATCTCAGATATTCAGAAGATACCACTAATTGCAGAAGAATTAAGAAGTTGCTTGATGAGTGTGAAAAAGGAGAGTGAGAAAGTTGGCTTGAATTTAACATAAAAAATAAGATCATGGTGATTGATCCCATAACTTCCAAGAAAAATAGAGGGAGAAGTAATAGAAGCACCATCAGGTTTCATATTCTTGGGCTTAAAGATCACCACAGATGGCTAACACAGCCATGAATATTTTTTATAAAAAATGCTTGGTTTTTGGAAGGAAAGCTATAGAAAATATAGACAGTATAGAAATAAGCAGAGACATAACCTTGCTAACAAAATTCCATATAATCAAATCAGTGGTCCTTCCAGTAGTAATGTATAGTTGTGATAACTGTAACTATAAGGAAAACTAAGAGCAACATAATTAAAATTTTCAAATTGTTGTTCTGGAGAAGGTTTGAGAGTCTACTGGATGGCAAGGAGATCAAATCTATCAATGCTTAAAACCATGAAATCAGATTAATCATTAGAAAGACATGCTGAAGATGAAGCATAATACTTTAGACAAATGAGAAAAGAAGAAAAGACCCTGAAGTTGGGAAAGATTGAAGACAAAAGGAGAATAGGACAATAAAAGATGATTTGGGATAGTGTCATGGAAACAATGAACCTTAGCTTGGATAGACTTTAGTAGATAGTGGAAGTCAGAAGAACCCAGTGTGCTATGATCCATTGTGTCTTAAAGTGTCATACAAAATTGAAACACTGAACAAAACAACAATGATAGTCTTAAATTTACAGACCTCAAGAAAACTGTTTAATTAATTTATATATTGTATATGAAATACTTTTAGTATATTAGATGTCACAGATCCTGAAAGGTCAACGAAAGAAAAGATTTAGTTAGGGGTTTGTTTTGAATTTACCATGTCTGCTAAATATTTGTATGAACTTGAATGAGTCACTTTTCTTCACTTTCAGTTTTCAGTTTACAAAGTGAATTATCCTTATTTCATCATTTTGTTTTCTTTCAGCAGTATTAGTAAAGTTAAAGCTGGAAGAATAATGTGAGCTACTTTGTTTATAGACTATTATTATGAAAGCTCTAACAAATGTCAAAATGTAAGTCAAAGATTCCTAGGGAAATATTAAAATTAAATTATTTGGTAAATTGTATCTGAGAATTATCAGAAGAGTAGTATTTTATTGTTTCTATATTTTTTATTAGGATGTGAGAGATGTTATGGCTTTTATATCTACTTTGGCTAAGTTTGTTTTAAAAAAAAGGAAAAAATTATAAGGATTGCAAAATTATCTGGTTTGCTGTGTGTCATCTTAAATACAGAGACATCCAACTAGGGTCCAGAAGACTAATTTTGTTGAACTAATGACTCAAGGGAAATTGAACAATGAGCACTTTATGATCTCAATGAAGAAATTTTCACTGATCACAGTATTTCTCACTTCTTTTAAATGAGGAAACTATATTTTAGAAAGGAAAATAGTAAATAAGAGGGACAATGCCTCTCTGAAATAGTTTAGTTTACACACACACACACACACACACACACACACACACACACAAAATTCATCAGAGTGAACCAAAAATCAAACAATAGTTCTTTTTTAATTAATTAATTGAGGAAATTTTTTCATGGTTACATGATTCTTTCCCTCCCCTCTTCCTTCCCCCTTCCAGAGCTGACAAGCAATTCCACTGGATTATACAAGCGTTATTGTTCAAAACCCATTTCCATATTATTCATATTTCCAATACAATGACCATTTAATGGAAAAATCCCTAATCATATACCCATAGAACCATATGATCAATAATATCAAACAATAGCTCTTGACAAAGTATGAGGAACTTGTTTTTAAAATATAAAATAACCTTACAATATCATTTTGATGCTATTTCTCTGTTATTAGGTTTTAAGAAAATACTGACAAAAAGATATGTGCAATAATTGTCCATTAATTTCTATTTCATTAAATAAAACTACAAGTATACATATTTGAAAATAAATAATGGACATATACATATACGCATATATGAGTAAGTGCATGTATAAGGCATATTCAAGTTGCAGGTTCTTTAGCTAGACTAAATTAATTTAAAGAGATACACTAGATCAGCTAAACTGGACTAATCCAGTTTCACAGAAGAGCAGAGAAGTTACCTCTAGAGGGCAGAAAAGCACAAATTCACAGAGCACAGAGGAGCAAGTATATTAGGAAGGAGCATGAGTAAAGAACAGAAGGAGAAAAAAGAAACTACAAATGTTAACTAATATTCAGAAAAACAACAAAGAAAAGAAGGACCTAAGTTGGACCATGGAATATTAAACAAAACCTCAGAAACTTCAGCTAACTGCATTCAGGCTCTAGATGAACTCAAAAAAGAATAAAATAAAACAAATAAGGCAGGTTAAAAAATGTGGGAAAAGAACTGAAAAAGCATAATAGGTCATGTGGAAACAGAGGTACATGAAGAAAAACAAGAAAATAATGCCTTGAAAGTCAGAATGACATACAAAGAAAAATAGATCAAAAGGAAAAAGAAGGATCAAAAAGTCATGGATGAAATCCAGTCTTCAAAAAGTAGAATTGAATAACTAGAATCTAATGGTTTCACAAGGCATTGAGATTTTATAAAACAAACTAAAAGGAATGAAAAACAGAAGAAAATATGAACTACCTTACTGAAAAATCGACAAACCTGAAAAATAGATCCAGGAGAGACAATTTAAGAATTATTGAACTACTTGATGGCCATGACCAGGAAAAAAACGTTTGACATCCTACTACAGGAAATTATCCAAGAGCTCTGCCCGGATATCCTTGAACAAGTGAGTAAAATAAAGATTAAAAGAACCCAAAGATTATCTCCTGCATTAAATCCCCAATTCACAACTCTCAGAAATGTTATAGACAAGTTCAAAAGCTCTCAGACCAAGGAGAAAATGCTACAAACAGCTAGAGAGAAACAATTCAGATATTAAGGAGCCCCAGTCAGGAATACACAGAACCTGGAAGCCATCAAACTGAGACAGGAAGTCTTGGAATATAATATTCTGGAAGCTAAAGTAACTGGGTCTACACCCAAAAATGAACTACCCCAGAAAACTGGTAATAATTTACAGAAAAATTGAGGCCCAAATATAAAATCCAAAAGAAACATAAAAAGGTAAATAAAAGAGAAAATATTTAATGGCTTCAGTAAGGTTAAAGGGCTTATATTCCCATATGGAATGATGATATATGTAACTCTAAAAATTGTTTTCATATTAGTTAATATGGGGCATAATATATCACATAAGGGGTGTATGGGGTGCTCAGGGAGGGGTAATATCTCTGGTATGGAGGTCTTGTCGTGCCCTTCTAGGACAGCTCTCCAACCACTGACCCTCACCTGACACCCAGCTCTCACTTGTGGCTCCTAGTAACTGCTAGCATGCAACAGCGGCCACACCCTGGGCAATGGCTTCAACAGGCCAGCTAAACCTTGTGAGGGTAGCCATTGGGTCTACGTCGACCCCTGGTGAACTAGGGTTTTGCTCACCCAGCATGTGAAGACTGCTTCGGCGGAACAGGCGGAAGAAACCAACAAGAAGGTTCAACGGCTGAGATGGCGATGCAGCAAGGCACTGTGGAGTGCTTAGGGCGTGATGGAGCACAAAAGACAACACGGCTATCCAATGCAGTTGAGGAAGTCTCCAGGTGTAACAACTTTTCGTGCCAATGGACCCAGGCTTCCAACGCCAAGAGAGTGGGACTGTCTCTGTGCATCAACTTTTCCACTTAAATCTTCATGCCCAGGTGTCTTTGTGCACAAAAACGCACAAAGACAATCGTCATCCTTGGTTCGAGAGACAACCAACAATATCACATGAAGAAGTTTGGGATGGGGGTGCAGTACAATGGAAGGAAGAGGTTAGTGATAGGTGATACTTAAACCATAGTTTCATTGGAATTGGTTCAGAGAGAGAACAGTGAGAATTGTATTGTATCCTATAGAAAAGTAGACTGGAAATAAGAAATGGGGTGATGGGGAGGGAAGAAATACAACAGAAGTTGAAGCTCTTGGGAGTCATCCAAAAAGTCCTATAATAAGAGGGAAGTAAGAAGTGAGGAAGAATAAGGGGAGTAATATATTGGGAGGGGAAAGGTGGGGAGACTCACTAAAAACAAAACACCAGAGAGAAGGAAAATAATAGGAGGAGTAGGTTATAATTAAATAAGGGAGTTAAAATGGAGAATAATCATAACTTTGTATAAATGAATTCGTTCTTTTTATCTATTCTTAGTTTGCACTTGTGAAAGGAAATCCTTTATTCCCTTTGTTTATTTTGAGTTAACATTTTGGTTAACAATAACTTCAGTATACCTACTTAGTACCCCACCAAATTATGAAGATAGGATTAACTTTCCTTTGTATACTTTTAAATTGAATTAACAAAAGTTTAAAAACCCCACTTAATACTATGTGAGAAGCTAGCAAGGTACTTAGAGAATTCATACCACAATCAGCCAGGAATCTTTGAACCCTTTTGATGAGTATTCACCTCTCCAGAAGGTGAGAAGTAATTCCCACAAATACTGCCCCCAATGTAGTGCTGGGCAATTTGGAAGCTTTGACTGGACCTTTAAAAAAGGGAAGGACAAGAAGCCACTATAAAAGGATCTGAAATTCTGGGGTTATGGAAGTTGACTCTAAGAAGGAAGTTGCTTCAAAAGGAAGTGGACTCCAAGAAGTCTGCTTCAAGAAGAAAGTTGGCCACAGGAGTCGACTTCAGGTCCAGTCAACATCTTGACCTGCTTCTTGGAGGAAACGTAGGTGAGGGAATAGCTGGCTTATCTTTCTTGACTTAAAGAGAGAGGTTGTTTTTTTTAAATTTAATTTAATTTAATTTTTAAAAATATTTTATTTCATTATTATTTTAGTCAATTTAGAACATTATTCCTTGGTTAAAAGAATCATATTCTATCCCTCCCTTCCCTCCCCCCACTGTTCCCATAAGCAAAGCCCAATTTCACTGGGTATTACATTTGTCCTTGATCAGAACCAATTTCCATGTTGTTGATATTTGCACTAGGATGATCATTTAGAGTTTATATCCCCAATCATATCCCCTCAACTCATGTAATCAAGCAGTTGTTTTTCTTTGGGCTTTCTACTCCAACAAGTTTTCCTATGGATGTGGATAGTGTTCTTCTCATAGATCTCTCCAAGTTGTTCAGTATCACGGTATTGCCACTAATGGAGAAGTCCATTACATTTGATTGTACCACAGTGTATCAGTCTCTGTGTACAATGTTATCCTGGTTCTGTTCCTCTCACTCTGAATCAATTCATGGAGGTCATTAAAGTTCACATGGAAGTCCTTCCATTTTATTATTCCTTTGAGCACAATAGTTTTCCATAACCAACATATACCACAATATGTTCATCCATTTCCCAATTGAAGGGCATTTACCTCATTTTCCAGTTTTGTGCCACCACAAAGAGCACAATTATGAATATTCTTGTACAAGTCGTTTTCCTTATTATGTCTTTGGAGTATAAACCCAGCAGAGCTATGACTGGATCAAAGAGCAGACAGTCTTTTAGTGCCCTTTTGGCATAGTTCCATATTTCTCTCAAGAATGGTTGGAGCAATTCACAACTCCACCAGTAAAGTATTAATGTCCCAACATTGCCACATCCCCTCCAACATTCATTAGTTTCCATTGCTGTCATGTTAGCCAATTTGCTAGGTGTGTGGTGAAACCGCAGAGTTGTTTTGACTTGCATCTCTCTAATTATGACAGATTTAGAATACTTTTTCATGGGGTTATGAATAATTTTGATTTCTTTAACTGAAAATTGCCTATTCATATCCCTTGCTCATTTATCAATTGGGAAATGACTTCATTTTTTTATACAGTTGATTTAGTTCTTTATAAATTTCAGTAATTGGACCCTTGTCAGAGGTTTTTGTTATGAAGATTATTTCCCAATTTGTTGCTTCTCTTCTAATATTGGTTGCATTAGTTTGGTTTGTACAAAAACTTTTAAATTTGATCTAATAGAAATTATTTATTTTACATTTTGTGGTTTTTTCTAACTCTTGCTTCATTTTAATATATTTCCTTTCCCAAAGATCTGACATGTATACTATTCTGTGTTCACCTAATTTACTTTGTTTTTTTATAGTTTGCTTCTTTATATTCAAGTCATTCACCCATTCTGAGTTTATCTTGGTGTGCAGTGTGAGAGGTTGATTCAACCTAATCTCTCCCAAATTGTCTTCCAATTTTCCCAGCAGTTTTCATCAAATACAGGATTTTGGTCCTAAATGCTGGAATCTTTGGGTTTATCATAGAGTGTCTTGCTAAGGTCCCTTACCTCAAGTCTATTACACTGATGTTCCTTTCTGTCTCTTAGCTAGTACTAAATTATTTTGATGACCATTACTTTATAGTATAGTTTGAGATCTGGGCTGCAATTCTTCCTTCCTTTGCAATTTTTTCCATTATTTCCCTGGATATCCTTGACCTTTTGTTCTTTCAAATAAACTTTGTTATATTTTTTTCTAATTCAGTAAAACAGTTTTTTGGTACTTCAAAAGGTATGGCATTAAATAAGTAAATTAATTTGGGTATGATTGTCATTTTTATTATGTTACTTCATCCTTCCCATGAAAAATCAATATTTTTCCAATTGTTTACATCTAGTTTGAATTGTGTGGAGTCTTTTGTAGTGGTGTTCATATAGTTCCTCTGTTTGTCCCAGCAGGTAGATTCCTAAGTATTTTATATTGTCTAGGGTGATTTTAAATGGAATTTCTAATTCTTGCTGCTGGGATGTGTTGGAAATATATAGAAATGTTGTTGGCTTATCAGGGTATATTTTGTATCCTGCAACTTTTCTAAAGTTGATGATTACTTTGACTAGCTTTTTACTTGATTGTCTGGATTCATTAAGTAAAGAATGAGAGCTTGGTCTCTTCATTGCCTATTTTAAGACCTTCAATTTATTTTTCTTCTCTAATTGCTACTGCAAGTGTTTCTAGCACAATGTTAAATAATAGAGGTGATAATGGGCATCCTTGTTTCACTCCTGATCTTATTGGGAAGGCTTTGAGTTTTTCCCCATTGCAGATGATGTTTGCTGATGGTTTTAGATATATACTGTTTATTATTTTTAGGAAAGGCTCTTCTATTTCTTTACTTTCTAGTGTTTTCAATAGGTGTGGGTGTTGTATTTTGTCAAAGGCTTTTTCTGCATCTATTGAAATAATCATGTGATTTTTGTCGGTTTGCTTGTTTATATGGTCAATTATGTGGATGGTTTTCCCATTGATCATCCTTGCATTCCTGGTATAAATCTAACTTAGTCATAGTGAATAACCCTCGTGACCACTTACTAGAGCCTTCTTGCTGGTATCCTATTTAAGATATTTGCATCTATGTTCATTAAAGACATTGTTATGTAGTTTTCTTTCCGTTTTTGATATGCCTGGCTTTGGTATCAGTACCATATTTGTGTCATGAAAGGAATTTGGTAGAACTCCTTCTTTCCTTATTCTGTAAAATAGTTTGTATAATATTGAGATTAGTTGTTCTTTGAATGATTGATGGAACATTAATTTATGAATCCATCTGGTCCTAGGGATTTTTTCTTAGGGAGTCCTTGGATGGCTTATTCAATTTCTTTTTCTGATATGGGGTTGGTTACGTAGTCCATTTTCTCCTCTGTTAGTCTAAGAAATTTATATTTTTTAAATGTTCATTAATATCCCTAGATGGCCATATTTATTGCCATGCAATTGGGCATAATAGTTTTTAATTATTGCCTTAATTTCCTCTTCCTTAGAGGTGAGGTCTCCCTTTTTATCTTGGATACTGTCAATTTGGTGTTCTTTTTTTCCTTTTTTTAATTAGATTGACCAGTACTTTATTTTATTTGTTTTTTTCAAATAGTTCTTTGACTTTCAATTGTATTAATTTCTCCTTTGATTTTTAGGATCTCTAATTTAGTCTTCATCTGAGGATTTTTAATTTGTTCCCTTTTTACTTTTTTTTAATTTCCATGCTCAATTCATTGACCTCTGCCCTCCCTAATATGTTAATATATGAACTCAAGGATATAAATTTCCCCTGAGTACTGCTGTTGCTGCATCCTATAGATTTTGAAAGGGTGTCTCATCATTTTCATTTTCTTCAATGAAATTATTGTTTCACTGATTTGATTCTTTGATTCTCCCCACCTGTCCATTTATTACCCATCTACGTCCCTATAGGGTGCATATCAATTCTTTGCCCCAATGTATTTGAGTGTTCTTCCCTCTTTGAGTCAATTTCAATGCATGTAAGAGTTGAGTATTTCCAGTCTCCAACTTCTTTACCGTTACAGTATATTGATGTTCTCCTCCTCTCCCCCATGTGCTTCTTTGTGACATATAAATTTACCTCATTTTGTTTCCTTTCCCATTTCTCTTACAATTAACCTCTTTTTTAACTCTAGGTGGATCTATCTATCTATATATTTATACATACATATATTTATATAAATATATATGTCTTGGCATTTCATCCTATACAGTTTGTCTCTGTTCCCTCTAAGTATAATTCTTCTAGCTACCCAGGTGATAATAACAATTTTTTAAATTATCAATGACCTCTTTTCTTATACGGATACATATTTTGACTTATTTGGTCTCTTTAAAAAAGGAGGGGTGGTTTTTGTTTTGTTTTTTTCTTTTTTCTCCTCTTTCTTAAGTACCTTTGGTGATTCTCTTCAATTCTGTGTTTGGGTATCAAATTTTCTGTTAAGGTTTGGTCTTTTCTTTACAAGTGCTTGGAATTTTTCTATTTTGTTAAATGACCAGGAAAATGACTTTCCCCTAAAAGAATATAATCATTTTTGCTGGGTAGTTGATTATTGGTTGAAGACCTAGTTTCCTTGCTTTCCAGAATATCATATTCCATGCCTTTCAGTCCTTCAGTGTAGATGCAGCCAGATCCTGTGTTATCCTCACTCCATTGCATCTGAATGATTATTTCTTAGCACCTTGTAATATTTTTTCCTTGTTCTGATAATTATTGAATTAGGCTATAACATTCCTGGGTATTGTCAATTGGGAATTAAGTATAGGAAGTGATCTGTGGATTTTTTCAATCTCCACTTTTCCCTCTTGTTCTAAAATATTGGAGCATTTTTCTGGGATAATTTCCTGTAGGATGATGTCCAGGGTTTTTATTTTGTAATGTTCTTCCAGTAGACCAATGATTCTTATGTTGTCTCTCCTAAACAATTTTCTAAATCCTCTGTTTTGTGAATGAGGTGCTTCATATTTTCCTCAATTTTTTTCATGATTTTGATTTTTGTTTTATAGTTTCCTGCAGCTTTGTGAAGTCACTTGCTTCTAATTGTTGTATTCTGGTTTTTAAAGACTGGATTTCTTCCCTGGCTTTTCGGTCATCCTCCTTCTGGTCTGATTTTCTTTGGATGTCATCTTTCATCTTCTTTGCCTCATTTTCAAGCTAAATAATTTTGGCTTTCAAGATACTATTTTCTCATTTTAGTTCAAATGCCACTGTTTCCAGATGACGTATCTTGATTTTTAAGTTCTTTTCCCAGTTGTCTTCAGCCTCTTTTAATTGTGTTTTGAATTGTATTTTGAGTTCTTCCAAAGCCTGTGTCCAATTCTCTCAAGTTTCTGTGTTTTTGCTTGCTGTTCCTTCATCCTCCTCTGTTCCATTTGCTCTTTGTTCATTGCCTTAATGGAAGCTATTGATTGTAATTTCTTTTTTCTTTTTCTGTTGTTTGCTAATATTTACCCCTTCTTTACTCCCTGCAGTTGTCTCTGCTCTTGCTCTTCTCATTATGTGCTGGGTCTGTGGTTTTAGACTTTTCTGTCAGCCCTCACCCTTTGAGCTTAGTCAGCAAATCCCTCAGAGCAGTCTGTGGGGGAGGGGTGTTGGAGCTTGAGGTTCCCTGCCCTCTGACTGCTTGATAAGATTAAGTGTCAATAAGTCTGTCCATAAACTGGGAAGGGGTTTCATCGATTTCTTGTGGGGTTCTTTCAAATTTTGACCATTTTTCAGGTCTATCAGAGCAAGCTCTCATGGCTGTCAATAACACTTCTCTGGCTTGATTTAGTTTTGTATAATATGGTTCAACATTAGGGTTCCAATGTGAATCTTCAATTGGCCAACAATGTTCTTTCCTACCTCGCTTCTGATTAGCCAGAGAGATGACATTGTTTTTCTCTCTCTTTGTCAGAAATTTTTCTAATAAATTTTCAACATCCATCCAAGTGGGGTCAAAAGTTCTGTATATGTTCTCCAATCTTTTTATAATTAATATTGGTTCTTCCTCAAATGATGGAAGATCTTCCTTGAATTTATTTAAATCTTCAGGGGCAAAAGGTGTATGGTGTCTTATAGACATCAAGTTCCCATTTTTATTAAAACTGGGTACTTCCCTTAAAGGAAATAAACTATCTAAATTATTTGGTACTCCTTTTTCTGTTTCTAGGCTTCTTGATTCATTCTCAATGGGGTAGGTATGAGAAAAGGAAGGGCTGGGCACACTGAGTGGGAGGGTTTGTTGTTGTCCCATAGTGCCAGAAGGATCAGAGGTAGGAAGGGTATGGGAATTGAATTGGACAGGGTGGGAAGGAGGGGAAAAGGAAGAAGGGTCTGTAGCTTGGGGAAAGAATGTATAGAGGTTAGTGTTGGAAGCATAAGTAGGGTGTGAACTTAAGTGTAAACTTAGAGTAGGGTAGAGGTAGGGTAGGAAGCATGGGCAGTGTGTGAACTTAGAGTGGAGGGAATGGAATAGATGGCATGGGCAGGTTGTGAAGTTTGAGTGGAGGTGGTGTGGTAGGAGGCATAGGTGGGGGGGAACTGGGGATGAACAGGTTGGGCAGGGGGCATTGGCAGGGGGAGTAGTGGGTTGTTTAGGAGTGGGAGATTCTAGGGCCAAGGGGGCAGGTCAGGGGTAATGGGCAGGGGGAGTAGTGGGTAGGGTATGGGAGGGGGCAGTTTGAGAACTAGGAGCCAAATTGTCCAGAGCAGGGTGGGACAGGGATTCTGATAATGAGAAAGTATAGAGAGATAATTCACTCCTATCCTGGGATATTATTGAGTCCCTTTACTGTTTTTTATAGAAGCTATGATCTACCCCAAACTTTTCTCTATAAACACAAACCGAGCATTTAGTTCTGCATGTTGTTGACTGAGAAATGGGTTTTTCAAGGGGAGACTGACCTGAATCTCTTATCTGATTCTCTAGTTTATGTATGTTTTTTTCCAGTTTTCTCTTAGAGAAAAATAGATACAATATTACAGCTGCAACAATTAAAATCCCAACCAAAAGCTGTGTTGAGTATATCCATTCCCATACATAGTCTGGAATTATGAAATAGACAAAGAACAATGTTTGTACTGTAAAAGAACAATGTATTTACTGAAAAGCCAATGGTTATCTAATATATGAACTGGCTGTAACCCCATATTTCTAAAGTCAGACAATAGATTCTATTAAATGAGACAAAGAAGGAAACTATATCTTGATGAAAGGTAACATAAATTATGAAGAAATATCAGTACACAACCTAATGCACCAAATGGTACAGCTTCCAGATTTTTAAAGCCAAAATTGAAGGAGCTCATGAAGGAAATACATAGTGAAACTTTACTACTAGAGGACCTCAAACTTCCCCTTTTAGAACTAGACAAATTGAACCAACAAATAAATAAAAAAGAAGAGAAATGAATCAAATGTTAGAAAAAATAGAGTTAATAGATGTGTGGAGAAAATTAAATAGGGTTGAAAAGGAATATAGTTCTTTTCTGTAGCACATGGTACATATACAAAGATTGACCATGTACTAGGGCAGAACAAAGCAAACAATTGCAGAAAAGTAGAAATGACAGACAAAACTTTCTCAGATCATAATTCAATAAAAATAATAATTAACAAGGGTTCATGGAGAGGAAACTTAAAAGCAGTTTGGAAATTTTAAGGTTTTTTAATTAATATCTGATACTCCAAGTATTATATTCATAAAATTAACTAATAATTCAAGGCCACACATGAAAAAGAGAGAGCTAGAAGGAGTAGCTACAAAATTATATACCTACACATAACAAACTAAAAAATAAATGAAAAGGATTCTTGAAACAAGAAAAGAATTCTGGGTGATAAAGTCCAAAGGTCCAACTTTTTCCAATTACACAAAATCAAAAAATCAAATTCTTTAAAACTGGTGGGTCAAAGAACAAATCAAAGTTATAATTATTAATTTAATTGAAGAAAATTACAATGCGGAGACATCATATAAAAATCTATGAGATACAGTTAAAGCAGTACTCAGGGGAAAATGTATAACCTTGAGTGTCTATAATTAACAAAAGAGAAAGGAAAGATATTAATGAATGAGGCATGCCACTAAATATTTAGAAAAAGAACACATTTTTAAAAAATCCAAATAAAAACTAAATTGGAAATCATGAAAATAAAAGAAGAATTTAATAAAATTGAAAACAAAAGAATCATTGAATTAATAAATAAGACTAAAAATTGCTTCTTTGAAAAAAACAAAACAAATAAATTAGTTTCAACTAATTAAAATTAGGTCCAAAACAGGTTTAACTAATTAAAAAAAGAAATAATAGAATAAAATTAACAATATCAAAAATGAAAAGGGAAATATCACTCCCAAAGAAGAGGAAATTAGGACAATTAATAAAAGCTATTTTGTCCAATTATATTACAAGAAATATGACACTCTAGGTGAAATGTACAAATATTTAAAAAATAAATTTCCAAAATTAAAAAATAAAGAGGAAAAAGAATACTTAAATAATTCAATATCAGAAAAGAACAAGCCATTAAGGAACTTTCTAAGAAAAAATACCCAGGGACAGATGGATTCACAAGAGAATTCTATCAAACACTTTTTTTCCTTTTTATTTCAAATATTTTTTCATGGTTATATGATTCATGTTTCCCCCACTCCAATTTCAATCCCTCTTTTCAAGCTGACAAGCAGTTCCACTGGGTTATAAATGTATCATTGTACAAAACCTATTACCATGTTATTCATATTTTCAATAAAGTCATCTTACATCAAAACCCCAAACACATTCCCATGGAACCATGTTTTCAATCATGTTTTTCTTCTGTTTTTTTTTTTTGTTGTTCCACAGTTCATTCCCTGGAGGTGGATAGCTTGTGTCATTGCATTCCTGCTAGTAGAAATGTTTATTACATTTGATTATGTCATAATCTATCAATCTCTGTGTAAAACATTCTGGTTTTGCTCCTTTCATTCTGCATAAATTCCTGGAGGTCTTTCCAGTTCACATAGAATTGCTCCAGTTCATTTTTTCCTTTCAGCACAATAATATTCCATCACCATCAGATACATATTTTTTTCAGATATGCCCCAATCTAGGGACATCCCCTCATTTTCCAATTGTTTGCCACTATGAAGAGCATACTATGAATATCTTTGTACAAGTATTTCCCCCCATTATCTCTTTGGGGTACAAACTAAGCAGTGTTATGACTGGATGAAAGAGTAGGAATTCTTTTAAAGCCCTTTGAGCCTAGTTGTAAATTGCCCTTCAGAATGATTGGATCAATTCACAATTCCACCAGCAAATTAATGTCCCAAATTTGACACATCCCCTGAAACATTTTCTGCCATATTGGCCAATCTGCCAGGTGTAAGGTACTACCTCAGAGTTGTTTTAATTTACATTTCTCTAATCAGAAGTGATTTAGAACACTTATTCATCTGCTTATTGATAATTTTGACTTCTTAATGTGAGAACTTCCTATTCATTTCCTTTGACCATTTGTTAATTGGGGATTGGCTTGAATTTTTGTAAATTTGACTTATTTCCTTTTATATTTGGTAAATTAAAATCTTGTCAGAGAGTTTTGTTATGAAAATGTTTTCCCCGTCCATTGCTTTCCTTGTAATTTTTGTTGCATTGGCTTTGTTTGTGAAAATCTTTTTAATTTGATAAAATCAAAGTCATTCATTTTATAGTTTGTAATGTTCTCTCTCTCTTGTTTGGTCTTAAGTTCCTTTCTCACAGATGACACCAATGATACCATTTTAGTTCACATAACTTATTAATGATTTCCCTCTTTCTATTTGTCACTTAAACATTTTTTGTTGATCTTGGTATAGAGTGTTGTAAAAATTTTAAATTAAATCTCTAATAATAGAAATATATTTCATGGAGGCTTATAAAATATCATTAGTAATCAAAGAATAAAGAGGGTACAAATTAAAGACCATGTGCCCATGGCTGATCAGCCAGTTCAAACACCCAGCTTACCACCACCAAGCTTGGGACAGGAAGTAAAGAGGTGGGACCTTCCACATCCCCATCTAATATCCCATATCTACAGGAAGTACATAATGACAGGAAGTCAGTGGACTCCTTGAAAATGTAGTACTTTTTTTAGGGTAAGAGATTTTCAATTTTACAGTGTAAGATGTTGATTTAAATCTAATTTTTTTTCCACACTGTTTTCCAATTTTCCAGGGAGTTTTTGTCAAAAAGCAAGTTTTTTTCCTAAAAGCTAGGATCATTGGGTTTATTGAACACTAGCTTGCTGAGGTCATTCACCCCCAGTCTATTCCACTGATCCAAACTTCTCCCTTTTAACCAGTACCCCATTGTTTTCATGATCACCTCTTTATATTATAGTTTAAGATCTGGTACTGCTAGGGCTGCATCCTTCACATTTTTTCCCTTTGATTGTCTTGATTTCTTGTTCTATCTGACATTTGTTATATTTTTTTCTAATTCTATAAGAAAAGGTTCATAGTTTGTTGTTGTTTTTTGTTTGTTTTATTTTAGTTTGTTATGTATAGCACTAAATAAATACATTAATTTGGGTAAGATTGTCATTTTTATTATGTTAGTTCATCATACTGATGAGCAATGAATTTTTTTCCAGTTATTTAGATCAAGTTTTAATTGTGTGAAGTGTTTTTTGAAGATGTATTTCTATAATTCCTGTATTTATCTTGGTAGGTAAATTCCTAAATATTTTATCTTGTTTAGAGGCATTTTAAATGGAGTTTCCTTTTCTAACTCCTACTGATGAATTTTGTTGGAAATGTATAGAAATGCTGATTTAAGTAGATTTATCTTGTACCCTGAAACTTTGCTATAGTTGTTAATTATTTCCACTAATCTTTTAGTTGATTTTCTAGGATTCTTATATATATATATATATATGTATACCATCATATTATCTGCAAAGAGTGATAGTTTAGTTTCCTCATTACTTATTTCATTCCCTTAAATTTCTTTTTCTTCTCTAATTACTACAACTAGCATTTCTACTACAATATTGAATAATAGAGGTGATAATGAGCATCCTTGCTTCACTGCTGATCTTATTTGAACTTTTCCCCATTGGAGATGACACTTTCTGTTGGTTATAAATATATAGTGGTGTTTATTATTTTGAGGAATGTCCTTTCTATTCCTATTCTTTCTAGTGTTTTCAATAGGAATGAGTGTTGTATTTTTTCAAAGGCTTTTTATGTATCTATTGAGATAATGTCATCTCTATTGGTTTGACTACTGATATAGTCAATTTTGTGGATGATTTTCCTAATATTAAAATATTCTTGAATTTCTGATATATATATATATATATATATCCCACCTGATCATAGTGAATAGTCCTTGTGATACCTTGCTCTTGTCTTTTTGTTAGTATTTTATTTAAGATTTTTGCATCTATATTCATTAAGAGATTGACCTAGAGTTTACTTTCTCTGTTTTTGGTCTGTCTGGCTTTGGAATCAGTACCATATTTGTGCCATAAAAGGAATTTGATAGAACTCTTTCCTTGCTTATTTTGTCATATACTTTGCATAATATTGGGATTAGTTGTTCTTTGAATGTTTGATAGAATTCATTTGTGAATACATGTGGTCCTGGGGACATTTTCCTAGGAAGTTCCATGATGGTTTGTTCAATTTCTTGTTCTAATATGGTATTATTTAAGTATTCTAATTCTTCTTTTTTTAATTTGGGCAGTTTATAGTTTTGTAAATATTCACAAAATTCACCTATATTGTCATATATGTTGCCATATAATTGAAAAAAATAGTTCCTTATAATTACCTTAATTTCCTCTTCATTAGAGGTTAGATCACTCATCATTGATACCATTAATTTAATTCTATTCTTTTTCTTTCTTTCTTTCTTTCTTTCTTTCTTTTTTCTTCCTTTCTTCCTTTCTTCCTTTCTTTTTTCTTTCTTTCTTTCTTTCTTTCTTTCTTTTTTCTTTCTTTCTTTCTTTCTTTCTTTCTTTCTTTCTTTCTTTCTTTCTTTCTTCTTTCTTTCTTTCTTTCTATTAGATTAACCAGGACTTTGTCTATTTTGTTTGTTTTTTCAAAGTACCAGCTTCTAATCTTATTTATTAGTTCAATAGTTCTTTTACTTTCAATTTGACTAAATTCTCCTTTAATTTTTAGGATTTCCAATTTAATTTTTATCTGGGGATTTTAAATTATTTATCTATTATTTTTCAGTTGCAATCCCAATTCATTGATCTCCTCCCTCTTGATTTTTTTTTTGCTATAGGCACTCAGAAATATAAAATTTCCCCCTAGTACTGCTTTGGCTGTATCCCATAGGTTCTGATATGATGTCTCCTCATTGTATTTCTCTTTAATGAAGTCTGTATTTGTTTCTATGATTTTTTTTGTCCCACCAGTTTTCAAGTATTAAATTATTTAGTTTCCAATTGATTTTAAATTTGCCTTTCATTGGACCCTTAAGTAAAATTTTTATGGCATTATGATCTGAAAAAGTTGTATTTATTATTTCTGCTTTTCTGCACTTATTTACAATATTTCTATGCCCTAGTTCATGGTCAATATTTGTATATGTACCATGTACTACTGAGGAGATGGCATATTCCTTTTTACTCCTATTCTGTTTTCTCCAGACATCGATTAACTCTAATTTTTCTAGCATTTCATTCACTTCCCTTACTTCTTTCTTATTTATTTCTTGGTTTGATTTATCTAGTTCTGAAAGGGGAAAGTTGAGATCCCCCACTAATATTGTCATGCTATTTATTTCCTCCCTGAACTCCTTAAATTTTTCCTTTAGATATCTATATGCTATGCCATTTGGTGCAGAAATGTTTAATTATGATATTACAGTACACTTAATCAGAAAGTAATTTCCTTCCTTTTCTCTATTTAATCAGATCAATTTCTACTTGAGCTTTGTCTGATATCAAGATTGCTACTCTTGCTTTTTTTACTTTAAATGAAGCATAGTAAATTCTTTACCAGCATTTTGAATCTGTGTGTGTCACCCTGCCTCAGATGTGTTTCTTGTAAATAACATATAGTAGGATTCTCCTCTTTAATTCACTCTGCTATATGCTTCCATTTTATGGGTGAGTTCATCCCACTCACATTCAGTGATATGATTACTAAGTATGTATTGCCCTCCATTATATTATTCCCTTTATATTCTGCTCTATTCCCTTTCTCTCTGATCCTCCACACAAGTTTTTTTGCTTTTTTTAGCCCCCTTTTTCCCCTCCCTCTAATTAAATTCTTCTTCCCTTGTTTTATTCCCCTTCTAGTTCTCTGTGGGGTAAGATAGAATTCTATATCCCACTGAGTTGGGTAAAATAGAATTCTGTTTTTATTATTTTTTATTATTAAACATTATATTATTTGGCCATTTCCAAACATTGTTCATTGGAAACAAAGATAATTTTCTTTTCCTCCCCCCCCCCACCTCTCCCATAGCCAATGCACAATTACACTGGGTGTCAGATGTGTTCTAGATTCGAAAACCATTTCCATGTTATTGGTATTTGCATTAGAGTGTTCATTTAGAGTCAATCCTCAGTCATATCCCCTCCACCCCTGTAGTCAAGCAGTTGCTTTTCCTCGGTGTTTTTACTCCCAAAGTTTATCCTCTGATTGTAGATAGTGTTTTTTAAATCCCTGCAGATTGTTCAGGGACATTGCATTGACGCTAATGGAGAAGTCCATTAAATTCAATTGTACAACAGTGAATCAGTCTCTGTGTACAATGTTTTCCTGGTTCTGCTCCTTTCGCTCTGTATCACTTCCTGGAGGTTGTTCCAGTCTACATGGAATTCCTCCACTTTATTATTCCTTTTAGTATTCCATCACCAACAGAAACCACAATTTGTTCAGCCATTCCCCAATTGAAGGGCATCCCCTCATTTTCCAATTTTTGGCCACCACAAAGAGCGCAGCTATGAATATTCTTGTACAAGTCTTTTTCCTTATTATCTCTTTGGGGTACAAACCCACCAGTGCTATGGCTGGATCAAAGGGCAGACAGCCTTTTATCGCCCCTTGGGCATAGTTCCAAATTGCCCTCCAGAATGGTTGGATCAATTCACAACTCCACATGCAATAAATTAGTGTCCCTACTTTGCCATATCCCCTCCAGCATTCATTACTTTCCATAGCTGTCATGTTAGCCAATCTGCTAGGTGTGAAGTGATACCTCAGAGTTGTTTTGATTTGCATCTCTCTGATTATAAGCGATGTAGAACACTTTTTCATGTGCTTATTAATAGTTTTGTTTTCTTTGGCTGAAAACTGCCTGTTCATGTCCGTTGCCCATTTATCAACTGGAGAATGGCTTGATTTTATGTACAATTGATTTAGCTCTTTGTAAGTTTGAGTAATTAGACCTTTATCACAGGTTTTTATGAAGATTGATTCCCAATTTGTTGCCTCCCTTCTGATTTTAATTACATTGGTTTTGTTTGTACAAAAACTTTTTTAATTTGATGTATTCAAAATTATTTATTTTGCATTTGGTGACTCTTTCTAAGTCTTGCTTTGTTTTAAAAACTTTCCCTTCCCAAAGGTCTGACATGTATAATATTCTGTGTTTGCCTAATTTTCTTATTGTTTCCTTCTTTATGTTCAGGTCATTCACCCATTTTGAATTTATCTTGCTGTAGGGTGTGAGGTTATGATCCAAACCCAATCTTTCCCACACTGTCCTCCAATTTTCCCAGCAGTTTTTATGAAATAGTGGACTTTTGTCCCAAAAGCTGGGATCTTTGGGTTTGTCATATACTGTCTTGCTGAGGTCACTCACCCTGAGTCTATTCCACTGATCCTCCTTTCTGTCTCTCAGCCAGTACCAAATTATTTTGATGACCGCTGCTTTATAGTATAGTCTGAGATCTAGGACTGCAAGGCCCCCTTTCTTTGTATTTTTTCATTATTTCCCTGGATATCCTTGATCTTTTGTTCTTCCAAATGAACTTTGTTATGGTTCTTTCTAATTCAGCAAAGAAGTTATTTACAAGTTCAATGGGTATGGCATTAAATAAATAAATAAATAAGTTTGGGTAGGATGGTCATTTTTATTATATTGGCTCATCCTACCCATGAGCAGTTAATGTTTTTTTCCAATTGTTCATGTCTAGTTTTAGTTGTATAGAGAGTGTTTTGTAGTTGTATTCATATACTTCCTGTGTTTGTCTCAGGAGATGGATTCCTAAGTATTTTATTTTGTCTAAGGTGATTTTAAATGGGATTTCTCTTTCTAGTTCTTGCTGCTGAGCTGTGTTGGAAATATATAGAAATGCTGATGACTTATGTGGGTTTATTTTGTATTCTGCAACTTTGCTAAAGTTGTTGATTATTTCAATTAGCTTTTTGGTTGAATCTCTAGGATTCTTTAGGTAGGCCATCATGTCATCCGCAAAGAGTGATAACTTAGTCTCCTCTATCCCTATTTTAATGCCTTCAATTTCTTTTTCTTCTCTAATTGCTACTGCTAGTGTTTCTAGTACAATGTCAAATAATAGAGGTGAAAATGGGCATCCTTGTTTCACTCCTGATCTTATTGGGAATGCATCTAGTTTATCCCCATTGCAAATGATATTAGTTGATGGTTTTAGATATATACTGTTTATTATTTTTAGGAATGACCCTTCTATTCCTATGCTTTCTAGTGATTTTAATAGGAATGGGTATTATATTTTATCAAAGGCTTTTTCTGTGTCTATTGAAATAATCATGTGATTTTTGTTGGTTTGCTTGTTGATGTGGTCAATAATGTGGACGGTTTTCCTAATATTGAACCAGCTCTGCATCCCTGGTATAAATCCTACTTGATCATGGTGAATGACTCTTCTGATCACTTGCTGGAGTCTTTTTGCTGGTATCCTATTTAAGATTTTTGCATCTATATCATTGGGAGATTGGTCTATAATTTTTTTCTCTGTTTTAGGTCTGCCTGGCTTTGGAATCAATACCATGATTGTGTCATAAAAGGAATTTGGTAGAACTACCACTTTGCTTATTATGTCAAATAGTTTGTATAATATTGGGGTTAGATGTTCTTTGAATGTTTGATAGAATTCACTGGTAAATCCATAAGGCCCTGGGGATTTTTTCTTAGGAAGTTCTTTGATGGCCTGTTGGATTTCTTTTTTTCTGATATGGATTTTTTTACGGAATCTATTTCTTCTTCTGTAGCCTAGGCAATTTATATTTTTTAAATATACATCCATATCACCTAGGTTGGTATATTTATTGCCATATAGGTGGGCAAAGTAGTTTTTAATGATTGCCTTAATTTCCTCTTCATTGGAGGTGAGGTCCCCCTTTTCATCCTTAATGCTGTTAATTTGCCTTTCTTCTTTCCTTTTTTAAATTAGACTGACCAGTACTTTGTCTATATTGTCTGTTTTTTCAAAGTACCAGCTTCTAGTCTTGTTTATTAGTTCAATGGATCTATCACATTCGATTTTATTAATTTCTCCCTTAATTTTTAGGATCTCTAGTTTGGTTTTTTTCTGGGGGGTTTTAATTTGTTCGTTCTCAAGTTTTTTGATTTGCATTTCCAATTGATTGATCTCTGCCCTCCCTAATTTGTTAATATATGCACTCATGGATATGAATTTTCCTCTAAGTGACTGCTTTGGCTGCATCCCATAAGGTTTGAAAGGATGTCTCACCATTGTCATTTTCCTCAATGAAATTGTTAATTGTTTCTACAATTTCTTCTCTAACTAACCAATTTTGGAGTATCATATTATTTAATTTCTAATTAATTTTTGATTTGGCTCTTCATGTACCCTTACTGATCAATATTTTTATTGCTTTATGATCTGAAAAGGTTGAATTTATTATTTCAGCTTTTCTGCATTTGAGTGCCATGTTTCTGTGACCTAGTGTATGATCTATTTTTGTGAATGTGCCATGTGGTACTGTGAAGAAGGTTTATTCCTTTTTGTCCCTATTTATTTTTCTCCATATGCCTATTAACTCTATTTTTTATAAGATTTCATTCACCTCATTAACCTCTTTCTTATTTATTTTTTGTTTTGCTTTATCTAAATTTGATAGTGGTTGGTTCAAGCCTCCCACTAATATGGTTTATTTTCTATTTCCTCCTTCAATTCTCCTGGTTTCTCCATTAGAAATTTGGATGCTATACCATTTGGTGCATACATGTTGATTAGTGATATTTCCTCATTGTCTATACTCCCTTTTAACAGAATGTATTTACCTTCCTTATCCCTTTTGATCAGGTCTATTTTTGCTTTGGCTTTGTCAGATATCATGATTGCAACTCCTGCCTTCTTTCTATCAGTTGAGGCCCAAAAGGTCTTACTCCAACCTTTAATTCTAACCTTATGAGTATCAACCTGCCTCATATGTGTTTCTTGAAAACAACATATGGTAGGGTTTTGGGTTCTAATTCAATCTGCTATTTGTCTATGGTTTATGGGTAAGTTCATCCCATTCACGTCCAAAGCTATGATTGTCACTTGTGGATTCCCTCTCATTTTGATATCTTCCCCTAGTTCTGACCTTTCTTCTTTAGCTGTATTTTTTTGAACCAGTGATTTGCTTTAGGTCAGTCCCCCTAGTCCCCTCCCTTGATATGCTTCCCTTTTTGGTGCCTCCTTTTTAATGTTCCCTTCCCCTCCCCTCCTCTCCTTCCCTCTCTTTTTATACTCCCTCCCCTCTACCCCTCCTTAATTTCCTTTCTTTCTTACCCTGTTAGATAATATAGAATTCAGGATCCCAATGGATCTAGATGTTCTTCCCTTTCAGTGTTGATTTCACTGAGAGTAAGGTTTAAGTAATACCACTTCATGATCTCTTCCTCTCCTCATATGAGAGTTCTTCCCCTCCCCTTCCCATGTGTATCTTTGTATGGGAAAGATTATTCTATTTAGTTCTCCCCCCCCATTTCTTGACAAAAATCTTAGTATTATCGATGATTCCCCCCTCCCTTTTCTTTCTTGCCCCCCCTTTCACCAAATCTTCTTGATGACCCAATCTTTCCCTATGCATGATTCTTCTAACTACTCTTATGATGGATACCATTTTTGAGAGTTACACAATACATTTTCCCCACATATTAATATATATATATATAATTTGATGTAAATGTAGTCCTTATAGAAGAGAGTTTGACTTAAAGAAAAAGATAAGATTTATCTCCTTTTCCCTTTTTTTCATATTTACCTTTTCATGTTTCTCTTGTTTTCTGTGATTGGATATCAAATTTTCCATTAAGTTCTGGTCTTTTCTTAGCAAATGCTTGGAAATCTTCTATGTTGTTGAATGCCCATAACTTCCTCTAAAAATATATAGTAAGTTTTGCTGAGTAGTTGATTCTTGGTTGGAGAACCAGCTCTCTTGCCTTTCTAAATATCGTGTTCCATGCTTTGTGGTCTCTTAGTGTGTTAGCTGCTAAGTCATGTGTGATCCTTATGGGAGCCCCCCTATATCTGAAGCTCCTTTTCTTGGCTTCTTGTAGGATTTTCCCTTTTTCTTGGAAGCTCTTGAATTTGACGATTTCATTCCTGGGGTTTGTCTTTTGGGGATTTAGTATAGAGATTGTTCTATTAACCCTTTCTACTTCTATTTTGCCCCCTTGCTCCAGAACATGTGGGCAATTTTCTTCTATAATCTTCTGTATTATAGCACTGAGGTTTTTGTTTATCTTTGTTTTTTCGGGGAGACCAATAATTCTCAGATTGTCTCTTCTTCCTCTGTTTTCTAAGTCTGTGACCTTTTCATTGAGATATTTTATGTTTTCTTCTAATTCATTAATTTTTTGGCTTTGCTTTATTAATTCTTGCTGTTTTGTCAGCTCAACTTCTTCCAGTTGCTTATTTCTGGTCTTTAGGGACTGGATTTGTTTTTCAGCTTGTTCTACCCTTTTGGTTGAGACTTCCAGCTCTTTCTCCAATTGTGAAGTCTTGTCTATCAGACTGCTGATCTCTTTCTCCCATTTTTCTTTCCAGAAGGTTTCCATCTTTTGGGTAAGCTCCAATTTGAGTTCTTCCAGAGCTTGTGGATAATTTCCATTTTGGGAGGCATGATTTGATTTTGTTTGGATTTCCTCCTCTTTCTCTTCTTTTCCTTTGGTACTCCCACCATAAAAGTTTTCAATAGTCCCTTTTTTCCCTTTCTGCTTGGAGGCTTGATTTTGGGCCATGTGAGCCATTCCTATGGTGGTTTTATTCCCCTTACCTTTTTGGTCTGGGGTCTGGGTGATATGGGCGGGTTTTCTGTGAATTTAAGTTGCCTCAGACTAGTTCTTCTCATCCTCTGAGGTTTCTTAGAGCGCCATTACTGGTGCTCAATGCAACTGCCCCTCTTTTCAGCTTAGCCGTCCTTGTACTCAGTTCTGCCATGCTGGTGCTCAGCTCTGCCCCCGTGCTCAGCTCGGCATCCGCCCCTTGCTCAGTGCAGGATTCACCTGTGAAATGGCCCTAAGAGGTCGTTTCCTAGCAGTCTTTAGATTTCAAGGACCCTGGTGTGCTCCCCCCCCCCGAGACAGAGATGTTCCTCACTCACTTGCTGTCCCAGTGACCGCTCTGATACCTTACTCTAGTTTGGTGGGGGAGGTGGGGGAGGAAGGGCAGCTCAGTTCATGTTTTTTTGCAAGCTTTTTCTCCTTCTTATAGTGTGGAAATGTTCAAACCCCATGTACCTTCGTTTCTGTGGGGTACTGGGCTCTTCCAAAGGTGATTTTTATACTCTTTTAAGGTAGTCTGTTTCTCTTGGTGCCAGGGAGAGGAAGTGATTCGCGTCTAGATTGCAGCCATGTTTACCCAGAAGTCTCGGTAAAATAGAATTCTATATCCCACTGAGTATACTTGTTTTTCCCTCTAGGTCCTTTACAATAAGAGTAAAGTTTAAGCATTGCTCATTACCATCCTTATCCTCCCCTCTCTATGCTGATTTTCATGCCTCTTTATGTGATGTAATTTATCTCATTCAAACTCTCACTTCCCATTTCTCAGTGCAATCCTCTCAGCTCTTGATTGATTTTTTACATCATTCATATGCATACATATCATATCATACCTACATATTATTCCATATCATCACATTTACATATATGTTATATCATCAAAATTAGCTTACTTTTCCAACTTCTTTCTGATTAAGTTCCTTCTATCTTCTCTATTATCAAGAGTAATTTTTGACAATTATAGAAATCCTCTTTCATGTAGCCATATAAACTTTTTGAGCTTAAGGAGTCCCTTAAACTTTGTTTTCTTATTTACCTTTTGGAGTTTCTCTTGTCTCACCTGTTTGGACTTCAAATTTTTTGTTTAGGTCTGGCTTCTTCCTCAGGAATGATTGAAAATCTTGTCTCTTATTGAATGACCATGTTTCTCCTGAAATAATATACTCTGTTTTGCTGGAGAGGTTTTGCCTTCATGAATATCCTATTCCATGGCTTTCAATCCTTTAATGTAGAAATCATAGGTCCTGTGTGATTCTGACTATAATTCCATGATATTTGAATTATTTGTTTCTGGCTACTTCAAATATTTTTTCCTTGGCTTAGTGGCTCAGAATTTAGCTATTATATTCCTGGAAGTTTTCATTTATGTTAAAATTAATTGTGGTTGAGGCTGAAATATATTATTAGGTGGTCACTAGGGATTTAATTTCTTAAACCCCAAATATGAATTACTAAAGTAAATGAAATTTATAGTAGTTTATTCACAATAGAAGGAAGATATTAAGGAATGAGAGAGAGAGAGAGAGAGCGAGAGAGAGAGAGAGAGAACTCTGGCTTCTACTGATATCAGTTATAATTTCTAAGACCCAGCCAGGGGAAGAGAAAAGCAGGGTCACTAAGTCAGTCTTTCACTAACCAGTGGTGACAGTCTAAAAAGAAGTCTGGATGTCTGTCGTCTGGTCACTCCTCAAGGGTCTGTCTTCCAGTCTCTCATCCGAATCAATGCCTCCATCTTGAAACTCAAATCAAATATCTCTGGAATCAATCTTCTTCTGCCCTTTTGGTCCTCTTAAAGTTCTTTTTCTCTTGTGTCACCTCCCCTAAATTTCACATTTACCTATCATAGCAGACACTTCTCTCCAGGACTGCCCACTATTTAGTTAACACCTTCTTTGTTTAGGTTATTTATTTAGTTATTTAACACCTTTTTGGTTAGTTCACTTTTTGTAGTCACTTAACACCTTTTTGTGGTTAAAATGGGTTGATGTACTTAAAATACTGAGTTATCACCTTTTATTGGATTAAAATCTAAAAATAGATTGTGGATTATAATTTTATCTTCACAATAAAGGAAGAGCTAAGTATCTTCATTGTTACATTCAGGATATAGCTAAATCCAATCTTCATACATTTTAGGATTTCTTTTTGGAGGTGATCTATGAATTAATTCAATTTCATTTTTATTTACTTATTTGAGGGTCTCTGGGCAATTATCTTTGATAATTTCTTATAACATGATATTCAAGGTTTTTTCTTCATTGTGGTTTCAGGTAGTCTAATAGTTCTCAAATTATCTCTCCTAGATCTATTTTTAGGACAATTGTTTTTTTTTTTCAATAAGGTATTTCATGTTTTTCTCTATTTTTTTTATTCTTTTGATTCTACTTTATTTTTTTCTTGATTTCCCATGCAATCATTGGTTTCTAGATGGTCAATTCTGATATTTAAGGACTAATTTTCCTATGTTAATTTTTGGTTCTCCTTTTTCAATTGGCCCCTTTCTTCTTATAACACTTTCCTTTCTCCTTCGATCACTTTCATTTTTCTTTCACACTTTTTCTCTGCCTCTATTAATTGGTTTTTGAAGTCCTTTTTGAATTATTCCAGAATCTGTGTCCAATTCATATTTTTCTTTTGGAATTTGGGTATGTTTCCCTTGTTTTTACAGTTCCCTTATGTGTCTGTATCTTGCTTTTTGTCTTTATAAATATTCTTTAGAGTTAGGCACTTTTTTGTTGTATGCTCATTTTTTCTATCTAATTATAGGTCAGCTTGGAGGGATGATGTGATGGTCTAAGGACTGAGGGCTGTGAGGCCTCCCTCCCCGTGATGATTCAATTTGTCTTTGTGATACTGAAAGCCTAAAGACTTGCCTCAAGCTTAGGTATAAGCTTTTTTATATCTCTATGATCTATCTATCTATCTATCTATAGATATAGATATAGATATAGATATAGATATAGATATAGATATAGATATAGATATGGATATGGATATAGATATAGATATAGATATAGATATAGATATAGATATAGATATAGATATAGATATAGATATAGATATAGATATAGATATAGATATAGATATAGATATAGATATAGATATAGATATAGATATAGATATAGATATAGATGAGGTCAGGGACTGATTTAATTCTATTCTAGTGTCAAGCTTAGTCTCAAGTTTTTGGTCTCACTGTCTATTTGATCTAATCAGGCCCACCTTTGATTATGCTGTCTTGGAGTTCTACCCTGAGCTTTAGGCAAAAAGATGAGTAGTTAATACTTAGTACTATCATCAACCCCAAAGTATGAATGAAGTCCTTATTCCAATTCCCTGACTTGGGGTTCTGTAATTCTCTGTAGATTTAAAATTTCAAAGGGTATGGGTTGGCTTTTACCTCTTTTGCTCAGGCAGGGTCTCAGGATCTGGATATTGGCTCAGGCATAGTTTCCTGAACCTTGGACAGCAGATGTGGGGTGGTGGGGTGAGGCTTTCTCTTGGCTTGCTCTTCCCTCCTTGCTCAGTTTCTTGCTGGGTCTGTTCTCCTCTTACCCCACTGCCCCAAATATTTGGGTTTTTCTTTTCCTGATCATTATTTTATTCTATCTTTTTGTTGGCTCTTTTATTCCTGTATTCATTGTGTGGTATTATTTTAATCTTGGTTGAGGAGGATTCTCATGGTGGCACAGAGCTGCTGAGGATTAATCAGTCATCTTGTTTCCACCAAATTACCCTATCAAACTTTTAAAGAACAACAAATTCCAATAATATACAACTATTTGACAAAATAATCCAAGTAGGAATCTTTCCAATTTTTTTTTTATGACACAAATATACTATTGATTCTGAAATCAGGAAGACCTAAAACAGAGAAAGATAACTATAGACCAATCTCCCTAAGAAACAAAGATGCAAAAATCTTTAATAAAATACTAGGAAAGAGACTATAGCAAGTTATCACAAGGATTATTCACTATGATCATGTAGTATTTATACCAGATATGCAAGAATTATTTAATATTAAGAAAACCATCCACATAATTAACCATTTCAACAACCAAACTATTAACAATCACATGATTATCTCAATAGATGCAGAAAAAAACTTTGACAAAATACAACACTCATTCCTATTGAAACCATTAGAAAGTATAAGAATACAAGGGCTTTTCTTCAAAATAATAAACATTTTATATTTTAAACCATCATCAACTATAATCGGCAATGGGAGCAATTTCAAAGCCTTCTCAATAATATCAAAGTGAAGGGGACTTCCGGGTAATCATGGCTGCAAGGACTTCCAGGTAATCATGGCTGCAATCTAGACGCCACACGCTTCCTCTCCCCGGCACCGAACGAAATAGACTACATCAAAGTGGCATAAAATCACCTTTGGAGGAACAGAAGGACTCCCCAGTACCCCACAGAGGCAAAGGTACGTGGGGCTTGAACATTTCCACACAAAAATAAGAAGGAAAAGCTTGCACAGAAAAGTGAACTGAGCCGCCCTTCCCCCACCCCACCTCCCCCACTAAACCAGAGTGAGCTACCTGAGCGCTCACCAGGACAGCGAGTGAGTGGGGAGCGTCTCTGTCTGGGGGGGGCACTCCAGGGTCCTTGGGATCTGGGGACTGCCAGGAAAAAACTTCTCAGGGCGCTTTCACTGGAGAATCCAGCGGAACTGTACTTGGGGCGGGCTGCGCTGAACACCGCGGACTACGCACTGATTATCTGGGCGGAGCTGAACAGCTGGGCAGTGTGGCTGTGATCAGGGACCCAGAGCTCTAAGAAACCTCGGAGGCTGGGAAGAACTAGTCTGAAGCAACCTAAATTCACAGAAAAACCGCTCATATAACCCAGACCCCAGACCAAAAAGGAAAGGGGAATAAAACCACCAAAGGGATGGCTCACATGGCCCAAAATCAAGCCTCCAGGAAGAAAGGGAAAAAAGTGACTATTGAAAACTTTTATGGTGGAAGTACCCAAGGAAAAGAGGAGAATGAGGAGGAAATCCAAAAAAATTCAGAACACACCTCCCAAAATGGAAACTATCAACAAGCTCTGGAAGATCTCAAACTGGAACTTATCCAAAAGATGGAAACCTGGAAAGAAAAATGGGAGAAAGAGATCAGCTGTCTGACAGATAAGAATGCTCAATTGGAAAAAGAGCTGGAAGCATCCAATAGAAGGGCAGACAAGGCTGAAAAGCAAAACCAGTCCCTAACAACCAGAATTAAGCACCTCGAAGAAAGCGAGATGATAAAACAGCAAGAATCAATAAAGCAAACCCAAATAATTAATGAATTGGAAGAAAACATAAAATATCTCACTGAGAAGGTCACAGACCTGGAGAACAGAGGAAGATGAGAAAATCTCCGTATTATCGGTCTCCCAGAAAAACCAGAGGTAAACCACAAACTGGATATTATTCTACAGGAGATTAAAGAAGAAAATTGCCCCCACGTTCTGGAGCAAGGGGGCAAAATAGAAATAGAAAGGATTCATAGAACACCTTCTATACTAAATCCCCAAAAGACAACGCCTAGAAATGTAATTGCCAAATTCAAGAGCTTCCAAGTAAAGGAGAAAATCCTGCAAGAAGCCAAGAAGAAGAGCTTCAGATATAAGGGGGCTCCCATAAGGATCACACACGACTTAGCGGCTAACACACTAAGAGACCGCAAAGCATGGAACACGATATTTAGAAAGGCAAGAGAGCTGGGTCTCCAACCAAGAATCAACTACCCAGCAAAACTGACTATATACTTCCAGGAAAAAGTATGGGCATTCAACAAAATAGAAGATTTCCAAGCATTTGCTAAGAAAAGACCAGAGCTCTGTGGAAAGTTCGATATCCAAGCACAGAAAGCAAGAGAAACATGAAAAGGTAAATATGAAAGAAAGGGAAAAGGAGATAAATCTTATCTTGTTCTTTAAGTCAAACTCTCTTCTATAAGGACTACATTTACATCAAATTATATATATTAATATGTGGGGAAAATGTTTTGTGTAACTCTCATAAATTGTATCATCATAAGAGTAGTTAGAAGAAACATGCATAGGGAAAGATTGGGGCTTTAAGAAGATTTGGGGAAAGTTGGGGCAAAGAAAGGAAAAGGGAGGGGGGAACTGCGATAATACTAAGATTAACTTCAAGAAATAGGGGGGAATCAATAGAATAATCTTTCCCATATGAAGATACACATGGGAAGGGGAGGGGAAGAACTCTCATATGAGAAGGAGAGGAAGAGAGCGTGAAGTGGAATTACTTAAACCTTACTCTCAGGGAAATTAAATCTGAGAGGGAAGAACATCTAGATCCAGTGGGATCCTGAATTCTATCTTATCCATTAGGGCAAGAAAGAAAGGAAAATCAAGGAGGGGGAGGTGGGAGGGAGTATAAAAAGGGAGGGAAGGAGAGGAGGGAGGGGAAGGGAGCATAAAAAGGGAGGGGCTAGAAAGGGAAGCATCTCAAGAGAGGGGACTAGGGGGACTGACACTTTCTCACTGATTCAAAAGAAGAAAGCTAAAGAAGAAAGGTCAGAACTAGGGGAAGATATCAAAATGCCAGCGAATCCACAAATAACAATCATAACTTTGAACGTGAATGAGATGAACTCACCCATAAAACGCAGACAAATAGCAGATTGGATTAGAACCCAAAACCCTACATTTGTTGTCTTCAAGAAACACATATGAGACGGGTTGACACTCACAAGGTTAGAATTAAAGGTTGGAGTAAGACCTTTTGGGCCTCAACCGATAGAAAGAAGGCAGGAGTTGCAATCATGATATCTGACAAAGCCAAAATACAAATAGACCTGATCAAAAGGGATAGGGAAGGTAAATATATTCTGCTAAAAGGAAGTATAGACAATGAGGAAATATCCCTAATCAACATGTATGCACCAAATGGTATAGCATCCAAATTTTTAATAGAGAAACTAGGAGAATTGAAGGAGGAAATAGACAGTAAAACCATATTAGTGGGAGACTTGAACCAACCACTATCAAATTTAGATAAATCAAATGAAAAAATAAATAAGAAAGAGGTAAAAGAGGTGAAAGAAATCTTAGAAAAATTAGAATTAATAGACATATGGAGAAAAATAAATAGGGACAAAAAAGAATACACCTTCTTTTCAGCACCACATGGCACATTCACAAAAATAGATCATACACTAGGTCATAGAAACATGGCACTCAAATGCAGAAAAGCAGAAATATTAACTGCAGCCTTTTCAGACCACAAGGCAATTAAAATATTGATCGGCAAGGGTACATGGAGACCCAAATCAAAAATTAATTGGAAATTAAATAACATGATACTCCAAAATTGGATAGTTAGAGAAGAAATCATAGAAACAATTAACAATTTCGTTGAAGAAAATGACAAAGGCGAAACATCCTTTCAAACCTTATGGGATGCAGCCAAGGCAGTACTTAGAGGAAAATTCATATCCCTGAGTGCATATATTAACAAATTAGGGAGGACAGAGACCAAGGAATTGGAAATGCAAATCAAAAAACTTGAGAATGAACAAATTAAAAGCCCCCAGAAGAAAACCATACTAGAGATCCTAAAAATTAAGGGAGAAATTAATAAAATAGAAAGTGACAGAACTATTGAGCTAATAAAGAAGACTAGAAGCTGGTACTTTGAAAAAACAGACAAAATAGACAAAGTACTGGTTAATTTAATTAAAAAAAGGAAAGAAGAAAGGCAAATTAATAGCATCAAGGATGAAAAGGGGGATCTCACCTCCAATGAAGAGGAAATTAAGGTAATCATTAAAAACTACTTTGACCAACTATATGGCAATAAATATACCAACCTAGGTGATATGGATGAATATTTACAAAAATATAAATTGCCTAGACTAACAGAAGAAGAAATAGTTTTCTTAAATAATCCCATATTAGAAAAAGAAATCCAACAGGCCATCACAGAACTTCCTAAGAAAAAATCCCCAGGACCGGATGGATTCACCAGCGAATTCTATCAAACATTCAGAGAACAGTTAATCCCAATACTATACAAACTATTTGACATAATAAGCAAAGAGGGAGTTCTACCAAACTCCTTTTATGACACAAGCATGGTACTGATTCCAAAACCAGGCAGGCCAAAAACAGAGAAAGAAAATTATAGACCAATCTCCCTAATGAATATAGATGCAAAAATCTTAAATAGGATACTAGCAAAAAGACTCCAGCAAGTGATTAGAAGGGTCATCCACCATGATTAAGTAGGATTTATACCAGGGATGCAGGGCTGGTTCAACATTAGGAAAACTATCCACATAATTGACCACATCAACAAGCAAACCAACAAGAACCACATGATTATCTCAATAGATGCAGAAAAAGCATTTGATAAAATACAACACCCATTCCTACTAAAAACACTAGAAAGCATAGGAATAGAAGGGTCATTCCTAAAAATAATAAACAGTATATATCTAAAACCATCAGCTAATATCATCTGCAATGGGGATAAACTAAATCCATTCCCATTAAGATCAGGAGTGAAACAAGGATGCCCATTATCACCTCTATTATTTGACATTGTATTAGAAACACTAGCAGTAGCAATTAGAGAAGAAAAAGAAATTGAAGGCATCAAAATAGGCAAGGAGGAGACCAAATTATCGCTCTTTGCAGATGACATGATGGTCTACTTAAAGAATCCTAGAGACTCAACCAAAAAGCTAATCGAAATAATCAACAACTTTAGCAAAGTTGCAGGATACAAAATAAACCCACATAAGTCATCAGCATTTCTATATAATTCCAATACAGCTCAGCAGCAAGAACTAGAAAGAGAAATCCCATTCAAAATTACCCAAGACAAAATAAAATACTTAGGAATCTATCTCCCGAGACAAACACAGGATCTATATGAACACAACTACAAAACACTTTCCACACAACTAAAACTAGACTTGAACAATTGGAAGAACATTAACTGTTCATGGGTAGGACGAGCCAATATAATAAAAATGACCATCCTACCCAAACTCATCTATCTATTTAGTGCCATACCCATGGAACTTCCAAAAATTTTTTTTACTGATTTAGAAAAAACCATAACAAAGTTCATTTGGAAGAACAAAAGATCAAGGATATCCAGGGAAATAATGAAAAAAAATACAAAGGAAGGGGGTCTTGCAGTCCCAGATCTCAGACTATATTACAAAGCAGCGGTCATCAAAACAATTTGGTACTGGCTAAGAGACAGAAAGGAGGATCAGTGGAATAGACTGGGGGCAAGCAACCTCAGCAAGACAGTATATGACAAACCCAAAGATCCCAGCTTTTGGGACAAAAATCCACTATTTCATAAAAACTGTTGGGAAAATTGGAGGACAGTGTGGGAAAGATTAGGCTTAAATCAACACCTCACACCCTACACCAAGATAAATTCAAAATGGATGAATGACTTGAACATAAAGAAGGAAACTATAAGAAAATTAGGCGAACACAGAATAGTATACATGTCAGACCTTTGGGAAGGGAAATACTTCAAAACCAAGCAAGAATTAGAAAGAGTTACAAAATGCAAAATAAATAATCTGGATTACATCAAATTTAAAAGTTTTTGTACAAACAAAACCAATGTAACCAAAATCAGAAGGGTAGCAACAAATTGGGAAACAATCTTCATAAAAACCTCTGACAAAGGTTTAATTACTAAAATTTATAAAGAACTAAATCAACTGTACAAAAAATCAAGCCATTCTCCAATTGACAAATGGGCAAGGGACATGAACAGGCAATTCTCAGCCAAAGAAATCAAAAGTATTAATAAGCACATGAAAAAGTGCTCTACATCTCTTATAATCAGAGAGATGCAAATCAAAACAACTCTGAGGTATCATCTCACACCTAGCAGATTGGCTAACATGACAGCTATGGAAAGTAATGAATGCTGGAGGGGATGTGGCAAAGTGGGGACATTAATTCATTGCTGGTGGAGTTGTGAATTGATCCAACCATTCTGGAGGGCAATTTGGAACTATGTCCAAAGGGCGATAAAAGACTGTCTGCCCTTTGATTTCAGCCAAAGCACTGCTGGGCTTGTACCCCAAAGAGATAATGGACAAAAAGACTTGTACAAAAATATTCATAGCTGCGCTCTTTGTGGTGGCCAAAAATTGGAAAATGAGGGGATGCCCTTCAATTGGGGAATGGCTGAACAAATTGTGGTATATGTTGGTGATGGAATACTATTGTGCTAAAAGGAATAATAAAGTGGAGGAATTCCATGGAGCCTGGAACAACCTCCAGGAAGTGATGCAGAGCGAAAGAAGCAGAACCAAGAAAACATTATACACAGAGACTGATACATTGTGGTACAATCGAAGGTGATGGACTTCTCCATTAGTATCAATGCAATTTCCCTGAACAATCTGCAGGGATCTAAAAAAAAATACTACCCACAAGCAGAGGATAAACTGTGGGAGTAAAAACACCGCTGAAAAGCAACTGCTTGACTACAGGGTTGGAGGAGATAAGACTGAGGAGAGACTCTAAATGAACTCTATAATGCAAATTCCAACAACAGGGAAATGGGTTGGAGTCAAGAACACATGTGATAACCAGTGGAATCATGCCTTAGCTATGGGAGAGGGAAAGTTGGGGGGGGGAAGGGGAGGGGAGGAAAAGAAAACGATCTTTGTTTCCAGTGAATAATGTATGAAAACTACCAAATAAAATAATATTTCAAAGTGAAGCAAGGATGTCCATTATCAATTCTATTATGCTATATTTTACTAGAAATGCTAATGGTAGTGATTAGAGTAGAAAATGAAATTAAATGGATAAAAGTAGGCAATGAGGAAACTAAACTATCACTCTTTGTAGAAAATATGGTGGTATAGTTAAAGAATCTTAGAAAATCAAATAAAAGGCTAGTGTGAATAATCAACAACTTTAGCAAAGTTGCCTGGTACAAGATAAAACTACATAAATCACAATTTCTATACATTTCTAACAAAATTCAGCCACAGGAGTTAGAAAGAGAAACTCCAGTTACGTTCACTGTAGACAATATAAAATATTTAGGGATCTATTTTCAAAGACAAACATGGAAACTATATGAAGCTAACTACAAAAAACTTCACACAATTAAAAATAGATAAATATAATTGGAAAAACAATAATTGAGGGGGGCAGCTGGGTGGCTCAGTGGATTGAGAGCCAGGCCTAGAGATGGGAGGTCCTAGGTTCAAATCTGGCCTCAGATACTTTCCAGCTGTGTGACCTTGGACAAGTCACTTAACTCCCATTACCTAGCCCTTACCACTCTTCTGCCTTGGAGCCAATTCTGTGTATTGGCTCCAAGACACAATAACAACAAAACAAACAAACAAGCAAACAAACAAAAACATTAAATGCTCTGGGTAGAATGATATCACATAATAAAAATGACAATCTTATCCAAATTAATTTATGTTTTCAGTGCCATACCTATAATACTCCCAAGAAATTTTTTAATAGATTCAGAAAAAGCTATCATGAAGTTCATATATAAAAATAAAAGATCAAGAATCTAAAGGGAAATAAAGGAAAAAATGTGAAGAATGATGGCCTACTAATACCAGATTTTAGAGTGTAATAAAAATCATTGGTCATCAAAACAATATGATACTAGTTAAGAGAGAAAAGGGTAGATCAATGAAATATACTAGGGGTAATTCTTTGACCTCAGCACCCTGGATCCTAAGCCTTTTGGAAAAGAACTCACTATTTGACAATAATTGCTGAGAAAATTGGGAAACAGTATGGGAAAATTTAGATTTAGGTCAATATCTCATAATCTATACCAAGATAAATTCAAATTCGGTAAATGATTAAATATAAAGAGGGAAATTATGAATAAATTAGGTGAATATAGAATAGCATACCAGTCAAATTTATGGGAAGGGAAGGAATTTAAGACAAACCAAGAGATAGAAAACATTACAAAATATAAAATGAGAGATTTTGATTATATAATATTAAAAAGGTTTTGTAGAAATAAAACTAAAGTAACCAAAATTAGAAGTACAGCAACAAACTGGGAAAACTTTTTTTGTAACAAAACTCTCTGACAAAGGTTTAAGCTCCCAAATATATAAGGATCTAAGTAAAAATTACAAAACAACAACAGCAAAAGAACAATTCATTTCATAATTAACAAATGATCAAGGGATATGAATAAGCTATTTTCAGATGAAGAAATCAAAACTATCAATAACCACATGAAAAAACTTCTAAATCTCTCCTGATTAGATAAATGCAAATCAAATAAACTCTTAGGTACCACATCACTCCTAGCAGTTTGGCCAATATGATAGTAAAGGAAATTTAAAAAAATGTTGGAGGGCATGTGGCAAAATTAGGACACCAATGAACTGCTGGTGGAGTTGTGAAGTAATTCAACTAATCTGTAAGGCAATTTGGAATTATGACCAAGGGGCTTAAAAGACTACATACCCTTTGATCCAGTGATACCACTACTGGGTTCATTCCTCTGAGAGATAATAAGGAAAAATACTTGTACAAAATTATTTATTGCTGCACTTTTTAAAGTGGCAAAAAAAATGGAAAATAAGGGGGCCTCCCTAGATTGGGGAATGGCTGTACAAATTGTGGTCTCTGATGGTGAGGGAATATTGTTGTAATGAACTAGAGGATTTCTATGTGAATTGGAAAGACATCCAGGAATTGATACAGTGCAAAGGGAGCAGAACCAGGAACACATTGTACACAGAGACTGATATATTGTGGCATAATTAAAAGTAATAGACTTTTCTATCAGAAGCAATGCAAAGATCAAGGACAAACCATAGGAACTTATGAGAAAGAATGCTATCAACAACCAGAGAAAGGACTGTGGGAGTAGAAATGCAGAATAAAAACATATGATTGCTCATATAGTTTGATAGGGGCATGATTGGGGTTGGGGCTTTAGAAGAACACTATTACAAATATGAATAATATTGAAATGGGTTCTGAACAATGATGTATATATGCCCCAGTGGAGTTGCTTGTTGGCTGTGGGAGGGGGAAGGAAAGAGAGGATTGAAATAACATGAGTCTTATAACCATGAAAAAATATTCTAAATAAATTTTAAAAATAAAAATAAGATTATCCTTATTGGAAAAAATAATAACATTATCAAAATATTTTACATAGAAGATAGAAACAGAGAAACAAAGAGACAGAGAAAGGGAGAAAGAGCCATTATGTTCTTTTCTTCCTCTTGCATTCTGTTGCAAAAGAAATAGTGTATAAGCATGATTGGCAAGTCCTCAAGACAGAATATTCAGAGCAAAAAGGGGAAGATTCTAAGGTTTTTAGACAGTTTGTTCCAGGTGGAGTTGGAACTGAGAGGGAAAACCTGATAATAGAAAATCTCATTTCTCTCCTGGACTTCATTGGACCTTGGACAAGCAGACCTTCAATCAAGAATAATCACTTTCCTAATACCTTTAGGTTGACTAAAGGGAAGATTGAGGAAGACTTATGCCATTCTCTCAACCTCAGCAGACCTCCATCTGGATATCAACAACTGCCTGTCAGGGACTCTATTTTGTAAGATCTTTGTTGGACTAGCCTTTAGGATTTTAGTGTAGGAAGATAGGATTATTAGTTAGGAACTTACATTAAGGGTTTATGGTTTAAGGTTTCCCTCTTTCCTTTCTTTAACTTTTTATCTTCCCTTTCCTTGTTTAATAAAATCAAAATATTTATATGTTCTTTCTATGTTTCTTTCCTAAAACCCCTTCAGTCCTATTGTAATATTTCAGTTGGCAAACTATCCAGGATAATAATAATAATGATAATGATAATAATAATGAATGTTACTAAGATCTTTTGAGATTACATTCTGCATATCCCTTACATTCTATTTGTAATGCTTCTAAATGTATGTGCAATGCTTTTTGACTATGATTGTATGAAACCTATAATGGAAACCAAACTGAAAACTGTATTATCACATATTGCCCTCTTTTGTATCTGTATGTCTTGTTTAAGTGTAGAGTGGTATTTATTTATACCAGCAAATGCTTAAAAGCTATGGTCATCTGGGTTACAAAGGATTCAGAATTTAAACTGATGGTGGTGTAAATTAAACAACTGCTGGACCATATGGGGTTATACATAAAAGAAAATAAGATAGTGAATAAGAAAAATGAGTGTGGGGATATTGGAAATAATGGGGAAATGAAACAATGTAATAGATTACAAGAAGAAGAGGCTAATGGGATGGCTACCCTATGTCCTCTTAGGGATCTTCCTGTAGTTTCCAAAGATGAAATATTCCAAGTAAAAACCAACAAAAAATTTACTCCTAAGGACTTGGAATTGATTAAAAGGAGAACTCCTAGCTTTACAGAGGAATCTAATCAAGTTATTAAGGAAATGAAAAGGGCTATAGATCCCTTTGACCCTGACTATAATAATTTTGTATTGCTAATGAAGAAATTATTAACTAAAAAAGAATGTAACAAGTTTTAGAGGAGACAAGATCAGGCCCTCAATTGGTATCCTGGACAGAACAATATGATATGGATATGAATAACAAAGACATATATGATGAAATGAAGGAATGTAGGGAAGCTATAATTGAGGTTATGGGTCAAGTATATTAAAAGTCCAAATGCATGGTCAAAATTTTAGGCAATTAAGCAAAAGATCACATAAACATCTACAACTTTCCTTGAAAGAATTACTGAGATGACTAAAACAATCCTTAGCATGGATGTACTCGAGGAAGGGACAATTGCTCACATTAAAAGAATCTTGATCAAAAATGCAGTTCCCAAAATCAAACTTTAAGAATAATAACCCCAATTGGGAAGAAATGGATTTGGAAGTCCTTAGGTATAAAGCTACATATTTAACCACTGACACTGAGGATAGATACGAGGAGAAAGATACTATAGTGGAAGACCTAAAAAGAAAGCTTAGGGAAGCAGAATTAAAAACTAAGGACAATGAGATAAAAGAAGTCAAGGCAGTGGCTGTTTTGAGATACATTCAGCCTAGGAACAACTATAGGTCTAGTGATAGAAGATCAGGTCCCAGGAAATGCTTTTTATGTGATTGTGTTGGGCACTTTTACAGAGACTGCAGATATAGGAGCCAAGTTAGGAGACAAAGTAATAGAAATAATGGTTTTAATAGGCAGTATAACAATAATAATAATTGGAGCAACAACCATTATAATAATTGAAATAATAACAATCAGTGGAATAATAATAATCAAAAGAAAAATGCAAATCAATGCCAAAATGCCTGCTGCCAGGGACAACAAGCACCCAATATGACCACTATGCAGGATTGGGTAAAGTTTGGAGTTAGGTCAAAATACAGCCAGGTGGTGAAGGGTGACCAGACCAAGGGTGTCTGTTCATTATGAAGATTTACCCAGGATACATCAGTAATTGAATCAAGGGATAATGAGTGATGTATAAATGAAAATGAGTATAATGGTAACGAGGTTGATGATGATATAAATGAATTAAGTAAATTAAATAATAATATAATTAGTGTTAATATTTGTAAGGAAAAAGAAAAGCAATATTATTTTAATAGAATATTCTAATGAATGTAAAATAAAGAAAATTAATGAAGAATACAAACTGAAATATCACAATAGGATTGAAGGGTTTTTAGGATAGAAACATAGAAGGAACATATAAATATTTTTATTTTATTAAACAAGGAAAGGGAAGATAAAAAGAGAAAGAAGGGAAAGAGTGAAACCTTAAACCATAAACCCTTAATATAAGTTCCTTAATAATATTCCTATCTTCCTACACTAAAATCTTAAAGGCTAGTCCAACAGAGATCTTACAAAATAGAGTCCCTGACAGGCAATTGTTGATATCCAGATGGAGGTCTGCTGAGGTTGAGAGGATGGCAGAAGTCTTCCTCAATCTTCCCTTTAGTCAACCTAAAGATATTGGGAACCTCTGCTTATTCTTGATTGAAAGTCTGCTTGTCCAAGGTCCAATGAAGTCCAGGAGAGAAATGATATTTTCCATTATCAGGTTTTCCCTATCAGCTCCAACTCCAGCTGGGACAAACTGTCTCTCTAACAGCCTTGGAATCTTCCCCTTTTTGCTCTGAAGATTTTGTCTTGAGGACTTGCCAATCATGCTTATGCACTACTTCCATTACAACAATTCTGACCCTGAGAAAAGTGAATTAGATAAAAGGACAGTTTAGTTCAGTTTAAAAAAATAAGGAAGGAGTGATGAATAAGACATTACAGCCAAAAACATATTTCCTAAAAAGAGAATTAAAGCTAGGAGGCCATAGGGACACCTAACTTCACAGGCAAACAGAAAGAAACAGCTGCAAGTTATTAAGTTAGTGCTATGACAGGTAGGCCAACCATGGTGACTTTTGATCCTAAAGAGGTCAGGTTTAAATGAAATCATCTACTATTTAATTTTGTGAGGAAATTTTCCAATCTTATTTTCTCTTTTAAAATCTTCTGTAGAAAAAATGTGAATGGTGTTGACATATTTTAAAGGATGGCTCTATTCTTTGCACTATCTTATGAAAAGAAATGATATTGAGGTTAAGAGGAATGCTACCATTAATGCTTGTCCAATCAAGGTCAAGGTCCACTCTCTGTAATAGTTTTTAGCCACTGAATACTACAAAGGCATTGTAAGTGGAATTATTAAATAATCTTATAAGAATCCTGAAATTATAATTTTACTCTACTTTATTCCATCTATACAATTAATACACAAAGGCAAATAAATGAAAGGTAGAGAGACAAATGATTTGTGACTTATCAACAATAGAGCAAATCTTTTTGGAAAAACATTTATATTACCCTGCTAAAAATACACAATCAAAGGAGAGAGGAAAGGAGTCTAGCCCTAATACCATAATTGAATTACTGTACCCCAAGTATGGAGTAGGTGTGATATTTAGAAATCAACATTCTACAGAAGAAATTATTAACTTCAGGAGATTCATGGATCTAGATAGGGGAAATGCATCTTTATTTTCACTGACTTCTAACTAAAATTTAGAATTCACTCCAATTACTTAGATGAAGTAAAATCTCTATCATCATTAGCTTTTCATGATCTTTTGAGTTAGCAAAATTCTCTCAGGTTTTGATAAGTCAGACACTACAATGTCTACTGCATAAAATGTGGATAGTGTTATAGGGATTTTATGGAGGGGGGAACTTCTGATTCTAGATTAATCTCTAAACATTCCATAAAATGTCTCAGACCAACTACTGATGTCAAAAAATATTGATGACTGAGGATAAAAAACCAATATTTAAACAGATTAGTGATTCCAATTATGTCTACTCTATCCAACTAGCATGTTCCTCATAGGTACTTTCTTCTCCAGGCTAACATTCCTCTTTTCCTTTCAGGTCTGGAATATTCCTCCTTTTAGATATTTTTTTTCTTTTCCCAGGATTATAGACAGCAATCAAATCCCCAACTTATTTCAGAACCCTCAATTGTATATCTTGTGCAGAGAGAATTGGACTTTCTTAGTTTATTTTTAATATAACCCACCAACAACCTTTAATTTAATCAAATAAAGAATTTGAAATACCCCTATTTAGCATACAAAAGTCATTCTTCAAACAGGACTGAAGAAATATTGTTTTAAGAATGACTTTTGTATGTCTACTTCCTAAGAAGGAAATGATAAATAGAAAAAAATAAGACACAGTTTTATATATACATGTAACTTTTGTCAAATTATGTCTTCTCTAATAGGAGGAGAGAGTCAGAAGAGGTTAACTGGGGATTTTAATGTAACAAATAAATTTAAATATTTTTAAAAGTCAGTAATTATATTAAAAGTCAAAAGTACCATACAAATATTAATGATAGAGAGATAGACAGATAGACAGACAGAAAGACAGACAGACAGACAGACAGACAGACAGATAGATAGATAGATAGATAGATAGATAGATAGATAGAAAGATAGATATTATTTGGGTTTGTGTTATATGTTAATAAATATATAGATAACAAACATCAATATGCATTTATATGTATATATATGTTATATCAATCATCAATTATTTATTAAATGCCATATCAGACACTGAATATATGGGTGCAATAATAATATAATATCCCATATGTAATATATTTATGTTAACTATTATATAAAGATCATCTTTCAGATATTGCTTTGTAAATGTTTATGTGTAAATACAATATATTGATAAATGCATATACATACACATGCATGCATAAATATATACATATGCATGTGTATATCACCTTATGGTTAGGACATAGGTGGGCCTAAGGTATAGTTTACAATCAAGTAAATGAGTTTGTGTAGTAAATTAATACAACTTGAATTTGTTATAAAGAGTTTTAAGATGTGAAACTTCATTAGTGTCACTTTTTAGAAGTTTTGTGATTTATTAATTCACATAGGCTAATGTCTCTAATAGGGAGCAGAGATTACATTTGGCTCAATAATTTGCCTCTGTGCACCTTTAATTTATTCCTTTTGAATATCTGTTTCTGTGGGAAATGTAAGCTAATACTCAGGTCAGCTTGCAGACTGATGAAACCGATTGCTATGCAGTTGGTTTCTTTTTCTTCTTGTATGTATCACTTTTGAATTGTCACATTTATCTCAATTTTTGTTGTTGTTGAAAGCTGTTATGCTCTTAACTTGGCTGCATTTAAGTGAATTTGAGAATGAAAGACGGGTGACATTTCTTTGTATTTGCATAACTCACAATCAGTTAGCTCTGTGCTGGGGTCCCCCCAGACTCTGAGTGCTGTTCAAATCGAGAAGGATGGCTGGTGTGAAAAAGCGTAAATAACTCTGAACAAGCAAGTACATTCTATGCTTTTTTCAATATCAAAATGGAAATAAAGGAACACCTGTTATACATCTCCGGAAACAATGGGCTACAACTTCATTTGCAAAGCGTGGCATTCTTTTTACAGGAAAAGAACCTGAGAGCAGTTGTTGGGACTCATTGCTGGTGTCTATGGAAACTAATTCATGCAACACTTGTTACTGCCTCAGGATTCTATGGAGACTCAATTTTAGCTCAGCAAAAGAAGCAGAGGAGATATCTGGAGGAAGACGCCATTTTTAAAGACGCAAAGAAAATAGACTATGAGGTTTTCTTTTAATGTATTTAGTCAATTTAGAACATTATTCCTTGGTTACAAGAATCATATTTCTTTCCCTCCGTTCCTTCCCCCACCCCTTCCCGTAGCCAACACAGAATTACACTGGGTTTTACATGTGTTCTTGATCAGAACCTGTTTCCATGTTGTTTGCACTAGGATGTTCATGCATCGACCCATGCATTCAAGCTGTTGTTTTTCTTCAGTGTTTCTACTCCCACAGTTTTTCCTCTGAATGTGGGTAGTGTTCTTTCTCATAGATCCCTCCGAGTCGTTTAGGATCACTGCATTGCCGCTAATGGAGAAGTCTATTACATTGGATTGTACCACAGTGTATCAGTCTTTGTGTACAATGTTTTCCTGGCTCTGCTCCTCTCACTCTGCATCACTTCCTGAAGGTTGTTCCAGTTCACATGGAATTTCTCCAATTAACACAATAGTATTCCATCACCAACATATACCACAATTTGTTCAGCCATTCCCAAATTGGAGGGCATCCCCACATTTTCCTATTAGACTATGAATTTGTTAAGTGAACTTCCAATGGACTTGAAATAATAGACAAAGGATTCTGAAAGCTTCAATAAATTCTTTATGTTTACATATTTAAAAAGTCCAATAAAAATTTAAACTATTCTTAGGGGGAAAATCATATACTTTTTCTCCGTGATCCACATCAGTTTTCCCATAAGTGACTTCTGTGATGGTTCTGTTTTTTCTTCACCCTCCCTTTCCAAACCATAATTAGTACTGTTATCATATTAATTTTTCCATTGCTCCATTCTGACCACAAAAGTTGAAGTGACTAAGTCATTACCAGAAAAATCTGTTTTTCCCAGGGAAAGTAGAATTCAGAGCTGAGTTTTCCTGTGAAGGTCAGTCAGCTCAGAATAGTTAGAATCCTTGAGAAAATAACTCCCTTAGTGCCAGCAGTTAGGATAAGATACAAGGAATATCCTGTTCCCCATGCTACCGACCAATTTAGTTTCTAGAGGATAAGGTTGCTTGCTCCATCAAGGTTATGCCCCATAATGAACATTGTTTGCTTTGTATCTTGCACCCTATAAAAACTGCATTGTAACTTCAATCTGGTGCAACTTTTACTAGGAAGGTTACCCTGGCTAGTTAGGTATGTATTATTAATAAATAATATTGGTTCCATTAATTGAACTTCTGGATGTCTGGACTCACTTTATGAAGTGTCCCATTTCAGAGTGACCTTGTGAAAACTTTCTAACCTTTGTTTAGGAACTCTTCAATATAGTATTCAGAGTCTTTCACTCTCTGGAGTCAAACAATTTTTCTCTTTGTTGTGTATCTACTCCTATATCATATCTATCCTGTGCTGTTGTCAATCTGGAGAATTTAGCATTCTTTAACACCATCTGAAATTTCTTGTTTCCATGATTCTATGCAACTACCAATGAACCTTCTAACTTTACTCCATTCTTTTAGTTCTTGAAAGTTAACCCACTCAAATACAACAAATTCCCATTTTCTCTCTATCACCTCTAGCACTCAAGACTTCTTTTCCTTTGGGGCTTATGCAGTCCAAATTTTTCACCCTATCCTGATTCTGATAACTGTTATCTGCTGGACACTTCTACCTAACTCCTATGACCTCTTTTTATCTACCTATACAAAGGGATGATCAGATCCTTGATCTGACAATATGTATTAAACTTATATGTTGAAAACTCCATTTATCTTCATATCTCTTATTATGCCTTATTCCTCCTAAAACTATCTTTCCTCTTCATTATGAACCTCTATCCTTCTATTCCTTATCAGTACACCTTAACCATTCCCCTTATCTGGATATACAGTTCTCCCTTCTTAATCTTTATCCTTTAATGACCTTTACACTTCTCCTTAGTCTCAAGTTCCTTAATCTCTTGTCCTGTTATTTTATTATATTTCGTGAAGCCCTAAACCAAAGTGGCTCCCACAATTTGTCTACTTCTTTCCTATTTACATGCATTTGAAGGATAGTAAAGTAAAAATGGTGTTGAATATATATACATAAATGTGAGTATATATATATATATATATATATATAAAGAGAGCTAAGTATACATGGATACTGTGAACAGAAAGTTTTATATATGTATAAATATATGTAAACATGTATACATATACATGCATTTATATGTGCATGTGTGTATGCCTGCTTACATATTATGTATACAACTGTATACTACAACTCCTGGCTCATAGGGGATGTTTAAGAAGTGCTTAATACATAATTATTAACTAATTCTACATTTTCTTAGATCCAAATTATTGACTATAGGCCCTATAAAAATATACATAGATATACTAACCTAGCTGTTGTGTAATTATTATAAAATGCAAAGTTTAAATTCTTTTTGAGAGTAATTTTAGGTTAAGAAATATGCTACCTCTCCAAATCCAGAAAGTGAACTGTTTGGAGAAGACACCATTAAGATGCCTGCACAGACCATGCTCTGCACCAGAAGATCCAGAGTGAACTTTGGGATGTGTTGATTTGAACTGTGTGGGGTTGAATGCATTTGTTTTGTATGTATACTCTTATGCCTAAGGCCTTAAGTCTTAAGCCTTAAGCCCACTAACTGGCTTTTTGTCAATGTGCCTAATAATCATTCATTTCTTCTTTTTCCATTGTATCCCCAAATTTTTGTAATTTAAAAATTGATTATGTTAAATGACCAATTGGGTAGACTAGTCTTCTAATCATCATCATCAGGGGGAATGTATAATTGAAAATCTGTTACCCTAAAAAAGAACTATATTTCCCAGGAACCCACTGACTTCCTGTCATTATACACTTCCTATAGACAGGGAACAAATATTCATTGAGCCCTCCTGCTAGGTCTCTTGGGCTTAAAGGCAAGGATTGTAAGCATGGGGGTTTTGAACTGACTGATTAGCCATGGGCACGTGGTCTTTTTATTTTATTACCTTTTTTATTCCTTTATTTCTAATGATAATTTAACAAATCTCCTAAAATATAATACTTTTATTACTGTACATTAATTTTAATTTTTTACACTGTACAGTTACCCTCAATACTGGGACCACTGAAAGGGACTCATAATATAAAATTCCCCAGTTTGTTGGAATCAAAGCTATAATTCTTCTACAGAGTGATGTTTATTTAACACCACCATGGAAGAAAGAACCATTATGTGGACTGATATTTCTTTAGCCACCTATAACCCAGGGTATGAGAAGTTAGATATCTAATTCATATATGTCTGGAAGTTTGAGAATGTTTGAAAAAAAGAGATCTTGGATTGCCTTCACAGGGGGTAAATTTAGTTCTAGAGGTATAATCCTAGATTTAATAGGCACATAGAAAAGAGACTCAAGTGATTTGAGAATTCAGTTGTCAAAAGTTCACCATAATGATAGGGGATTATGGGAAGAAAATAATCTTGGCCAAGCATTAATATATGAGGCAAGCAGTGCCTCAATGAATGGAGCTCTAGGGAAAAAATGCTTTATGTATATTCATCACAGAAGACATAATCAATGCTATAGGATATATTGAATAGCTTGCTATATTACATCTTACAAATAATACCCACTGAGAAAATGTACTGTAGCTTAGTAGAAATGAATTTTCTGAAATATTATCAAGCACCAGAGGATACAATGAAATATGAAATAAATTCATTCTAATGTTATAAACCATTTATGTTATACCTATAAAGAACCTTAATAGATCCATTGGGTTTTGAGTTTTTCTTCAGGTGGTTACATGGTAATATTATATTAATGAATTACAATTCTCAGAACAATCTGATGCAGCACCCAGTAGGCATTTAATGATTGCTTGTTGTAGCAGTCCACACCTATCTGGGGACAAGGGAAACAGAATGCAAAGATTGTCTTGGAAGAGAGCATGCTCAGTCTTGAGCATGCTCTGTCTTGTGCATGGCTGGGAAAGCCTCTGACCCTTGACCCCAGCTTCCCCTAGGTTAGGTGGGAAAACAGGTTTCTTTGTGTTCACCTGGCTAAGAGAAACCACACCTATACCTAGTCATTAACCAATGATAATCATCCCTATGTATTGTGTATATTTGCATATCAAAGAGATTAAATACCGGGCCACAGCAAGCTCCGCCCCTCTTCTCTCTCTTCGTTCTCTTTCACTTGGATCTCAGCTCTCACTGATGCCTGTCCTTGCTGGAGCTTGGCCTAAGCTCCATCTTTGATTCCTTTTCTGATCTACCTCTCCCACTTGGTACCTGGCCTTCGGCCAGGCACTTTCTTTTCTCTATCATGTCTCCAACCTGTGTGGTATTAAAATTTGATCACTAGATGGGTATAAGCCTTCTGAGTAGTCTACTGATCAGAGTTTCTGCTGTGGCTCCTTGATAATTAATAAGCCCTAGATTTCTGACTCATTCCTGCCACCTCATATCCCTAACTTGACTCCTCCACCCCCTTCACAGCATCCAGAACTTCTATCCTTCCTCTATCTTCCTATCTTGAGGCTTCTTGTGGGTTTGGGGAAGCTTCACTTGTTTAATGGATATGTAAACAAGGTCAGTATATTTGTTTCCACAAACAAAAAGTATTTGAAAAGTATTTCATAAAGGATTCTTTAGACAGTTTATCATTATTCCCACCTGCCTTTCTCTCTCTCACACACACAAAGAGTTATTGAGTGACTACAAGAAAGGAAGGGGGAGTGTTCTGACTCATGCATTTATTGATAATAAAAACTTTATTTTCTTTTAGAGTGATGGATGAAGGACCAATTACAAAATATTTTATTAATAATACCAATGCTGAGTTGCTTCTATTCAAAATTGTTCTCAAAAACTTGCTTCTATATGTCCAATTGAAAAGAAAAAACTCTCGTCTTGAAAGTAGAGGGATTTTTCTTACTTTTTAAAAAAAATTTTAGAACTTCATTTGTCTGTTACCGTTTTTGTATCTACCCCATAGTACAGATGCAGTACCTTCATTATAAGGTCTCAGCACAGATTCTTACTTAAAAGATTATGTAAAAACATAAGTTTTTTTTTTTAATAGTCATCAATGAAACAATTCAGTAGGCTGAAACTACTAAGAATTGTTTATGGTAGCAAAAAAAGAAATAAATGAACCAAAGAGTGGCCAATGTTTGTCCTGAAATAGTAACCAAGGTCCCTAGGGGCCAGTTTGGGGCCAATTGAAGTCCATTAGTTCAGGAAGAACTATCAGAGTTCACCAAGATCAATCATTTCTCACTCAATCTTAGGAGGTCAAATTCTGCCCTCAATTACATGAACCCAACTTTCATTCAAGTCAGAGAGAGTTATACACACATTCATGAGGGCAGACTTGAGCCCTGTGAGTTGAGTAGAGAGTAATTGATGACTCTTTCCTTTCTATTCTTGGTTCAGTAAGCACAGCAAGCAGCAATAGCCTTTCTGTCTAAGTAGAGTGGGAGGGCTAGATAACAAATTTCCATCCTGGAAAGGTGTCCCACCAGCACAGCCAGCTGTTCTTCATTTGAATACATGAGTATCCCCAAGTTCATAACCATACTCATAGAGAGACATAAACCCACAGACATGTTCTATTTCATCTTCATTTTTTCCCCTTTCCATTTCTGTATTTAATTTTCTTCCCTTAAATCTCATTTCTCTTCTTATATTCCTTTTTATTTCTATTATGTTATTTAACTTCTTTAAATTATCCTATTTCTATTCTTTGAATATGTGAGGGTCTGAGGGTGTTTTTGAAAAGAAAAAGCTCTCTTATAGGCCAGATTTCTGCAAGAATTCTCTTTTTGACTCCACGTTTTAGTTAAGAAGTATTCATATGGATCTTAATTTCATCAATGTATGTATTCCCTGAAATGGTATGAATCATAACCCGTCCTTGCCTGTCAGTCCTTGATTGCCTCTCTAATATTCTTTGTCTTGCCATATGTGCACCACAGGGAACCCACTCGAAATTTTTAGAGGCTTCCTTGAGTTCCCTTGAATTTCTGAAAATACTGCATAAACATTATCAGTTATCTCTCACTCTCACCACATCATCAGCTTATCTAGATTGTATTCAAACATTTTTAATGAAATACTTTTGCATGTATACTTGAATACCCACTGACATCCTTTGTACTACTTTGTAAGTAATATGTGCTCTATCATTCATGTTTCCCATGTGCCACTCTATTGCCCTTTGGGTTAACCTCAACTTCAGTTCTTTGAAACTTGAATTTTTCACAATCCATAGACATATGACATTGCAGGAGGAATGTTGTATATACATATGTATGTATGTATGTATGTATGTATGTATGTGTACATATATACATATAAAATGCATTTTTCAGGGAAAACTTTTGGGTAAAAAAACAAACAAAATTTTATGATTTTAAAGGCAATCTACCCTACCATCTTTTTTTCATAGTTTAGTGATCAAATCACTGTCCATTTACAATATATTTGTCCAACGTATATGTGTGTATGTGCCTGTGTGATACAAGGAAAGAAGAGGAATGAATTGTCTTTTCTTTATTCATCCACTTGCAATTAATGGTCTAGATGATGGATACTCTTTTATCATCCTCAAAGGGATCATCCGATCTGCTATAGGACTGATATATTACTTTGATATTTTGAGGATACAAGTGACATTCTCCACCAGTGATCATATATTTTTTCTATGGGAAAATCTGACTAACCTACCTCATATGTTTTTTGTGCTGTTTTTTTTTTAATTGTGTAGTCATTTTTTTTATAATTATGTACCATGATTAAAAGGTCTTATAATAAGAAGGCTAGATAAAATGAAAATTTAAATTTCCATATACTTATCTAGTTGTCATATATTAAGAGTTGTAATCTGATCCATTGCAAATGGAGAAATTTGTAGATGAATATAAGCAGAAAGGAAGTATAAACATAAAAAGTGGGGGGTAGGCTGTGTTTGAATTCTGAGGAATATTATAATCATTTAGGGTTGTAGAACAATTCTGCAAGGGGAAAAAAAAACTATGGTGTCTTTCCACATCAGGCTTTAATAAATGAAAAAAAAAATTCAAGGCTATTTAAGTATATCTTAGAAACACGGTATGTTTGGATCCAGACCATCACTATAAAGCAAGTGACATGATTTTTTTTTTTAGTTTCTGAGTGTGTTTAAAGGTAAGTAGTCTATTGAGTGTGGAATAATAATATGTGAAAAAAAATATATATATATACACCTTGTTATAGAGGTATTTGGGAGATGGGATTAGATGGGATTAACTGAATTACTTTGGGCCAGTATCAAGGTTTCTACACTGTGGGTGAAATGGCCTAACAAACAGCCTATACCAGGAAGAGTCTAGTCTGGGACCAGTACACAGATAACCAAAGTCACAGTAAATGGGAAGTGTATTTTATTTTCAGAGTGAGGTTAAGAGGGGAAGGGGGAAATCCCTGACACTGTTTTTACTAGCTAAGTACACCAAAATATAAGGTGTTCTCTTGAAGAATCTTCAGAGTTGGTTTCCTACTCATCTCCCTGTCCTAGCTAAGCTGTAAAACCCCAATTGCTGTCTACCTATCTGGCACTAAAATACTCTCCTGGTTGTTATTAGAGATACTGGTCTATTATAGATCAGGCAGGGATCCAGGGAAAAGGATCCAAGTCTAGATGGACTCAGACCTCTGCATATTGACAGCTTGAGGTTGATACAGGATAGTGACAGGCTCTTAAGATCTTCTTCCAGGACATGCAGCACAAGGACAGTAACACAGGCAACAATAAGGATAGGGTCAAACCCTCAGGAATTGGCATCCACTCCCTCCAGGTTCAAATCCAGAGAGAGACAGACTGACCCAACAGTCTCTGAGTTTTTCATTTTAACACCCCTAAACTTATCTGTTCCTTATAACAGCCTTAATTAAAAATACTTTATTACTAAAATATATTAATCGTCATCTGTGCCTTCAGCAAGTTATAATATTTTTGTTGGTGGAGAGTCTTTCCTCATTATTAATACAGCTGACTGATCAAGGCAGAGGATACTGAAGGTTGGAGTGGTTGTGGCAATTTCTTAAAATAAGACAGCAATGAAATTTGCAGCATTGATTGATTAATCCTTAGCATTTTACCCACAGAAGAACTTATTTTTCAAAATGGGAACCATTCTTCTCAAACCCAGCCAGTGTTTAATCAACTAAGTTTATATCATGTTCTTTAATATTATTGTGTCTCAGGAAATTGGGAGGCCTGAGAAGAGGGAGCGATATGGAGGAACTCTAAGTTGGTAGAGAAATCAGAACACACAACATTTATCAATGAAGTTTGCCATCATATGTGGGTGTGGTTCATGGTGCCTCAATACAAATACAAAACTAATATCAAAATCATTCCTCATAGATAATCATAACAGATAATGGGAAAGTTTGAAGAATTACAAGAATTACCAAATGTGACCCAGAGATACAATGTAAGCACATACTCTTGTGAAAATGGAACAGAAAGGCTTTCCAAGAGCCTGAAATTTGTAAAAGAAAAAATCAATATCCACTATGCACAAAGTAAAGTACAATAGAAGAAGACATGCCTATGTATACTATCCCAAACACTCATAATGTATTCAGTGTTAGTCCATGTTGTCTAAGTTCACTGCAAAACAGATTCTGTGGAATATTCTAAATACTCTCAATATTCTGGGAGTCCAAGTAAAACACATTGACTCTCCTTCAGGCATCGCTCTTGCCATGTGACTATATAATCAACTCATCTTTTTTTTTTTTTTAATCATGTGAGATTACAACTTCTCTTGCGAAATCACCTGGTTTTTTTTTTGGGGGGGGGGGCTGTCTCAAATCATTTGTTATTGTTATCTAACTCTTTGTTGCTTTTTGGATAGTTTTCAACTTCAGCCCTCTAGAATGTACTATGACTTTTATTACTGGAAGAATTTTTTCTTCAAATTTTTATTTATTTTTGTTCCAGATCTTTGAATTAAATGAAATGGGAGACTTCAAGCAAGAGAACTTTGTTCTTCACTTTAGAGTACTAAGAGAGTTGTCTAATTTTTTAAAATCTTGAAAAACTATTAGCATGAAATACTCAGATCTATGTTTCAGAAGGAAGTTTGAAATTATTAAAGCAACTGTACCAACTAAAGGCAATTAAGCTAGGTCTCCTTTGTTTTATTTGTTGCTCAGGTTATTGATCTATCTATAGACACTCTACAGTAAATGATAGGATTATAGATTAGAGTGGGAAGAAACCTTAGAAGCCTCTGGGTCCAACACCTTCATTTCATGGAGGAAGAAACTGAAGATAAATGATAAAAGTGACTTGCTTGAGTTTTTAGGGTATAGGCATCTTTATAAGAAAACAGTTAAGTGCCAGAGATGGCATATGAACAAAGATCTACTGACTTCAGAGGCAGTACTAGTTCTTCTGTACAATATTGTTTCCTGCACATGTGTATATATATATATAGGTTTTCATGCACATGTTATACTATTTGCAACAATATGTATATATCTATATGCATGCATACATATATGTATGTCATGTATATGGTATGTATCATGCATACATATGCAGACATTATATAAATATATGTTTCACAATAGGTATTCCATATTCATTTATAAATGCTTATTGATTAGCTGATTCACTTCTTTTTTCTTTATGGGTAGCTAGGATAAACACTTTAGAAGGATTACGAATCACATGCAAAAGTTTTGAGATGTGGTGTAATTAGCAAAATGCCATCTTCAAACAACAGCATCTAAAGGACTTCATTGACTAGGACTCTATGGTAAATCTCGTCTAGGATCAAGGAGCTTCAGCTCTGGCCAGCATGTCTTCTTACATAATTTCCCTACTATTCTGGCAAGTAAATGTAATTCTATTTCATCTATCAAGAAATTTTCTAAAATTTTGATTTATATATCTTTAAACCCTTTCCTTCTGTCTTAGAAACAATACCATTTATTGGTTCCAAGGTAGAAGAATGATAAGGGCTAGACAATGTAGGTAACATGATTTGTAGAGGGTCACACAGCTAAGAAGTGTCTAAAGTCACATTTGAACCCAGTACCTCCCATCTCTAGGCATGGCTCAATCCACTGAGTCATCTAATTTCCCCCCCAGAATATGTATCAAAGGTACTTTGTTAAAGGAGAGTTTGTTATTTTCTAAAATCTTTTAATCAATAATGTGATGGTAAAGATACAGCATATCCCAAAAGTTTTGGCTCAAAGCTAAAAAGTACATGAAGACTTTTAGTACATGCTATATAATATACTGCAAAATATTGCCTGAGAAAACCTGACCCTTTTGTGTGAATATTATCACCAAGGATACTCTTAATGCCTAGAAAGGTTATTTTAATGTATAGAAGTCAAAAGCATTGATGTTCTCTCCTTTGCTTTTTCCTAGTAATAATCAGACCCATTAGAATGTAGAATTTTTAATTATTTAGATAATGGCACATGAATCAATTTCTACTTCTTATATTTCTTGGAATAATTCAAATAGAAAGTAAGAGATTTTTTAAAATGCCTTCTCTTTAAACCTAAATATATTAGCCCCATCTTCACTCTCTTAACCTTCACTCTTCAAAATATTTCTCTTGTTTTCTCCCCTATGAACTTCCAACAGAATATTTTCATAACTTCTGACCTCACTTCCTCCAAGGTATGCTCCCTGGTTACATAGAATACAGGTGTTCCCTCTTTAGTATCACAGTTACCAACTGTGAGTACTAAATATACCCAAGTGTCTTTGGCTTCTGCTGGCCTGTGTCATTTTTCTTACCATCTGGTGTTCCAAAAGCTGAATCTAAATTGGCTTTTTTAAAAAATGTTGAGCTCTGAGACATTTTTAAAAAAAGTTGTAGGTAAGCAAATTGTGTCAATGTTTCTAATTCATTTACTTGAGCCATTCAATTTGATGAAAGTGTTTTTGGTTTATTCCTTAGTTTTACCAAAAGGGCCTGATAGGGGTTTTATTCCTATTACCATTGACATAATCTTCCCAATAAACCATGTAGTTCCAACCTGGCATGTATTTACTCTTTTGATTCAAGAAAACAACTTAAGCATATATTGTTTAAAGTGAACAGAATTCCTCTACCTAGCCCTATCCTTCATTAACCTGTTGAAATAAGATAAATCACCTCCTATTGACTCTGCCAATATCTTATAAAATTACTTTGGTGGATAAAATAACTCAATCATAATTCATTTCTCTGGTGGTGGTATATTATGAGAGAAAACATCAAGGTAAATCACTGCACCACTTTAAAATGTACTGTGCACCATCTACAAATTTAATTTCTATTGGATATATATTTAGGGTCTATCAGAGAATATACTTTATAAGAAAAAGATATTAAATCAAGACTGTGAGTATTATCATTTTTTAATGAAATAAACTGACCATAATGAATTATTTTATAAGCAAAAACTAGAGGCCAGGAAAATACAGAAAAGAACACAGAAACCACAAGTCACTAGAAGGTTGCTAAATTTAGTACACCCCCAAAGTCTTCTTTCCCTCTGCCTTGCTACCACTTAAGAGAAAGCATCTATATTAGTTCTTCAGTATCTATCTTTGTGACATTAAGATAAAGGCACAGATGTTCACCTATTTTAGTTATTATATTCAAATGATTTTCATTGCTTAAAAATAACCCCACTGTCTTGTGTGGAGGGAGAGAGGTGGTTGGAGCCTGGTGTTTGGAATTGGAGGAGCCCACAGACTGTTTCTCCATTTTGGTCACATAATCATGGCTGCAATCTAGATGCCACACACTTCCTCTCCCCGGCACCAAACAGAATAGACTACATCAAAGGAGCATAAAAATCACCTTTGGAGGAACAGAAAGACTCCCCAGTACTCCCCAGTACACCACAGAGACTAAGGTACATGGGGTTTGAACATTTCCACACTATAATGAGAAGGAGGAAAAGCTTTCACAGAAACATGAACTGAGTCGCCCTCCCCCCCCCACCTACCTCACCAAACCAGAGTGAGCTACCAGAGCGCTCACTGGGACAGCAAGTGAGTGGGGAACGTCTCTGTCTGGGGGGGGGGGACACTCCAGGGTCCTTGGGATCTAGGGACTGCCAGGAAAAAACATCTCAGGGTGGTTTCATGGGAGAATCCTGCACTGAGCCTTACTCAGGGTGGTTACTCTGAGCATCTGGGCGGAGCTAAACACCAGGGGTAGACCACATGCTGATTATCTGGGTGGAGCTGAACACCTGGGCACTTTGGCTATGATCAGGGGCCGAGCACTCTAAGAAACCTCAGAGGCTGGGAAGAACTAGTCTGAGGCAACCTAAATTCACAGAAAACCCACCCATATCACCCAGACCCCAGACCAAAAAGGAAAGGGGAATAAAACCACCAAAGGGATGTATCAAATGGCCCAAAATCAAGCCTCCAGGAAGAAAGGGAAAAAGGTGACTATTGAAAACTTTTATGGTGGAAGTGCCCAAGGAAAAGAAGAGAATGAGGAGGAAATCCAAAAAAAAATCAGAACATGCCTCCCAAAATGGAAACTATCAACAAGCTCTGGAAGATCTCAAACTGGAACTTACCCAAAAGATGGAAACCTGGAAAGAAAAATGGGAGAAAGAGATCAGCAGTCTGAAAGATAAGACTGATCAATTGGAAAAAGAGCTGGAAGCATCCAATAGAAGGGCAGACAAAACTGAAAAGAAAACCAGTCCCTAACGACCAGAATTAAGCAACTCGAAGAAAGTGAGATCATAAAACAGCAAGAATCAATAAAGCAAACCCAAAAAATTAATGAATTAGAAGAAAACATAAAATATCTCACTGAAAAGGTCACAGATTTGGAAAACAGAGGAAGAAGAGACAACCTCTGAATTATCGGTCTCCCAGAAAAACCAGAGATAAACAATAAACTCGATGTTATTCTACAGGAGATTATAAAAGAAAATTGCCCACACGTTCTGGAGCAAGGGGGCAAAATAGAAATAGAAAGGGTTCATAGAACTCCCTCTATACTAAATCCCCAAAAGACGGAATGTAATGGCCAAATTCAAAAGCTTCCAAGAAAAGGAGAAAATCCTACAAGAAGCCAAGAAGAGGAGCTTCAGATATAGGGGGGCTCCCATAAGGATCACACAGGACTTAGCGGCTAACACACTAAGACACCACAAAGCATGGAACACGATATTTAGAAAGGCAAGAGAGCTGGGTCTCCAACCAAGAATCAACTACCCAGCAAAACTGACTATATACTTCCAGGAAAAAGTATGGGCATTCAACAACATAGAAGATTTCCAATCATTTCCTAAGAAAAGACCAGAACGTAGTGGAAAATTTGATATCCAAACACAGAAAGCAAAAGAAACAAGAAAAGGTAAATATGAAAGAAAGGGAAAAGGAGATGAATCTTATCTTTTCTTTAAGTCAAACTCTCTTCTATAAGGACTATATATACATCAAATTATATATACTAATATGTGGGAAAAATGTTTTGTGTAACTCTCAAAAATTGTATGCATCATAAGAGTAGTTAGAAGAAATATACATTAGAAATATTGGGGCATTAAAAAGATTTGGGGAAAGTGGGGGCAAAGAAAGGAAAAGGTAGGGGGGAACCATCGATAACACTAAGATTTACTTCAAGAAATAGGGGGGACTTAATAGAATAATCTTTCCCATATAAAGATACACATGGGAAGGGGAGGGGAAGAACTCTCATATGAGAAGGAGAGGAAGAGAGCTTGAAGTGGAATTACTTAAACCTTACTCTCAGTGAAATCAAATCTGAGAGGGAAGAACATCTAGATCCAGTGGGATCCTGAATTCTATCTTATCCAATAGGGCAAGAAAGAAAGGAAAATTAAGGAGGGGGAGGGGAGAGGGAGTATAAAAAGGGAGGGAAGGAGAGGGGGAGTGGAAGTGAGCATAAAAATGGAGGGGCTAGAAAGGGAAGCATCTCAAGGGAGGGTACTAGGGGGACTGACCTAAAGTAAATCACTAGTTCAAAAGGAGATAGCTAAAGAAGAAAGGTCAGAACTAGGGGAAGATATCAAAATGCCAGCAAATCCACAAATGACAATCATAACTTTGAACGTGAATGGGATGAACTCACCCATAAAAAGTAGACAAATAGCAGATTGGATTAGAACCCAAAACCCTACCATTTGTTGTCTTCAAGAAACACATATGAGGCAGGTTGACACTCACAAGGTTAGAATTAAAGGTTGGAGTAAGACCTTTTGGGCCTCAACTGATAGAAAGAAGGCAGCAGTTACAATCATGATATCTGACAAAGCCAAAGCAAAAATAGATCTGATCAAAAGGGATAGGGAAGGTAAATATATTCTGTTAAAAGGGAGTATAGACAATGAGGAAATATCACTAATCAACATGTATGCACCAAATGGTATAGCATCCAAATTTTTAATAGAAAACTAGGAAAATTGAAGGAGGAAATAGACAATAAAACCATATTAGTGGGAGACTTGAACCAACCACTATCAAATTTAGATGAATCAAACCAAAAAATACACAAGAAAAAGGTAAAAGAGGTGAATGAAATCTTAGAAAAATTAGAGTTAATAGACATATGGAGAAAAATAAATAGGTACAAAAAAGAATACACTTTCTTTTCAGCACCACATGGCCCATTCACAAAAATAGATCATACTCTAGGTCACAGTAACGTGGCACTCAAATGCAGAAAAGCAGAAATAATAAATGCAGCCTTTTCAGATCACAAGGCAATAAAAATATTGATTGGTAAGGGTTCATGGAGAGCCAAATCAAAAATTAATTGGAAATTAAATAATATGATACTCCAAAATCGGTTAGTTAGAGAAGAAATCATAGAAACAATTAATAATTTCATTGAGGAAAATGACAACAGTGAGACATCCTTTCAAACCTTATGGGATGTAGCCAAAGCAGCACTTAGAGGAAAATTCATATCCCTGAGTGCATATATTAACAAATTAGGGAGGACAGTGATCAAGGAATTGGAAATGCAAATCAAAAAACTTGAGAACGAACAAATTAAAAATCCCCAGAAAAAAAACCAAACTAGAGATCCTAAAAATTAAGGGAGAAATTAATAAAATCGAAAGTGACAGAACTATTGAGCTAATAAACAAGACTAGAAGCTGGTATTTTGAAAAAACAGACAAAATAGTCAAAGTACTTGTCAATCTAATTAAAAATAGGAAAGAAGAAAGGCAAATTAACAGCATCAAGGATGAAAAGGGGGATCTCACCTCCAATGAAGAGGAAATTAAGGCACTCATTAAAAACTACTTTGCCCAACTATATGGCAATAAATATACCAACCTAGGTGATATGGATGACTACTGACAAAAATATAAATTGCCTAGACTAACAGAAGAAGAAATAGATTTCTTAAATAATCCCATATCAGAAAAAGGAATCCAACAGGCCATCAAAGAACTTCCTAAGAAAAAATCCCCAGGGCCTGATGGATTCACCAGTGAATTCTATCAAACATTCAAAGAACAGCTAACTCCAGTACTATACAAACTATTTGACATAATAAGCAAAGAGGGAATTCTACCAAACTCCTTTTATGACACAAACATAGTACTAATTCCAAAGCCAGGCAGGCCAAAAACAGAGAAAGAAAATTATAGACCAATTCCCCGAATGAATATAGCTGCAAAAATCTTAAATAGGATACTAGCAAAAAGACTCCAGCAAGTGATCAGAAGGGTCATCCACCATGATCAAGTAGGATTTATACCAGGGATGCAGGGCTGGTTCAATATTAGGAAAACTATCCACATAATTGACCACATCAACAAGCAAACCAACAAGAACCACATGATTATCTCAATAGATGCAGAAAAAGCCTTTGATAAAATACAACATGCATTCCTACTAAAAACACTAGAGAGCATAGGAACAGAAGGGATGTTCCTACAAATAATAAACCGTATATATCTAAAACCATCAACTAATATCATCTGCAATGGGGATAAACTAAATCCATTCCCATTAATATCAGGAGTGAAACAAGGATGCCCATTATCACCTCTATTATTTGACATTGTATTAGAAACACTAGCAGTAGCAATTAGAGAAGAAAAAGAAATTGAAGGCATTAAAATAGGCAATGAGGAGACCAAATTATCACTCTTTGCAGATGACATGATGGTCTACTTAAAGAATACTAGAGATTCAACCAAAAAGCTAATCAAAATAATCAACAACTTTAGCAAATTTGCAGGATACAAAATAAACCCACATAAGTCATCAGCATTTCTATATAATTCCAACACAGCTCAGCAGCAAGAACTAGAAAGAGAAATCCCTTTCAAAATCACCTTAGACAAAATAAAATACTTAGGAATCAATCTCCCAAGACAAACACAGGAACCATATGAACACAACTACAAAACGGTTTCCACACAACTAAAACTAGACTTGAACAATTGGAAGAACATTAACTGCTCATGGGAAGGACGAGCCAATATAATAAAAATGACCATCCTACCCAAACTCATCTATCTATTTAGTGCCATACCCATGGAACTCTGAAAAAAATTTTTTTACTGATTTAGAAAAAACCATAACAATGTTCATTTGGAAGAACAAAAGATCAAGGATATCCAAGGAAATAATGAAAAAAAAAAATACAAAGAAAGGGGGCCTTGCAGTCCTAGATCTCAGACTATATTATAAAGCAGTGGTCATCAAAACAATTTGGTACTGGCTAAGAGATAGAAAGGAGGATCAGTGGAATAGACTGGGGGCAAGCAACCTCAGCAAGACAGTATATGACAAACCCAAAGATCCCAGCTTTTGGGACAAAAATCCACTATTTCATAAAAACTGCTGGGAAAATTGGAGGACAGTGTGGGAAAGATTATGCTTAGATCAATACCTCACACCCTATACCAAGATAAATTCAAAATGGGTGAATGACTTGAACATAAAGAAGGAAACTATAAGAAAATTAGGCGAACACAGAATAGCATACATGTCAGACCTTTGGGAAGGGAAAGACTTCAAAACCAAGCAAGACTTAGAAAGAGTTACAAAATGCAAAATAAATAATCTGGAATACATCAAATTAAAAATGTTTTGTACAAACAAAACCAATGTAACCAAAATCAGAAGGGTAGCAACAAATTGGGAAACAATCTTCATAAAAACCTCTGACAAAGGTTTAATAACTCAAATTTACAAAGAACTAAATCAATTGTACAAAAAAATCAAGCCATTTTCCAATTGATAAATGGGCAAGGGACATGAACAGGAAGTACTCAGCCAAAGAAATCAAAACTATTAATAAGCACATGAAAAAGTGCTCTACATCTCTAATGATCAGAGAGATGCAAATCAAAACAACTCTGAGGTATCACCTCACACCTAGCAGATTGGCTAACATGATAGCTATGGAAAGTAATGAATGCTGGAGGGGATGTGGCAATGTGGGGACACTGATTCATTGCTGGTGGAGTTGTGAATTGATCCAGCCATTCTGGAGGGCAATTTGGAACTATGCCCAAAGGGTGATAAAAGACTGTCTGCCCTTTGATCCAGCTATAGCACTGCTGGGTTTGTACCCCAAAGAGATAATAAGGAAAAAGACTTGTACAAGAATATTCATAGCAGCACCCTTTATGGTGGCCAAAAATTGGAAAACGAGGGGATGCCCATCAATCGGGGAATGGCTGAACAAATTGTGGTATATGTTGGTAATGGAATACTATTGTGCTAAAAGGAATAATAAAGTAGAGGAATTCCATGGAGATTGGAACAATCTCCAGGAAGTGTCAATTTGTTTAATTGAACGAAAGGAGCAGAACCAGGGAAACATTGTACACGGAGACTGATACATTGTGGTACAATCAAAGGTGATGGACTTCTCCATTAGTGGCAATGCAATGTACCTGAACAATCTGCAGGGATCTAAAAAATACTATCCACAAGCAGAGGATAAACTGTGGGAGTAAAAACACCGATGAAAAGCAACTGCTTGACTACAGGGGTTGAGGGGATATGACTGAGGAGAGACTCTAAATGAACACTCTAATGCAAATACCAACAACAGGAAAATGGGTTCGAACCAAGGACACATGTGATACCCAGTGGAACCGCGTGTCAGCTATGGGAGAGGGAAAGGTGGTGGGAGGGGGGGCGGGGAGGAAAAGAAAATGATCTTTGTTTCCAGTGAATAATGTTTGGAAATGACCAAATAAAATAATGTTTAAAATTTAAAAAATTAACCCCCACTGCCAGATATTGTCCATGATTCTGATTATAAAATACAGGACATTTAAATGATGAAGTAGTTGTTTCCAATTAGAATCCTGTCTGAGAGAAATAACAGACAATATGGGTTTCATATTTTTAGGGCTTTAAGGTACAATATTTATTAGTGTATCTGTTTTGTTTTGTTTTGTTTTACCCATAAAATTCTTCTATCCAATTTAGTAGCTATTTGTTTCAAATGCCTGAAATTCCTGTGGTTTCATAGAATTTCTATAATTGGTCGCCTATTTAGAAGATGAAAGCCTTTGCAAAAATATCTCATATTTTGTTCTGTTATATTCAGGGGGTATTGTTTTTAGATACATAGACATGGTCAGTCAACAAATATTTTTTTAGCGTCGAAATTCTGTTATCCATCTAACTCCTCACATCACAATCCATATGAACATTTTATTTCTTATTTCCACACCTTTATATGAATTGTGTCCCAGTACTAGACAAAATGCTCTTGCAACTGAGCTCTGCATTTTTTACACTCTATTTTCTTTCACAGAACAGCTAAAATGATATCTCTTACAAGAGCCTTTTCCTGATCCCAATCAATACTATCTCTACTCTCCAACAAATTAAGTCATATTTATTTCATAAATATTTAAATTTCAATTATTAATATAACCCATGCACACAAATAATCAAAGAATAAATGTGAAATTGAGCATATTCTATGAAGGGCTTAATGTTTCTACTGATAAAATGCAATCTCCCAAAGGGCAGGGACCATTATTTTTCTCTTCAGCACCTTGCACAGCACCTCATATGACACATGTACTATATAAATGCTTATTGTCTAGCTCTTATGTCACAGGAAAAGGCCCAAGTTACAGTCAGCCATAAGTTCAAAAAGTCCACTGTGACATCTCAAATACATATGTGTTCTCTCTCTCTCAGACTTGCTTAACTACAACCTTTAAGAGATAAAGTGTTAATGATTATAGCTAAAATTTACATGATGCTTTAAAATTTGCAAAGAATGTTATACGTATTGCTATGATTAAAATTCTCTGGAGAATGAATGCTAATTTATAATTATTTATTAGTAAAGATTAGAGAGAGGAGAGCGAGAACACCTGACCAATTGGCCATGCCTAATCTAACCATCCATTATTATTATAAGAAAGAATCCTCTTTTTTACAGTTGGCAAAGCCAGCAAGGCAAATAGAACCTATGGTCTTTCTCAGTTAGGGTTGACTAGGGGTAGCCATCTTTGAACAACAGAAGCCAATACTCTGCTAGCCACACCTGCTCACTCCAGGGGTTGGGGGGCCCAGACTTAAAGTCACTATAGCAGTTTCTTTTTTGTGGGTTTGGGACAAGAAGCAATGTACCAAAATATCATGGTGGCTTTAGCATCTCTCCTAATGTTGGCACAATTGTTTCTATGGCTATATGACATTGTATGGAATATAATCCCTAAATATATCTGGCCAGTGATTCAAATAGCATAGCTATGCGTTTAGATCAAAAATGAAACTGGGAATTTATGGTCACTCTTCCCTGTAATATATAGAGCAGCTATGTTCTTATGGCAGATCTTTATTTACCTAAGAAAGAGAATAAATTTAATTAGGGTCAAGCAGAACAACAATGAAGATCCTAGTTTAGCAATGGTCATTAAACAAATTAACAAATTGACTGAGCTATATCAAGGACTGATTACAAAAATAGAGACAAAGAAAGACAATGAAAAGGACAAGGGTAATATACCAACAATGACTATTGGGGTTTGCATAGACAAAATGACTGCAAACAAGGAAACCAATACAGAAGCCCCAACTACAGGGGGTGCAGAAGGGATACAAAATATTTTACCACTCCAGGATTATGCAAAACTCAATCCAGATTCTGGGGTAGTTCATCTTATGATCCAAAATCCCTTTACTGCAGCAGACCTGGAAGGTTTGAGGCATCGAATACCCACATTTTTCCTAGAAAGAGATGAAAAAGGCAATTAGGCTCTATGAACTGAATTTTAGGATAGGGAGATACTTTTGGGGGAGCTATTTGCTCCCAGAGAATGGGTCCAATTTTTTAATAGGACCAGGGAAGACCCCAAACTTATGGACTAGCCAGAAATTCTCTCAGATCTCGAACTTTTTAATCCATACAACTTTTCCTATTTAAAAAAGCCCCATGAGGATTTGTTGGAGACATGTCTTTTTGCCCTAGACCAAATTCCCAGAGCAAATTTGAGAGAATATGCCAGGAAACAAGTGAACACCCCTACCTATTTCTCAACAGGCTCATTGAGACTGGGGAAACTATTTTGGGGTTCCCTGAGAATAGTAAACGGGTCTTACAGCATGTTAGGAGGCAATTTCTTAAAGGGTGCACAACCCCAAACAAACAATTTTTTAGTCAGTTTTGCCCAAAATATGACTCCATGACCCTTAAGGAGCTAAGAAAATCTGCACCCAATCTGTATGATACAAAGAGAGAACAACAATGAGAAAAGGAAGATCAGATAAAGGAACTAAAACAAAAACTTAAGGATGCTAATGAAATCATTAGGCAAAAAGAAATAGAGGAAGTAAAGAATTTAGCCATGGTTAGGACTTTTAGACAACCTAGATCTCAAGTCCAACAAAGCAGGCAGACAATTCCCAAAGGGTGCTTCTTATGCAGCAGGCTTGGGCACATAGTGAAATTTTGCTCACAGAAAGCACAACTAGACCAAAGAAATGGGGAAAAGCCATTTTACAACAACTCTGACCAATACAAGGGAAATAGGAACAATTATGTGAATAATAATAATAGCTATAAGCCTCAATGCTGTGATTGTTGCCAGCTAAAAACAGAAGCCCCTGATCTGGAGTCTAGGAGAAAATTAATCTCACAGGGAACTAGGCTGAAATATTCCTCTGTTGTGGCTAGTGAGAATAAAAATCATTCCTTATGAAGCTAGGACAGAGCATCACTAAAAATAAAAACTCTAAATGGGTGCAAGAAATCTCTTAGGGCACAAAAACTAGTGGCAGAATACTTAATGGAAGAAATAGTCTATGAGGATACAGAATTAAAAGGTAAAAGCTTGGAGCATTGGAAGGAAGAAAGAGAAATGCTAAATGATATTAGAAAAATGCAAAGTAAAATCTTTGGGACACAGGGAACACAGAACGGGATACAGGAAAACAAGGATAATGACATAAACCATATCAAAAGACATATAAAAAACTTTTTACGGTGTAGAAATGGGAGTGTAGCAGTTTCCATGAAGAGATTATATAAGTCCTCACTACAAAAACAAGAGAGCAACAACACAAGAGATAGAGTCATTTGAATGTTCTGCAAGCTCCAAAGTGCAGGAAGCAAAAAGAGAACAAGAAAAAGTACATGCAGGGTTCAGTGTGGGACAGGAAACAATTTCCAGCATCTAGAAGGGCAGACCCTCACTTTCTGGAGTGCTAGGGAATTTTTCAGCAGAAGGAAATACAACTGGCATTGCAAAGAAATCAATTCTAAACCCAGAAGTGAAAGAGTTCCATCCAAGAGCACTATCAGAGGCTAATACAAACAGCAAAATAGCACTACCAAGATTGAAACCTCATTCTCAGGCTTGCAACACAGAGCACATTAGGCCCTGAATGCTTAACAGAGACAGGCATAAATAATCCTAAGCATCCACAAAATGAAACTAAAAAAAGGAAGGTTTGGGAATTGGGAGACACTACTACAAACTCTCAACACAGCTGTATATCTACCCATGAACCAAAAACTTCTTTAAATCTTGGGGATATGTCTGACGGGGATGGAAGACAAGATCAAACAGATTTTGCTTGCAATTCTGAACACTGAATCCAACACAGAGAAGGAAGCAACTCAGAAACAAACAGGCTCAGTACTTGAAAGCAATAAAGAAAAAGAGTTACCTGCAGATGTACTAAATGAAGAAAGCTTGCAAATAGAAAAAGCAAATGTTTTACCTACAAAAAATACACTGCTTCCTGATAACTTAACAATGGATACAAAATGAATCACAAAGAATTATCCAAATTCAATCACGTAAACCCACACAGCATCACCCTATGACAATATCTAGTTACAGGTAAATCAGCACATGGTCATGGCAACTTCACAGAACATCCTAGAGAACCAACATCTAAGAAAAATGGGAACAAATTTACAACCTGAAACCAAGGGTTCAGTGCAGGAAAACAATGGGAGAGAAAAAGACCTACGCATGGAAAGCATTGATGCACTGGATACCATGTACCAGTAATACAAAGCAAAGAAAATCTAGAGCCATATGTGTGGATCAAGATAGGGAAACATAATTATAAGGCACTAATTGATACTGGTGCAACTTAGTCCTTTCTCAAATCATCTCCTGAGAACAGTATTATAGATGAGTCTGTGAAAATTGCTGCAGCTACTGGGGAAGTGCAAAGAGTCCCTAAATTGAAACCAAAAATAGTCAAACTGGGACCTTTGACACTTGACCACACATTCCTACTAATGCCAAGTTGTCTAGACAACCTCATTGTATGAAATTTTTTAATGCAAATTCAAGGCAACTATCCAGTGTGAGCAATCAGGGAAAGTCTATTTACATCTTCCCAAACAAGCATTAAAGCATCATCTGCTTCTATTCCTTGGGCAATTAGATGGAAATCCTGAATATCATATGTTCAAGCCAATCTTTGAAATCCCCTATGACATACCAGAAGGGGTATGGGCTAAATATCCCAATGATGTAGGCATTATTAAATCAGCTGCTCTAGTCAAAATAGAAGTCAAAAGAAGGCACTCCACCAATACAAATTGAGCAAGAAAGCTGTTGAAGGGATCACACCAATAATCAGCAACTTATTGAAGCAAGGAATACTTATACCAGTGATATCACAATCTAACAACCCATCATGCCCATTAAGAAACAGAAACCAAATGTTGAAGGCAAAGTAGCCTGGTGATTTATCTAAGATCTAAAGGCAGTAAATAATTTTGTGGAAAAACCCCACATAGTGACTCCATCTACTAGCTCAATAATATCTGAAATACCTAGCTCAGCTAGATGGATTTTGGTCATCAAATTTTCAAATGCCTATTTTAGTGTACCAATCCATAAGGAAAGTCAAAAGGTTTTTGGATTCCAATGGGGATGATCTTAGATTTTTGGGGGGTGACTCCCCCAAGGTTTTTCAGAGAGTGCATCACTATTCTGCCAATTATTGAAAAGGCATCTAGAATATATCAAATTCAAGGTAGTCCACTACATGGATGACATTCTTATTGCATCACCAACTGCTAGAATATGCCTATAGGACTCAAAAGCACTACTGAAAGAATTGTATAAGAGAGGGCATAAGGTATCAAAAAGCAATCTGCAATGAGCCATGCCCAAAGTAGAATATCTAGGATTCATTCTGGAAAATGGCACAAGGAAAATTTCAAGCAAAAAATAGCAGACATTCAAAAACTGGGGGTGCCAACGACAAAGAAACAGCTTATAGCTTTCCTTGAAGTTTCTGGATTTTTAAGGCAATGAATACCTAGTTATAGCCATATCTCAAAATACTTAACAGACTTAACCAGGAATAAGGTCACAGAACACCTAAAACTCAATAAAGAACACCTGAATGCTTTGTCTCAGTTGAAATAAGCCATACTAACAGCCCCAGTGCTTGGAATCCCTGATTACAACAAAAAGTTCCACCTGTTTGTCGATGAAGCAAAGGGTATTGCTTCAGGAGTCTTAACCCAGACTTTAGGACAACAGTTAAGACCCATAGCAAATTAGATCCAGTAGTCCAGGGCATGGTGTATTGCCTTAGGGCCATAGCAGCTATAGTCCTGATGGTAAAAAAAGCAAGTGATTTAGTTTTGGGGTGTAAGTTAAATGTATACTCAGCTCACCAAATAGAGAGCATACTGAAAAAGAACCATCTTCAGACTTTCACATCTGCCAGATTGTCTCAATATGAAATCATACTACTGAGCAATGAGAACCTGATCTTGCAACACCATTTACCCTTAAATCCAGCTACCTTGATCCCAGACTTACCCTTCTCAGGAAAACCACTACATGATTACCTATAAACCATGGATCTAGTACAGAAATCAAGAGAGGACTTGAAAGATATACCCTTGTTAAATCCCAATATGGAAATGTTTACAGATGGTTCTTCATTTGTGGAAGATGGGAAAAGATACACCAGTGCATCTGTAGTTACACAAACAGGCACATTATGGCATGAATCTCTGCCCATCCATGTCAGCATGTAAGCAACAGAACTGAAAGCTCTCTCAATGGTACTCTTGATTGGCAGAGACAAGAGAATAAACATTTTCACTGATTCACATTATACTTTTATAACTTTGCATGCTACAGAAGGGATATAGAAACATAAAGGGCTCATCACAGTGGCTGAGAAGCAGATAGCATATGGGAATCTTATATTAGACTTCTAGAGGGAGAACAGCAGCCAAAAGAAGTAGCAGTGATCCACTGCAGTGGTCACTCCTTTGGCAAAGATAGCATATGCCAAGGAAACAACAGGGCCAATATAGCCACCAACTATGCAGCTAAGTTTGGTCCCATACACATACTGAATTTCTCCTTAGTTGATGAGCAAGATGTTACACAAGCTTACAATGAAATAGAGGTTCAGTCATGGAAAGAACTACTCAGGGACAAACTTGTGAAAGAAATTTGGGTCTCTGAAGCTGGGAAACCCATCTTGCCCAAAACATTATATTTACACCTGGGCATTGTGGCACTCTCATTCTGTTGGACTTGGTGAGGCAATTTTGGACAGCCCCAGGGATATCCACATATGCAGAATGTGTCAAACATGTAGTCTTTGCAAAAAGTTCAATCAGGGCAACTTTAGAAGCAAGGCCCTTGGGGGTAGGCCATTAGCTTTCATACCATTTGCATGCCTACAGATAGACTACATCAGATATATGCCAAGTGATAAGGTATAAAAATATTGCCTAGTGACTGTAGACAGATGGCCAGATGGTCTAAAGTCTTCTCTGCCAAGAAAAACATCACTGCCTTTGTAGCAAAGACCCTTATAAAGGAGATAATCCTTAGGTTTGGTATACCAGACAGCACTGATTCAGTCAGAGGGACTCATTTTGCCTCATGAATCCTGCAAGAAGTATACCAAATTTAGGAGTAAATGGGAATTTATGCAATGTTTATCACCTCAGAAGTGCTGGTCAAGTGGAAAGATTAAATCGGGAAGTCAAGACCACAGTAGGAAAACTATGTGCACAAACTCATCTTAAGTAAATACAAATTCTTTCACTAGCATTATTCTACCTAAGAACAAAACCATGGGGAGATTTACACATCTCTCCCTATAAAATGCTCTTTGGTCAGCCTCTCTGGCAAGGAAGAATTGTCAAGCCTGCATACATGTTGGTGTTGGATGGGGAATGGCAATTACACACATATTTACAGACCCTTCAAAGTAAATTAAAATAATTACACAAGCTAGACTTAACACCTCAATGCGTACCATGGGATTATTCCCTCCATGATATCTGGCCTGGAGATTTGGTGCATATAAAGGTGCATATAACAGAAAATTGATAACAGATGTTCAGTGGAATGGACCGCTTGACACAATTGCTGTAACCCCAACAGCAGTAAAAATATTAGGAAAAGATTCCTGGTTTCATATTTCTAACATGAAGTCACAGAAAGCCATGACCAAAATGCAAAACACAAACTCAGCAGATTAGAACACAGAACACAATGGAAAAGACCAAGGAAATGTTAATATTGACTCAGAAGTTGAGTTAAAAGACTAAAAACTGCTACACTCACAAAAATGAACACAAAAACTACAACAAAAGATAAACCATGCAAAAATACTAATGCACACATTCTCTCTACACACACACATACACACACACACACACACACACACACACACACACAAAGATCAGGTGCAGGAGAGGAGCCAAGAAGAAGAAAAGACACCTTCAGGCAAAAGTGAGATAACAGTGAAATTTGAGATTACCACAGATGAAAAAACCAACAAGAGTCCAAAGGAAGAGGAAGGAAACCCAAACACCTAAAAGAACTGTACAAACTGCGATGGACCACTTAAAACTCCATATTCAAACAATCAAGAAGGCAGAAGCCTGCATATGCATTAAGTCATGTAAGATGGTTGAGCTGTTATCACAATAAATTTCACACTAGGAAACTGCATGCCACACTCACATAACAGGAAGACAGAAGGTGATTCCTGCAGACAAAATTATGACAAAGGACAACATCAACATCGGGTAAGTATGTGCATGCAATCACTACATACTTAGATATGAACAAAACACAAACTGATTTCTAGGGACCCCGATGTACATAAGCTGGAGTTTGCAAAATGCAAAAACTGTAAATAAAGTTCTCACAAGAGCTCAGATAGAGGGAAAGGACCAAAAGACCTTTCTGTCTACCTGACACCAAAGTCAGAACTCATGTTTATCTGTATAAATACCATATGTAAATGTTGCACAACCTAATAGCATGTATTGCAATGGACTAAGAGTAAGGACATAATAGAATATACTAGTTAGAAGCCAAGATTAGGGAAAGAGTAGTTTAGGGCTTAGGGAAGTTAACAAATTTATAGAGTCAGAATGAGGGAAAGAGCAGAGAATGAAATAAGACATGGGAACTAAGAAAACAAAATATTGGATTAGATTAATGTAGGACTAACAATAAAACAGAATAGCAAGTTTTGCAAGTTTACATTGTTCAAGAAATGTAGAAGTAGGAAATGGTTATAATTTGGCAAAGGCTAATTGATACAAAATTGTTGAGGGTATGAATTTTAGATTTACTCCACCCTGCTTAGTTTAACAAAACAGGAATATCTACACCCCTACTTAAGGATTAAGTATTGAGAAGGATGGTCTATGACAGACATGTGCTAGCAAATGACAAATCAGAAACAACTGACAGACCCCTGGGCTGTCTTAAGTCAAGCTTAAGCTATCATTGCTACATGTGATATGCAGGAAAGGGATGTAAAAACGGTCTATATATTTGGCGTCACTTCCTCTCTCCAGGCTCTTTGCACAGAGAGGAGGCTTAAGGCAGCGTGCTGAGTGCCTTGGCATCTTAGCGTGGCGGTGGCTATTGTCTGGGTTTGGCAGTGAGAGTCCTTGAAACACTACTGGGGGAACCTTAGTAACCTAGTTCAGGTAAGGCGTCTTCTCTGAGCTCTCAGAGTTTAGGCTGATTCTTTTCTCCTTTACCTTCCAAAACACTATCCTCATAGGAAGCCCCTAATCTTCTGAGAAGATCTTGTGGCAGAGATCTTTGAACTCCCCCTGTCACATTCTTGGCTGGAGAAATCTTATACCCTTTCCCTCTCTCTTCTTCTTAATTCCTTCCCTCTATATTAATTAAACCAGCCTAAAATTTCCAAACTGACTTGGGTATTTTATTTGGGATATTCCCTGGCAACCAACTAAAGTCATAACCCTAAAATTTTCCTCTTACAAGGGACAAGGTTGTCCAAAACCTGTTTCTCAAATGTTACAAAACCATGTACCCCAGACACATTTCTTTCCTAGTCCAGCCTTTCCAATAATCCTTCTTAGACATGGTGTTAGTTAAGTAGTATAGAAATGGGTTAGGAAGATAGATTTTGGGGGGGGGGGTGCAAACATAGATAGCTAGAATAAGATTTTAGAATTAGATTTTAGGTGACATAATTAATCCCAGGGTATCTTTGGCTAAGAATGCACAAGATAAGAAGTGGGATTTGTTAGGATGGCAAGGAGGGTTTTTGGAATTCCACAGTTGATGGACAGGACTGGACTGGCAGTTGGAAAATCAAGAGCTGATAGAACAAGAGTGGTGGACTGAGGGCATTCTGAACAGTCCCTGGGGTCTTCTGTCTCAGGACTGAGAGCTGAAAGGTACAGTTTCTGAGTGGCTGAAGGACCCCTAAAGCCACAAGTGAGGACCCTGATTTCTGCATTTAATCCTGTAGCTGCTTTCTCTCCAGGAATTCTTCTACTGTTTCCCCCACTTGTTGCAACTATCACAGACCCTGTGGGGGTGCTGGCTAGGACTCTTTCTGACAAAAGTCCAGCAATTCCTGATTCCTCCTTTCCTCTGTGAACTATTTCAAGATTAGTCTCATAAGATATACTAGCATTTAGATTATTTTTAAAAAAGGCATTTGACTGGGAAAGGGTCAAAGATGTTTGTGGGCACAGACACTGGCCCCTTGGACTAGCATCTGAATAGATAAACTGTCAGGGTGACCTCTACCCACTTGCCCTAAACCCATTTACCTTATTCTTTCAATAAATTCTTTAGTTGACAGTCATATTTTGGGTTGGTCTAATTCAATTAAAAAAAAGGGGTGTTTAGGTACCTGGGGAAAGGCGTCAAAGCTTGAGACCAGTCCCCTTCTGTGATAAGGCCAGTCAAGGCCTGCTACATATCTCCTTTAGGGAAGGTAATATAGAAACCTCCCTCTGGAACTGCTGTCAGCAGACACTAACATTTCATCCCCTCAGCCATTGCTTACAAAGGGACTCAAGGGATACAGTCTGCTTGATATCTCTTGAGAAGGTGAGAGGGAGGAATTATCTTTCCCTCTCTTGTGGAGTTTACCTCAAACCCCTACTCCTGTTCACTTTAGGGAGAGAGAGAAAGGTCCTGTTATTTTCCCTCTTTCAATAGATTTACCTTAATCCCTGTTCCTGATCATTTGGTGTTCTCAATGCCTCACTGATATAACAACTTAACTAGTGAGGAAAACCATCCATTATTATTGTAAGAAAGAGTCCTCTTTTTTACAACTGATTCAGATCATAAGCCCAAAGCAGCTTTATCAGCAAGAGTCTCCAGCCCCTGTGTGTCAAGAGCTAAATGCCCCAAAAAGAGAGTCATCAATCACCATGAAAAGCAAAACTTTCCTGTCATCTTTCTTATGAAGCCATACCACAACCCCTAGGACTTAACTTCAGATAGAGTCCAAGCCTTGATTTTCACACACTCCATAAGTCATTCAGAGACTTAATCCATCCCTTTCCAAGTAGCCAGGTAGCCATTAAGTACCCAGTAAAATGATGGTGCTGACAGACCAAAAATCAGTTTTCACGTGGAATAAAGATGTACAATTTCTATTAAATTCACATAGTGTTATAGTACTGGTTTCTCTTGATATGTAAGAAGTACTTAATATATTATTAGCTTATATTTATTAACCTAATAGAATTATATTATTTCCATTTGCATATGAGAGAAGTGAGTCTAAAGGTAAATAAGTGACTTGTTGAATCAGTTGGTAAGAGGAAGATTCAGACAATACTTAATTCTAAATTTTCCTCTCTATCTAGTATTCCACACTGTAAAATTTGTAGTATTTAAAGCTAGTGGTTATTCTTTCTCAAGTAGACAGGGCAACAAACAAAATAGACAATGGCTAAGCATTTTCTTTGCTATGGGCCACCTTTTCATAGTATATAGAGAAGTTCCAGAATTAGGAATCTCATTCCCAATCTTATCTCTGAAACATATTGTCTATGTGTTCCTTCATAGTTACTTTAATTTGTTAATGCCTCAACCAGTTCTCTAAGGCTATGAAATGAAGAACAGTTACAAAGGCTTTTTTCTCAGAAAGAAAGTTGATCTGAATCAGTGAAATCAGGTCCCGTGCCAATATGGGATTATGCTTCTGAATGAAAAAAAGAAAATGGTAGATGGTAGAGTTTCCAAAAATTCCTTCTCTAAAGTTTTTACAAGTAGCTGGCATGAAAGGAAAACAAATTACCATAATTTCAGTTATAGGCACATTGTCTACACAGTGATATCATTTTTGTTAGAGTTACTGGGCAAAAAAGAAAAAAAATTAAAAAGCACAAATTTCTTAAAGTTTCCAGGCAGCATCCATATATTTCTTTAAACTCTGAGCACATATTTAATATCTCTAATGAAAGAGATCTTAACATTTTTAGTTCCATGGCTCTATTGGCAGCCTGGTGAAATCTATAGACCCCTTCTCAGAATAATATTTTAAATGTATTTTGATGATCATTTGTTAGATTTGACTTTTTTATATTACATGTCAATACAATTTTTAATTTTTTCTGACATTTTGCAATCCATCTTCTCTCCTTCCTTTCCCAGAATGGTAGATAATATGACATAGGTTGTACATATATTATGATTCCATATAGAGATCCTGAAGTAATAAAATGAAGAATGGTATTTTTCAATCTGTATTCAGACCCCATCTGTTCCTTTTATGACAGTGAATATCCTTTTTTATCATGAGTCCTTTTTAGTTGTCCTGGATCCTTGCCTTATTGATATTAGTTGTCATTCAAAGTTAATTATCATATACTATTGTTATTACTGTTTACAACATTCTCCTGGTTCTGCTCACTTCACTTTGCATCACTTCATAGACTTTCCCGGGTTTTTATGTGATCTTCAGTTTGTCATTTCTTATGGCTCAACAGTCCAGTGGGAATAATAATAATGGTGTTATTAATATGGAAGAGGCAATGATCCCATTACAATGCAAGGAATAGCAAGACTGGTTCCAGGAAGAATTCTAGAAATTTGTGTGCAAAGGAGGACAGATTAAATTCCTACATGAAAGAGATCCACTAGGTAAAATATTACTAAATTAGATAATACAACCATATGAAAGGGGTTATTCAATATAAAAGAAGAGAAATGGATTATAATTGGTCTGGTTTGGTCAAATATGAAACCTGATGCCAAGGAAATAACTCTCACACATTCATCTTTGGTGACATGAAAAGCTGTAAACATAGTGTATATGTACATATATATATATATATATATAGACATAGACATGTATATATATACATGCATACATATACAGCATCTTTTATTGTATGCATGCATGTATAGTTGTATTTATGTATACCTAAACATATTATAACTTTATATTGTATATATATACATATATTCATTTGTAACATTTCATGTCAGAGAAGATATATATACATATATACATATATGCACACACACATAAATATGTATATATGAGAGTATTTCCTTAGCATCAGGATTCACTGTCAATCAAATCAGTCAAATTCAAATCCACTTCAATTGTTTTATATTGCATTGTTTCTTTCTTACATCTGGATATAAAATTTGGCAGTATTTTACACAGTGGTATTCTTCCCTGTTGAGGGTTTAATCTGTTTTTGTTTCAATATATCCTAAAAAGCTGGTTCCATAACACATGAAAGAACATTATTATAGGGCCCCAGACTTCAAGCTGTCAAATTCATTGGAGGTCATCAAATTCAACCCTGTTCCTGGTTCAGTTTTGCTGAACAACTATGTGAAGAAATTAATGTACTTTTCCAACCACCTAAAACAAAACCTATCAACATTATTTGTCACACATTTCTCTGTTGAACTTTAATTGTTTATAGTTAATTTTGATCAATATTTTCTTTCTATTATAAAGATACCTGATGTTTTAATGTATTTTTGTTACCTCCTCCCAATCTGTGTGTGTGTCTGTGTCTCTCTCGGTCTATGTGTCTCATCGTCTCTGTCTCTCTTTCTGTCTCTCTCCATCTCTCTGTGTCTCTCTCTCTCCCCATCTCTCCCTCTCTTGTTCTCTCATCTCCTATCTAAGTCCTGTTCATAGTAAATCTCATCCAGGTTTTCTTCCCTGATTATTTTTCCTGATGAAATAAGAAGTACAAACATTTATATTTCCATTTTACTGATGAGGAAACAGATTCAGAAGGGCTAAGTAAATTTTCATAGATTCACAATTACTGTCAGAGGTGGGATATATGGCTATATCTTCTGACTCCAAGTATTCTTTATATTATGATATGTTTGTCTATGTGTTTGAGGACAGCAATTTTATTTCTAAAATGTATGATCTATATTAACAATTTTCTTCCCTTACCAAATAAGATAATATTGGTAAAGTGCTTACCATAGTGATTGGCACATTTTACTTTCCTTTATTACTCAATAATGGGGAAAGAAGACATTTGTCAGATAAGTACCACTTCTATGGTATTATGTTTGATTTGTAAAATGCATGTAATCATCATTATTTAAAAAATACTTCTTTTAAAGTCTTTTAAAAATGTGTGTATTTCAGTTTGTCTCCAAAATAAAGTAAATGGAGTCTTTTATAATGAGAAAATTATAATATTTAGGGAGGTATTCGTTTGTATACATTCTATAACAGTTGAATTGAAGATGGAATCAGGACTAACTCCAAATTTATTATACTTAGACTTGGCCAATGTTTTCCAAATGAATGCACTCAGCAAACTTTCATGATTCCAGAACATTTTTCTCATTAAAAGACTATTTCTTAGAAAACAAACAAACAAACAAAACCCCAAAGAAATTGACTATTAGCAACCAAGGTACATTATAACTTATTTTAAAGTAGTGAGTATGAAAAAGTCATAACTTCCAATTAACTTCTTGGGTCCATCATTATGTGGACTACACATTTAGAAAGGATGCTTGGTCTTGTTTCTGAAAAACTATTAAATCATATGATAGAAGATATTCATTTTTGTGATATATAGTTATTTAAACTATTGTATTCTAGTCATTTAATTATAAATTCTAGTCATTTAATTATAAACTATGAAAAACATCCTGTGGATAATGTTAAGACGAGGAGGAAAAATACCACCAATCCTGCTTAGTTTTGTGTGCCAAAATAATAGTTGATAATTTCTTCACATTTAGTTATGACTGACAATATAAAGCAAAGTCTAAATGTCCATTTAAGAAGAACTGAAGATTAAGCTCAGCCCAGAGACAAGAATATTGAAAAAATGGAGTTGTTGGTTCTGTATTAAAGCAGTGTTCACCAGCATACTGTATCATTTGTAGATATGGTTTGTTGAATGAAAGTATAACATTAGGAAAGATTAATTTCTTCTATCTCATAGAAAAGTGTGAATATAGTATGTCAAAAGGAGATTTTAAAAAAACATGTTTAATAGTTTATAATTACTGTGTGGGGGGATTGAATTTTAGGGGTTCTGACTACATATGAGAATTCTAAGGTAATATTGCAGTCGCCTAGTAAAAATGTTATAGGTCAAGTCAAAATGACTTTTAATAGCTTTTATTTACAAAGAGAGGAAAGAGTGAAAGCAGAGAAATATAAGAAGGGAGTAGAGAAATTGTCTAGTCTATCACACTAAATGTTGCTCCAGTGTCCAACTCAGTCCCAGCAGAGCTGGGACCCTCAGCCAGAGGACCTGGTGATGCTTTTTACAAAGATTCCACCAATGCACCCTCCTCCAAGAGAAAGAGGCCTCTCTGGAACTAATCTCTCCAGAAACCAGGAAGGGAAGACCAGCTACTCACTCACCTAAGACAAAGTCCAAAGGCAGCCCTCTAAGAAACAGTCCAAAAACCAAGGTCCCAAGTTGAAACTGAGGTTCAAGTCCAAAGCCACCTCCAAGAGGTAAATGATGAGTTTAAGCTCCAAGCCAAAGATTCAAGCCAAAGACACTTTTAAAATAAAGTTTAAAAACATAATTACATACTTATGTAATTTGTGTGTCCCATAGCAGAGTATTTAAATATTGTATCATTTCAGATTATGGAATGCTATAGGGAACAACACAGCTGATATTATGTCTCTAATTCTCCCCCTTTCCTCCTTCTTGGGGTTTTTGGTTGTTTGCTGAATTTGAGTAGGTGAGGTTTTATGTTGTTTTTTTTTTGTTTTTGTTTTTTGTTTTTTTATAGTTGTGATGGTGGATTTTTTGCTTTTTTTTTTTCATTTCCTTTGGGAACTAGTGTTAAGGTAATTCCCTCAAACTAATGTAGAAGAACAAATAATTTCTAATTAACAGTTTTAGAAAATTAATAAGGAGGTAAGGGAGACACGTTTTTCAGGGTCATATAACCAGTATGTTTTAGGGATAGGTCTTGAAATCGGATTTTCTCAACTCTTGGTCTCTATTCACAGTGTCATATGTGAGAAGATCCTTCTGGATTTTCCTCTCTTAGATCAAAATACAATGAAGTTAAAGTTATTTGAGGAGGATTTACAATCTGAAATTCTACCTCTAAATTGCCACTCTAACCTCTTAAACAGAACACTTGATTTAGAGATAGATGGGATTGTATCTAAACTCTGATCACTGCTACTTATGTTTCATTCTACATCTTTGGGCTTCTGTTCTTCATGTATAAAATGATGAGATTCAGCTAGATGTTCTAAAGTCCTTTCCAAATCTAAAACTATGATTTTTAAGTATTTAACATATAATTTATTAACTATTGGACTAAATTTGCTGTTAACAAAATAAATTTGTGATCTCATCAAGATTAGAACTCTTTCTACAACTGCAAATGATACCTCCCTCCTCCCATCATCATGAGCTGTTGTGGTCAAAAATATTTGTTACATATTGGCTCAGCCACATTACTCCAAGTTTACCTAAGCAATTCTTCTGATAACTTATACATATACCAACTCAAGGGTCAGAACTAGACAAACACACACATATATCTAAAATTCTAATATAAATATATGTGCATATGTATAAACACACACATATATATATACAACAAATTTCTATATATTCATATTCACAATCTATATATAAAACACACTACACGTGTTTTATTCATGTATACATATGTATGTTTATATAAGTAGCAAAATGGACAGAGTGCTAAGCCTAGAGTCAGGAAGACTGATCTTAAATGCTTACTACTTGTGTGACCCTGTACTAGTCACTTAACCCTATTTGCCTCAGTTTCCTCATCTATAAAATGAGATGGAGAATGAAATGGCAAGAAACTCCAGTTTTGCCAAGTAGCTTTGCCAAGAAAATCCCAAATGTATTGAGTTTAGAGATAGAGTTAGGCATAACTAAAATAATAAAAAAACAACAAAAATTTTCCAAATGTAAATGCATGAATATGCATGTATATACATGTTTATATGTTGTATGTGTATGTGTTGTATATATACATGCATTGTACATGGATATATGGATATTCTCACTTTTGCATCTTTATCACTGAGGTATAATATATTGATTTACCCTAAAAGGCTCTGTTGAAGTCTTTGTCAAAATCCTTTATTACTTAAGCCTCAACAGATGGCAAAAGATAACTGGCAATTATCTCCATGGTGGTCTTTTTACAAGTGCTGATCATGAACATTGAAAGGAGAGATTCACATTCTGGAAATTATGTCAGGAAGTACACAAATAGTGTTCTTACATGCATACAAATACATACACAGAGAGCATGATGTAATACACACAAAGTGAATTTTAAAATCAGGAAGTCCTGGCCTTTAGTCCTACTTCTGACAAAGACTAATAATGTGACCTTGGCCAAGTCACTTAGCATTTCAAATCTACAGTCTCTCTAAAACTGAAATTCAGGTCAGGTGTTAACCTTCACTGCAGGAGTTTCCTTGCTGGAAGTACCCTATGCCAATGAAATAAAAGATACAGCCACACTCATACACATTATTCAGACCAGTTCAATTCAATAAACCTTTAGTAACATTGAGTATAAAACTTCTCATTGCACATACAGATGAACTGAGTAAGCAGTTAGAGAAAACGTTATAACATTGCATGATTTCTAAGCACAGGAATGCACATAAGATAAACAAAGTCTTCAAGCCAAAAATAAATAGGTTTATTGGGAGAGGGCTGGCCTCACAATAAAGCCAGACTTCTGGTCAAGAGCAAAAGACCCAGAGCCTAGTGAGAGGACATTTTTATGTCCAAAGAATTAGACAATTTATATACCAGTTTAAATATAATTCAGGACAGTGATAAAAATAGAGAGATGTGGATTGGTTGAAATAATCAGGCAATACTTCTCATTGTCACTTGATGATGACTTGAAAGTCGCTTGATAAACAAGGTGGAATGGGGGAGCCTGAACCCCATCTTCTAAGCCTGGCTATGTAAATGATGATGAGTGGGTGGTACTGGGTGATATCAGGCTTTGAACACAAAGTAAAGCCTGGTTATGTATACTAGATCACAAGTTCAAGACCATACTTGCTGCGGATGCATGATATAGCAATTTATAGGCTCAGGTTCAAAACTGAGGCCTCTGCTAACAATGATTATTTATGCTAAAGAAGTTATCTACTTAAATTTAAAACCTTAGAATTTATACTAAAATAATCCCAAAAGACCTACTAAAATCATGAATTATGCTACCATTATTTAACTATCTGAAAATAACAATTATGATTAACTCAATACTACTGCCGATATTAAAATCTCTTCCTCCTATAAGAGGGTAGGGGATTTTTCACTCACAGATACAAAATCAGAGTCTAATGTATAAAGATTTTATTTATAATCTATACATATATTTAAGTATACAATGATAGTGTTTCATATAGGATGTTTTTTGGTGGTTCCATGTGGGGAGAATAAGGAAAAACCTATGATTGCATAAGTGTAAGGTACTCTCAATTAGGAAACTCACTACACTGATGCTGAGCAATAAATCATCTGCAGCTGATAGCTTAGAATGTCTTAGAGAGAGAAAGTATTCTATTCCCATATTTTGAAATTATAAACCTGACTCCTCAAGTCCATCAGTATACATTTACATTATATCCTATTCTTCTTGGACATTCCAATGTCTTAACTAGGTAATTAAATTAATTAACCTAAGTTCATTAAGCAATTGTGAAAGCATATGCAAGTCTATTGTGGTACTATGCTGAGCTTTAGGGATACCATTAAGGAAAAGAAGTTCCTGCCCTCAAGGAGCTTAAAGACAACATGCAAAAGGATGCTGAAAGGGTGACACGAGGAACAATAATATTCTGTGAGGTCCAAATCACACAGAACTGCTGATGAAACCTGGAAAATTACCTAAGCATGAGGAACATATGTGTGTACATATATGAATCTTTCTGTTTTTCATGTTATGGGCAGAAAGGATACCCTTGGGGTTTGGGAAGGATGCCTTTTGCAAGCATGCAATGACTCCAAAACTTAGCTTAAAAACAAAAAAGAGATTTATTAATTTAGAAAGTGTCAACATGGAAATCTAGAGATCCCCAGTTTATTTAGTTTGAGTATAGAAACCCTAGGTTTTGACTTTGTCACAGGAGAGGTTTCCCCCTGAGGGAAGGTCCCTCTTCACCAGACAGTGAACTTCCTGGTAGTTTGGGTGGGAACAGCTAATCCCATCCAATATTGAACATCCCTTTTGTCCCAATGGTTTCTCCCCCTAGGCTAAGGTCCATGACCAAGGTGACCCAGCCTTAGGCTAAGTCTTTCCCTTTTGTGTCCATTGTAGGGCCCCAGCCCCTCACTATTATTCCTGTGTGGAACTCTTCATTTTCCTTTCTTACCATTGTAAAGTCAATCAACTGTCCCTCTAATCCTAAAGCCCCCAGGTCATCTAGAGTGGTATATAGGTTCCCCAAGTTCTTTTGTTCCTTAGAGTCCATCCTGAGTCCCTGGCACTCCCAGGGGATGGTCACCAGGGCATCTTGACTCTGTGCAGTCTTGGAAAGCAGCTCTGTTGTTGTATTAGTAGAGCTAACCCCTTTTCCCTTGATTGAAGAGTGATTTTTGACTATTTAATAGTTCTGTGTTTTTTCTAGTTGACAAAAGTAATGTTGGAAGTAGCCAGGAGGATAGTAAGGTGGAACAGCAAGATGGGGAGCAGTTTCTTGAGAGGACAACATGAAAGGAAAGGCTGTTACTCCATGGGGACAGCATGAATGGAGAGTCTGTCCCCCAGACGACATCAGTTCTGGAGTTTATATACTCTTTAGATGCTATGTCCTGGTGTGGACATAACTTTGAGAGTATTAGTCCCTCAGGCATTTGGTGGGGTGAGGTGGTCATCTGACTGGGGCCTGCCTGGAGGCATAAAGATTTATCTCTTTATCCATCTTAAATCTAGAGGACAAAAGAGGGTAAATATCTCAGGACCCTGGGTGGGGTCATTGGGTGTTTCTAGGTTAAGAGTCACAAGGATGCAAAGGCAAGGGAGTTTCACTGATAATAGTTGGCCTGGGTTTCTGGGGTACAGTGCCCATGTCATTTCAGTCATATCCAACTCTCAATGTGCTCATTATGACATTTTCTTGTCAAAAATAATGGAGTGGTTTGCTATTTCCTTTTCCAGTGGATTAACTTAAAGAGGCTAAATTTAAGCTAAGGTCTTCCTGACTCCAGGCTCATTATTCTATTCATTCAGTCATCTAGCTGACACACATACATGTATTCAAACCTAGTAAACACATCTGGTTTTGAGAAAATTAATCCCAATTTCACATGTAGTAAGAAAATCCAGGAAAAATCCTCTAGTATCTATTTGAGACAACAAAACTCAAAATGAAAATTAGAAGGATGTCAAAAAAAAAAATCTGGATCCATATCTCAAAAGAACATTAAGAAACCCTAAGTCAAACACCTCTTCCAGGAAGGGCATCCTTTGGACAAGCAGCCCTTGAACTTGCAGTGGTTATGTTCCTGGAAATGGCACAGTGAAGAGCGGTGATGTAAGCCAGATCTGATTTTTCCCATAAAAGCACTGCTATCATAGTGGGTAACATTTCTGACCAAGGGCCTGATGCCCAGCTTTTTATAGAAATTACCACAAATACCACAGTTAATCAAGTGCAAATGATATACATGTCCAAGGTAGAGTATAAAGCTTCCTATAGTAGAGATATATTAATTGAACAAGGCAATGGAGTAGGCAATCACATAAAATTTTATTTTATGATACAGTATCAATATATTGCACAAAATTGTTATATATGAGTTTGTAATGATGGTGATGCATATAATATTTTTTCCCAAAGGAAAGAATGGGAAAACCTATTATTACATTGGTATGAGGAACTACTGATGAGGAAATTCACTACAAAGGTGCAAATCATTAATTCTCTGCAACTGACAGTTGTAAAAATAGACTCGAACTCTGGACTTCAATCCCCAGAAGCCCTTGCTCCACTTCCCCAGAATGCTTTGTATTCTCACGTGGGCCAAGATAGAGAAGGGATTTAAGCTGATTGCAAAGGCTTTTGTGTCTCTTTGGACTTCCGTTTTGGGAGCAGACGCAGCTCTTCCATGATATGAGATTATCTTGTCTAGGCCTCTTTGGCCTAGGCACATGTTTCTTATCCTGTATTTTCTTTAATTCTTAATCTTTAATAAAACTCATAACATATAATACTCCTGTATTTTCTTTAATCCTTAATCTTTAATAAAACTCATAAAATATAATACTCCTTGCAGAAAGAAACTAATTTCTACCTGCCTCAGTCTCCCCTAAATTTTAACTGTTACTCAGTTTTAGAAAGATGATATCCTCTTCCCATATTTTGAAATTTTAGAAACCTAACCTATATCCTCAAATCCTAGTAGTATTTATCTGTTTCAGAAGGAAAGTTCATTGAAGTGGAATCCAGAAGATATGGGTTTGGGATGAATGGATGTGGGCCACTACCAAGTGAGTCAGAATTTCCTTATCTATTAAATTGTGGTGGGACAGCAAAATAACTATGTACAAACAAATTATATGCATGATAAGTTGCAATAATCAGCAGAAGGATCATATTATAATTATGAGGGACCAGGAAAAGATGTAGAAGGTAGGATTTTAATTAAAACTGAAGGAAGCCAGGGAAACCAGGACATAGAGAAGAGAAGGAGTTTGAGGCATGGGTGACAGACATAGAATTGTCCAGTCAAGAGATGGTGTCTTGTTTGAGGAACAGAAGGGAGGCAAAAGTAACTGAATTGAAGAGTACTCCAGTGAGTATAAGATATAAGAAGACTTCGGAAAAATGGGGTATGGGCAGTTTATGAAGGCCTCTGAATGCTAAACAGAGGATTTCATATTTGATTCTGAAAGTAATAGGAAAATACTGTGGTATATTAATTAGGTCGATGACATGGTCAGAGCTGTGCTTTAGGTAGATAATTTTGACAACTAAGTAAAAGACAGACTGAAGAGGCAGGAAATATGTGCTAGGCAGAGCAGACAGACCAGCAAGCTGTAGCTACTACATGGGTGTGAGGTGATGAGAGCCTGCACCAAGGTAGTACTGTAAGGAAAGTGGTGCAACAGCAAGGAAGTGTCAGAGGAGAGAAGGAAGTATACTTGAAAAATGTTAAAAAAGCAAAACCAATGAATCTTAGTAACAGATTGGATTGGGATGAGAAGAATGAGGGGTTGAAAATGACTCCCAGGTTGTGAACTTAAGTGTTTAGGAGGACCTTGGTACACTTGACAGTGATAGGAAGTTTGAAAGGAAGGAGGATTTGGGAGAAAAGGTGAGTACAGTTTGGGCATATTGAATTTAAGCTAAGGAATCCCCAGTCATTTGAGAAATTAAAAAGGAACTTTATCTATATAGGATCAATAGGGAGGTTAGGGTTTGGTAAGAAGATTTGAGAATTATTGGCATTGAAATAATAATTTAATTAATTAGATCTAAGGAGTTTAAAAAGTAAATATTCTTAGGATCAGAGAATTTTAAGATAGAGCCCTAGAGAATATCCATCCTAGAAGATAGTGATAGGGACATGAATGGTATAATAAGATATGGATGAAGATACAGAAAAGGAGATAGAAAGAGAAGTAAGATATATAGGAGGACAATCAGGATACATTAATGTACTGAAAACCTAGAGAGAGTTGACTATCAAGGAAAACACTGTCAGCAGATGGTGGGATGATCCAATGCAAGGGACTCAAGGGAATGACATAATTCAGCAAGGAGTCAAGACAAGGAAAAAGGTGAATATATATTGTGCCTTGGAGAGAACTCAGAGTTTAGAATATTGGAGATCATGATTTGGACAAAGAACAAGATTTGAAGAACATACCTAAATATAGAGACATTTTATTTGCAAATGATTTCAAGAACCTTTTCTTTTTCAATTGGTGTTCTCCCTTTGCAGAAGTGGAATGACAGTAGTTTGGGATTGATGAGTGAATCTGAGAGGTCATGAACAACATAGTGGTAGATTTGTGGGTCATAGACTTGTGGGTATGACCATCTTTGTGTGTGATTGTAAACCTCAAAATTCCTTAGACTTATAAATGTTGGAAATTTCACCATTGGGATATTTCATACTTGGAAAATTTCTTACTGATAGTCTATTGGAATGGGAACCCCATTGGCATGGGAGGTTCCTTCTCTTCCCTTCTTAAGATTACTTTAGGACAGAAACCTTTTGCTGAACAATGGAAAGGACTTTGACCTATGCTTAAGCATAGAACAGGAATTTCTTTGAGTCATGATTGATTTTAGAATTGATACAATGGAGATACTTGGAATCAATCTCCACCCTATTCAGTCCTAACACGATTGAGTAAGGGCTGCAGCCTAGATCAAAATTTAATTATTCCAATCTCTACCCTACTCAGGTTAACAGGATTTAGAAAGGGCTGTAGCAAAGGAGCAAAGATTTAATCATTTGAAAATATGACCTTCAACAGACATGTGCAAAGCCTCTGGGCGGTCCTGGGTTAAGCTAGAGCCTCCATTGGCACAGGGAAATTGATGGACAGTGATTGGTAGATGTGAGAACTGAGGGGAGGCAACTTGGATGATTTCCTTAAAGATCAGGGGGGTCTGAAGGACTCAGGTGGTGGTTGAGGAGTTGATCGGAGTGGTGGAGTGTACTCTGAGAAGCTTGCTCTGAAGGAAGCTGAAGGTGGGGGCCTCTGAGACTGTTTCTCCATTTTGGTCACGTGAGTAATAGGGACTGATCTCCTTTCTTTGCCTCAGCTATCTAAGGGCTTGGGCCTTTTGGCCCAGCCTAAACAGAAGGGGTATTTAAGCCCTATTCCTTTCTCTCCCTTTTTCTCTCTCTCTATCTCTAATTCCTTTCTTCCTCCTATTGTAATTAAACTCCATAAAAGATTGACTGCAAACTTGAGTTTTCATTTAGGAATTACATAGCTGAATTCCTTGGCGACCTTAAATTAATATATATCAGTCTTTTAAAGTGATTCCCTTGTAACAGATAGAGGTATATGGAAGAGTTCATTTAAAATGAATAAATTGAGTTACTAGGAGGTTAGCATGCTTGACAGGGTGTCAACATGTATTTTGAAGCCCTTTTAAATTAAGGCATAAGTTCAGGAGGAGCACAAGATTGTGTACTAGGTAATAAACTCACTGAGGAAAGGAGGGGAATGTGCTGGAGCTTTACATACATATTAGTTTTATTTTTCTTTTTGTCTTATTTAGAGATTTTTTTTAATTTGGTCAATTTCAAACACTGTTCCTTGATTACAAAAATCATACTCCATTCCTCCTCCCCTCCTTGTCCTGTAGCTGACACGCAATTCCACTGGGTATCACATGTGACCTTGACCAGAACCTATCTCCATGTTGTTGATGTTTTCACCAGGATGATCATTTAGAGTCCACATCTCCAATCATATCTCCCTAGACCCATGTAATCAAGCAGTTGCCCTTCTTCAGGGTTTTATTTTTGGAGGCAAGTTTGATTGACTTTGAAGGCCTGCTTTTGATCTCCTAAACCAAACTGCTTTTCACTGTTATATTTATGCTCTCCAAAATTTCAGTAGATCTTTTGTGTATTCTCACTTTTCTTTGAGCAATCTAAATCATAACACATTTATACCTTTTTTTCCTGTAAAATTCTCACCCATATCCTTGAATAAATTACATCCTGAAGGGGGAGCTAGGTGGCTCAGTGGATAGAGACTTTTGCCAAGAGGTTCTTGGGTTCTGTCAAATTTGGCCTCACACTTCCTAGTAGGTGATCCTAGGCAACTCACTAGCCTAGCCCTTGCCACTCTTCTACTTTGGAACCAATACATAGGGTTTTAAAAAAATAAAAAACTAATTTGCATTAGGTCTGAGACATTGAGAATTTCCATGAGTTCCCTTCACCTTGCAGGAAATGAAACACCAGAAGTTCATAAATTGTATGTAACTTTTGTTTCATGATCTGCCAAGTCTTAATATGCAAATAATCAGAAATAATTATAATAGGTGCTAATGAATGCCTAACCAGGTATATTTGCATTTTAAAGGGGATTTCTGGAAAGAGTGCCTTAAGCCAAATGCATAATTAATGCTAAGACTTTTCTGAAGGTAGCAGGACTTTTTGTTGTCTATCAAATTATTCCTCATAGGTGAAGATTTCTCAGCTTACACATTGAGCTGGCATTGATGCTCACAAAACTAGGGTTACTTCATGCTGAAATATAGGGCACTAGAGTTTCACATTTCAAGTCAAGGGATAAGATTTAGGAAAAAGCCCCAAACAAACAAAACAGTGTGGCTCTGTGGACAACACTATTATATGTCAAAATCTTTCACTGTAGTACATGGGGAAAAAGCCAGATCCACAGTCATTATTAGCCTTGTCTTGCTACCTCATAGCCTTTGGCCTGTATGTTAAGTTCCCCTTTCTTGATCTTTTAAGAAAAAAAGAAAATGCTCATCTCATTAAGAAGGACGTGTTAAAGTTCAGTACTAAATGAGAGCCAGAATGCAGCTTAATTAGAAAGGTGCATGACTTGCTCAGTGAACCTTAAACACTGACTTTTGCCCACCATTTATTTATGTAGTATTGTATAACTCTACCAACAAGTTTAGAAAGACACTCTATTCTAATAATGGGAATTTATAGATGGCTTTGAGATTTTCCAGGAATGTGGGGACAGCTGGGTAGTTCAGTGGATTAAAAGCCAGCCCTAGAGACAGGAGGTCCTGGGTTCAAATATGACCTCAGACACTTCCTAGTTGGGTGGCTCTGGGCAAGTCACTTAATCCCCATTACCTAGCCCTTACCTCTCTTCTACCTTGCAACCAATGCATAGCATTGTTTCTAAGGTAGAAGGTAAGATTTTAAAAATAAAACATTTTCAAAGAACTTTATATGCCTTATAGTGTGGTTAAAAGTTTATTTGCTCATTCATATTACAATTTTTGTCCCCTGTACTTTTTCCTCTCTTGAGGCCAAATTCACCACTTAAAAGAACTCAGCCCCCTCTAGAGGTTAGGTACCCATCTCCTCTCAGATTGTCTGGGGTAAGCCTCTAAAGTCACATATCAGCTCTGAGCCTTAAAGAGAGAAATCTCACCACCAAATACCTCAGTGATAGCAAACATTTTAGCCCAGAGAAAGCAGGAGCAGGGTAGTAGTAATGGAATAAGAACAATTCTTAGATTCAGCCCTAGAAAATCAGTAACAGAAGCATACACTTATTCCACTACATGAAAACAATGAAGATTCAGGTCATATGGTATGTCAACATGGAATCTAGGAACCCCAAACTTGTGGACTAGTGGGATCTGATGAACCCCAAGTTTCAGGATTAGCTTTTAGGTTGGAGACCCCAAAGCTTGTCTTTGTTCCCTTTTCCCATAGGAATCTACCCTGAAGGGAATCCCAGGTTAACAAGTTCAGACTGAGTGACAGACCCTCAGGTGAATGACAATCCTAGTTGGGTGGGACTAAGCATATGCTAAGGACCCTCTTTGTCTCACCCAAGATCCACACCTGGGCAGGAACCATCCATTGTAAGTAGCCCCTTCTCTTACACCCCAGCCTCTAGCTATGATTCCTTTCCCAAGCCTGATTGTATCCTGTCTGTGTAGTTTGAACACTCCCATTTTCCTTGTAGCTATAGTGATGTCAATCATCTTTCCCTGCCCCTGGATTCCCCAAATGGTATATAGGCTCCCCAAATTCTTTTGTTCCCTGGAGTCTTCATCTAGCATGGTGGCACTCCCAGGGGTCAGTGACCAGAGGGGCCAGAGTTCAATCCTCAGACTCTGTGCAGTTGTGGATGGTGCACAGCTCTGTTGTCGAGGTCTCCTAGCACTGAACCCCTTTTGCCCTTGATTAAAGAGTGATTTTTGACTATTTAATAGTTCTGTGTTTTTTCCAGTCAACAGGTCTAAGTGGTAGGAATTCCTGAACACAAAATACTGAAGGAGATTTAGCAGTTCCTTTTCAGGGGGTCGCCTCTAAATAGCTCGTTTTGAACATCCAGTTTTGTTTTTTTTATACAGAGAGAGAAGGGCTGTCCTTAGTCACAAGTAGACTCCTTAGGAAGAATAATGCACCTACCCCCATTCCCCAACCCCCCCCCCCCCCCCAGCAGTCCATGAGCTAGAAAAGGTATAAAGGACTAAAGCCACAATGTGGGCAAATTGTGCTATTTGTTCATGAGCTACTATGAACCCTCCATGTGACTTGCTTCTTGTTCCTAATACATGCTATTCTATTTCCTTTCTCCATGATTTTGCACAGGGTTTTCTTCTGTGCTACAAATACTGCTTTCTCTATTTTACCAATGAAGAACCTGGGGGTGGCAGATTAAGTGATTTGTTCAGAGTCAAACAGCTCACAAGGTAGTGAGGAAAGCTATGAATTCACTGCTTCCTGATGCCAAGCCCAGCATGTCACATTGTCTTCAAATTGGCTAATGTTTTCCACATTGCTTATGGATGGTAGGTACATGAGTACTCAGCCCTTATGAGTGAATGTTACCATCCTGCTCCACTTGAGAAAGGATGCCATAGCACTCTGAATCTTAGGAGAGCTGTCACTAGAATTTCAAACCTCATGGGTCTACAGCCTCTTTCCTTTTAAGCAGACTTTTCAGAAGGAGCCTAAGGAAAACAGCATTTGGAACTCAATTTTGAAAAAGCAGACAAGACAACAGGAGTGCCATATCAGGGAGAAAATAGGCAGAAAAGGTAGCAGGTGGAAGACCTCATCATTTATTGTGCTATAGAACTTGGCAACAGTTTCTTGTGAAATTAAAACCAGAATACTAAGATATATTTCGCAACAGTAGAGTTGTTGTTTTAATAGATTCACCATTGACAGGACACAGGATATAAAGAATTGACTATTGTGTCTGAATTTAAGGTGTTGATACTATAAGTAAAATATTTTTAAAATCAACAAATTTGGAAGATTTAGATTTCACTTTTGGTTCAGATAGTAGTGTCTTTATATTATTCATCTGATCATGTGATTATTATTACTTTTTAGTGAGGAGGGAATATCTAAACTTAATATTTTGTTAGCATAAGGAATTCTCAATATGGAAACTCACTCCATCCATACAGATCAATCACTCATACATAACTTAGAGGCTAAAAAAGTTGCCTCATTAGATAAAGTGACTTAGCATAGTCATGGGGTTGGGATGTACCTGATAGGTCAGCTTATGTCTTTTTCACGCTAAGCTCTATACTCTTAACTACTTAATTATATTAGCAATCCATTATATAAGATGTTAGATTAAATACATAATTTCCTCATTTCTTTGTTTCTACAAATTTTATTTTTAAAATCTTTACCTTCCATCTAAGAATAAATACTACATATTGCTTCTAAGGAAAAAGAACAGTAAGGGCTGGGGGATGGGAGTTAAGTGACTTGCCTAAGGTCATACAGTTAGGAAGTGTCTGAAACCAAATTTAAACCTAGGATTTCCCATCTTTAAGCCTGGCTCTCAATCTATTGAGCCACCTACCTGCATCCAGTTTTGTTGTTTTGTTTGTTTGTTTGTTTTTAACTTAAATATAAGAGGCTAGATGAAAGATCTAATCCTCAGACTATCATTTTTAAACTCCAAACACCTTTCAAATTACATACTTCCCTAATCTAATTAAATCAATAATAATTGCCTATAAAATAGCAATTAATTCTAGAAGTGCCTGAAAAATATTAAAGATTGAATTGCTTTTTACTGAACCTGAAACCTTGTGCTTAGTTGAGACTTCATTCAATAATACTAGTGGGGATGCTAAGCCTGGAGTGAGAATGGCATTGAAGCCTAAGGCTATGATATTTGAAAGAACTAGAAATATTCTTTTTGCCCTACTTGACCATCTGAAGGACACTGACTAATTAAAGCCCTTTTTAATCATAATAGAAGCTTACATGATTACTCTCTCTAATGTAGTCTTTTTATAAAATATAAGTAAAATGAATTTGACGGTAAGAACAAAGATATAGAACTCATTAATGGTCATTTCCCTGTGGGTCTTGCCTTCCTATTATTTGGCATGCATAGCTAACAAATGATGTTCAACAAGGCTGTCTTATAAGCTCTGTGACAAATTAAGGGAAAGCTCCTATAAAACTTGAATGAAATTCAATAAAGATGAGTGCCTGATGGTACACTTAGGGTCAAAAAACAACAATGGAAAAAGAGGGAAGGAAGAAGGACTGACTAATCACATAGAAAAAAGAGAAAGACCCCCAAAGCTGACCATTTTAGCAATGTAGTATGGATATGAAAAGAAAAAAAAAAACTTGTTCTAAGATTTATTAAATGAATATTTAATTTAAAAAGCAATTATCATGTTCAAAGTGCTAGTATATAATTCAAGAGTTAAAAATAAAAACTCTACCAAGTGAATTACCAACAAAAATTATAGAACTAGAAAAAATGATAACAAAATGCATCTAGAAGAAAAGAAGGTCAAGAATATTAAAGAAATTGATGGAAAAAAATGTAAACAAAGGTGGCCTAGCAGTACCAGATCATAAAAGTAATCTAGTACTGCCCAAGATATAGAATGGTGGATAAATGGAATAGATTAGATATAAAATATACAGAGGTACATGACCATTGCAATCTAGTGTTTAATAAACTCAAAAATACAAGTTTGGGAGATAAAAACACAGTATTTGAGAGAAACTGCTCTGAAAACTGTAAAATAGTATGACAGAAAATATGAGCAAATTCTTACACACTATATACCAAGTTAAGGTCAGAGTAAGTATTTGATATAGACATAAAGGGTGATACTATAAGCAAATTAAGGGAATATAGAATAGTTTACCTGCCAGATCTGTGGAGAAGAGAAAAGTTTAAGACCAAACAAGATGTAAAAATAATAATTTTGATTATATTAAATTAAAAGTTTTGCACAAACAAAACCAATGTTATCAATGTAACAACAAACAGAAAAAAGACCTCATTTATAAAATAGAGATCTGAGACACATTTATAAGAACACAAATCATTCCCCATTTCACAAATAGTCAAAGGAAATGAACAAGCAGTTTTCAGATGAAGAAATTAAAGCTATCAACCCTAAAATTTCCACTTACTTTTTTTTCCCCTAAACTTTTTACACAGGGGGCCAGATCACTGTCCCTCAGACCGTTGGAGGGCCAGACTATAAAAATCTAGCCCTAACCCTAACCCTAACCAGGCAGCAGTATATACACAGTGTGGAATCCCTTCCCCTAGATCATCACTTACCATGTTGATGTCTTCCATTGTGCAGCCACATAATCCTTTGAATGGCTACTCATTCTATGGCGCCTCAGAAAGGATTATGTCACCAGAAGTAGTACTGTATGTGAATGACACTGCAATTTGCAGCATCACCAAATACAGAGCTCCCCTCACTGACCACCAATGAAAGAGGTGCCCCTTCCGGAAGTGTGGTGCGGTCCAGATACATGGCTTCAGGGGTCTTCATATAGCCCAAAGTCCCTAATTTGGAGACCCCTGTTCTAAAGGATGTGACATGAAGAAATTGGGCCTCTAGACTTGCAGTCATAACCGAGTCATCTGAGAAGGGGAAATAGAAAAAGGGAGCACCCTGGTCATACTTCTTATTAGAATCTATTATTAAAGAAGATCATCTCACCAATCTGTTTGTCACCTCTGTTCTGAACATGTTCTGGACACTTGACCCTTTTCATAACCTCTATTGAGTAATTACTCATTATAAAAACTCTATAACCTCAACATTGGATGCCTCAGACAACACAGACTGAGCACAGCTGTAAATTTCTGACTTCTGTATTTTGTACCTACAAATAAAGTCAGATTTTTGGCTCAGGATGATGGCCTAATTATTTTTATTTCTTTCATGCCCTCCTTCATTCCCCTCCCTCAGCCCTTGATAAAACAAGAAATATGTCAATTATACATGTGAAGTCATGCAAAATATTTTCATATCAACCATATTACAAAAGAAAACAGAAAAACAAATAAAATAAATAAATGCTTCTTTGTATACTAATATTTGGTATTTGCAGAGTTTCCTCTAAAATACATTTCTCTGGAAGTAGATGGGATTTTTGATAAGGGTTTTTTTTTTAATTGTCTTGGATCACTGTTTTGATTAGAATAGCTGTCTTTCACAGTTGATCAGTTTTATACTATTACATATACTATGTACAATTAAAATGTTATTTAAAGAAAAAATTAAATTAATTGATAAAGGATGTAAGCTATTGAATCTCTCCTAAATGAGCATATTATTACCAAAAATAAATAATAAAATAACTTTGATTTAATAAATTTTGTTAAAATGTGCAATTTTAACAATTTGAGAAAGAAAATCGATGGTTGTATGAATTTAAAGATTTAAATCACATTCCAAATGATGAAAAATAGTACTTTGTAAGTAAAGATTTTAATGATATAAAGGTGTGGAAAAGAATTTTTTTTTCATTAAGAACTGGGAAAATGTGAGAACTAAGAAGCAACTTCAAGGAATATAATGAGACAGAGGTCCATGCTCAGAACTTAGAAATGCAGAGAATTATCATGAACTCATTTGCATATACCTATTTTGATCTCAAAGAGTCTAAGGCTTTTAAAAACTGAGAAAAACTATTTGAATGATGATTTGGATGATGTAACTTTATATATAAAAGTTCATGGAGGTAATTGGGTGATGCAATATGTGAGTTGTATGACAAAAGGAATAGCAATTTAAGCCACTAAAAGCTAAACGAGATGGAGACTAAGGATGGTGTAGAGCAAAGATTGAAGAACCAGTTTCTCTACTGCCTACAATCATATCCATCTTTCCCTATGCTCCAAAAAACTCTCACTTGATGCATTTCCACTTGCTATCATATCTCTCCTCTCACTAGTGGCTAAACTCCTTATGAATGCCATCTATGTAATAGGGGTCTACAATGGTGGTCTCCCTGCCATAAATCTTTTCCCACTTAAGTCTATACTACACTAAATTGTCAAAATTATCTTCCTGCAGATAGGTGTGACCATATCACACTCTCTTCCTTTCTCAGTAAATTGTATTGGTTCTGGTAACCCTCAAGATCAAATATAAAATTCTACTTGACATTCAAAGCCTTTCATAACCTGTCCGTTTCATGACTTTTCTGGACTTTTAAAAATGTTCCTACTCCTCTAACACTTCAGTTCAAGGATAATGATTTCCTTATTCCTCACACAAAATACTCCAAAGAAGGCATCTGCACTGGGTGAGTCCCTCATATCTGAATTGCTGTCCTCACATCTCTATTTCCTGCCTTTCTTCAAGTTCCAGTGTAAACCTCACCTTCAGTAAGAAGCCTTTCCCAATCCCTTTTAATTCTAGTACTTTTATTCTATTCACTAACAGAAGATACTACAAGCAAAAGAAGGTGCTGGAATTTTTTTTCCCCTATATTTCCTCCTTCATCAAACTGTGAACACTTTTATACATGTTTCTTTTTAGTTTCCCTTCCTTCCTCTCTTTCCTCAATAACTTCCTATATCCTTTCCTTTCTTCCCTCTTTTAACCTGTCTCTGTCTTTTGTCCTTTCTCTCTGTTTCTCAAACAGAGAAGATGAAAGAAACACAAGGGAGGGCAAGAAGCAAATACCTGTAACTGTGTTTTTCAACAGACTAGCAACAGAGGCAGTCAGCTCATTTAACATACATCTATTCCTGATTGGTTGATCAAAGGCTTAAACTCACTGGACTAGAGCTTCAGTTCCATACACAATATTTCTCTTTAGTGCCTCTTATAAGGGTAAATTAGGGTTGAGCCTGGATATAAATTTAATTGGTTGTCAGGGATTTAATTCAAAATCCCAAATAAAATACTCAAGTCAGTTTGGAAATTTTATGGTGGTTTAATTAATATAGAGGGAAGGAATTAAGAAGAAGAGGGAAAAGGGTATAGGATTTCTCCAGCCTAGCCTGAGCCAAGGAGAGTTCAGAGACCTTCCAGACCTCAACACTTAATCCTTAATTAGGGTGTAGATATTCCTGTTTTGTTAGACTAAGCAGGGTGGGGTAAATCTAAAATTCACACCCTAGAATTTAGGAAATGTGAAGCTTCTTTGAGGTTTCTGTTGTGCTTTATTGCCTTCTCTGGTTTAAAAGAGGAAAGTAGAAAGAGTGAAGGATTTTATCTGCCTTGAATATCAAAGGAGCTATTTCATTTGTTTTTGCTTAACTCAGAGAATCAATCTGAGCCTTTACTGTGTACAATTGGACAATAGAACATCTTAATGAATACAGAAATTCGAAGGTTGATCCTTAGGCTCAGTGATAGGCAGCTGGATAAACTACTTATTTGTTCAGTTGTCTTTGACTCTGTGACTATGTGGTTAATATTATCCATGGTGTTTTATGACACTGTATAAGATACTGGAGTGATTTTATATTTCCTTTTCCAGTGAACTAATGCAAATAGAGGCTAAATGACTTTCCAAGGTCACACAGATATTACATGTCTGCAAGAGGATTTGAACTCAGGTATTCCTGATTCCAGATCCAGCACTCTATCCACTGAACCACTAACCATCTGATATTAGTAAAGGAATCTAATAGCATTCAAATTTAAGAAGTAACACTTTCTGAATAGCTTGTTAAAGGTGACTATAAATAGAAAGTGTTCGTAAATGCCATATTGCTCAGTTTATAGGAGAAAATTAGGATTTAATTTAGCTCCAGAACAGTTTAGACGAGCAAATAAGAATTTAGCATAAAAGACACCTGCCATATATGTTTCTGAAGGGATCAATGACAGACAGTAGTATGTAGTCCAGTGTTGTGACCTACCTTTAATACTTAGATTTCCTTATGTATTTCTCTTTCAGGTTTTTCAGAATGTGTGCCCACTTTTCCCAATAAATACTGAGTAGTATCTTATGTCTGGGTTTATGTACGATTTGGGATGTATTTTATTATTTAAGCACTTTTAATACATGAGAACTTAGGATATTTATTTTGCCTTATTAGTAAGTAAATGATTTTGTTTAAGATCTAAAAGAATCATTCCCATGAGTTACTGATCTGTGTAAATAGAAGTGTAAAGAGGGAAACAACTTGAGCTGAAGTGGGATATAGATATAGATATAGAAAGACAGATAGATATGGATAAACATCATCTGAGTAATAGCTAAGCAGAATATGATGATGTTAATTCATCTGGAAGAACAAAAGTTCAAGAATATCAAAGGATTAAAAATAAAAATAGGAAGAAAGACAGCCTACCAGGACCAGATTTCAAACTATACTACAAATTAGTAATCATCAAGAAAATTTGATGCTGTATAAAAGAGTGCTCTCAGTGGAATAGATCAAGTATATGACACACAATAGTAAATGACAAAAATGTCTTCGTTTTAATAAACACAAAGATCCGTATTTTAGGAGTAAGAACTCAGCATATGATAAAACGTATTGGAAAAATTGGAAGGCAATTGGGCAGAAATTAGGCATATTCTCACATCTCACATCTCACACCATATACTAAGATAAGGTGAAAATGAGTAAATGATTTAGACATAAAGGGGGATTTGTTGTTGTTCAGTCATTTTTCAGTCTTGTCTGACTCTTTGTGATTCTCCTTGGGGTTTTCTTGGCAAAGATCCTAAAGTGGCTGGCCATTTATTTCTCCAGAACTGAGGCAAACAGGTTTAAGTAAATTACCCAAGGTCATATAACTAATAAGTGTCAGAAGCCAGATTAGAACTCAAGAAGAGAAGTCTTCTTGACTTCAGGCCCAGCATGTTATCCACTCAGCCACCTAACTGCTCATAAAGAGAGAGATCATCAGGGCATCAGGAAAAATTTTCCTGTTAGGTCTATGAATTGGGGAAGAATTTGTGAAAAATCAAGAGAAAGAACACATCATAGAAAATGAAATGAGTAATTTTGATTGCATGGAATTAAAGAGTTTTTTTTTGCACAAACAAAACCAATTCAGTAAAAATTAGAAGGTAAACAGTTAACAATTGGCCAAGGGAGGGAATTTATAGAAAATAATTTTTAAAAGACTTGTTTCTCTTAAATATATAAAAAACAGAGTCAAATGTATTTTTTTTAAATAAACCCTTACCTTCTATCTTGCAGAAGAACAGTAAGGGCTAGGCCCTGGAGGTTAAGTGACTTGCCCAGGGTCACACAGCTGGGAAGTGTCTGAGGTCATATTTGAACCTAGGACCTCACATCTCTAAGCCTGACTCTCAATCCACTGAGTGACCCAGCTGCCTTCTCAAATGTATTTTTTAAAAGAGCCATTTGCCAATTTATATAAATGGAAAAAAGTTATGAATGAGCAGTTTTTAAAAGAAGAAATCAAAGTTACCAATAATCATACAAAAATGCTCTAAATTAATACTAATTTGAGAAAGGAAAATTTAAAAACTCTGAGATACAATTTCACACCTATAGAATTAGATAACAAGTCAGAAAAGCAAAATAATAAATGTTAGATAAGATGTACAAAAATAAGGTTATTAATGCATTTTGGTTGAATTCTGGATTATTGTACCCATTCTGTAGATTTGGAACTATGCCCAAAGGGTTATCAAACTGTACAAAACCTTTAATCCACTAATGACTTTATTAGGTGTATTCTAGAGAGATCAGGAGAAAAGTGAAAGGACCCATATCTACAAAAATATTTATGCCAACACTTTTGGTAGTGGCAGAGAATTGGAAATCAAGAGGATGCCCATCAAATGGAGAATGGCTGAATGAATTGTGTTTTATGATTGTCATTGAATACTATTTTGCTATAAGAAATGAAGAGAAAAACTGTTTCAGAAAAAAAAAAATAGCCTGGGAAGACATGTTATGAGCTTCTACAAAATGAATGATCAGAACCAGGAGAACACTGGTTACATTAACAACAATATTGTAAGGATGTTCATCTTTCAAAGACTTGGTTCCTATTATCATGACATGATTCAAAACAATTCCAAAGGATATATGATACAAAATGCTATCTACCTCCAGAGGGAGAACTGATGAAATCTCACTACAGAAAGAATAAGATATAATTTTTACTCTCTTTATGTTTTTTATATTTTATTTTGGTTTGCTATTTGTTTGTTTTTTGTAAAATGGCTAATATTGAAATGTAGTTTAAAACACTTCATATGTCTAATTGGTATTATATTGTTTGCCTTATAAAGGAGTAAGGAGGAGGAAAAGAATTATTTTTAAATAAATATTATAAATACATAAGTAAAACTATGTGCAGTATATGCGTGTAATGATGAACAATGAATACAGAGAAGATTGGAAAATTTTACATCAATTATTGCAAAATGAAATGAGAGCAAAAAAAATGCACATGATGATAACAATAATGAAAAGGAATATGAACCTCCTAAAATGCATATGTTGAATAATGATATAGACAAAGGTTTCTCCCTGAAAAATAATATGTAATAAATCTCACCATCCTCCTTTAACATAGTCAGGGTATCATGGGCATGGAATATTGCATATATTAGATATGGGGGTTATATTGGTTAGTTTTGCTCAATTTTCCCTCCTCTTTAAAAAAGTATTATAAAAGACTGCTATTGGTTGCAGATATCAGAGGAAATGTAGATGGTAGAGAAACAAAAGCATATATATGTGTGTATATACTTATGTATATATGTGTGTGTGCATGTATCCCTTCTCTGTCTCAACTTCCCCATGTTGGTTTCAATATATTATGGGTTGATATAAAATTAAATGACAATTTAGGGTTTTGTGGAAACAGCAGATGACATGGAAGGTGAGTAAATAACTTAGAAGAAGTTTAGAAACTGAGAAATGCAAAAAATATATTTATGTTATTATATTATTATAATAATTATAATAATTATAATATTTATAATTATTATAATAATTATAATAATTATAATAATTATATAATAATTATATATTATAATTATAATAATAATTATAATAATATATATTATAATTATAATAATATTATATAATTTCAACATATTTTATCTTTTAATTCAATGATGTAGTGTAAACAATCTATAAAAGAAAAAAGGAAAAAAACCTGACATTCTGTGGTATGAAGGGAGGGCTGTGACAGAGGTCTAATACAAGGACTTGAATGACAGTCTGGAAAGCTGCAGAGGCTTCTCATCCACAATGGGGGAGGGGCTCAAGAGGATTAGAATATGGAGGGAGAAGGAGATTCTAAGAGTGGAAACCATTGATCTCTCTCTCTCTCTCTCTCTCTCTCTCTCTCTCTCTCTCTCTCTCTCTCTCTCTCTCTCTCTCTCTCTCTCTCCAGCAAAGGAGAAAGTCTTGTCTGAGATTGGATCCTGAGTACTTGACTAAATCCCTCCTTGAACTTGATCACCATCCCTCTAAAAGATCCCAAGAAGTGTGGCAGAAACCTGAGAAGAATAAGCAGTCCTAACAAGATCTCTCACAGCTCCTTGACACATTGGGTCTGGAAATTGCTCTGCTGTGAAAAGACCAGGGTCCACCAAACCTGAACCTCCCAAAGACAGGCTTGACCCTTAACTTTGGAGGGAGGGAAGGAAAATTTAGACAGACAGGGACCTCCTTTCTCCTCTTTCCTCTAGACCCTAACCCTTCAGACATCTTCCTGTTTTACCCCTGACAATAATTGTTAGAATAAAGAATATCATTTATCCTCAAATGACTTGATTGTGAGTGAAGGAAATAGTCACAGTGGAAGAGAGAGAACTGATTTCTCTCTCTTTTCCCAAGGGAATAAGTTCATTTACAAGAACAGTTAAAAGAGGGGAATAAAAGGTAGATTTCATGAGGAGACATATTTGGAGATGGCTGAAGAGGGGAATAGCCTATCTCATCCTCCTTCTGCCTTCTGGGTATGTATCATCAGCTCCTTCTATCCCTTGTCCTAAGCTTGAAAGGAGAAGATTCCATTATTTCTCCCTTCAACCATAACACCCAAACCCAACCCTCTTATTCAGGGCCAAAAACTTTTACACAAATTTTCCAGATTACATGACATCATGTCCCTCACCACTACAATGTAAAAGGGTTTTATACACACACACACACACATATGTGTGTGTATATATATTTATTTGCTATGGCAATGAGTCAGGAAATTTGTTTCCTTGCACAGGTTTTTCCTAGCACCCTTAGAGACTTTAAATTTAACCATATGAAAAAGCCCTTTCTCTGGGATATAGAGAAATGATGGAATAAAGATTTGTTAAGTATCTACTATGTGTTATGTTATATGCTATGATAAGTGCTTTGTAGATATTGCTTAATTTTACCTGGAAACCTAAACTTGCTAGTAAGAGAGGATATTGGAGTAAGGATATGAACCAGAATTAGTATTGATAAACTTACCTGAGAAGGATGAGGTGTGAGAGATTGTGTGACTACACCTACAGTCATATACTTTATTTTAAATGAATTTCTATAGGACTATGGATAATATTCCTGTTATTGCTTAAAGCAGATATACAGCATATTTTTCATCTGAAGCATAGATATGAATCTTATAATACAAATCAGCATTTATCTACTAATGGAAACTTGCAGTCCTTCAAGTTGGACACTCCTATCACCACAATATCATGGACTGATCTAGTGAACCTCATTAGGAATGAGAAGATCCTCTTCTTTTTAGTGTCTGGGCAGGAAACTCCTCATCTACCATCCTATCCCGTGACATTAGTGAATACCTTATATAAATGCAATTATTAGTTTGAATTACTAAATCTCATTGTTTTAACAATTTCTACTTTACAATAAATGAGTTTTTTCAGAAGCAAAATAGTTTTTTTAATGTTTTAAGGCATTATTTTTTCATATTTTTACTGAAAATATTATAATTTCTTTATAATATCCACCTGACAGGATTTTTGTCCCAAATAAACAAGCTTTTATGACACTATGCTAAAATATGTACATAAGTGTGTGTTTTCTCAATGCAGTCAAGGAATATCATAGTACTTTCAGAAATCTGAAAAACAAGATAGAGTTGAGAGATGGTAAAGTTATTTATGTAAATGTTGTCATCCTGTGCAATATGCCTCTGATGAGTTTTTATCTTTGGAGGATATGAATACATGTGTAGGAGCTTCAAAGCATTAAAAATGTGTTTGTTTCACCAGAGATAAAGGAATTTCTGAGACTCCAGATCTCAATAATTTCATTTTTACGTCATTACTGCAGATAGTAAATTTCATTTCTGTGCTCTAAAGTTTTTATTTGTTTACACTAAATAAAGAATCAGTCATTCAATACACATAAGTGTCTCCTATGTGACAGGGACATGGTGCTAAGCCATAGAGATATAAAAGGAGGCAATAGACAAGATAGTACCTGTTCTCAAGGAACTTAACAAAAAATCTAATATGGGTGACAATATGCAAGCAAATATATACCAAACAAGTAATACAAGATAAATAGGAAATAATTCACAAAAAGAAGACAGACACTAGAATTAAGTGGAAAGACTTTAATTAAAAAATGAGATTTTTCTCTGTTGCTTTGAGGAAGTCAGGGAGGTCAGTAGGTGGAACTCAGGAGAAAAAAAAAAAACTTTACAGGCATAGGCAAAAGCCAGAAAGGAAAAACAAAAACACAGATTCAGGAATTAATAAACCATGGAACTTTCCCACCAAGCTAGTCCCTTTTTTTCTTCTGGTTGATGAAGAATATATATCTCAGGATATACTATCTCAGGCAGAATAGTAGAGATTAATTTAAATGTACAAAATGTTACATCAAAGGCCACCAACAAACAGGTGACTCTTTTTAGACTCACAGAATACCATGATTCTATTTAGCTTTCAGAAGGATAAAATAGCCTAAATTTGGTCCTTAGAGAGTATCAATACACTTTTTCTCAGATCAGGGTTGAATTTCTCAGTCAACAAACCCAGGAATTAAAGAAAGTCTCACCAGACACTAAAGTAGAAGCACTGAGTCCTGTCATGTCTTATTACTTGAATATGTACCCAGCTCTGAAAGCTCTGAAGACAACTTTCAGTTGCTGAGAATGGACTAGTATAGATTATCAGCAGGGGACTGAACCTCCTACTTTGATTTTATAGCCTGTTTAACTTTGCTATGGCTCAAATAGACAGATCCAGTGTTTCCCACATATTATTCAGCTAGTGAATGGCAATGTCTTTTCCTTAAAACGTTACTGTGTTATTATGCCTATGATATACCCAGACCTAAACAACAGATGGGTCAGGGCAGACATAGGATTTCACAGACAACAGTAAACTAAGGGTTTGAGCATTGATGTACTATTACACAAGATAAACAAGGGTTTATCATCCTTGCCAACAACACTTCTTGAATTCTTCTCTATTCACTCTGTGTGAGGTCATGGAAACTTTATAAGTTTATGTCTTCAACTCTAGTTACTTGAATCTAGATAGCTAGATGTCTTTGTTACCTTGCTAACATATGTCCCCAAGTCTCTAATAATATACTATTATTGTTAAGGATTCTGGAGAAAATCACTCTAAGTTGTGGCATATAGATTTCCCTTTAAACACAATTATTTAATAGTACTTCATAATTTATAATTCTCTCTTATACACATAGACAGCTATGTGTGTATGTCTGATTATATATATATTCAATAAAAGCTCATAATGCCATTTTTATGTAAGAAGTGTAAATATTTGTAAAAAAATTGGATCCTTATCTATATTATTTTATATACTCAATATCTCTTAAAGTAAGGTTCAATTTCTTTTCACATGCTTTTACTAAATATACAATATGTTTTCATTGCTTTGGTTGCAGATATCAAATCAAAACTTCCATTCAACAAACACTTATTAATCAACTAGTTTATGCCATGGATATAAGATTGTCTTAACTGTTAACAACCATTTACTCAAATAGGGTGATGAGGCTTGTAGGCAAATGCAAATTTAAATATATATATATATATATATATAAGTTCTATTGAGACATCAAGGAGCTTGAACCATATGAAGAAGGAAGGATGACTTCTAGATGGGACAGTGAAGAATTCAAATATATCCCATGTCAGGCATTATGTGGCTTCACATTCTTGAAGAATTTAGCAGCTTAGGAGTAAATTGATTCTTTGACTGATACACATGATTTAAGAACCCCAGGACTGGGCTCAGTCTTCAAGCTGTGAACATCATTTTTCAGTTAGGGACTATGGGTAAAACTTTAGTTATAGCCTTTAAATAGAATTGCTTTATGTGGGTACCAGTAAGACATAAGCAAATTACTAAAAGTGCCCTCATCTTGGAGATATATAGGGGATGGAGAATGAATGGGGACCTGAATTAAAGGAAGAAAATGCTTTGGATTAAATTTGGAAAATTAAACAGCACTTGCTATGAACCTAAGCTTTCTTTCTCAAAGAAAATCTTAATACCAATATGACATATAGTACCTGTCTGACACTAGACAAGTCACTTAATTTTTGGAGTTACTAGACAACTCCAAGACTAAAGATTGTAGAAGAATTCTGGCAGGTACAGAAAGTTTCCTCAATGACAGTTCTATACACAAATGAAATAACAGGTTAATACAGAAATTAGTAAGTAGATAAATTCATAAATTAATGAGTGAATAGCTAGAAAAATATGTAAATAATAAATACATCAATCTTCTAATATGCTATATAATTATAGATGATAAAATAGAAAAAAAATCCGAGACATCAAAAATTGCGAATCACCTGAAAGGCGATAGAAAGACAATGGTTGACATCAGTTTCCATGTATTATATGTAACAAATTCTATGCATAAAGCAATATAACAAATATGAGTAGAAAAGGAGGTAGTTCAGTCTCATATCAATCATGAAGGAAGAACAGGTTGCAAGTTGTAATGTATTATTAGGAAATTTCAAATATCTAAAGAAAAGTTACCAACATGTTTATTGAAGTCCCTGTGGTAGGATTATCAGATCACTGGTGAGAGATTAACATGGCAATGGGGGATGGCTGAACTATTGAAGGGAGCACACACAATGAGATTTGGAATTAAAGAAGCCCTAAAAAATTAAAGTATATTCTATTTACCCATTAACATGTATACATTGTAATATTTTTCTTAATATGCATTAATTTTCTTCTATAATGAATATTTTAAATATATAATTTTTGCTTATGAAAATATAGCAGATGCATATGCTTTTTGTGGTGACAAAAAATTGGAAAACAAGGAGGTGTCCATGAATTGGGGAATGACTGAACAAATTGTGGTACATGATGGTGATGGAATATTATTGTGCTATAAGGAATGATGTACTGACTGATTGATTTCTATATGACTTGGAAAGACCTCCATGCAGCAAAGCAGAGTGTAAAGAGCAGAACCAGAAGAAAATTGTACACAGAAACTGAAACATTGTGGCACAATCAAATGCAGTGGACATTGTTACTATTAGCAATACAATGATCCAGGAAAATCCTGTGGGATTTATGAGAAAGAATACTATCCAGATCAAGAGAAAAAATGTTGAGAGTAGAAATGCAGAAGGAAAACATGATTGATCACTTCTTTATATGGGTATTTCATTGGGGGGGTTGATTTTTAAGAAATAACTCTATTATGAATGTGAATAATATGGAAATAGGATTTGAGCAATAATATGTATATAATCCAGTGAAATTACTTGTCAGCTCTGGGGAAGGGAAAGGAAGAGGGTAGGGTGAGAAAATGAATCATATAACCATGGAAAAATATTCTAATTTAATTAATTAATTAGTTAGTTTAAAAATATAGCAGGTATAGAAATTCAGACCTCATTAAGAGCTAACATTTATACAGTACTCTAATCTTTGAAAAATGATTTATAATTATTAATATTAATGATACAAAATTTTATACAGATTTTATAGGGAGAAGTTAAATGTCTTGACCAAGGTCACACATTTATTGAACACCTGAAGCAGGATGTGAACATAGATATTCAAATGCTGTTTCAATTGTGACACCAATCTTTATCTGTCTTAACATTTCATTATATCTCAGATAGGCTATTTAATCTATTCCAACTATGGGTTTCACATTCACATTTATTTTTGTGCTTACTTCGAGCATATCAACATGTGTTAAGACAAATGCACTTAGTTAACATTTCTTGGAGCAGTACAGCAGATATACTGATGTTTATATCCATGTGCTAATGAAATCCTCTAGGTTGATCAGAGTAATTTTTTTTTTCTACTGTGAATGATAGCTTCAAATCAGATTACTCTGTAAAACTTACTACTTTGCAATGCTTCTCAAGATGTTTTATGTTAATTCCATTATAATGGACTACAATCAAGTGATTGTAATGGTAGTAATTTTCACTGCTTTTATAGAAATTGAAGATAGATTGGAATGAGTCCAAATCCTACTCCAAATAAAACAGCCATCAACTGTTATATTCTGGATAACAATAAATGCTCAAGTACCTCCCATAAAAATCTAACAGAATACAATTATATGTACTCTCCTTAGAAGCTATGGATTTTTTTAAAGCCTCCAATGTTTCTTAGTAGGATATTTTGTTCAGGAATTTAATTGGAAGATTGGAGGGATGAAGTCCCTATTGCTATATTGAACTTTTTAAAAGATGAAATCTTTACAATGCTTCACCCAATTTCAAGTTTAATATGGTCTGTACCATTGCTTTATCTCTGATAAAGAATGGATTGATTATATGCATTAAAAATAAGACCTAGATAATATGTTTTCCATAGCTGCTTCTGAAAAGTTTAAATACAACTAAGTACAAATACTATGGGAGCGTAACATTAAATTATATAAATAGCTACAGATAAATCATCTAATTCAAAATATAATTAGAAATTGAACATAAAAGTATAATATTATTTTATTGGATTATGGATTCACAAAGTTTGGAGGAAATTTAAAGGTCATATGGAGGAATTCAAATCTATTGCAGGAATTCCCTCACCAAAATCCCTAACCATTGTGTCCTTTTGTCTCCACTTGAAGACCTCTACAGTATAGGGAAAGCAGGGACTTACTTCCATAAAATTTTTCCATAGTTGTAAATATTAGGAACTTTTACTTACTCCAAAGTGAAATATAACTAAATGGAACCATTACTTATCACTCCTGAATGCAAACCTATGAGATAAAGAAGCATATATCCAATGCTTTCTGCAAATGATATCTTATCAAATACAGGCTCTCATGTCTCCCCTATGTGATTTCCAAGATAAACATCCCCAGTCCCTTGAATTAGTTCTTGTAAGGCAAGGAGTCTTGTCCCCTTGCTATACTGATTACCCTTGGCCTGTGCTTCAATTTGTCAGTGTCTTTTTTAAAATGTGGTGCCAGATGAAGTTGTATCATTTCTCAAACTATATTTTAAAGTAGCAATCATCAAAGAAATCTGGTACTAGCTAAGATATAGAGTGAGGAGTGAATGGAATAGATTCGGCACTCAATTATAAATGATCATAGTTAACCTAGTGTTTGACAAACCCAAATATCCAAGTTTTTGGAAGAACTCACAATTTGGCAAAAAGTGCTGGGAAAACTGGAAATAGTTTGGCAGAAATTAGGCATAGAACAACAGCTCCTGTCATATGCCAAGGTAAATTCAAAATAGAAATATGATTTAGAAATAAAGGGTGATACCACAAACAAATTAAGGGGCACAAAATAGTTTACCTTTCAAAACTATGGGTGCCAGAAGAATTTAGGTCAAAACAAGACAGAGTAAATTATGAGCTATAAAGTAGATATTTTTTACTACAATAAATTTAGAAAGTTTCTGCACAAACAAAAGCAATGCAACTAAGATAAAAAGGCAAACAGTCAGGGAAATGTCTTTATAGGAAATCTCACAAAGTCTTTATATTTCAAATATATAGAGAAATGAGTTAAATTTATGATGCACATAATTTTAAAATTAGGAGAAAACAAAAGATTTACCAGTTGGCAAATGGTCAATGGAAACGAATGGGCAATTCTCAGTAAAAAAAAAAAAAGACTATCTTTAGTCATGTAAAAAATCCTCTAAACCACTATTTATTAGTGAAATGTAAATTAAAGCAACTATGAGGCACCATCAGATTCACACCAATCAGAGTAGATAAAATGACAAAAAGGAAAATAATAAATGCAATAGAGGAAGTGGAAAAATAGTAACACTGATGAAATGCTGATAGAGGAGCAAACTGTGACAACCATTCTGGAGAGCAATCTTGAACCATATCCAAAGGACCAAAAAATGTGCATACCCTTTGACCCAGCAATACCTTGATTTTAAATAGAGTAAAGATTGTGGAAAAGAACCTATTTGAACAAAATAATATTTATAGCATCCTTGTTTGTGGTTGTTTGTGATAGAATACTGTTGTACCATAATAAATGATGAAGAGAATGATCACAAAAAAAAAATCCCTGTAAAGACTCATAATGAAATCATACAAAGTGAAGGTGAAGTGAGCAGAAAGAGGATAACATTGTATGCAGTAACAAAAATGTACAATGATCAACCATAAATGACAACTGTCATCACAAAGGTAAGGATCCAGAACAACTCTAAAAGACTTATGACAAAATAAAAATGGGTATGTACTGCCATAGAAGGAATAGAGTCCAAATTCAAATTGAAAAATATTGTGTTTTATTTCCTCTGAATTTTTGTCTAGTATAAACAATAAGTGTCTCCTTTCACAATATGATGAAAAGAGAAATATGTATTATATGATAATATATGTACATACTTGTAAAGGTTAAAAATGGTTTGACTAAAGTTATGAGTTAAAATGTTGTGGTCACCATTTATAAAAATTTAAAAATAAAGTATGAGTATATTAGTAGCTGTAGTAGCTTTATTATATCAGGGTAGAGATAGTAAAGAGGGGAATGTAGGAAGGAGGTAGAAAATATTGCCTAGCTAAATACTCTATAATTGCCAATCCAAATAAATCCAGCTCAACTCTGACAAAGTCTCCCTTAGATCCTGATTTCCAACCAGGAGTCATGGTTGTCTCTTCAGTCAGAGTCTTACCAGTGCAGAATCAATGTCCAAGGCAGAAGAATCCCTCCAACATATAAGACCTTCCAACTCAGAGACACCAATGTAGAAGTCCTCCCTCAGAAATAGTCACCAAGGCAGTAGAATGAATCAGAATGCCCTCAGCTGGCTTTTTTATAATCAGTTTCCTCCATTTCACTTCTTGTCTCTCTGGTTTCTCCTTTCTTTCACATCTATCACACCTCAGGAACCAATCAAAGTTTCTTAATTTGCCTGGCATTGCTGAGGAGGCAGTGTCTATGGGATCCACTTCCCATCCTCTGAGGGTGTGAACTTTTATCAAAAGAATTCTTGAGTTCCTGATTGATTAAATAAAAAGGGTAGAACAGTCAATGTACTTGGTTGATTAACTTAAAATAGAATTAAAATTCCCTTTCATACTACATATTACTTGCCTTCTTAGGGAGGTTGATATGTGAGAGACAGAGAACATGGTTAGCAAAATATCATGAAAGGAATATTTAAAATTGTATTGAATGTAATCTGGAAAAAATATTTTTTTTAATTTAATAATAAAAATGTGGTGTTAAAACTGAACACAATAATCAAAACTATTAATAAGCACATGAAAAAGTGCTCTACATCTCTTATAATCAGAGAGATGCAAATCAAAACAACTCTGAGGTATCACCTCACATCTAGCAGATTGGCTAACATGACAGCTATGGAAAGTAATGAATGCTGGAGGGGATATGGCAAAGTAGGGACACTAATTCATTGCTGGTGGAGTTGTGAACTGATCAAACCATTCTGGAGGGCAATTTGGAACTATGCCCAAAGGGGGATAAAAGACTGTCTGCCCTTTGATCCAGCTATAGCACTGCTGCGTTTGTACCCCACAGAGATAATAAGGAAAAAGACTTGTACAAGAATATTCATAGCTGCACTCTTTGTGGTGGCCAAAAATTGGAAAATGAGGGGATGCCCTTCCATTGGGGGATGGCTGAACAAATTATGGTATAAGTTGATGATAGAATACTATTGTGCTAAAAGGAATAATACAGTAGAGGAATTCCATGGGGACTGGAACAACCTCCAGGAAGTGATGCAGAGCGAAAGGAGCAGAACCAGGAAAACATTGTACACAGAGACTGATACATTGTGGTACAATCGAACGTAACAGACTCCTCCACTAGGGACAATGCAATGTCTCTGAACAATATGCAGGGATCTAAAAAACACTATCCACAAGCAGAGGATAAACTGTGGGAGTAAAAACACCGATGAAAAGCAATTGCTTGACTACAGGGGCTGAGAGGAAATGACTGAGGAGGGACTCTAAATGAACACTCTAGTGCAAATACCAACAACATGGAAATGGGTTCTAACCAAGAACACATGTGAAAGCCAGTGGAATTGTGCGCCGGCTATGGGAGAAGTGGTGGGAGGGGGTCGGGGGGAGGAAAAGATAATGATCAGTGTTTCCAATGAATAATGTTTGTAAATAACCAAATAAAATAATATTTAAAAAAAAAAACTGAACACAATCTTCCAAATGAGGTCTAACCCTAGAATTATTATGTAAATTAGTCTCATCATAATTCTAGAAGGGTAAAATTTGCCTGTTTTAAAAACTGTCTGATGAATGTTTGTCAATACCTAAATAAACAGATTTCTATATTCCTGTTATTAATCAAAACAACATGCTAGAAAGATTTTAACAATGTTCTATATGAACATTTTTGTAAGGCTCTGATCTCATTAATCAGTGCATTCCCTTGATTTATACAAATAACAATGGATTCAGAAAATCGTTTTAAGGAATATTGTTCATCTTCTTCTATAGATTCTCCACAGTGGAACACCCAGTGTGATTGAGGTCTTTATGTACATATACATATATATATATGTACACAAACAAACATACATACCTATCTTGAGAATAAAAATGAACACGGAGACTAATCTATTATCTCTTCATTGAACATGATGATGAATCTACTTCCCTTTATAATCATATTTTTCAGAGTTATCCTTTATAATATTTCTTCAGCAATAATAGATCAACATTTATCTCATTAACAATACCATAATAATAATAAATGCCTAAATTTAGCTATTCTCATCTTGGTACTATAAAATACCATACATTGAGTTTGTAAAATTATAAATGTTAATGTTATTGTTGAGATTGGATTTCCTATTTCTACCAGTCAAATCCATATATGATATATTTTCCTTCCTCATTTGTCATACCCTTAAAAGATAAATTATGACTTATCTTCTGCATTTCTCAACCACCAAATATCCTTTTAATTTGAACCAGAACTCCCATGTCATCTCAGATATTAATTCCTGGACATCTTGATTCATGCTGAAATATTATAAGGTATATCTGCAGGAAGTTTTCTAAATACAACCGGGTTCAAAAAATGAAAGCTTTTGGCATCATTTCATTTAGTTGTCCATGTGCAGCTGGTCACTGCCCTAAATCCAAACTTCACACCCTTAACCAAAGTTAAGTTTTACTTTGTAATTCCAGATATCCTTTCATTAGTTCCTTTGCTTTTATCCTTGTGGAATATTAGGTGCTATTCTTTATAGATATGCCACATTTCCTTTCACATACTAGCCCATAATTCTCTAAAAAATCTGAAAGTAAAAAAGTTTGACCTGGCTTTGGCCTTCCTGCTCCTTAAGACAGCACATTCAAATTTCTTTCCAAGCCAGAAATTTGGAAGTAAACGTTTGATGCCTTAAGGTGAAAGTGTTCTTTTCAAGGTTTAATTTTTCCAGCTACTACTGCACAGTCAAAATCAAAATATTTATAACGTTTTAATTTTTCCAAAGATTTGACTCCTTGGTTAAAGCTAGCTAACTCATGAAACTTCAAAATATAAGTTATTGAACTACCCTCATCTGGTGAGCAAGGAATTCTTTGAGTATGTTGAATATGTTAAAATTTTTATGTAGAGGTTACCAACAGTCAAATAATGTTATGATGAAATTTAAGTCTCTCCACTTATATTTGTTTCTCTCTCTCTCATAAGTAAATATAAACAAAGAAAATCAAATATTCAGGGGAAGAATACCTTTATTCTTATATAAAATTATACATTCTGTGTAAAAACCATACATAATTGTTGAAGTAGAGTAGTAATAGATGTGGAACCTATGCCAATGGATCAATAATAAAGGGAAATCTTCAGTAAAGAAATTTGTTGTGTTAATACAGGTCAGTGATTTTGTGGGATTGAACTTAATCTTGACATGTTAGGATTATTTAGCCAATATGTGTCAGTGGTAGGAAGAAAAAAATGTAAATTCCATAATTGATGTACCCTTGCATAATAGTTTTTTTTTAATATAAACCCCCAAAGTCTTTTGAAAATGTTGTTTCTATCCCTATTTATGGGACACCAATGTGCTATATCCAAGTAGACTTCAAATCCACATTCTCAGGCAGAGAAATGTTATTAAGTGGAGGAATAAAAAAAGCATTCAGATAAAACAATATACAGTTATCTCTTCCACATCACAATTTTCTTCATCATGATTTTGATATAGCATGTATTGGCTTATGTTGGGGATTTTGGTAAGTTTGGTGGAAGCCACAGATGCCACATGAAGGCAGAGGTCAGGAAAAGTTTAGAAACTCAGAAATGTATATTTAAATCAAAATTTACAATAAGGTTCTGTAAATAGTCAAGACTTCTTCTCTTGTATGAAGGGAAAGTTAAAAAAAAATTTACATGAGTTTTCCAGATGATCATGCCACTAACTCTCATGATGTGGAAGAAATAACTGCAGTATCACTTGCCTTAAGTCAAATATTTAAATGATGCCACTTTCATCAGATAACAAATGAACATGCCATATCTTTATTTTTTAAGTAGAATCATAAAATTTTTAGGGAACTTAGAAAACAAATTCACTTTATTCTATTGATTTTTTAATATGTGTCTTTTCCCCAATAACTATAACTCTCTGACTAGAACCTTCCCTGGTAAGAAAGAAGTATTATTAAGCAAAATCAATCAATACATTGGCTATGCCTAAACATATCCCAAAGTGCACATAAAGTCTGTCTCCAGTGGAGTTGAAATCAGTAATTAAATGGATTAGAAAAACATCATTTCTAAATATTTTAATTACTCTAAAAGAATTACTTATATCCACAAAGGCCATGGTACAGTAAACTCTACATGACAATTACTAGCATAACTTTGGGAGAGATTAATAAATAAGGAAAGGCCTTCTAAGGATTCTGTGACCTTGGAGATGGGCTTTGAGGTGAATTTTCACAAAAGACATAATTCTGTTCAGTGACAGTACTCAGGAAAGTTCATTCAGACCTCAGAGACCTCTACCCAATTTCCCAAAGTAAATATACCATTTGTTTTATATTGCACAACTTCCTTTATTCTAAATGTGAGCACACACCTACCCCTCCACATCATACACACTTCTAGAGACTTAACAGGAATGAAGACCTATATTTTATAACCATGTGAATGGATAACATAAGGAATGGAAATGATCATTGGGAATATTATTACCAATAAAAGGGAAGGTAAAAAAAAATAGGAGGAACTACTTTATTTTTAATCTCTTTAATTTATGTGAAAATATTTTATTAGTGCATGTAAGATACACTTGATCAAAATATGAGATTCTGATACATTTTTCTATATAAATATTTTTATATATCAGACCTTTAGAATTAAAAAATGACAGAGACATAATGAATAATTTCATGATTTATATATTGTTTGTTGATTTTTAAAAATTCCTTAACTTGTTAGAAGGAAAGGTAACAATTTTCCATGAATAAGATATCTACTGTGTACATGTTTTAAAAAATATGAAATTATTTTACAAACATGACCATGGAGAGAATATTGTGATGAACAATCCACCAAATACCAATAGGGAGTCATGTTTGCTAAAGATATTCACCACTGACAAAAGAGTTTTTTATGCATATAGGAAAGGAATTCCATAGCAATAAATATGTTTTACTGATCCTCCTGTTTTTTAATAATATGTATCTGATTGCATTAGGTCCTGGAATACTATACAAGACTTTCCCAATTTAATCTCAAATGACTAAAAAAAAATGGAACAATAGAACACATATTGTGTGCTAATAGTGTGATGTGCTTTTACAGTAGACAGAAAAGTCTAAAATAAAAATTAGGCTTAAGATATACAGTACTGTATGTAATCTGTGTTGATTTGCTAAAATAACATACTTGTGATGTAACAAAGAAATTCATTTAGAAGATATCTGAATAAAGATACTCAATATAATGGGAAAACATGGAAAAAGGCAAGAATACCAACAACAAATGCCCATTTGCGAATCTGTATAAAAGTGTCATGTGATTAACTACACATTTTGAGATAATCTGTAATAAGAATATGGGTGACATTCTACAATAAATCATCTTTGTCCTCATATGATTTGAAAAAGAAGCAAACAATGTTGGATTTCTAATTTGTTTGTTGACCACCACCACTACCACCAAAAGATCAGTAAGCAAAACTCTGATTTAAAAGTTTGCTTCCAGCAAAATATCTCCAATACAAATTAATACACTCTTCCAGTTTGATCTAGAGCATTTTTCCTGAGAAAATGTTGTAATTGAAAAGAATGCATGCCTGTGTAAGGAGTAGAATTGGTGTGATGCCTCTTTAGAACAAACACATTCTTCAATCTTTCATTAACAGTTATGTGTGATTAAAGATTGTTTTGTGACTGATTTCAGGCAAGGGCAAGAGAAAGACTGTCTTGCAGAAAGGTGAAGGAAGCCAACATTTTGCCAATATAGCTCTTATTTCTAATTTACCCCCCAAGAAATTTCCGGGAATTTCCTCTTGCTTAAGATTGAGGATTTTCTCTTGGTTAAATTAAGGTAACTCTTTTTTTTTTTTTTAAACCCTTACCTTCCTCTTGGAGTCAATACTATGTATTGGCTCCAAGGCAGAAGAGTGGTAAGGGCTAGGCAATGGGGATCAAGTGACTTGCCCAGGGTCACACAGCTAGGAAGTGGCTGAGGCCAGATTTGAACCTAGGACCTCCCATCTCTAGGCCTGGCTCTCAATCCACTGAGCGACCCAGCTGCCCCCTAAGGTAACTCTTAAGCAAAGAAAATTCATTTTTTATTTTATGTTTGTTTGTTTTGAAAGCTTATAATTCTCAGGTTTCCATTTTCTATCAGCTTGGAAAAAAGGGGATACTTATTTGTGACAGTCTTTAGAATAACCTCTATTTAATAAAAAGGGACAACATTGCTGAATAAAACCTGCAAATCAGTGTCATATTTAAACTTTGCCAGCAAGATAGCCTATATTATCTTTAATGATATTTTCTATCATGTGTCTGATTGTAATTCTTTCTACCTTATAACATTCCCTTTTTCATATTTTATGGAGAATATTTTTTTTTACTTAGACTAAGTTATCATATGTGACATAATATATTAAACTAAGTTCATTTATTCAATAAAATGTTTTCCAATTTTCATAGCAATTTTGAACAAAGAATTCCTATTTGAACATTTGAATTTGAATATTTGAATAAAGAGTTCCTTACCTTTTTTTGAGTCCTTGTTTTATTGAACATTAGATAGTCAGGACATCAGCCTTTTTTTTTTTGGCTTCGTAGCTTGATCTATTTCTATTTTTGAAATAGAAACTGATAGTTTAAATATTTATAGTTTTTAAATATAGCTAGTGAACTTGTAAAGCTAAATTTCCCTCTTTCTTTTTTTGGAGAGGGGGGTTCATTCATCCCTTGATGTTCCTGAACTTTTATTTCATCAAATTGATTTTGTTCACTTTTTGTTCATATTTATAAATTATTCATTTTGTAATTTGAATAATATAAACATTAAAGTGAAAAATTATTTTTAATTATTGTTAAAGTCTACTAAAATTATTGAATATTTTTCTTATTTTCAATTTCCTTATTATCTATCAGCATTGTTTTATAGTTGTCACTATATAGATTCAATGTAAAGTCAAGATATTTAATGACTTTTGTCTTATACTCAAATTCCCCTACTTTTTTTCAATTATAAAGATAAAAAATAGTATATTTTTTTTGTTTTCTACATTATCGAATTGATTTGTTATCTTACTTAATGTTGTGGCTTTTTAGGGGTTCTTCAGATAAATAATTATATGATCTCTAAAATGTTACATACAATTGTATTGCAACTTAAAAAATTAGAAAGAGAAAAATTTAAAAATCCCCAGATAAAAACCAAATTGGAAATCCTAAAAATTGAAGGAGAAATTAATAAAATTGAAAGCAAAAGAACTTTGAACTAATAAGTAAGAATAGAAGCTGGTACTTTGAAAAAATAACAAATAAATAAAGTACTGGTTAATCTAATAAAAAAAGAAAGAAGAAAATCAAATTCATTGTATTAAAGATGAAAAGAGTGACCTCATTTCTAATGAAGAGAAAATTAAGGTTATCATTGAGAACTATTGTGCCCAACCATATGGCAGTAAATATAATCTAGGTGAAATAGGTGAATATTCACAAAAATACAAACTACCTAAATTAGCAAAAGAGGAAATAGAATACTTAAACAATCCCACCTCAGAAAAAGAAATTGAATAAGCTATCAAAGAACTCCCTAAGAAAAATCCCCAGGGCCAGTTGAATTCACAAATGAATTATCAAATATTTAAAGAACAACTAATCCCAATATTATACAAACTATTTGACAAAATAAGCAAAGAAGGAGTTTTACCAAATTCATTCTATGACACAAATATGGTACTCATTCAAAAGCCAGGCAGATCAAAAATAGAAAAAGAAAACTACAGACCAATCTCCTTAATGAATATAGATGGAAAAATATTAAATATAATACCAGCTGTAATTTTGAGGGACTCCTTAGATGGAGAATGAGGGTTGAAGGCAGTGAGGCAAGGGTTAATGAAATGATTTCCCTCACTACACCCCTCCAGGAGTCCCTGATTACCTAATGGAGACACAATGGAGATCTCCCCTGGTGGCCGAACAGACCCTCAAAGGCAGCAGGGAAGTCTTCACAGGAAAAGGAATATGGGACCCCAATCCAACTATGAGCTACTATAGGGTGCTCACAAGGCTCCCCCTCATTTCTTATTCAAAATTGGCAGCAAGATGGGGTCTGACAATGAGTTTATTCCCTTGCTTCTTCAAATAAACAAGTTTGAAGTCACTATCTGACTGCTTATTTTGATTTAATTGTGATTAGAGTAAAAGAAGAAGTGCGTAGAGGATAGGGGGTTTTAGGTCATCCTAATTTCTGAATCCCTTTTCAAGGGTCCAGCCTCTGAGTATATGGAATTCACCATGTCTGAAAGCCCACCTTCCCTTCCCAAATCTATCCTAAAACTATTTTTCTAAATAATCTAATTACTGAAGTAAAAGGTGATTCTTGTAGGCAGGGGAGAGGTAGAAGGAGGGAGAGGGCACTGCTCACTGAATTGGGTTCAGTATCTCAATAGTTCATGGAATGAAAGTCTTCAGAGAAATTAGGTTTGTTCACAGGAAACAGTGATATTGGGATTCCTGTCAGTGCCCCAAATCCCCAAAGGTGTCTTGAAATGGCTCAGAGAAACAGCTCCTCCTTCCACTCCCTTCTGTGTGTCTCATCACTTAAGATACTCACCTCAGGAGAATTTCCCAAATGTCCTTGTCCCATTTCCAAATGTTGTTCCTGCCTCATGCACCGGTAGAATTCTCAACATTCCATTTCCCCCATGATTCTTTTGTCCTACTCCCCATCATCACACAGCTAAAAGGTTATAGCAAGTTATCACAAAGATTATTCACCAGGTGGGATTTATAGAAGGAATATGAGTATGGTTTAATATTAGGAAAACCATCCATATAATTGACCATATCAATAACCAAACAAAAATGGCATGATTATCTCAATAGATGAAGAAAAAGCCTTTAACAAAATACATCCATTCATATTGAAAACACTAGAAAGTATAGGAATAAATGGGCCTTTCTTATAAAATAATAAATAGTATATATTTAAAACCATCAGTAAGCATCATCTCCAATGGGGATAATTTAAAAGTCTTGACAATAAGATCAGGAGTGAAGCAAGAATGCCCATTATCATTTCCTCTATTTAATATTGTACAAGAAATGCTAGCAGTAGCAATTAGAGAAGAAAAAAAATTGAAGGGATCAAAGTAGACAATGAGGAAACTAAATTATCAATCTTTGCAGATGACATGATGGTATACTAAGAGAATCTGAGAAAATCAAATAAAAAAACTAGTGGAAATGATCAACAACTTTAGCAAAGTTGCAGGATACAAAAGAAACCCACATTGGTCATCAGCATTTTTATATATTTCCAACACAACTCAGAAGCAAGTGTTAGAAAAAGAAATTCCATTTAAAATTACCCTAGACAATATAAAATATCTATGATTTTTTTTTGCCAAGACTGACACAGGAATCATATGATCACAAATACCAAACATTTTCCACACAATTAAAACTAAATCTAAATAATTAAAAAACATTATTCGATCATGGTTAGGATGAGCTAATATAATAAAAATGACAATCCTACCCAAATTAATTTACTTATTCAGTACCATACCTATTAAATTATCAAGATATTTTTATATAATTAGGAAAATAATCTAACGAATTCCATTTGGAAGAACAAAAGATCAAGGATATCGAGGAAATTAATAAAAAAAAAATCTTAAGGATGGATGCCTAGCAATACCAGATGTTAAAATGTACTATAAAGCAGTGATCATCAAAACAATATGGTATTGATTAAGAGACCGAAGGGTGGATCAATGGAATAGACTTGGATTAAATGACCTCAACAAGATAGTGTACAATAAACCCAAACATCCTAGCTTTTGGGACAAAACCTCACTATTTGACAAAAACTGCTAGGAAAATTGGAAAACAATATGGAAGAGATTGGGTTTAGATCAGCATCTCACAACCTATACCAAGATAAATTCAGAATGGGCAAATGACTTAAATAGAAAGAGGGAAATTATAAGTAAATTAGGTAGACATAGAATACTATACCTTTCAGATCTCTGGGAGAGAATTTAAGACCAGTCAAGAGACAGAGAATATTGCAAAATGTAAAATTAATAATTTTGATTACATTAAATAAAAAAAAAAGGTTTTGTACAAACAATACCAATGCAAAGAAAATTAGAAGGAAAGCAAGAAATTGGGGAAAAAAATCTTTGTAACAAAAATCTCTGACACCAGTCTAATTTTTCTAATTCACGAGGAGCTAAGTCAATTATACAAAAAAATCAAGCCATTCCCCAACTGATAAATGATCAGAGGACATGAATAGGCAGTTTTCAGATAAAGAAAGCACATGAAAAAGTGTTCTAAATCTTTCATAATTAGAGAAATGCAAATCAAAATAACTCTTGAGTTACTACCTCACACATAGCAAATTGGTGAACTGATTATTAAAGTAATAATTAGGTTATTTATTTTCTCTTGTTTTTCCCAGAACTTAATGAGTGGAAATCAGTTGTACTAATTGTACTAGAAAAATATGAACCTCATCAGTAATTAGAGACATAAAGGAATAATCATAAAACATCTATGAAATGTCAATATCAAGCAGCTGCTTCAAAGGCAAAATGATGTATAGAGGTTAAGAGAAAGTAGAATTGGCAAAGTAGGCAAACAATTAAGAATTTTGATCCAATAATTACGTGTAAACCATGGAATCCTATGGCTACAAAAAAGGTAGATCCATGGATCCCATCAGAGATTGTAAATGAGGCTTCATAATATTCTAGAGCTTGTAGAATTGTAACATATAGGCCTAGTAGAATGATAATAGTGCTTGAATTTTTTGTGACTACCTTCTATTAAGCTATGATGGGCTTATGTGATTGATACTGCTGAGGCTAATAAGATGGATGTATTTAATATTGGTACTTCAAGTGGATTAAGTGGGTGAATGCCTGTGGGAGGTCAACAACCTCCTAGTTCAGGAGTAGGAGCTAGGCTTAAGAGATAAAATGCTCAGAAAAATCTACTGAAGAAGAAAACTTCTGAAAAAATAAATAAAATTATTTCATACTGTAATCCGTTTTGGACTATAGGAGTGTGATGTCCTTGAAATGTTCCTTCTAAGATGTCACATCATCATTGGTATGTTGTTAAGAGTATTGAGGTTAATCCAATAATTCGAAGTATTATTGAATTGTAGTGGAATCATATAATTAGTACTGAGGTTAGAAGTAATGATGAAAGAGCTCCTGTTAATGGTCATGGGCTTGGATTAACTATGCGATATGCATGGATTTGGTGGGTCATTATGAATTATCATGTAAAAAGAGGCTTACTAGAGGTGTGAAGACATAGGCTTGGATTATAGCTATGGCTAGATCAAGATTAGTAAAGGAAACAGTAAAGTACAAGAATAGTAAAGGAAACAGTAAAGGAAATTGATAAATGGTGGAGGGAATACAGCAAAAGTGGGACACTATACATTGCTGGTGGAATTGTGAATTGATCCAACCATTCTGGAGGGCAATTTGGAATTGTTCCCAAAGGGCTTTAAAAGAATACCTGCCTTTGATCTAGTCATACCATTGCTGGGTTTGCACACCAAAGAAACAAAAGGGAAAAATCTATTAAAATATTTATAGTCACACTCTTTGTGGTGGCAAAAAAAAATGGAAAATGATGAGTTGTCCTTTGATTGGGGAATGGCTGAACAAATTGAGGTATCTGATGGTGATGGTGTACTATTATGCTGAAAGGAATGATTAAATGGAGAAATTCCATGTGAACTTGAAAGACCTTCAGGAATTGATACAGAGTAAAAAAGAACAGAACCAGGAGAACATTGTACTGAGAAAATGATACATTGTGGCACAATGAAATGTAATGGACTTCTTTACTAGTATTAATGCAATGATCCAGGACAATCACAAGGAATTTATGAAAAAGAATGCTACCCACATCCAGAGAAAGAACTGTGGGAGTAGAAATGCAGAAGAAATCCATATTACCAATCACATTGCTCTATGGGTATATGATTGAGTATTTTGACTTTAAGTGATCATTCTATTGCAAATATTAATAATATGGTAATAGGTTTTGAACAATGATACATTTATACCCAATGGAGTTGCTCATCAGCTCATGGAATTCAGGGGCAAGAGGGGATGGAAAGAACCTGAAACATATAAAGATGGAAAAATATTCTAAATTAATTAATTAGTTAACTAAAATGAAAAAAAAAATGCCTGCATTAGTCAAGAAAATTTCTTCATCTGGGAATCCCATATACCAATGAAATAAAAAGTTCACTCTGTAATTTATATCCTTTGTAAAAATTAATTTTTAACCTGGGGAATTCTGAATTTTTTGTTGTTTTTCTATTGATAAATTTTTGTTATTAATATTATATTTAGAGTTTTCCTAATGCCTTCCCATACTTACAGACCTAGTATTAATCTAACCTACTCAGAATGAGTAATTATTGTATGTTTTGCTTTTGGAGCATTGCTAATACTTTAATAATTTTGCTTCAATATTCATTAGTGATATTGTAATAAACTTAATTTCTCCACTTTATTATTTCTGGTTCATGGCATAGGAAACATATTGTTCTCTTATAAGGATTTTATAAAAATTCCCCCTTTATTTTTGCAGTTATATTTTCATGAAGATTTTTTTTTAATGTTTGATAGCAAGTATTTAAAATCCGTTTTACCTCTCCCTCGATTCTCCAGGATTTAGAAAGTTTACTTCTAATTTACTCAATTTCCCTTTGTGAGAAAGGGTTATTTAACAATTATGTTTTAAAAAATAAAAACAATTTTTGTATTCTTTTTTTCTTATAAAATATACATCTAACTAATATGTTTTTCTTACCACTATTGGTATGTAAATGGGCCTTATATCTGATCATCTTCCTTACTTACTAATAATTTGATCTAAATACAGCTTTTCACATTTTCATCTTTATTAATTTATTGTTCTCTCCGATATATCTCATTGAATATCATTTATTGGAATGACAAAGATGATGTAGTGGAGAGAGAGTTAGGACCAATTAGAGGAAGATCTGAGTTCTAATGTGATGTCTACCATGGTCCCGATTTTTTAATGTATAAAAGGTATAAAAATAGCACAAATCTGCCATCTTTTTGTGAACATAAAAAATAATATTTCTAAACCACTGAAAACATTATTTGGCTTATAGTATATACTTAATGTCTCCCTGTCTATGTCTGTCTCTCCCATTAAATTATTTATTGGTTTATCCTATTTTTATTTTTTAAATTATTTTTAATGAAATAATATCTGTATTCCAAAAATGTTCTTTCCTCTTTGAGTTTAAGAACATATTTTTATACTCATTTGGGGATTAAGTTTCTTACTTATTTTGTGGATTTTATTTTGTATGTTTTTATATATGTGGTAGGTTATTCTCAATTCTTTTTTCTATTTTTTTCATAAAAGTTATGACATATATTCTATGTTCTGCTTTTCCTGAATCCCACATATTTGAGAATATTTTCCCAGGAGTTCATTTTTCAACATTAAAATTATGCATTAGTTTTATTATTTGTTATTGGAACTAATACTTATTTTAAAGAAACATTATTTAGTACCATTTGAATGTGGTTTTGGTCCTTATGCTTATTATTATAATTTTATTGTGTTATGATTGAAAATGATATGTTTACTATTTCTATATTAATTTATGAGTTATTTACTTGCAATAAATTAACAGTTTTTGTAACATTATAAAGTGATGCTAAAAAATAGGCATACACATTTACTGTTCAGTTATATTAAATATTCAGGGTATTTTACTATTTATGTATTTTGCAAATTCAATTCCATTTTTCTTTTAGATATTTAGTTAATATATCACCTAGCATGTACATATGTTCTATTTTGTTTCAGTGTCTTTAATATCAATGTATTTTCTGTATTTGCTAGTTTCTGTAGCAATTATATTTTAACCATTGCCTTATAAAACCCTAATTACTGTTCTAATTTTTAAGATATAGCTTGTGTGATAAGTTCCATCATAAAGATTTATTTTAATTCTAAATGAATCTTAATGTTTAAAGGTTTTTTCTTTTATGAATGAAACTATTTGGTTTTGATTTCTAATGCACTTATATTTTTTAATTTTATATAGAAACTCATCTCATTATACTCAGAGGTATAATAAAAATTTTGCCCTCTATGTAATCCATTGTTTGTTTTGCTATATTTTTCATGGAAATGAATAGTTCTTAGGTTATCGTGTTGAACTATTTTTTCAAGGATTATTTTAGCTTTTAAAGCATTCAAGTAATCTATCAAATTTTCAACATAAGACTTTGTTAAAATATTTCTTCTTGATTCACTGTATTTAAAACTTTTGATTCTACTATTCTTAAAAATTAAAAAAAATATTTTCCCATGTTTACATGATTCATTTTCTTTCCCTCCTCTCTTCCCTTCCCCCCCTCAGAGCCAATAAGCTATTTCACTGAGTTATAAAAATGTTATCACTTGATATCTTATTTCCATATTATTCCTTTTTGCAATAGAGCAATCTTTTAAAGCCTAAACCTCAAATCATTCACATATTATATTCCCATATATACATGTGATAAGTGATGGCATATGTTTTTCTTTTGCATTTCTACTGTCAAAGTTCTTCCTCTCAATGTGGTTAGCATTCCTTCCCATAAGTACTTCAGGAGTGTCCTGTCTTATTACATTGCTACTAGTAGCAAAATCCATTTCATTGGATTGTTGCACAATGTTTTACTTTCTGTGTACAGTGTTCTCCTGGTTCTGCTCATTTCACTCTGCATCAGTTCATTGAGCTTATCTCAGTTCATATAGAAAACCTCCATATTCCTTACAGCATAATGGTATTCCATCATCAGCATAGATCACAATTTATTCAGTCATTCCCAAATTAAGGGACAGCACTTCATTTTCCAATGTTTTGCCTCCACAAAGAGGGCCACTATGAATATTTTATATGAAAATTTTTCATATCAACTCCTTGGGGCACAAACCTAGCAGAAGTATTGCTGGGTCAAAGGGTATGCATTCTTTGAAAGCCCTTTGGACATAGTTTCTAATTGCCCTCCAGAATGGATGGATCAATTCACAACTCCACTAGCAGTGTATTAGTATCCCAATTCTCCACATCCCCTCAAACATTTATCACTTTCCTTTGCTGTCATATTGGGTAATCTTCTAGGTGTAAGATTGTACCTCAGAGTTTATTTTAGTTGAATTTCTCT